>NW_028247755.1:0-642906 GCF_964263255.1 Lissotriton vulgaris | reverse complement strand
TGTCTATCAAAAAGATCCTTAAGTATTGCCCGGCGGTGTCGCCTCTTTAACCCACAAAATATTAATCAATGAAGAGGCAGGCGCTGGAGACTGGAAGGCAGGAAACAAGGGTTTATTCTCTCCGGAGGAGAACACATCAGTTCGGACAGCAAGTATCGTCACGAGGTGCTCTAACTGCATCTCTGAGGCCTGGCCTCTTATACACAGGTTTATGGTCGGCAAACATTCTTTATTGTAATAAAGTCACTTTGAAGCATGAAAAGACATTCCCAGAACCTCCGCTTCAGGCCTGTTCCCACACATTTTCACAGCAAGAGTCCCCTCCCTACCCACAGGAGGAGATGGCTATCACACAGCTGGACATTCCGCCGATTCCCGGAATGCGTGCGACTGATCAGATCTCATGGGGTGGGGGCTTTGATCAACTGTAACTCCTTTGAAGAGGGGTGATTCCTTACAGTAGGGGCAATAAACTGCATCCGCAGGGCTAGGTGATGGCCTGGGATCGACTCGGACAATCGGGCATGGAGGAAGGAGTTTATCAAAGGGTATGCGACCATGAAAGGGATGAAGGGAGGTGTCGGTCGGGCATGGGGTGTGATTCTCGTGGAAGAGCAGCGCAGATGGGGAGGGTTTATGGCCCATGCATGAGAGAGCGGGGTGACCAGTGCGTGGGGGGTGCTTGTGAGGGCGAAGAGCCGTGCTGGGGGTCAGTGGCGTGCAGAGGGTGGTTCTGACCAAGGTACCTAAAATGGCGGGTGTGCACGACAAAAAGTGTGGCATCGGGGGAAAAGGCAAGATGGCGCAGATAATGTTTACCAAACCGTATTAATTTTCCACAGTCCTCCCTTTAACATTCCCAAGACATCTTGCTGGCCTATTTCCTATCCATGTCTACTGTGGCAGTCATAAGTAAAGAAGTAGGAACCCAGGCGAAGGAGCTGTGCATAAACATTACATTTAAAATCTTTCATCTTAGGAGGCGGGCCCGTCGTTGAGCTCGTTGCAGGAAAGTCATAGTAATGCAATATCGGACAAAAATGATTCTGTAGTGAGAGCGTTGGGTACATTTCATAGATGCTTATAGTCATTCGGATTAGGGACTGATAGGTTATCACATATGTAAGTTCATTTCGTACTCGGTTGGAGCATAATCAATACAATGGTGGCTGGGAGAGAAATGAGACGTAGTAAAAACGATAATCAGGGGTGTCATTGTTCGAAGAGGAGGGGTGTTGCTTCTTCCAGTGTCTTATTGTCGTGGACCATTATTAGTGAGTTCTCAGCATTCTTTGTCGTCTTCTGTTGACACTGTTGAGCACCGGCGGTGGAGCTATGCGTCCAGCTCTATTCCAGGTCCTGCGTTGCAGGGCATGACCTTTTCCTCGTTTTTCCGGTCAAAAAGGTCCTTTTTTCGCCCTGTGTCCTAATTATTCTTTTCATGGGTACTTTAGACAGGGCACCCAAGTTTCATTTTAGTTTGCAACAAAACCCTATTCTATCTGACTGCAGTTTTTCTTTTTCGAGTCGATTGTCAAAGAGTTCAGGTGGAAGAAGGGGGTGTGTGAGTAGTCCTTATGGTAGGTCGGAGGAAGAGGGGATGGAGCAGGGCCAGATCGGGAACAGACCAGGGGGACGGAAATTTTCAGGTAGGTGGGCCCATGACCGGGCTCAGAGGGCGGGGACTTTTCGGCACATGTTGGTCATCGAGCAGGGGCATAAGGTCAGCCCTTTCCTTTCATTTTGTCGGAAACAGTGCCTCGTCCTGCGACTCCTTACTGTTGCGGTCCCGCCTTGGCCAAAGTCGCAGATGTTCCACGATCTGCAGTCAGGCCGCGTGCTCCCACATCCGGACTCTCTCTCCTCCGACAGTGGTACCCTTAAATGAGTTTGAAAAGACAGTCTTTAGAGAATTGGCAGAGGAAGGTAATCACATAAGTCTATTTCTCTCCCAACTCCAAGCAACTGGGGAAACATCCGTTACATTGGGGTTTACAACCAACGTATAAATAATTGATGATAGGTTTGCTGGATTCCCTACAACTTTCCTTCGTAACTATTTCTTTGGCGTTTGTTGGTATTACATTCATTGTCGTGGTACAAGGTCTGATACCTATTCATTGCATTTGTTTATTACAGTCACGTCAGTTCTTCTGGCAGAGACCCACTTTTCTAGTACGAGTCTTACAAAGCTATACCGTTCTTCAGGGCTTTGTATTTTACGAAAAAGTGCAACGTGCTATCACCATGGTCTGATAGGTATCTTTCTGAGGAATGAACATAGGCTAAACAATTTTCCATTATATCAATGCATCCTATCTTTCAGCTAAACATTTTACTTTCAACAGGGTTTACTGCAACAATTTCTTCATTTCGATCTAATCTTAACTTCGCAAACATCATTCTAATTTCTACATAGTCCCTTACAACCTGGCTACTTCATTAAAAACGGGGGGGGGGCTTGCGATAACTATTCAACTCATCCTTGGGGTGACCGGGGTCTTATGGAAAACAACTAGGAACATAGCAAACTGGGGTGAGGGACTATCGTCTTGCTTTGTGTCATAAGGGCGTTATCTAGCAGAAGGCTACAGTTCAGTTGGTAAGCGTTCAGTGACATTTCTCGAATTCTAAACTTTGTAGCTTGTTTGTCAACAAATCATTTCTAGGAACAACGGCTGGCCTGTGTCAGTTGTAAGTCAACCCATCTCTTACAACCAGGGGTGAGCCACATTTTTCAAACTCTCGTCCGGGGCAGCTGATACAAAACTGGGGGCGTTCTGGGAAGACGGGGATGCTTCGATCACTTTTACTGTCTGGGCATTGAGACAATTCGGGACGGGGAAGGTCGCGTTACCTGAGGCATTTTTATCATAGAAGCCACTGACATGTAGTTCCCTTATTACGGGTCAGATTAGGGAACCTCAGTCCTCTTACCTGTCCTTTCCTTTTTGGCCAATCTAGGTTTCATCAATATTTAGCAGAAAGGAGAGGTAGTAACATGGTATCAATGTGATTTTATTTAAGACAAATTTGTGCAAATACTTGCGGTATTTGGAGCCAATTGGGTGGTGCACCAGGGATGGTGGTTCGCCAATTAGGTGCCAGTCGTTAGGAAGAGTGAAAGTGTGGAGGAGAGAGAGAGAGAGAGAGAGAGAGAGAGAGAGAGAGAGAGAGAGAGAGAGAGAGAGAGAGAGAGAGAGAGGAGAGAGAGAGAGAGAGAGAGAGATGTGCGACAATAGGCTAAACAGTACACGTGCGACATGGAGAGTGGCCCTGTACTAAGATAGGCTATTCAGCGCATTACACAACATGAGACATTACGGGTCTGTGTTAGAATTTAGAAAGCATGCAGTTTGGGACGGACGAGCATTAGGCCGGGTACAAAGGGACATGCATTGAGTAAAAGGCACCATTGTGTCGCACTTCTCGTACTCTCGGTCCTTTGCCTAGTTAAGTCAATGCTTCAGTCGCATAGAAAACATTTTCTCATAGTTTCAGACATACGTGACATGTGCTCATTCACGCAACACGGGTTAGGGGTGATCGCGTCTCATCATATCATACAACTATTGGCTCTTTCATTACAAGAGTAGTTTGTGGGTGTCTTTAGGTGCCACCTTGCAGCGTTAGTCCGCTTCATGTATCAGACATGGCATGGCTTCAGATCTTCACTATACCCCAGTCGTGATTCCAATGTAACCTGTAGAGGGAGGAAAAGAGGGGAAGGGAGGGGGGACAACATTCGAGCATATCAAATGTACGGGCACGAAAGTCCTTTACTTACCACATACTCGTCTTATCTCCTCGGGATATAATCCCTGGGGTCTTGGTTTCTGAAGCCAGGGGGCGGGCAGTGTGGTAAGGATGGCGAGCGATAGGTTGTTCATGAGGGAGACGGTCCGAGTGTGACATTATAGGCCGTGTGTAGGGAAACGTTAAAAATCAGAGGCGCTTAGTGCGAGGTATCTAGTTTGTAGATGTATCTAGCTATCGGGATCCTTAAATCATTCCCAATGCTGTGATGTCCTAAGGCATATCAGCTCTTCGGCCAACCCTGTTCCCTAGTACCTTTGAGTACCATACCTTTATAACATTTTATCATTTACACCGCTTCACTTTACCCGTCCTCAGAAGTCGAGGTCCTTCTCCATGCGTTTGTTCCTGAGCCAGTCGCACATTTGGAGGCAGCGTATCGTGCCTTAGATTCGATCATCAATCCGGGGCTGAGCAACCATTTTCTAATAACCTTAAAAAGAGAACAAAACAGGGCGCACAGAAAAACCCTCCCGCTGATCCCACATTTACAAAAGTATGCGATACCTGTTCATAGTTTGAAAAACCTTTATTTGCACAATTGATCAGCATGTAAATATGAGAGTGCAATCGTATTTGGCCGGACACGGCGTTGGCTGAAGCGCGTACAGTAGGGGGGGGGGCTATTTTGCAGCATTAAAAACATTTTAAAAGGGTTTATTTAGTTATTTGCAGGAAACTAAAAAACGTCTATCAATAGTTGAGGGATCAGGGGGCATTCACTTCATAATTGGAAGCATAGTCAGACTAGTTGCAATCAAATTTCCTAGATGCATACCGTGGGCGTGTGTCATAAGCGACGTTATGTATCAGTTACAATAATATCATAATAAATCGTACATTGAAACCAACATTTTAACGGGATCCTTTTACGTGTTCGCCAAGTGAACCCTCCCCCTTTTTCATCAAGTGTACAAAGGATCATATACGTATCTTAGAACATCAAGTCTTATTAGCTAAAAACACCACGAGGTGTTCGTGAGTTCCTATTGACACCGGCGCCATTTTGGGCGAGGCCGGGTTAGTGCGGAAGTAGCATCAGGGACAAAATGTTTCCAACAACCGGCGGTTGGACCAGAGTTCCTTTCGGCAGTTCAAAAAGACTTGTGCTAACAGAAGGGGCAGGTAATGTGGACCGTCAATCAAAAGGGGAGGGAGGCAAAATCTCCCCTACCGGGTCACGTTGAGGTTCAGCCGGAACTTGCTCGAATTTGTTAGCCCACAATGTTTCTGGATGGTTCAGACTGAAGCTGGCGCTGACAAGAGAGCACCACCATCTTGTGGCTACGTCGTGGTCATTTCGTTAGCGATCAAGGCAGTTGTTCCCCACCGGAAGCCTGTAGGGGCCGAGGGCTCCTGGGACTTTTGTAGAATCTTCAAGGCTGTGGGGATGCTGTCAGAGGTGGAGACTCGTGCCCAGGTGGGCAAGCGTCCGAGTTACATTACTGGTCAAAGTTACTCTAGCGGCCTAGACCCGACTTCCAGGGGGCCCAGACGCCATTTTGAGACCCCGCAGCAGCCGCCCTTCGTCGTGTCTGCAAGAGTGGATGAGACTTCTTGTGGCGAAAAATGGAACACCGTGCCGTAGGAGCAGGACATTCGGCTCGGGGCGCTAGGGTGCAGCCGTGGTGCCTCCACCTGGGGAGGCCAGGGAGGCTCGTTCGCGCCGCCTCCCTCTCCCAGTGTACCCCACGCCGTCCCTTTTCGCGGGTATACATGATGGCCACCCCACATCCCGGGGTGGCCATCATGTATACGGAGCACGGAGCACGAGACATATGTCTCATCATATGTCTCGTGCTCCGCAAGTATGGTTGCTGGCCATTCAAAGTCCTGTGCTGCGAAAGTATGTCCGTCGCCCGGCTGGAGGATTTCGGCGCCGGGCCGGGGCTGGGAAACCTCCTACCTGGGGAGGTGGGAGAGGCTCGTTCGCGCCGCCTCTCCCTCCCAGCCCACCCTGCACCAATTCTTCAGCGGAGGTATTTGTGATGGCCGGACCAGGAGATACGAGGGAGGGGGTCATCTGCATCCACCCCCTCCCTACTCGTGGCCCGGGGGACGCCGCCCCAGGAAGAAGAGGATGGGAAGGCCATTACATGCCGGGCCCGTGGTGCCTCCTGGACATCCCACCGGCGACCTCTTCGATCGATGGCTGTCAGCAGGACCCCGCCCCACACGTGCTGTGTGTTTCACCTTCCGGATGGGCGTGACCGGTGACCTGCTGCATTTCGGGAACTTCCGGAGTGGGGGTAGGTATTTTTTTTTTTTCTTTCTATTGGGCGTGGTAGGAGGCGGGACAGGCATGCCTGGGTAATGGGGGGTGGGGTGTCCACAAGAACAGTTTTCCTGAACGGGGGGGTTGTCTATGCAGGCCTGTAATTGCTTTTGTCCACAGAGTGGGGGGCAACAGAGAGTAATCAGTCCCATTGCACTCGAAGTTTGAGTTCATTAATGAAATGTATACTAATGTGTCCGAAACTACTCTGTGTGTTGTTCCTGTATGTTATCCGAAAGGGTGGCTTTTGTGTTAGAGGAACAGTAGCGGTAGTACGGGGTTCGTCACCGGGTAACCTAGAGCTTGCCTGGGTTTCCCGTCTTAGCGTTGTTCGACCTATGAGAACTCAAACATGTCGCTGAAATCTGTCTGGCGAAATCTGTGCCATCGGGTGTAATCAAACGTGGTGGTTCTATCCGGCCTGTCCGTGTCAGTCTGATTCATCTTTGTCTCACGCCTTTTCCCTTTCTGCCGGCCTGTTATTTCTGTCGGCCCTCTGCTCTTACCCGTGTTCAGTAGAGTCGGGCATTGGGCTTTCCAGTGCCCGGAATATTTACAAAAAGCACATTGGTTTTGCCCTAAGTCTGTTCGTCCTGCGCGTAGTGTCGGGGGATTACTTTCGGGTCGTTGTGTCTTGGGGTTGTCCTGTCGGCATATCCCTTTACACCGTCCCCTTCCTGTGTTTACTCCTTGGAACCGTGTCGCCGCTATCCCTTCCTTTGGCCTACCAGATGCTTGGAAGGTTGTCTGTCGCGTTTCTTTACCTACTCTGACTTCGTCTCTTTTCTTTCGTTGCATTGCTTCTTTGCGCCACATACCGAGACTGTCGAGCATAATAGGCGTTGTCTTACTACTACAAAGGGCTATTTCTAACGTTTCTATTTTATCAAGGTCGAAGGATCCTATCAGTGGCCACTGTTTCTCTTGATTTTCTTTGGTATACTTGTGCCACAGCTTACTATAGGCTATGGTAACTAATCCATACTTTGTGAACATGTCTTTATTAGGGGTGCCTTCCAGCGGAGCTAGATGGTCCACCTCTAATAAACGGTCCGGGTTGAACCAGCTACCAATCAGTGAGGAGAAGATAGGCATGACGGATCACAATGGGGACAAAAGTCAGCACTACCTATCTTATCACTGCGTGCAAAGACTAGACAGAATATTTCTATTCTACGTTGTTTGCAGGCAGTGAATACCTCATGAACCAATATCGAACAGTCAATGTTCGGTCAATCAAACAATCAGTGGGGAGAATAAGTAGGCCCGCAAAGGTCTGCGTTACCTACCCTTTCACTATCTGCAAAGAGGGAACCTGTTCTTTCCTGTTTGCAGACAGAGAATCTCCAGAAAACAATCCGCGAACAGTAGTTCGGGTTCAAACAATTAATCAGTGTGGGAGAGGGAAATCTCCAGAGAACAATCCACGAACCGTAGTTCGGGTTCAAACAATCAATCAGTGGGGGAGAAAGATAGGCACGACGGCTGCGTTACCTATCCTTCACTGCTTGCAAAGAGAGAGAGCCTGTTGTTTCTCCGTTTGCAGACAGCGAATCTCCAAACAAATCAACAAAGAGTAATACTAGTATTTTCCAAACAATCAAACAATCATTTCGCAATTCGTCGTGTTTACACGACCTTACCCGGACCGCATGGACAGTTTCTTGTCTTCCGAATCCAGCGCCCGATCGTCCTCTTTTCTTCGTATTCCTCGCGGCACTCCTGATGGTTCCCAGTCAGGACCGTAGATCACTCGAGAGAGGTCTGTTCGGAACCAGTGAAGTTCGGATGATCGGCTGTCAGACGAGGGTCTATCGGACAGGTGCACTCCCGATCGTTGCAGTCGTTCACTCTGTCGTCAGGACCTCTCCCACTGGATCCACGAGTCGCTGATGGGCCCCACGCTTGGGACGCCAATTGTAAAAAGGTGGGAAGCAACCAATAAACAAAGATCCTTAAGTATTGCCCGGGGGTGTCGCCTCTTTAACCCACAAAATATTAATCAATGAAGAGGCAGGCGCTGGAGACTGGAAGGCAGGAAACAAGGGTTTATTCTCTCCGGAGGAGAACACATCAGTTGGGACAGCAAGTATCGTCACGAGGTGCTCTAACTGCATCTCTGAGGCCTGGCCTCTTATACACAGGTTTATGGTCGGCAAACATTCTTTATTGTAATAAAGTCACTTTGAAGCATGAAAAGACATTCCCAGAACCTCCGCTTCAGGCCTGTTCCCACACATTTTCACAGCAAGAGTCCCCTCCCTACCCACAGGAGGAGATGGCTATCACACAGCTGGACATTCCGCCGATTCCCGGAATGCGTGCGACTGATCAGATCTCATGGGGTGGGGGCTTTGATCAATTGTAACTCCTTTGAAGAGGGGTGATTCCTTACAGTAGGGGCAATAAACTGCATCCGCAGGGCTAGGTGATGGCCTGGGATCGACTCGGACAATCGGGCATGGTGGAAGGAGTTTATCAAAGGGTATGCGACCATGAAAGGGATGAAGGGAGGTGTCGGTCGGGCATGGGGTGTGATTCTCGTGGAAGAGCAGCGCATATGGGGAGGGTTTATGGCCCATGCATGAGAGAGCGGGGGTGACCAGTGCGTGGGGGGTGCTTGTGAGGGCGAAGAGCCGTGCTGGGGGTCAGTGGCGTGCAGAGGGTGGTTCTGACCAAGGTACCTAAAATGGCGGGTGTGCACGACAAAAAGTGTGGCATCGGGGGAAAAGGCAAGATGGCGCAGATAATGTTTACCAAACCGTATTAATTTTCCACACCACCCATGGACCAGTTGTGTAGGAACATAAAAATGTGACAATGAGAGATTGCATAGTTGATGACTGATCGGAAATGAACTTGGTATTATGTTTTTTGCAGAATGTTTTTTGCAGAATGCCTTCATTAGTTGGAGTGGCGATGCTATTGACTTGGACAATATAGTTTATCTTATGCAGTAATGATGAATGTTATATATGATGCTCTCCACGACTCTCACTGAATCTGTTGCATAGATAGACGCTAACGAGTGTGATTTGTTCAAAAAATGGTCTAAAATGGTTCAAATATTGAATAACTAATTCAACCAAAAAATATGTAGCACCAGAAAGTTTTTGATAAAACTTGATGATAAGATATATATATTGCTTATATGTATTTTTTAACATACTATGAGATTTCTCAATATTGAAATAACTGTTTTTTAATGTGGGCACTGTAATGTTATAACTTTTATATATGTATGTGTTGTCTTGTCTGGCACTTATATTGTCATTTTTGTATGTTTTCCAAATTCACAGCCCTGAAGAAGTTCTGGTTTCAGAACGAAACGCGTTGGCTGATGTTTTGTCTTTAAGTGGATCATTAAACGAATATTGCAATTTGTACATCACGACTCAGCGTCTATATATGAGGACAATTGAAAAGTTGAATAGTCTCCTGTAAACTGGATGAGACCAACTTATATAGCGGTGCTTTTCAATTCAGGATAAAAATAGACTTTTTTACCCAAGGTTTGGGCAATGCTCTTGGGACAGGGAGCATTTGGAAAGTGCACGCTGGACTGTGCAAACGAAATTATTTGGTGATACTCGGATTGGTGCTTTATCCTTTGTTTGAGTTGTCCACTGTCCGAACTGTGGTGGTATAACAGACTGTACTTGTGGCCCTGCCCCCCTCCCCTTTATCTGGGTCCCACTATTGGGCCATGCTGAGGGATCCTGTCATGAGCAATAACTTTGGACCCGGTACCAACTGGATGCAGGCCGTAGAGGGGTCCGGAGGTGGGAGGCGGCAGGGTTGGTGATCCCGCCCGCAGTCTGGGCTCTCTCCCCCTGCACTTATTACCACGCATGTGCAAGTGGGGGGAGGTTGAGAAGTTAGGCACTTCTTACTGGCATAGGCCTCAGAACCGCCCCAGAGGTCTCTGCTAAGGGGCCATGCCCTTAATGGGCCCTGCCCAAGCAATGGGAATGTCCGCCGGCTCATAATGTGAGCATGCATGCCGTCTGGTCGTGACTGGGAAGTGGGAGGGTGCCAGGGACGTAAGGGGGTAGCTTCCACACCAGAGGTTATCTCCCGGAACGCTCTAAGGAAGGGGAGAAACACGTTGGGCATTTTAACGAGCACTACACTCTTCTGATTTATGGCTGGGACTGCCAGCGTGACGTCTCTGGGCTTCTTTGTATGGTAAGGGGGGGAAGGGCGGCTCAGGCCCGTTCGGGTCCATGGCTTAATTGTTCAGGGTGGCCTCTCAGCGTGGTAGGGCCGCTTAATTCGGCGCAGGTAACAGGGGTATGCTGCCCATGACCCTGGAAGACATGTTGGGTGGTGACACAGCACCGTGGCTAACCACCCCTCCAGGGATAAAGGGTGTGAGCCAGCGCCCTGGCGTACTCGCCGGGAAACCTGATCAATGCTTTTAAGGCCCGAGCCGGGTCGCACATTTGGTTGCTGCGGGGTGGGGGGAAGGCCACATCTGTGCCGGGGCCTCTCACCACGCCTTTTATATTTTCAAATGCACATACCTCGTCAGACACCCCCATGCTCCTTACGGTTTTGGCTGGGTTGCAGGGGGGGGTTTGAACAGCTAGTGATGCGGACACACTTGCAGCTCCTGGCCTTAGTGCCCACACCGTCATCCCCTCCCCTTGCATATTATACATTTACCCATAATGATAACACAGGACAGATTGTTATGGGTAAAGAACTGCTGCAGGTTTATTTTCATACAACCAAAAGTATGACGTTTTAGTGGGTTATCTTACTTGCGATCCAGGGCAGGCAGCCCCTCGCTGCCCGTCCGCCTTATGAGCCTGGACAGTGCAGCCTTTGCTGATCCCTTTACGGATCACGTGATCATGTCTTATACTCCTGCCCCTTTCAGGGCAGAGCGTGGTATGGCGCCCGAAGGACTAACGGGGCGCCGTCGCGGTTTTCCCAGAACCTCCCTGCGGCTCCAGGTCTTTGGCTCAGGCACCCTTACTGTGCCAGGCAGAGGTACCCTTACTGTACCGGTCTGCCGCAGAGGTACCCTTACTGTACCCGTCTGCCTCCAGATGGCCCGGTAACTCCGCCTGCAACACAAAAAAGAAACATTAGAACGTCCAAATTAGCATGCCCCCTGCCCAGCTGGTAGGTACGAGGATAGGGTGGGTGCAGCGAGGCAGGCAGGCGCAGGACGACCGGCACCGAGGCCGTACAGCAGCAGCCGGAAAGGCAGACCGACCGCAAAGAGGTCGTATACTGGGCAGCAGGGGCCTAAATACCTGGCCCATCTCCAATGCGCCCTCCCCCGGATGTACGACACTGGTGCATGCGGCCAGAGGAGGGGCTGGAGAACTGGTGGATCCTCCCTCTCTATGAGGAGGAGGAGGGGGGGTGATCAGACTAATGGGCACAAAGGGGGCTGCCCTGCTGATGTCCCCCTGCTGGGGGCGCGGGCAGCGGCATAGTGCCCACACCGTCTTCCGCTCCCCTTGCATATTATACATTTACCCATAATGATTACACAGGACACATTGTTATGGGTAAAGAACTGCTGCAGGTTTATTTTCATACAACCAAAAGTATGACGTTTTAGTGGGTTATCTTACGGGCGATCCAGGGCAGGCAGCCCCTCGCTGCCCGTCCGCCTTATGAGCCAGCCGGCACGGTGGGTCGACACCCGGACGGTGCAGCCTTTGCTGATCCCCTTACAGATCACGTGATCATGTCTTATACTCCCGCCCCTTTCAGGGCGGAGCGTGGTATGGCACACCCCCGGTTGGTTAGGCCCCCCAACCGCCCGAAGGACTAACGGAGCGCCGTCGCTGTTTTCCTGGAACCTCCCTGCGGCTCCAGGTCTTTGGCTCAGGCACCCTTACTGTACCGGTCTGCCGCAGAGGTACCCTTACTGTACCCGTCTGCCTCCAGATCGCCCTGTAACTCCGACACAGCTCTGGTGGAGGCTACCGTCGATGACAGAGCCCCCCACCTCTGTGTTCCCTACTTGCAACCCACAGCTTCAATGGCATCCTGCACATCCAGGAGAAACATCCATCCTGACTTTGCCATATTGGCCAGACAACTTCATGGTTATGTTCAAATTATCCCTGGCGCCCTGGCAATGGGGTCACAACAGGTATAAAGGCATAGTGCAAGGTGTCCCTCCTAAGACAATGCACAATTTGTGAAGTGCCAACCTGCAGATGGCCGGACCCTGTTATCCACCTGTGACCCTGGGTACTTATGCCAGTAATAGTGTCGGACTGCCAGATAATGAGTCACTGGTTATCTTACGAGCGATGGGCGTGAGCATCCATATCTTGGTGCATGATTGCAACCTTAATGTAATCGCCTTAGTTGAGTAACCCAGTCCGTGACCAGACAAAACCCTGTTGGGCCTTCGTTGGATACCAGGCGGCTATTGACAAGCACCCCGTTCAGCTATAATTCCAGTTGGACAACTTGGAACACCATTGCCTCCCGCTATGCAGTTTCGGGCATGTATCCGCCTAAGATCTCCCCCCAACAATGCCATTTCCCCTTGGGGACTGTCCTGCCATGGGATAAGTGACTGAAAATGGGTGTCCTAGTCATCTAAGAGGGGGAAGCACCTAAACGCAACACACTTGTCCTTTTTTGGGCAGTCGGAACCCAAAACCCTTCTTCAATCATTATAGTCAAACTATGTTGACCCCACGTTCTCCACAGGTTGTTGCACCACCACCCGCAATTAACTGGCAACTACCACCACTGCCTGATCTTGGCTCTAGCGCAGGTGCTATTGACGGTCTAGGATGGGCTTGAGCCACCATCTCTTGGTGCATGCTTGCAACCTTAATGTAATCGCCTTAGTTTTGCAAGCCCCTGCCTGGCGCAATCTTCAGCTAAGCCGCTGCTGAAATCACCTGCCTCTGTATGCCGACCGGGCTATCTACCTTGCAGTCTTGTCCCTACCCAAGGCTTACCTCTTTAGGCATGTCACTAAATTGTAAATTGTAAATTGTAAATTGTTGTGTCTTGTAAAGCGCACTGCTACCCGGAGGCCTCGTAGCGCTATAGACCGCTGGGGAACCCGTCCTGGCTTTCCCTGTGAGATAGTCCCTCCTGAGGGTCTCCAAGGTGAAACCAGGCATCCCCGGCGTTTGTGTGGGGCCGTTGTGGAGATGAGGCAAGCTAATGCCCAGAGTTGCCGAGTGTGCTCCCTGGTCGGAGTAGGCACCGATGCGAGAATTATCAGTCCGCTGATCCTGGTCCAAGACCCTGCCGCGTCGGGAATCGAACCCTGGTCCCGGGCCGTTCTCTGCACTCGGGTCTGCCGCCTCTAACCAGTGAGCCACACCTCTCCAATTGCCTCCAACCTGCGCTTAACACTATTTTGAGCCTTACTTAGACAATCACCGTTCCAGTACACCGTGCATAGTACTTATTACCTCTGTCTCGTGAAAAGTCACCCCTATTGGGCATTCGTTGGACCCCAGGTGGCTATTTAACCAGCACCCTATCCAGTGAAAATCAAGTTGGACACCTGGAACATGCCCTCCGGGCATGAAAATACCACCTAAGGCAACCCACTTTCGAACCTGAATGACCACTAATTAAATCTGACTCAGGCCGCACGCTTACTAGGGCACCTAGCCAGGCCGCACGCTTACTCGTGCACCAAGACCATGGCCTTCCACTGCGTAAACCCTGCAGTTTGGATTCAGACTGTTTGTTATTACCTGGCCACAACTAAAAAAGGACACTGCATCTTCAACCGGGCTTCTGTTGGCTTAGTCCATGCTTCCCCGTTGCATAACATGAATAGCTACCACATCGCTTCCTTGCCTTGCCACTGATAGCTAACCACCCCTGCCATGTCTGCCCCGGTCTCTACTTGCCCGCGTGACATTCCCATCTTTAAGATGCGCTGGGGGTGACATTAAGACTACGAATGACATGTTATTGCTGATCACTAAAACAATGAGGATGAGGGAGACCCCTTACATAATTATTCCCATTCAACTCTCAGCAGACCATGGTTGGGGGCAGCCTTTGTGAGATAATCCTGATCATGGATCGTGCATGCGTGAGCCAGACATATACGCAATATTCCGGGCGACAGTCTACCCTTGTGTTTACTCCTTTGTCACCTATGAGCTGATGCCAGCAGCTGCCTAGAGTACATGGGCACACTTGGGGCAAACGCCATGGTAATTTGCGCAATCGCGACGCTTAGCACTGCTTCCATTCTCCCTTACAAGCAGTCAAATCCTGGTTGCCCCCTAGAGCCCCTAACCCGGAAACGCATTCTGGCTCCCAGCACGCAGCCCGCCCTGGCTCTTCCTGCGTACGTTACCACCTGACCTACTCAGATTGGTGCCTGCGAATTTGCTCCGCAATTTAGAAAAAGGTTAAACTCTAATCCTGGACGTTCTGACTCAGCCCCCACACACTGGCCCAGTGTCCTCTTCCAGTGTACCGGATCCCGGCCTTGGCATGCCAGCCAGCTCCTTCTGGAGCGAGCCCGTGCGTTTCTGGAAGAAAGAACAAATCCATAAAAAACATCCCCAACCCGTGCTGACAGGTACGCTTAATGCTCACTCGAACGCCAGGATCAGGGCCCATTATTTGCGCCCCAGTTTCTGTACCACACAACACATTCCCTACCCACATGGGGTGCATACTATGCCCAGATCCATCAGTTGTTTAAAGGATAATGGTTTTCAAATTATTAAGAAGGCATGCTTGATTTCCCCTTGCTCTGCCACAGCTTCCCGTGAGAACACCCCAATTATTGCCCAGCAAAACCCAATTGTCCAGACTCTACAGTAGTTCCTTCAAGATAGAACATACTACTATTTCCCAGGGACTACCTAATATGTCCTGACCAACCTGTCACTTTCCTGAGTGTAACCTGCGCGCCCCAACCAGGGACCGTAATGACACTGAGGAGAACATGGGTCCCCCGAACCAGCTCGCTGCCCCCAGTGTGCTACGACCCTTATACCTGTTGGTGGCAGGTGGCCCGATCCTGTGAGTAGGGCGGTTTTCCAGCGCGGTTCCTGTATTAGCGACAGAAAACATTCATTAGAAGCCCGCCCCCCCACCCCTCATCTACCAATCTGGATTCTCCGTAATGAGACAGGGGCCAAGCATGTTTGGAGCCAGATGCATCAATGTAGCATCTGAAAACTAAGTCAATTATTCACCTGCTGAATCTGCTAATGATCGATACACCATGGAGTGTGTGATTAGCGTCACCTCCTAACTCGTCCCTTTACTATTCTCTTATCTGATGGAAGACCTATTCATATAGAAATTTCTATTCTCCTTGGCTCTGGAAGTGTCTTCCCGAAGTGTTCTTGTACAGATTGTTATGTAACAATACAGCATTCGGTACAGAAATAAAAGTGACAAAAGTTATTTTCAGAAACTCCAGTGGAAGGGTGATTCGTGGAGTCCTTTAATGAATCATACAGCCAGCCGACACGTGTTTCATCGCACTCGCGATTCCTCAGGGCTAGATGGCTGTGTCAAGAGCAGAAGGTCGCTCAGCTGGTGATAATTCCGACCCAGCCGGGCCCGTGACCGTTGGTGTGTAAACGATTGAGGTAACGGGGTAATGTTCTTTGCGCAATCTTATGATTATCGGGTGCTGTGGTGCCCGGATATCACAGCGTTGATGATTTGAAGTTATCGGAGACGTTGAACATGGTACTGTCCTTTATAGGTATTCGAATGTCAGTTCTTGTCGGGTGCGACTCGAATGGGACCGCGGGATACCCCAGTCCTGCAACAGAGTGGGAGCGGCGTGTCTCGCGTCCTCTCTCCTGGCTGTGTTCCTGTTTGGACCAGTCGGCTGGCTGTATGATTCATTAAAGGACTCCACGAATCACCCTTCCACTGGAGTTTCTGAGAATAACTTTTGTCACTTTTATTTCTGTACCGAATGCTGTATTGTTACATAACAATCTGTATACTGTCAATTTGAGTGCATCGGCAACTAAGTTAGTCAGTAATTGGTAGTTCATCTATTCAATCTGAGTGGTTCTAAGGCCTTTCCACTCACCGGTTTTGCACCTTATAATTCTTGTGTTTTGTTACTCTTGTGCATCTATATAGGCAGTGCACCCAGTGCTTTAACTGACCAAAAGCCTTGCGGGATCCCTACCGAAGTGTTCTTGTGGTTGGAGAGTCTGCGTGGTTCGAGGGTCTGCTATTTATTGCAGTGTTATCCTTCTACCTGTGTTTGGTACTCTATTGTACAAGCACCCGTCACTATTCTCCTGTAACCCACTGAGGACAACCCCTTACATTGTCTTTGCTTCTGGTATTTGCACAAGTACCACCATTGCCTACGAAACATTTGTTCATGTGTTTGGGTGTCTGTCCTGTATTGCATTATTGTACCTCTCCTTGTACTTGTACGCTTGTCACTTTTTCTTCCTGTAATGCAATGTTTGCTACATCTTGAATTGTTAGCTCACATTTGACACTTTGCTTCATGAAGCTTAGATTTTGCTTGTGCACTGTGTTCACTTATTGTGCTCATGTATTAGTTCTGTTCCTATTGTGAAGGTTCTGACACCTCCGGGTAAAGTCTGTACTTATATAAGGCATAAGTGGGAGGCACTGGCTACCGACAAGTCCCAGGATAACTGATCTTCCTGCA
The DNA here is from genome assembly GCF_964263255.1 of Lissotriton vulgaris. Classification (NCBI taxonomy): domain Eukaryota; kingdom Metazoa; phylum Chordata; class Amphibia; order Caudata; family Salamandridae; genus Lissotriton; species Lissotriton vulgaris. The sequence goes on along the minus strand of NW_028247755.1, from coordinate 626,176 downwards.
CTTTGTCAGCGCTTTGTGGGACCAGCGCTTACCTGCCGCCCTTGCTGTCTTCCTGTGAGGAGCTCGCCGCACCCGCTCCGCAGGTGCCGCTTCGCGCCGGGACCTGTGCTGTCTCTGCCTGCTGCCGTGGGGGCTCCTTGGTTTGGCGTTTTGAACTTGCAAAGCTTCAGGGCTGCGAGCGTGCAGGGACTACCTGACCCAGGTGTCCCTGCGAGACCGAGCCCATCTTCCGGTCCGCTCTCCCTGAAGCTCCGCCCCCCGCCCATCGGAGGAGTGTTATAAGCAACAGGAGTTGCTCCTGACCCTTGGGATACCTGCACTTTGTCAGCGCTTTGTGGGACCAGCGCTTACCTGCCGCCCTTGCTGTCTTCCTGTGAGGAGCTCGCCGCACCCGCTCCGCGGGTGCCGCTTCGCGCCGGGACCTGTGCTGTCTCTGCCTGCTGCCGTGGGGGCTCCTTGGTTTGGCGTTTGGAACTTGCAAAGCTTCAGGGCTGCGAGCGTGCAGGGACTACCTGACCCAGGTGTCCCTGCGAGACCGAGCCCATCTTCCGGTCCGCTCTCCCTGAAGCTCCGCCCCCCGCCCATCGGAGGAGTGTTATAAGCAACAGGAGTTGCTCCTGACCCTTGGGACACCTGCACTTTGTCAGCGCTTTGTGGGACCAGCGCTTACCTGCCGTCCTTGCTGTCTTCCTGTGAGGAGCTCGCCGCACACGCTCCGCGGGTGCCGCTTCGCGCCGGGACCTGTGCTGTCTCTGCCTGCTGCCGTGGGGGCTCCTTGGTTTGGCGTTTGGAACTTGCAAAGCTTCAGGGCTGCGAGCGTGCAGGGACTACCTGACCCAGGTGTCCCTGCGAGACCGAGCCCATCTTCCGGTCCGCTCTCCCTGAAGCTCCGCCCCCCGCCCATCGGAGGAGTGTTATAAGCAACAGGAGTTGCTCCTGACCCTTGGGACACCTGCACTTTGTCAGCGCTTTGTGGGACCAGCGCTTACCTGCCGCCCTTGCTGTCTTCCTGTGAGGAGCTCGCCGCACCCGCTCCGCGGGTGCCGCTTCGTGCCGGGACCTGTGCTGTCTCTGCCTGCTGCCGTGGGGGCTCCTTGGTTTGGCGATTGGAACTTGCAAAGCTTCAGGGCTGCGAGCGTGCAGGGACTACCTGACCCAGGTGTCCCTGCGAGACCGAGCCCATCTTCCGGTCCGCTCTCCCTGAAGCTCCGCCCCACGCCCTTTCCACCTACTATAAACATTGTGTGAACTCCCGCAGCGCGGGACGCAGCCCGGGGCAAAGACTGGGCTAAGAGCGGGCCGTTTGAGGCCGTTCGAGGTCTTAGAGGTCTGGTCTGGGCCATATCCCTTGGCTGAACTCTTTGGGTTGTGAGCTAGTTTTTCTTACTTGTGTTATAGCTCCCCTTAATTTACCATGTGTACTAGGGCCACACGCAGTAAAACTGCAAGGGGTCAAAATGGACCTAGCGGGACCCTGGACGATTTTCTAACCAAAACAAATTTGGCCATTGATGCCGAAATTAATAAAATGCAGCATAGGGTTTCCCTAGAACTTGAAGCTGCTCGCAAATTGTCCTTAAATATAGCTACCTCTAAGAAATCATCATTAGGTAACCTTGCTTTGGCACTTACTCCTGAGCGTATATCTGGCCCTCGACCCTTGCTCACAACGGTTGATATACACCACCGCCCATCCTTGTCCCCATCCCAACAAGCCAATGATTCCATATTGAATCCTACTGTGGAGCTTCCACCACCCACTCCTGTGTCTGGTGAAAGCTCGCTAGGGAAAGGTAAACTGCCCAAAGCTGCTGCGCATGCTAAAAAAACAGCCCTCCAGCAAAAGAAAAGTTTGGCCAGGTCTGCATTTGCCCGCAAAAAGGCCAAAATTGCGAGAGCCCAGTTTTTCAATTGTCGACGGAAATTAGGTACCTCTGGCCATAGGGAAGTAAATGATGAAACCAACTCAGTTTTGCCTGTTAGTACCACTTCCTATGGTTCAGATGGTGTTGCGAATGTTCCCCTGGTGGAAGCTTTCCCCGTAATGAGCAAAGATGGACCAAGGGAGGGTAGACTGAGTGGGGTAGAGGGGGACAAGAGGGGGGACGAGGAATTCGTACAAACTGTCTGGGATACACTTAAAAAGTTACTTACCCCCTTGGAACTTAGACTTTCCAGAATGGAAAACCATTTGCTAGAAATGGACAGGACAATCGTCACATTGGCTAGTCTAAGTCTTAAGCAAATGGAAGCCAAATTTCCACAGAGGGAGGGTTCAACTTCACAGACATCAGAGGCAGAGGCACCGGTTGTTCCCCTTCTAAGACCCAAACCTGTGCCCAAACCCCGCACGAAAATTGGGAACAACTCCACTAACGCTTTAAATCATGGCGTTTGCCTCCCGACTGAGGACCCGGTACCATCCAAACCTAAACCTAATACCTGTCATGCTAGGGACATAGTACACCCTGTTGGGACTCAATCACATCATCAGCATAATGTGGCACGTTCTAAACACATGCCCCAATCTGCCGCACAGCAGCCCAAACAGTCAACCTATAACACCCTGCCACCTCTCGAACATAATCGACCTAACTTCCGAGGTGGTTATATTGACTTACCGCCAGAAGCCAGTCAATATGTTATTGTATTAGCTGGTGTACCTACCCTTGATTCACAAACAAAAGAGGACCATTGGTCTCTTAAAAACAAGGTAATATACTGGCTTAATACAAACAGACAGCTTCCCAGTCACCAAAGAAGCCGGGTACTAATGGTGCGAAGAGTACCATGGGTTGGACCCACCCACAAATCCATCATGGGTGACTGCATAGTGGTGACCTTTTCTGACCCCCATACTGCTCAGCATCTTTGTTCTTGGGCACCTTGTGAAGAAGACCACACAGTTGTTGTCAGACCCCTCACTTTTTTCTATCCTCCTAAAAATCAGCATAGAATGGGTGGGTCTTGGACGACAATTCAAAATACCAGGCATAGGGGTTTTGGGAACGGTGGACCAAACCAGAGTACTTGGTGGCAGGGGGCTCCTACATCTAATATGTTTGGCTGCCTGGAGGAGGTTGACTGACTCGGGGGGGCGGACGTTACAATACACCTAGCAGACTCTACTCCGCCCACCGCGACAGCTTCCAGTATGGGTTGTTCTATGTTACCACCAGGCCAACGAGTAACATCTGTCAATGCCCAAAATCTCATCCCGGCTGAGTTAGGTATTTTGGCACAGTCAGACAATCCATGCCCTGATATCCCAGCTCATGAAATTAAAATAGCCTCCTGGAACATAGCTGGCTTACGGGGCCGCCTGGACAATGATGATTGGGTAGATTACATCACCTCACATGATATCATCACCTTCCAGGAAACTTGGTCTGTTGCCCCTCTGTTTAGATTAGGCTTCTTAAACTTCTATAAACCAGCGGTACAGGGTATGAAGGGTAGGGCTTCGGGTGGTCTCACCATATGGGTAAGAAACACACTTGGCTTTAGCATTAAGGAAATCCCGGTGACGAACCCTGACCTCCTTTGTATATCCCTAAGTAAGGTGAATTGTAAGGATATCATCCTTATTAATATTTATGCTAGAGGATGCCAGGGGGGTAAGAAGCAACCAATTGTTAATGATTTGGATGTCTTCTTAAATGAGTATAAAAGTGACCAGCTCATTATAGTGGCTGGTGACTTGAACTGCTCATTTGAGCCCATCCCGAACCTTGCTGAGGATGTAGGTTCAGAGGAAGATTTCACCTGGGATATTCCCCCACTATCAATTACCAAGGGTGTCAGGGGTACTGAGGCTGCCCTCCACTGGCTTGGACTCTGCCTAGAATGGGGGCTCTGAGTGGTGAACGGCCGTAGTTTATCTGACAAGGAGGGAAAACCAACCTTTGATAATGGGTCTAGCGCAAGTCGCATTGATTATATTTTAATCAACATTGAATCTTGGGCTTTAGTTAGTGACATGTCTATTGAAACCAGGCCAGAGAGTGATCATAATCCTCTCTCACTTATACTCAAGGTTCCTGGACTAGGGCTTCCCCAGGCAGAAACATCTTGTATTACATCTGACCTTGTCTTGTGTGACAACAGAAGACGGGTCAAATGGCCTAGGGTTTTAGCCGACCATGAGCTTGTCTGCCAGATAGAAGAATTGGTCCTAGACACAAGAGATAGGATGATGGCAGTAACCTCAAATGACATCCCTAACCCCAACATTGTTGATCTCCATGAGGCTTGCTTCGCGGCTATTAAGGAACTTCTTACTAGGCCATGCCGTAAACAGAAAGCGAAGCAAACCAAGGGCTGGTATAATAAAAATTGTAGAGAAGCCCACAGCATTCTCATTGCTGCAGTAAAATCTAGAAATACCCCCACTATCAGGGCAGCGAGACAGGACTATAGACGAATCATTTGGGAGGCTAAAAGGGATTGGGACGATTATTACTGGCTTGATCTCCTTCAAGCCTGTGAGTCGTCCAACCAAACCAAGTTTTGGGAGATAGCCAGATGGGGCAGGGGCTCAGACTCACTATCCCCTGAAAACCATGTCTCCGCTGCAGATTGGGTGAAATTTTTTTCGACTCAATTCAAAAACCCAAACGTCTCCCAGCTGGCTGAAGATCCCTTAGCAGGGACCACATTAGTTTCCCACGGGGATAGGCTTACTTTTAGTAACTCGGACACTGAACATGCACTAAATTCTATTCAGTCCGGGAAAGCACCAGGCATTGATGCAGTACCAGCCGACCTTTTTAAATTAAATTTAGATCTGTGGGTCACTTATATAACAACTTTGGCTAATTCCATCGCAGCTGGAGAGAGGATTCCGCAATCCTGGAAAGGGGCTGAGATACTCCCGGTCTATAAGAAAGGGGATCGATCTTCACCGAAAAATTATCGCCCTATCAGCCTGATCGATACTATTCAAAAAGTGGTTTCACGAATGGCCCTAGCCAGAATACAGGGGTGGATAGAGCAAAATAACATACTCTCCCCCATGCAGGCAGGGTTCAGATCAGGCACCAGCACTTTAGACCAGGTGTTTCGTCTCACCATGCTGTACTGGAAGGTGGTTTTTCTGGGCGGCGGTGTCATCTACGCCGCCTTCATCGATCTCAGGTCGGCATTCGGCCTGGTACCCAGGGCAAAACTCTGGGCAGCCCTGAGACTCATGGGCTTTCCACCTGAATTACTAGAGCTGGTAAGGCGCCTACACGAGGATAATTTCGCCCGTGTAAGATGGGGTAAACAGGGCCAGGTGACTGCTAGCTTCCCTGTGGAATGTGGGGTCCGGCAGGGTTGCGTGCTGGCCCCCACCTTGTTCCTCCTGTTTATTAACCGGTGGTTGCATTTTTCAATGACGTACATACTGATGCTCCATCCCTGGGGGGTTCAAAGTACCCCATGTTAATATTTGCTGATGACACCCTGCTCCTCTCCAGGACTTGGAGCGGCCTACAGGCTGCCCTAAACAGATTTGCTGAGTTTTGTACAATTAATGACCTTCAGATTAATGCTGACAAAACTAAATTTATGATTTTTAATAAAAACAAACCTATTTCAAGTTCATTTTTACTAGAGGGTGTCCCAATAGAACAGGTTAAAGTCATGTCATATTTGGGTGTGACTCTTGACCACCAACTTACATGGAAACCCCAACTGGAGGTGTTGACTCTTAAATTTGTTCGCCTCACAGGATGCCTGTTGAAGGAACAGAAAAAAACCTTGACCAAACGCATTACACCTGCGTTAAAAATTTACGAGGCCAAGGTGAATGCAGCTATCCTGTATGGGGCGGATATATGGGGTTACAAGGGCTTGCTGGCGTTAACCAGTGCACAGAATAGGTTTCTTCGGAATTTAGTAGGACTTCCTCAATCTTCCCCCCTTAAACCTTTGCTTTTAGACTTAGGTTGTAAACCACTGAATGAGATGGCACAGTATCGCCTTGTAGCTCTATGGCGTCGTCTTTGGACGACCGAAGAGCTTAGTCTATTTGCTCATGAATTGGGTGAGGTTAGAGCATTGTGGGGTGCCCAGAAAATTCCATGGCTACGAGAGGTTAAACAAATACTGTATTCTATGGGCCTCCCCGAACTATGGTTACACCCCGAATGTTCTAGCTTCCCATCTAAAGTGGAATTCAAAGAGCTATTTTGGGCTACTAAGAAATCTGTACTGGTCACCCTTTCTTCAGAGAACAGCCTAACGGGACAGTTTTTAACGCACAAGTTAACTCCGTTCCTTGAACCCTATTGGGACTTGATATGCAAAACACTCGACCGTAAGCTGTACCACCAGTTTCGGGTGGGAACTTTGCCGATCAAGTCCTTCACTGCGAAGTGGGCAATGAACACAAGCAACAAATGCCCCTTCTGTCCCGACCAGGTGGAAAGTATTGGTCATATATTCTTTGCATGTCCTGCTTATCGATTGCCTAGATTAAAATGGCTGAAACCAATCTGCAAAACACTGAACTGTCGAAGAAGCAATGTAGCCTTGCTCAAATTGCGCGACTTACGCACTGCTAAATCAGTGATTTGTATTGCTAAATTTTTGGGTTGGATGTGGTTAATTCGCGTAAAGAAACTGTAATTGTAACCCCTTTTTAACAGTAATCAGTTTTTAATGTTTGTATATGATTGTGGTAAATCCTTTTTATGCACCTGGGGGAACCATTGTATAACATTGTAATGTTGATAATGTCTTTTTAAATATTGCTGTCTTTTATGAATTTTTTATTCGGAATAAAGACTAAATGAACTGAACTGAACTGAACTGATCTTCACACTAGCTGTAAGCTGACTCACATGACACCCCGTCATCCCCCGGGAAGCTCACTTCATGCGAGAATGGGAATTCTTTCCATTCAACAGCGTCCAACAAGACGGCATGCCTGGGGCTGAGTGCTACGACAGGATCTCGTCCCATACATATCACAGCTCCGCTGAACTAAAGGCGTGGTTACAACTTCGCTCATGGCTTGACCAATGACCCAACAGCTTAGGCCCCAATATTAAACTTGGGATGAAACACAAACCACCACAGCCCCTTCCTACGGCGAATCAACAGGTAGGACAAGCAGAAACAATTTTAACAACCTTTTACTATGGAACAAATGGGTAGAATCTGACTCCGCAGTTGAAGGTTTGTGTAGTTAGATAGGTGAAAGATACACCCTACCTGCATCCCTTCGACATGTTTGTGCTTACCTACCTCGCCTGTATTTTGGCCCCCGGTGAATAATTCCATAACCATGCTAGTACCATTTCCTTTAGTTAAATGGGAGGCAGCCCCTGAGCTCGGACAGCCAGTGTCTGAACCGTTTGTGCTCTCCCCCTACTCAGCAAAGGTGGAACCTATATGCTTGACTCTAGGTGTAAAGCGTAATATACAAGCACTCTTCAACATGCCTGGCTCCGGGAAGACGTTTCCATGGACACGTCTTTGCCCAGAAAATTGCAATTAAGTATGTGACCTCATCGCGGGTGCTTCCCAGGTAACACGTGGATGCGTAGCCCAGATATGAGCACTGTATTATGTAACGTACCACTATTTACCTGGGCGAGGGAGGACCAACCCTGTGTTATGAGTGAACCAAATTAAACAGCGGTGCACTCTGTTCTAAGAGGCAGGGTGCACTTGGTAAACAAGGGACCCCGAACTAACTGTCCCGGCTCAGCAAAGGTGGTTGTCGCAGCATCTGCTGCACGAGAACACGCGCTGGGAAAGTTAGATTTAATATGCGGATTACGAAGAGCATCCTGCATACATATATCCTACAGGCCCCTGCCCCCAGTGTCTCCCGATCACTGCGGGCCCCTGGGCCCCCCTGTACTGTGATGCTGCCCAGGGGAGATGGCTACGAATGCCCAGGTGGAACAGGCGGGCACCGAGTACCCGCCCTACGTGGGCAGATCTAACTGCGCCAGGAGGTCACCAGGGAGGGGCATATGTACGCAGCGGGCTTGGGAGGGGTGAATCGGGCACGCTCACCTCCATGACTACATGACGCCCAACTAGAGATGTCAGCGCTAGTCCCAGTGTATTGGGTGTCTGCCATAACTGCCAAATAATACCCCTCCTTGTACTACGTACGCTCGTGTAAACTGCACACGTCGTTTCCCTTGTATTCTGTTTGCCCTAGTGCCTCCTGTAACGTGATGCTTGCTTAAGTAACATGCTGACTTGTAATTTTTCTCTTGTTCCACTACTGCTCCCATTGCGAAGCGCTCTGGCACCTAGGTTAAAATCCGAACTGTAAAGAAACGCTACATTAGAGCTGCCACGGACCACATATGGGGGACTGCCCCTTATGGGCGCTGCACTCGGAGACACGCTGACACCAAGATCGCTGTGAGGGATGCCGTGACACGCTGACACCAAGATTGCTGTGGGGGACAGACAAGGCCATGTATTTGCCTAAATAAAACTCCCTGTGGAGACGCAACACTGCCTGGGCCCCTCCTTCGGACAGTGTAGAAAATCTAGCTCCCACTTCTGTCTTGAAGACACTGTGGGACAAAAACTTCTGGCTAGTTGGATGGCATCCCTCATTCTAAATCGTATTGTGCCTTTCTTTTATAAAATACTGTCACTTTCAAAACACGTTAATAATTAAACAACAGGGGGTGGTGATGGACAGAGTTTCTGAATTAAGCAGAATACTCTTTTCACCCAGTCAAGAGATCAGGGCTTAATCCAACACCGTGTTTTAGCTCACTGCACCATCCCAGCTCAGAACCTGGCTATATGCAAATTAGTCTGTCCCTGGCCCAGTGCATCATGGGAACAGAGCAAACCAAACTACCAAGCCAATTCTTTCACTGGGAAGGAAACAAGCTTCCGGGGACCGGTTTCTGGCATTTCAGCTGTGTTCGGCCCGGCTTGCTTGAATCCTGATGGTGCAATGAGCAAGGGACTCACGTCTGAGTATACCCTTCCACGCTTATGGTGGACAAAATAATTAAACGACAGGGGGTGGTGATGGACAGAGTTTCTGAATTAAGCAGAATACTCTCACCCAGTCAAGAGATCAGGGCTTAATCCAACACCGTTTTTTAGCTCACTGCACCATCCCAGCTCAGAACCTGGCTATATGCAAATTAGTCTGTCCCTGGCCCAGTGCATCATGGGAACAGGGCAAACCAAACTACCAAGCCAATTCTTTCACTGGGAAGGAAACAAGCTTCCGGGGACCGGTTTCTGGCATTTCAGCCGTCTTCGGCCCGGCTTGCTTGAATCCTGATGGTGCAATGAGCAAGGGACTCACGTCTGAGTATACCCTTCCACGCTTATGGTGGACAAAACAATTAAACAACAGGGGGTGGTGATGGACAGAGTTTCTGAATTAAGCAGAATACTCTCACCCAGTCAAGAGATCAGGGCTTAATCCAACACCGTTTTTTAGCTCACTGCACCATCCCTGCTCAGAACCTGGCTATATGCAAATTAGTCTGTCCCTGGCCCAGTGCATCATGGGAACAGGGCAAACCAAACTACCAAGCCAATTCTTTCACTGGGAAGGAAACAAGCTTCCGGGGACCGGTTTCTGGCATTTCAGCCGTCTTCGGCCCAGCTTGCTTGAATCCTGATGGTGCAATGAGCAAGGGACTCACGTCTGAGTATACCCTTCCACGCTTGTGGTGGACAAAATAATTAAACAACAGGGGGTGGTGATGGACAGAGTTTCTGAATTAAGCAGAATACTCTTACCCAGTCAAGAGATCAGGGCTTGATCCAACACCGTTTTTTAGCTCACTGCACCATCCCAGCTCAGAACCTGGCTATATGCAAATTAGTCTGTCCCTGGCCCAGTGCATCATGGGAACAGGGCAGACCAAACTACCAAGCCAATTCTTTCACTGGGAAGGAAACAAGCTTCCGGGGACCGGTTTCTGGCATTACAGCCGTCTTCGGCCCGGCTTGCTTGAATCCTGATGGTGCAATGAGGTGTTGTTTAATTACTTTCAAAACACGAATACATGAGAACAATAACTAGGAAAAGTTATTTCTGCAAACAGGTATTACCTTGCATAAGTATAATGTTGTGGAAGAAATGGATTAGGAAAGCATTCGTTCGTAATCTGGAACTTGGTGCACTTGTAAATTAGTTCCTCATCTGCAATTAAATAACCTTATTACGCTTACTCTTTTAGATGAGATGTGGGGATAAGAATTGTTCTGCTACAGTTATGACTGCTGCTGCTAAAGGGCAAGACCTGACGAGACCCATGTATGAGAGCTTAAAGAAAAGAAAAAGGCTCAGGGTGTGTAGAAGCGTGTTACAGATGAATGCTCTTAATGTTAACGAGTGTTCCAGTGGCATTAGGCGCATAAGCAAAATGTAGAGCTTCTGCAGCAGCTTACATTGTATTAAACAGAAGAAGTGAAGGATATATGTACCATAATTGAGAATATTATCCATCGTAATTCCTCATATGGATGCATTTAGCCATGAGAACATGGTGCGTTCCCATTAATAAAGCGAGGCTGCAATTCAATCCACTTTCGCAACGTATTTGGTGGTGGGAGTTCTAAACTAGACCTCCTAGAGGAGTGAAATGTACAGGGGCATAAGTACATCCTTGTCGCCATCGCTGTTATTACGTGACATTACGTGCGTCCCTTGTTGCCTCTTCTCAACGAGACTCTGAGCATTCTCGATCTACCCAGGTGTTTCTACAACGGAAATTCTTATTTTTGAGGTGTACTTGTAGCACTCCTCTAAAGACACACTGAACATAAAAAGGAGCCAATCCAGGGAACAAATACTGTTGTTTTGATCCCTGAGCAAGCCTAAAAGAATCGCCAAAGAGAGGAGCCGGAAGGCTGCGCGCGACGTGCGATAACCTTGCTAGTAGGGTACTCGAAGCTGTAGCATCTGCCCAAAATTTCACCCTCCTGGGTGATTTTAATTTTCATCTTGAATGTGACTCAGACACAGACACCCGTGATCTAATCGACCCATTGCTGGGGGTTGATTTGATCCAACGGGTGTCAGGCCCGACACACAAAGCAAGACATACCCTAGACGGGATTTTTTCTAATCCCAGTCTGAAAGTTTAATTGGTTCTGCCGGTCCCCTGGTCCGATCACTCAGCGGTCTATTTCACAGTTTCTTTAACCACCCCCATGAAACCACCCAGTACTAGAAACGCCCCTAGACAGGTCAGAAAATGGAGTAACATTAAAGGGGATACGCTGGATGACGTATTAAAAAATTCCCTGACATCCCTCTCTGACACTGTGGAGGAAGCAGCCACGGCCTATACAACCTGGTTAGATCTTGCCTGCCTACTCCTGGCTCCTCCTAAAATCACCTACTCCACTCGGGCAACTCCCGCCGCCCCCTGGTTTTCAGAACAAATCAGGGAGCATAAAGTACGGTGTAAAAAACTGGAGAGAATCTGGCGAATGAACTACTGTGAAACAGACAAGCAAATTCTTAATTCGGAGCAAAGAGTCTATAAAGAAAGAATCTTGCAGGCAAAAAGGGCTTTCCTCACAAAACAGATCAAAGAAGCCAGCAATACCCCAAAAGAATTATCGCAAACAGTTTCATCTCTGGCAAACCCTAAGACCATAGAAATTCCCCCCAGTCTTCCACTCTGTGAAAATCTCGCCACCTTCTTTCGAGAAAAAGTAGAAAACATATTTTTTTCCCTAGACAGTCTGGTTAGGACACCTCCCTCGAGGGAGGGTCCGGAATCAGACAGCACTCTGGAAAAACTTCTACATTTCCAGCCCATCACTGAAAAGGAAGTGGTGAGCCGTCTATTGAAGATAAAATCGGGCTCCCCACACGATCCATGTCCTACGGCAATAGCTAAATTAGCCCCTGACATCATTGCAACCGGACTCACCCCCCTCTTCAATCAGATGTTGGAGAAAGGGGAATATCCCGCCAAATGGAAGCGAGCCTCCATCCTGCCCCTGCTAAAAAAAAACAACCTAGACATCACCGAGATGAATGACTATCGGCCGATTGCTCGACTTCCCCTCCCCGCTAAAATCATGGAAGGCAACTTAAATGCACAACTAAGTTCCTTTTTAAAGACAGGGGAACACCTCGACCCTTCCCAACACGGCTTTTGTGCGGAACATAGCACGGAATCCGCTCTGATCAAATCAGTGGAAGACATCATACAGGTGATGGACGCAGGAGGCAGAGCGGCCCTAATTCTGTTGGATATTTCCGCGGCCTTCAACACGGTCCACCACAAGTTGTTGGTGGACCGGTTGAGGGCCTGTGGAATTCAGGGAAAGGCACTAAAGATCTAAGCATGGGCGAATTTTGCGGATCTCGCGTTCGCGAATTTTGCGGATTTGCGAACTCGCAATCCGCAAAATCCGCGAATTCCCGCGAATTTGCGGATTTTTTTTTTGTGTGTTCGCAATTGTTTCTGCCAGTTCGCGAGGATTTGGTACTAGTTCGCAATTGCGAACTTACTTGTCGGCTCGCAACGGTCGCGACTATGTTGTTTCTACGTCTGGTTCATCATCACAGCCTCCCAGCACCCTCTGTTTCACCACTGGCACCCTCTCTTTGACCCATGCCACCCTCTGTTACATCAATGCCACCCTCTGGTTCATCATCACTGTAGAAGATGGGGGGGGAAAAGCAAGCCCACCTGCCCTGCTTGAACTGACATGAATTAATTTGGGGTTAGTTTATTAACAACACCTGCCCTGCCCCAACTGACAATAATGAATTAGGGGCTAATTAATGTGTCACTGAAAGAATTTCAAGTTCCAGCCTGGCACCTGCTTGTCTGCTCCTTTAGCTGTAAATCAGGACCTTTGTGGCATACAGTTAAGGTCAGAGCAGGGTCACACAATAGTTGCAAGCAGGCAACCGAATTCTGGAGGGCCCCCTCAGGAAGCACTACAAAGAATCGTTACAAATCATGAGGTTGACCTTTTGCACCTGCTCATTGCTTTTGCTTTTGCTGAAATTGTTTTTCGGTTTTTTTCGCGCTATTCGCGGGGCGCGGCGTCGTGCGAAACCGACCGCGGAAGCCGCCAATTCGTGCGAATGAGCATTTTATTTTTTTGCGGCTTGTTGTTTCGCGAGTTTTTTTGCAGTATTCGCGAGCCGCTTGCAGCGCAACACGCGAATTTACCCCAAGGTCGAGTACGGGCGCGGCCATTTTGTTTGCGTGACGTATTTCCGTTTCCGCCCGCTATGTATAATCTCGCGCAGTAAGCGCATTGCGAGTAGAGGTTCGCACGAGATCGCGCGGGAAATCTAGAGGTTCGCACGAGATCGCGAGGAAAATCTCGCGCGAACTTACTTTCGCGCTCGTGAACGGGCGCCGGCCATCTTGTTTTTCATTCATTTCCTGTGTCTGGGCATGGTGTTTAATCCTCTTGGTATCTTTGCCATCCTTTGCTTGTTTTCAGTTTTTTTTTTACGATTTTGCTTCTTATCTATCCCTCTCTTTTCCTAGCTGTATATTTTTGTCTTTTCTGCTATTTTTCTTTACTTTTAAACTACTTTTTTAAACTCTTTTCTTTTCTTCTTCCCTATCCTATTCTTTCTTAATTTTCTACTTCTTCCTACCTTACCTGCCCAGACCATGGTCAAGCCAGGCGCCGTGAAGCTGCCCAGGCACTTGAGGGCCGCAGCGGCGGCGGGGAGTAGTGCTGGACCCAGTGCCAGGACAGCATGCGGGAGATTGAGGGGGGAGCAGGTGACGCGACGGGAGATATTCAGCCCGGAGGAAGTGGGCGTGCTGGTCTACTTTGTCCAGCGCCGCCTGCCCAGGACCATCGCGGGAGGCGGCAGGATCGCGGCCGGCGGCTACAACATGCGGGAGCGCCGGAAGCGGTGGGAGAAGGTGTGCTGGGCCATATCCCACCTCTACGGGGTCCAGCGCACCTACAGCCAGGTCACCCATCGCTGGACGGACCTCCTGGACCGCGAGCGCGACCTGCTGGACCAGCTCGGCTTGGAGATCCCCAGGCTTGGTGAGTAGTAGTAGCCATTTAATCACTCACTACTATGATGTTTTCTCCTGCTCTGTGTTGTTGTATTGCAAATATTTGTTTTTTACATGGAGCAAGCCAATAATGCCGCTGATGACGATTACATTGTAGTTAAATTATATTTCAAAATCTTCTGTGCATTTCAGGTGCACTGCTCTCCTTCTCAGTGGCGTTGCTACTATGCTTATTTGTTTTCTATTTCGTGGTCTCATTGGCCTGAGTAACTATTATGTATGAGTGTACTTTACAGAACTGCGTAATGCTAGACACTAGGGGGCAGATTACATTTACAATCCCCTTGCGCCACGTTTACGTTGCCTTGCGTGACGCAACAGCGGCGTAAACGTGTCGCATCCCTGCGAGTCATTTACAGCATGACGCATCTAGGGAGATGCGTCACGTTATAAAGCCATGGGCCTGCACCACAATGGGTGCGTTCCTAGTACGCAGGGTGGGCGGTCCGGCGGCTGTGCGCCTCGCAAAATTGCCTGCGTGAAATCTACAAGATTTAACGCAGGCACTTCTGCGACGCTGCTACGTCAATTCAATTCCTTATGTCTGCTCGAAGCAGGCTAAAGGACTGACACAGCATATTAAGTATTGGGTGGCCCTGAGCATTACTGGAGTTGCATTGCGTTGGCGACGTGACTCCAGCGATGCGCCGCTCTTACGTGACGAGATGCGTCACGCAAGTGCCTACCCTTGCGCCAGGGCGCGCCGCATTGTAAATGAGGCGCATCTGCCGTGTCGCAAGGGTAGTTTTGCGTGACCCATTTGATCTGGCGCATCTCTGGAGATGCGCCAGAACGCGTAAGTAAGTATGCCCCTAAGGGGCAGAATTGCAATTACCGTCGCATCCCTGCAAAGTAGCAGGGATGCGCCATTAATTGTGCGGCCCGCTACCACCACCAAACATGGTGCGCCGTATTTGCAATGCGGCGCACCATGGGCCCAAAACGTCACCGAAGCTTTACTGCTGGAGTTGCGTCACAACGATGGCGCAGCTCCAGCAATGCTCTGGGGTACCCTATCTCCCCAATGCTGGGTCAAGCCGTACGTCTGCTTCAAGCAGGTGCAGGGTTTGTGTGACGCATCATTGTCCTAAAGGTGACTGATTGAAATTTTGTAGATTTCCCTCAGCCACTATTAGGATGTGTTCCAGCGCAGGAATGCCCTCCCTTGCGCCGGAACGCCCCCTGATGGCGCAGGGCTTTATAACGGGATGCATCTCCCAAATGCGTCACGTTGTTATAATATTATACACCGCACCATGGCGCCCTTTTTTGTTTAGCTGCTGCGTCACAAAAGTCACGCAAGAACGGCGCAAAAGAGCCGCAAGGGGCTTAAATCTGCCCCTTCCTTTGTACCCCTGTCAATAAGAAAAATAGTGGCGGTGGATTGATAGTTTGACTATTTCAATGACTGGTAATGTAGCAGGCAACTGTTAGTGTTGTCACTGATCTGACTGAAATCACAATGGAGTTTGTCTGTCACTTTGCGTCTTGCCTGCGGACTGCTGCCTGCCAGTCCTAGGTGAACGTTTCAGTACTTTGTTTAGTGAGTTACGTGACTTTCGAAGTCACAGGTCCGCAAATAAATGAAAACTAACCCTAATCAATATAATTTCGCGGAAATATTTTGTTATTGTTCTTTTGAAATGTTTGATTTGGTTGACATTGACAAGCAACAATCATCCATGTTTTCTGTTCTTTCTTTCATGTTGTACGTCAGCTCCCCCCAGGGGCGAGAGGAGGACACAGGAGCAGCAGGCGGCGGATGCTGTTCAACAGGGCCAGGATCGGGCAGGCGAGGGCTCCTCTGCTGGCCCCAGTAAGTTTTCATTTTAGACTAGTACCTATTTTTCCTAGCGTTCCTCATTTGACTTTTTTCAAAATTGTCTTTGCTCTTCTTGTAGACTGTATCTAAATTCTTATCCTGCCTCTACTATGACTCCCTGTGGTATTACTAGATTATTCTTATTAGTCTGTCTGTGTAGCTAACTAAGATTGCACGGTTGGCGAAACTCCCATGATTCTAGTCAGCAATAGCTCTATCAACTTAGTGCAGTCCTCTGGGATTGTCCATAATGTCTTTTGAAGTGTTCTATCTGGACTCATGCTTGCAAAAATTGCAAAACCTTTCGCTCAGTCACTCTAGTCTGGACCAAAATACACAGATTGTATTTAAGTTTAAAAGCTTTATTAAAAGTAAACACATTTATTAAAATGAAGTCATAATAAAACTAAACGTTTAACTGATAATGGAAAAGTGGTTAGTGCTGACGATTAATTTAAGACATTTCTTGTGGTCGAGCCGAGCTCTCACCTGGTTTCAACTTGATCTTGTTGTTAGAAGTCCATCTTCTGTCTGTGTGGAGAAAAATGGTGCGTGTTAAAAAAACAGCCTTCATCAGTTGTGCCAAAAAGTGCAGCAAGACAACCTTCCCTGGAAAAAGGGACATTTTTTTTAACTTTAACGTAGACAGTCACAAATTACATTGTTTTCACATGTCTTCATTCCTAGACCAAAGACTAGTGAGTGCTTTATTCTAACATTCTTAAATGTACTTTGTAGGTGGAACATCTGGTGGCGGGGCCAGTGTGGAGGTGGTGGTGCTCGACACGGAGGCGGAGGGCGATTCTTCAGGGGAGGAGGCGGCGGCTGTGAGAGTTGAGATGGTGGTGGTGGCGGCCAGAGGTAAGCTCTTATATATTCCTTACTTATTGAGATTGAAGACTAGCTGGGAAGGCAAGAATATGAGATGCATGGCTGGGTGAATGATGAAGCAATGATGGGTGGAAGGACAACAGCCTGGGTGGGTGACACAGAAACTGTATGTGTCCATATACCTGGATCATGCTACTATCTGACTCTTAGATAGCATATGTGTATCTAGAGCAGGGGTACTCATAGTACGGCCCGCGGGCCGGTGGTGGCCCGGCAAGCCGTCCTTGGCGGTGCGCAGACCTTGCAGACAATCACTGCTCCCCCGGCCCCCACAGAGCAGAGGCTTTTTTGTATTTCACCTGTTAGCGCCCCTGCATCTCCACTCTGACAATCACTGCTCCCCCGGCCCCAACAGAGCAGAGTGGAGATGCAAGGCCACAAAGAGGTGAAATAGAACAAAGCCTCTGTGGGGCCGGGCAAGCAGTGATTGTCAGGGTGGAGAAGCAGGGGCGCTACAACAAACAAAGCCTCAATAATATGTTAATGGTCTTTTAAAGACCTGTTAAGTACTTTGGTGTTGTTGTCTGTGTGTGCGCGTTGAGGAAGCGGTCTCAACCCGGGCTGAAGGCTGACACAGATAGACACACACACAGTGAGATGACAGAGGGGGAGGTAGAGGGAGGGCAGGAGGGAGAGAGAGATGGAGAGGGAGGGCAGGAGGGAGAGAGATGTATGTAAATGCTGGGTCTGGTGGCTCAGTGGGTGAGGGCATCTGCTGCAGGGACCTGTGTGCAACCTCATGGTCACAAGTTATCGTTTTGCTTTGGCCCCTCCCCCTCTGACTCCGCCTCCACCAGTGCGGCCCTCGGCCCCAAACTACACTGTAAATGTAGCCCCTGAGAGAAAGTTTGTGAGTAAGTACCCATGATCTAGAGAGAGTAGACGGTCAGTGGATGAACTAAGTGTAACTTTGAAGAGCATGTAACACTGCACCCGCACGTCCGTTCCAGTGTAGGAGAGGCAAGGAAAAGAACTTTTAATTTTGTCCAAATACTACCATCAATAGTAGCAGTAGTTTGTATTGCAAGCACTGCATAGATCCGGTTATTACGGTGGCCACTCCCTACCTCTCTTAATAAGTTTAGTAGTACTCAGTCATTCATGTGTGGATGTATCACTGGTCACTCAATAAAAAGCAAAGCACCTAAAGTCATCCCATATATAAGCAAAAACATCCCATGTGAAGTGATAGATAATCAGATTATTTATCTTCTTCAATTTTCCATTTCTAGTACTCATTTCCACTGTAGGGTGAAAGTTAAATTAATTAAGCAGCAGCCCTTGAGTTGTAAGAGAGTATTCTCAGTGCCACCCGTAATAGAAAAGTAAGAGCTTCACCACCTGCATGAACTGGACGGGTACAGTAACGCAACGCAAGTCTAGGTCACTCCTCATGGCGTGCGTCTCTTTTTCTCGGGTGCAAGTTTACTGCGCTGGCATTATGCCGGCTTGCAGAAGATAACATACCAATTTTCCAAAACAAGAGACAAGAAGAAGAATAAGACTGGTGTACTTTCATAGTCGACTCCAATGGAAGTCCATAGTGCTCGTAGAATTTGTTCCTTAAACTCCCACTAATGTTAGAGCAAGGATGAAGAAGTGTGAGGTTAGATAGATACTGGCCTCAATAGTTATGTAATGCGTTTGCAAGTTGCTAGTTGTAGTGCAACACAAATTTCTGCTGAATGATTGAGTTAATCTTAAGGAGCATTGGTTACAGACTATGTCTTTCTTTCTTCATATAGGTTCTCCTTCCAAACGAACAAGGAGGAAGGAGCTGGCTAGAGCGGCCCGGCAACGGAGGATCGATGCCACTGTGGCCGAATATCGGCGGCTGGTGGCCCTGGAGGACAAAGAAAGTGTGCAGTCGACCACAACAACTACGTCGTCTGCATCGGCCTCCGTTCCCCCACGGGCTGCCAGTGCCACCCAGCACAGTGGTCCACCCAGACTGAGCCGGGCTGCCAAAGCCAAACGCCACCGCCGAGTAGCAAGGACAACAGCTACAGCTTCCTCTCACAGCCGTTGCACCTACAAGGCATTGAAGGCACGCCTGCGCCGCAGTACCCTGATGGTGTCCCGCCTCCAGCAGGAGCTCCACCACTTTTCCAACCAGTTGGAGGGGCTCCGCGTAGAGCACGCCTTGCTCCGCCAGGAGCATGATGCCCTGGCCCAAAAAGTTGACAGCATCCGCCCATAGTGTCCCTGGCCCCTTTTTTCGAGACTTTTGGGGGGTGGGAATTGGGAGTTGGGTTTTTGGGGACTTTTGAAGGACAATCGTTGGGGTTAGGGAGGGTCTTGCGGGAGATTATTTTGTTAGGGATATAAATATACTTTTTCAAACTTTATCTGAGCATACCCGTTTCTTACTGCTTGCCTGGTGGGTGGGGGTTTAACGTTGACTTTGTTTTCCTGAAAGTTTAGTTCCATTTTCTTCCTTTAAGTGTAAATGCCCAAATGTTTTCAACACTAAGTGCCTCTCACAGACGAAGTGAATCCAAGAGTCCTAGGACTTTAGTAGTACTACCTTCAGTCTCTCGTCTCTCGTACTAATACTCCATTATACCCCCAAACCACCAAACGCTTATCTTACCTGTAATTTGTGTTTGAAAGTAGGGCTAGACCCAGGGCTGGCTCCACGGGAAACAGCGAATATGGTTGGCAATCTTGGTCGGATAAAATTTCCTCATAGCGGTGGTACTAGTGGTGTGACACAGTGGCAGTTGCATGCCTATGAAAAAAAAGAAAATGAAATCTGGTTTGTCCTCCTGAGCAATTCAACGGTACAACTGAGAATATAGCAGGTGACAGAAGTACAGTAGAACAGTGCCACATTGTAGCCTAACAAATGGTAAAGTATAACTACTAATTCGGTTGAAGTTCTTTCACATTAGCAATGGTTCTTTGTCAAGCAGAGTAAGAATATATCCTCGGATTTCTTCACCAGCCTGTTGCTATCACCTTATCCTCCCCAGCAAGTGTGTGGATTTATTGCTGTCATTTAGTCACACATCAATCAAAACCACACAGCCCGGGGGAAGAGGGTTAGGGTTTGAAAAATGGATGGGTACGGGGGTTTTTGGGAAAGGTTTTGGGAGACAAGAAAAAATAGCACAGCATAGACAAACAATTGTGAACATAAACAAATCTTTGGGTACAAACCTATCCATCAATCTTTGAAAGTGCATGCACTACTGCATACATGTCAGTGAAAAGTAAGTAGTACATTCGACAACTGTGGAAGAAAGAATGCGACAGTACAGGGCCTGTGTGGAATTATTGATAACGATATTCAACATAAGGTCTCTGTACTTAGCCAGATACCCAGAGCAGAGTGGAGATGCAAGGCCACAAAGAGGTGAAATAGAACAAAGCCTCTGTGGGGCCGGGCAAGCAGTGATTGTCAGGGTGGAGAAGCAGGGGCGCTACAACAAACAAAGCCTCAATAATATGTTAATGGTCTTTTAAAGACCTGTTAAGTACTTTGGTGTTGTTGTCTGTGTGTGCGCGTTGAGGAAGCGGTCTCAACCCGGGCTGAAGGCTGACACAGATAGACACACACACACTGAGATGACAGAGGGGGAGGTAGAGGGAGGGCACGAGGGAGAGAGAGATGGAGAGGGAGGGCAGGAGGGAGAGCAGGAGGGAGAGAGATGTATGTAAATGCTGGGTCTGGTGGCTCAGTGGGTGAGGGCATCTGCTGCAGGGACCTGTGTGCAACCTCATGGTCACAAGTTATCGTTTTGCTTTAGCCCCGCCCCCTCTGACTCCGCCTCCACCAGTGCGGCCCTCGGCCCCAAACTACACTGTAAATGTAGCCCCTGAGAGAAAGTTTGTGAGTAAGTACCCATGATCTAGAGAGAGTAGACGGTCAGTGGATGAACTAAGTGTAACTTTGAAGAGCATGTAACACTGCACCCGCACGTCCGTTCCAGTGTAGGAGAGGCAAGGAAAAGAACTTTTAATTTTGTCCAAATACTACCATCAATAGTAGCAGTAGTTTGTATTGCAAGCACTGCATAGATCCGGTTATTACGGTGGCCACTCCCTACCTCTCTTAATAAGTTTAGTAGTACTCAGTCATTCATGTGTGGATGTATCACTGGTCACTCAATAAAAAGCAAAGCACCTAAAGTCATCCCATATATAAGCAAAAACATCCCATGTGAAGTGATAGATAATCAGATTATTTATCTTCTTCAATTTTCCATTTCTAGTACTCATTTCCACTGTAGGGTGAAAGTTAAATTAATTAAGCAGTAGCCCTTGAGTTGTAACAGAGTATTCTCAGTGCCACCCGTAATAGAAAAGTAAGAGCTTCACCACCTGCATGTACTGGACGGGTACAGTAACGCAACGCAAGTCTAGGTCACTCCTCATGGCGTGCGTCTCTTTTTCTCGGGTGCAAGTTTACTGCGCTGGCATTATGCCGGCTTGCAGAAGATAACGTACCAATTTTCCAAAACAAGAGACAAGAAGAAGAATAAGACTGGTGTACTTTCATAGTCGACTCCAATGGAAGTCCATAGTGCTCGTAGAATTTGTTCCTTAAACTCCCACTAATGTTAGAGCAAGGATGAAGAAGTGTGAGGTTAGATAGATACTGGCCTCAATAGTTATGTAATGCGTTTGCAAGTTGCTAGTTGTAGTGCAACACAAATTTCTGCTGAATGATTGAGTTAATCTTAAGGAGCATTGGTTACAGACTATGTCTTTCTTTCTTCATATAGGTTCTCCTTCCAAACGAACAAGGAGGAAGGAGCTGGCTAGAGCGGCCCGGCAACGGAGGATCGATGCCACTGTGGCCGAATATCAGCGGCTGGTGGCCCTGGAGGACGAAGAAAGTGTGCAGTCGACCACAACAACTACGTCGTCTGCATCGGCCTCCGTTCCCCCACGGGCTGCCAGTGCCACCCAGCACAGTGGTCCACCCAGACTGAGCCGGGCTGCCAAAGCCAAACGCCACCGCCGAGTAGCAAGGACAACAGCTACAGCTTCCTCTCACAGCCGTTGCACCTACAAGGCATTGAAGGCCCGCCTGCGCCACAGTACCCTGATGGTGTCCCGCCTCCAGCAGGAGCTCCACCACTTTTCCAACCAGTTGGAGGGGCTCCGCGTAGAGCACGCCTTGCTCCGCCAGGAGCATGATGCCCTGGCCCAAAAAGTTGACAGCATCCGCCCATAGTGTCCCTTGCCCCTTTTTTAGAGACTTTTGGGGGGTGGGAATTGGGAGTTGGGTTTTTGGGGACTTTTGAAGGACAATCATTGGGGTTAGGGAGGGTCTTGCGGGAGATTATTTTGTTAGGGATATAAATATACTTTTTCAAACTTTATCTGAGCATACCCGTTTCTTACTGCTTGCCTGGTGGGTGGGGGTTTAACGTTGACTTTGTTTTCCTGAAAGTTTAGTTCCATTTTCTTTCTTTAAGTGTAAATGCCCAAATGCTTTCAACACTAAGTGCCTCTCACAGACGAAGTGAATCCAAGAGTCCTAGGACTTTAGTAGTACTACCTTCAGTCTCTCGTCTCTCGTACTAATACTCCATTATACCCCCAAACCACCAAATGCTTATCTTACCTGTAATTTGTGTTTGAAAGTAGGGCTAGACCCAGGGCTGGCTCCACGGGAAACAGCGAATATGGTTGGCAATCTTGGTCGGATAAAATTTCCTCATAGCGGTGGTACTAGTGGTGTGACACAGTGGCAGTTGCATGCCTATGAAAAAAAAGAAAATGAAATCTGGTTTGTCCTCCTGAGCAATTCAACGGTACAACTGAGAATATAGCAGGTGACAGAAGTACAGTAGAACAGTGCCACATTGTAGCCTAACAAATGGTAAAGTATAACTACTAATTCGGTTGAAGTTCTTTCACATTAGCAATGGTTCTTTGTCAAGCAGAGTAAGAATATATCCTCGGATTTCTTCACCAGCCTGTTGCTATCACCTTATCCTCCCCAGCAAGTGTGTGGATTTATTGCTGTCATTTAGTCACACATCAATCAAAACCACACAGCCCGGGGGAAGAGGGTTAGGGTTTGAAAAATGGATGGGTACGGGGGTTTTTGGGAAAGCTTTTGGGAGACAAGAAAAAATAGCACAGCATAGACAAACAATTGTGAACATAAACAAATCTTTGGGTACAAACCTATCCATCAATCTTTGAAAGTGCATGCACTACTGCATACATGTCAATGAAAAGTAAGTAGTACATTCGACAACTGTGGAAGAAAGAATGCGACAGTACAGGGCCTGTGTGGAATTATTGATAACGATATTCAACAAAAGGTCTCTGTACTTAGCCAGATACCCGAGAGCCTTGCTGGTCACTATAAATCCATTCACAACAACACTCAATGGAGTTGGTCTGGAAGGTATAGTAGATAGAAAAGGAGAAATTGCTTTTTTTCTAGGTGTCCCCTCACTCACCAGGGTTGCCCCTTGGTGACATGCTTCATCATTGGGGCCATCCCAGTCCTCTACGGCCTGGGGCGTGCTGCGACTTGCGAATTACGTAGGAGCACTTACAAATGACTATGTGTGGTGCAGATGTGATAGTGGAGTGGACTAAGTGATGTGTTAAGGGATCAATTTAGAAGCAGAGAGAGATCCAAGAAATGCAGTCACAGTCAGAGAAAAAGGCAAGGGATACTGTATCTATGTGGTTGTAGTGGTCCGGTTGGAAGTGGTAAGTAAGTTGCCTGCAGAAAAAAAATCCTCCTTTTAGCGGCACTCCTCCATTGCAGCCGACGCTTCGTCCATCGATGTTGGTCACCAGAAGACACCCTGTAAAAAAAAGCACAGCATAGACAAACAATGGAATATAAACAATTCTTTGGGTACAAACCTATCCATCAATCTTTGAAAGTGCATGCACTACTGCATGCATGTCAGTGAAAAGTAAGTAGTACATTCGACAACTGTGGAAGAAAGAATGCGACAGTACAGGGCCTGTGTGGAATTATTGATAACGATATTCAACATAAGGTCTCTGTACTTAGCCAGATACCCGAGAGCCTTGCTGGTCACTATAAATCCATTCACAACAACACTCAGTGGGGTTGGTCTGGAAGGTATAGTAGATAGAAAAGGAGAAATTGCTTGTTTTCTAGGTGTCCCCTCACTCACCAGGGTTGCCCCTTGGTGACATGCTTCATCATTGGGGCCATCCCAGTCCTCTACGGCCTGGGGCGTGCTGCGACTTGCGAATTACGTAGGAGCACTTACAAATGACTATGTGTGGTGCAGATGTGATAGTGGAGTGGACTAAGTGATGTGTTAAGGGATCAATTTAGAAGCAGAGAGAGATCCAAGAAATGCAGTCACAGTCAGAGAAAAAGGCAAGGGATACTGTATCTATGTGGTTGTAGTGGTCCTGTTGGAAGTGGTAAGTAAGTTGCCTGCAGAAAAAAAATCCTCCTTTTAGCGGCACTCCTCCATTGCAGCCGACGCTTCGTCCATCGATGTTGGTCACCAGAAGACACCCTGTAAAAAAAAGCACAGCATAGACAAACAATGGAACATAAACAATTCTTTGGGTACAAACCTATCCATCAATCTTTGAAAGTGCATGCACTACTGCATGCATGTCAGTGAAAAGTAAGTAGTACATTCGACAGCTGTGGAAGAAAGAATGCGACAGTACAGGGCCTGTGTGGAATTATTGATAACGATATTCAACATAAGGTCTCTGTACTTAGCCAGATACCCGAGAGCCTTGCTGGTCACTATAAATCCATTCACAACAACACTCAGTGGGGTTGGTCTGGAAGGTATAGTAGATAGAAAAGGAGAAATTGCTTGTTTTCTAGGTGTCCCCTCACTCACCAGGGTTGCCCCTTGGTGACATGCTTCATCATTGGGGCCATCCCAGTCCTCTACGGCCTGGGGCGTGCTGCGACTTGCGAATTATGTAGGAGCACTTACAAATGACTATGTGTGGTGCAGATGTGATAGTGGAGTGGACTAAGTGATGTGTTAAGGGATCAATTTAGAAGCAGAGAGAGATCCAAGAAATGCAGTCACAGTCAGAGAAAAAGGCAAGGGATACTGTATCTATGTGGTTGTAGTGGTCCTGTTGGAAGTGGTAAGTAAGTTGCCTGCAGAAAAAAAATCCTCCTTTTAGCGGCACTCCTCCATTGCAGCCGACGCTTCGTCCATCGATGTTGGTCACCAGAAGACACCCTGTAAAAAAAGCACAGCATAGACAAACAATGGAACATAAACAATTCTTTGGGTACAAACCTATCCATCAATCTTTGAAAGTGCATGCACTACTGCATGCATGTCAGTGAAAAGTAAGTAGTACATTCGACAACTGTGGAAGAAAGAATGCGACAGTACAGGGCCTGTGTGGAATTATTGATAACGATATTCAACATAAGGTCTCTGTACTTAGCCAGATACCCGAGAGCCTTGCTGGTCACTATAAATCCATTCACAACAACACTCAGTGGGGTTGGTCTGGAAGGTATAGTAGATAGAAAAGGAGAAATTGCTTGTTTTCTAGGTGTCCCCTCACTCACCAGGGTTGCCCCTTGGTGACATGCTTCATCATTGGGGCCATCCCAGTCCTCTACGGCCTGGGGCGTGCTGCGACTTGCAAATTACGTAGGAGCACTTACAAATGACTATGTGTGGTGCAGATGTGATAGTGGAGTGGACTAAGTGATGTGTTAAGGGATCAATTTAGAAGCAGAGAGAGATCCAAGAAATGCAGTCACAGTCAGAGAAAAAGGCAAGGGATACTGTATCTATGTGGTTGTAGTGGTCCTGTTGGAAGTGGTAAGTAAGTTGCCTGCAGAAAAAAAATCCTGCTATTAGCGGCACTCCTCCATTGCAGCCGACGCTTCGTCCATCGATGTTGGTCACCAGAAGACACCCTGTCCACTGCCTGCCTGATGCTGAATTGTGGCTCGCTACTGTGAAGCCTGACTCCATCCTTTTTTCCCCATTGCAGAGACTGAAACCCGGCCTGTAATTATTCAACGAAAAACAGGAAGTGATATAATATTACAACACCACTGATAAATAAATATAAGGTATGTAGGCTGTGGAGTGCAAAAAGTCACAATTTGATTTTCCTAGTAGACAGTACAATATTTTTGAAAGTGCGTACTCTGAGTCACCTTTTGAAGGATAAATAAGTATGGGCAAATTAATGTAGCGGATCTTGCCCCTCAAGCTAGGTGTACTGTAAACTGTGTTTTAGAACAAAATTAGATCTTCCTAGCAGTGCTTCCACCCAGACCCTTACTAAAGCCAGTCGCAAAAATGTAGAAGACCCCCAATCAAATCTCAAAAAACGAGGCCTAGCAGAAAACTGGTGACAAAACTTACTTTGAAAGTAAAAGTAGGCCGAAGTACCCCCTTCCTAATTACCCCTTACCCACCGTGGATTGCATTCAAACCACTTGCAAGCAACCAAGCAAAAGTAGCCATAGCCAGCATCGCTCCAAGACTCGAAATCCCCCCCACTCAAACACATGCAATAGATATACTGCTAACCCTAACGAACCCTAAGTTAAGAATAGTGGCAAAGGCTTTCTTTAACTATGCCAAATCCCCCCTTTCCCACCATGGATTTTCTTCAAATGACTTGCAACCAAAATTACACATTCTCACGAGTGCTCTAAGACCCCAGAACTCAGTTGCAAAAATCTAGAACACCCCGAAACACATGCAATCCTGCTGCTAGGGCTAACCCTAACGAACCCTAAGTTACAAAAAGTGCCAAAAGGCTTTTCCGCGAGGATTTTGTCCCAACCACTTCTACCCGGTATTAGACCTTCCCAGGAATGCCCCAAGACACGCCAACCCACCCGCCAAGAAGCATAACACCCCGAAACAGGCCAAAAGCATAATCTCATACTTGTAATATTTCTCGGCCTTCGGTCCAAACGCGCTGCGTAGCTAGGCCATAAGTCGGGGTTGCCACGACGGATTTCCTGAAAAGCAAATGCAATCAAGATTAGAGTGTCCCAGCAGTGCTCCCAGACCACGAAAGTCACCCACAAACACCAGGAAGCCCCCCAAACAGGCCCCCGAAAACGCTACATTGAGCAAAATGTCAGAAATAGCCCAAAAAAAATCGGCCTGGATTTTGTCCCAACCACTTCCACCCGGTATTAGACCTTCCCAGGAATGCCCCAAGACACGCCAACCCACCCGCCAAGAAGCATAACACCCCCAAACAGGCCAAAAGCAAAATCTCATACTTGCAATATTTCTCGGCCTTCGGTCCAAACGCACTGCGTAGCTAGGCCATAAGTCGGGGTTGCCACGACGGATTTCCTGAAAAGCAAATGCAATCAAGATTAGAGTGTCCCAGCAGTGCTCCCAGACCACGAAACTCACCCACAAACAGACGGAACCCCCCCTAAGAGCACCTCAAAGGCAAGCAAGTCATCAAAAACACAAAAAAATTTCCGCCTGGGATTTGGTCCAAAACACTTTTATCCGGTATTAGAGCTTCCCAGCAATGGCCCCAGAGCCGTCAACCCAGGAGAAAACGAGTAGAAGACCCCCAAACAGCCAAAGAGCAAAAGTACAAAAATGGGGACTTAGTCAATTTTTCACAAATTTCCCAAATCACTCCGCGCGCGCTCTGCAGCTAGGCCCTAACTCCCCTCTGCCACCATGGATTTGCTTCAAACCTCTTGCAAAGTAAAGTATATATAGCCAGCAGTGCTCCCAGACCACGAAACTCACCCACAAACACCAGGAAGCCCCCCAAACAGGCCCCCGAAAACGCTACATAGAGCAAAATGTCAGAAATAGCCAAAAAAAAAATCGGCCTGGATTTTGTCCCAACCACTTCTACCCGGTATTAGACCTTCCCAGGAATGCCCCAAGACCCGCCAACCCACCCGCCAAGAAGCATAACACCCCCAAACAGGCCAAAAGCAAAATCTCATACTTGCAATATTTCTCGGCCTTCGGTCCAAACGCACTGCGTAGCTAGGCCATAAGTTGGGGTTGCCACGATGGATTTCCTGAAAAGCAAATGCAATCAAGATTAGAGTGTCCCAGCAGTGCTCCCAGACCACGAAACTCACCCACAAACACCAGGAAGCCCCCCAAACAGGCCCCCGAAAACGCTACATAGAGCAAAATGTCAGAAATAGCCAAAAAAAAATCGGAACCTTCCCTAAGAGCACCTAAAAGGCAAGCAAGTCATCAAAAACACAAAAAAATTTCTTCCTGGGATTTGGTCCAAACCACTTTTATCCGGTATTAGAGCTTCCCAACAATGGTCCCAGAGCCGTCAACTCACCTGCAAAGAGGTACAACAACACCCCCACAAGTGCTGAGTCTTTCTTCATTGGGCGTAAACCAGCCCTCTGGTTTGATGGAAATAGGAGTCTGGAGGAGGAGGATAGAGGAGCATGTTCTTCTGAACTTGTGAACCTGAGGAATGCAGACTGCGGCAACTTCAAATCAATTAGCAAACCAGCGAAGACAGTTCTGCTGATGGGCTTGATTTTGTGATTATCTGATTAAAGTTTGAAATATATTAACTGTGCACAACAAAGAAAGACAGACACACAGGAATAAAAGTGAATAGGGACGAAAAAGAAAGTTATTGATTCGTTGTCTCATTTTCAGGGCTCGGTATCACGGTCCAGGAATGAGAATAAGGCTTCGTCATCATACTCTGCGAATTCAGGCAGGGTGAGCTCAGTGTCACCTGACAGAGTAGAAATTCCCTCATCTATGTTGCTGGCCACCTCCTCTTCATCCGGCACGCTCTCTCGTACTCTGAAATCTGGTGGTATGAGGTGCTGATTCATCTTGATCATTGTTAACCTCTCCACATTTTTGGGCGAGAGGCGGCTCCGTTTGGGAGTTACAATCCCACCAGCCGCACTGAAAACCCGTTCAGAAGACACGCTTGCGAGTGGGCAAGACAAGTAGTTTAAAGCCAGGTTGGTGAGCTGTGGCCACAATTCTTTTTTCCCATGCCAATACGCCAATGGGTCAGAATTAACATAGACCTCTGTTGAGTCATTCAGATAGTCCTTCACCATCGACTCAAGGTCCTCATCCAAGGTTCCTCCACTTTGCTTAGCTCTTGCTGTGCCTCTGACCTTTTGAGAACCAAACCCACGCAGAGCTAGCCAATCCTCTTCAGCCTCCAATGTTTCTGTTGTGTTTCGTGCAGATGATCCGGTTGCCGGTGTCTTTAACAGCTGAGAGGTCACTTGTGCCACAGCCACAGGTGCAGAAGTGGATTGTTTTGACTGGGGATGGCCTGCTGATGTACTGCCATTTCCTTCAATTTCCAGCCGTTCTGTTTCAAACCTCTTGGCTGACAAGGCTAGCCAACGTTTGTACTTTGGAACATGTTCATCATCAAAAGGAAAGAATGCTTGGCCTGCCAGCGCCTTTTTGTAGCGTGGATCCAGAATAGTAGCACAAATGTAATGCTGTTCTGAGTGGATCTTTTTAAGACGTTCATCACCTTGTAGGAGCTCTAATAATTGCTCAGCCAGAAGCAAAGAGTCTTGGTTTTTGTCATCTTTTCCAAACACAGAACACACCTCCTTCAGTTGGTCCTCCAGCATGTACAACAATGGGATAGCTTTTCCCAAATTAGAGTCCTCCTTGCTGACTGCACGCGTGAAGAACTCAAAAGGACGAAGCATGCGTGTCAGGCTTTCAACTATGTTCCATTGCGGCCCACCCATCCTCAGCTCCTCTGTACCCTCTTTAAGGAAATATTGATCGAGTTCCGTATACTGCTCATACAGACGCTCAAGCATGTAGAAGGTTGAGTTCCAACGTGTTACCACCTCCTGGATGAGTGCTTTCACTGGCATTTGACGTTGATATAGCAGGCTCCTCAGCTGCTTCCGGGCCTTAAAAGAATGGCTGAAATGCTTGCACATTTTTCGGCAGGTCTCCAATACACTGTACGCTGCACTGCCTTTATTACCCAAGAATTTTTGGACAACCAGGTTTATACAGTGCGCCAAACACGGCACTCTGAAATAGTAACCGTCCCTCATGGCCTTAACTATATTGGCGCCATTGTCCGTGGAAACATAACCAACCTTGCGTTTTAGTGGGGACAGCCAGTTAAGGACCTTTGTGTTAAAGACATCCAAAATGTTTTCTGCTGTGTGACGTTTCTCCAAACCAAACATGGCTAGTGTTGCATGTTTCCTAGCAGCTTTAAAAACAATGTTCGTGTCAACACCTGCGTTTAGCTTTGCTTTAGCCCCTGAAAAAGAGACCCAGTGTGCAGTGATGCACATGTAATCAGCGCCTGCGCCACTGGTCCACATGTCTGTTGTCAGATGTATAGTGTGAACAGCACTCTTCTGCAAAGCTGCCCCAATCACCTTCAGAACATCTTCATGTAGTGCTGGAACCGCAACTCGGGCAAAATAGAACCGGCTAGGAACCTTCCATTTAGGGCAGAGCGCTGCCACTAATTCTAGAAAACCAACCCCTTCTACAAAAGAAAAAGGGAGAAGGTCCAGAGCTAGCATTTTAGCCAGCTTAGTGTTATACAGACGGGTCATTGGGTGGTTGCGTTCATATTGCGCTTCTGTAAACAACATCTTTTTAATGTTGCCCTGGACCAAGGATTTACGGGATGATGATGATATCTTCGACCCAGTTACGCTCGCTGATGAACTTTTCCGCATTGATGTCTCACTCTCTCCCACACTCTTAGTGTGGCTCCCATGGGGTGTGCTGCTGACAGGGGAACTGGGTGTAAGTGAAGTGTTTGAATCGTCTTCTTCCTCCTCGTCATCATCAGATGAAAAATCAACGTTTTCATTGCGTGCAATTCGGGCTTCCTTGATCGCGTGTAGGTGCGCAAACCATTGGACATCGTGCGTTCTCTTAAGATGACCTCTCTGGCCTCCGGTACCATAGTTGGTACCAAACTTACCACGACTAACTCGAAGCTTACAAATGCTACAAATGGCTACGTTTTCCTTTTTTGGGCAAACACTAAAGAAGTCCCAAACTGGAGACTTGAAATGTCTTCGGGGGCCGGAGGAGGCGGCGATACTGGTGGTGGTGGTCCTGCTGCTAATGCCAGATGAAGTGGAGGATGTGGATTGCCGAACTTCAGTACGTTTTGCACTTTCACCACCACGAATTGAGGTCGAGGACGAGGTGGGTACCTTCTTGCGAAGAAGAAATATGGAAGCGGTAGGTTTTGGTGTACTACTTAACTCCAAATCTAATGATTCCATTTCCATTGCCTCCTCGCCTACATCATCATCACGCTCAGCAGCTTCTCGGGATAGGGTCAAAATGTCTCTTTGCTGCATGCCCGGTGGGGCTGCAGTGACCTTTGTGATGACTGGCTCGTCGTCATCGTGAGAGGCTTCATCACCAGCAGTATCTGTCACTTCTTGTTGAGCCTCATCACACTCCATAGGTTTGAGTTTTTGGACGACCTTCCTTTTACGCTTAGGTACCGGTGTCAGATCATGGTGTGCCTCACTGTCAGACCGCAGTTGTGGTTACCAAGACTGATCACTTGCATCAGAACGAGGTGGGCTTGAAGAAGAGGTAGACACCCCCCTTGATCTTTTCCTTGCTAGGGATGTGGAAGACAATGAATGATCATCAGGAGGAGTGGCTTCCAATGATACCTCGGCTTCATTGTCGATTTCCTGATGTGCCCCTACTTCAGGAGGAACAACTATTGTGGGCACTTGTGAACCTCCATGCACCTTTGCTTGCGCATCTCCTTTTGCTGCCTCTCCTTCCACATGTACTTGGGCGTGTACTTGCACATGGTGTTGTTGTTGCGGCTGTGGTTGTTCAACACTTGTCAGATGAGTTACAACAACCTGTGTTGATTCAGGGACATTGCTGCTACTTTCTTGCGATGAGCCAACATCACTGGTCGATGGTGATTGGAGAAGTACACTGACTGCCTCTGAAGCACTCAAGGGCTTTGACTTAAGTTGGCGTGGTGGTGGAGGCACTGAACCCAATGGAGCAGGGGTGCTGCTTCCAGCTTGGTCCCCAGCAGATCCTGCTGCTGCAGGCGTACTTTTTTTTTTTCTCTCAAAAAACGTGGCGGGTGGCACACCAGCCTCCTTGGTAACTTGCTTCTTCTGCTCCTTACTAGCAACTTTCTTGCTAGAGGAGCTACGGAGACCTTTCTTTGGGGCCATCTTCTTCAGAGTAGGTCAGACAGCAGGCCGCAGTTGCACGAATTGTAGAGTTGTCTGAGGCCAGACGTGACGTCGCGTGACGTTATGCTGCACACACACACCGCTGCAGGACTTCTTCCTGGCACTGGTGGTTCTCTTGAGTCTTGTGCACCTAAAAAAAATGGAAGACAGAGGAACATCAGTTCAGTTATACAGCACAAAAAAATCGAAAAACACTGCAAAATCAGCACAATCCCAATCCATCCATGGCCTCCATAATGTTTAAATTCAAGACAACCCACAGAAAGACTAGGCCCATGCAAGACTCACTACCCCTGGGCATAAATAAAGGTTGAAAAGTAGGCAAAATGGTTGGAGGCCTAACAACAAAGCCTGCATTAAAAATGGCCACTTGCCTGCCAGCACATGGCCAGTGCCTGTAGCTGCACTCAAAATGGCCACCAGCCACATGGCCTGTCCCTCCCCATGAACACCCCCAAAAATCGAAAAACACTGCAAAATCAGCACAATCCCATTCCATCCATGGCCTCCATGATGTTTAAATTCAAGACAACCCACAGAAAGACTAGGCCCATGCAAGACTCACTACCCCTGGGCATAAATAAAGGTTGAAAAGTAGGCAAAATGGTTGGAGGCCTAACAACAAAGCCTGCATTCAAAATGGCCACTTGCCTCCTAGCACATGGGCAGGGCCTGCCTGTACCAGCACTCAAAATGGCCCCCACCCACATGGCCTGTCCCCATGAACAATCCAAAAAATCGAAAAACACAGAAAAATCAGCACAATCCCCATGCCATCCATGCCCTCCATGATGTTTAAATTCAAGACACCCCACAGAAAGACTAGGCCCATGCACCACTCACTACCCCTGGTCAAAAGGCCCCAACAACAGGTCAAAAATCGAAAAACACAGAAAAAACAGCACAATCCCATTCCATCCATGCCCTCCATGATGTTTAAGTTCAAGACAGCCCACAGAAAGACTAGGCCCATGCTAGACTCAAATACCCCTGGTGAAAAGGCCACAAGTACAGGCCCAAAAAACGAAAATCACTGAAAAATCAGCACAATCCCATTCCATCCATGGCCTCCATGATGTTTAAATTCAAGACAACCCACAGAAAGACTAGGCCCATGCAAGACTCACTACCCCTGGGCATAAATAAAGGTTGAAAAGTAGGCAAAATGGTTGGAGGCCTAACAACAAAGCCTGCATTCAAAATGGCCACTTGCCTCCTAGCACATGGCCAGGGCCTGCCTGTACCAGCACTCAAAATGGCCCCCACCCACATGGCCTGTCCCCATGAACAATCCGAAAAATTGAAAAACACAGAAAAATCAGCACAATCCCCATGCCATCCATGCCCTCCATGATGTTTAAATTCAAGACACCCCACACAAAGACTAGGCCCATGCACCACTCACTACCCCTGGTCAAAAGGCCCCAACAACAGGTCAAAAATCGAAAAACACAGAAAAAACAGCACAATCCCATTCCATCCATGCCCTCCATGATGTTTAAGTTCAAGACAGCCCACAGAAAGACTAGGCCCATGCTAGACGCAAATACCCCTGGTGAAAAGGCCACAAGTACAGGCCCAAAAAACGAAAATCACTGAAAAATCAGCACAATCCCATTCCATCCATGGCCTCCATGATGTTTACATTCAAGACAACCCACAGAAAGACTAGGCCCATGCAAGACTCACTACCCCTGGGCATAAATAAAGGTTGAAAAGTAGGCAAAATGGTTGGAGGCCTAACAACAAAGCCTGCATTCAAAATGGCCACTTGCCTGCCAGCACATGGCCAGTGCCTGTAGCTGCACTCAAACTGGCCACCAGCCACATGGCCTGTCCCTCCCCATGAACACCCCCAAAAATCGAAAAACACTGCAAAATCAGCACAATCCCATTCCATCCATGGCCTCCATGATGTTTAAATTCAAGACAACCCACAGAAAGACTAGGCCCATGCAAGACTCACTACCCCTGGGCATAAATAAAGGTTGAAAAGTAGGCAAAATGGTTGGAGGCCTAAGAACAAAGCCTGCATTCAAAATGGCCACTTGCCTCCTAGCACATGGCCAGGGCCTGCCTGTACCAGCACTCAAAATGGCCCACACCCACATGGCCTGTCCCCATGAACAATCCAAAAAATCGAAAAACACAGAAAAATCAGCACAATCCCCATGCCATCCATGCCCTCCATGATGTTTAAATTCAAGACACCCCACAGAAAGACTAGGCCCATGCACCACTCACTACCCCTGGTCAAAAGGCCCCATCAACAGGTCAAAAATCGAAAAACACAGAAAAAACAGCACAATCCCATTCCATCCATGCCCTCCATGATGTTTAAGTTCAAGACAGCCCACAGAAAGACTAGGCCCATGCTAGACTCAAATACCCCTGGTGAAAAGGCCACAAGTACAGCCCCAAAAAATGAAAATCACTGAAAAATCAGCACAATCCCAATCCATCCATGGCCTCCATGATGTTTAAGTTCAAGACAACCCACAGAAAGACTCAGTCCACCCACCACTGAGTACCCCTGGGCAAAAGGCCCCAAAACAGCCCAAAAATCGAAAATTCCAAAATTGTAATTGCAGCAACTGTAATGCCCCAAACAAACTTACTTGTAAAATTTCTAATCCAACAGTGATCCAAAGAAAGTCAAAAAGGCCTCAAATCCAAATATCCAGCAGCATCCACAAAAAGTAATCCTTCCAGCTCCAGACCCAAACGAAAAGTGACCAGGAGATGGACAAAGCACTGGGAGGAGCCTGCTGAACAGGAACAGGAAGTTGAAGACTGTGGGGCACTTCCTTCCTCCCACCCCCCTGCCCCCCTCCCCAAAATGGACTCCTTGCTAAAAAAGTGCAGGCAAATGTCAAACTAAGGAGTTATTCAGATAAAAATCATCATTTCTAGAAGGTTTATGCTGCTTGCTGGTGGATTTCTTGTGCAGAATTGCAAATTTTATATTTTCGCTCGCCGCATCTCAAATCTCGCAATTGCGAAGTACCGCGAGACGTGATCTCGCCGTACTCGCGTTGACAAACTATCGCTGGCAAGCCGGGATGACGTAATCGCGCTCGCCAATTCCCGCGGGATCACACAGCAAGATCCAAAATGGCGCAGCACTCGCAAACTATCGAGAAAAACAACTCGGCAAACGATGATAAACGCCGCGCGCCGCAAAAATTGTATCACCAACGCCGCGCGCCGCCAAGAAAATCCGCTGCGTGCAAATTTGCGGATTTTGCGGGAAATTTGCAAATCTCGCGGATTGCGAATTTCCCAAAAATCCGCAAAATCCGCGAGCGTAACGGATTTTCCGCCCATGCTTACTTACAAGCCTTCCTCTCCAACAGAACTCAGTCTGTGGCCCTGGGAGACTTTGAATGGCGCCTGTTTGTGTTGCCCTGTGGAGTTCCCCAGGGGTCCTCACTTAGTCCTACCCTTTTTAATGTTTATGCTGCGACCCTGGCCCCGGTGATTCGATCGTTTGGTTTTCACATTACAGCATATGCGGATGATACACAGATAGTGGTGTCACTACTAACCGGCAACACAGACAGTACAGCAGACAGATTTAAAGGTTGCATGCATGAGGTGGGCTGCTGGATGGCTCAAAACTGTCTAAAACTAAATTCCACTAAGACAGAAGTGCTGCTCTTTGGTGCCAGGGACAACTTCTGGTCCCCGAGATGGTGGCCAGATGAAATGGGACCTCTCCCCTCCCCGGTGGAAAAAGTAAAAAATCTGGGCATACTGGTGGACGACTCTCTGTCCTTCAAACCCCAGATTAATGCACTATCCTCCTCCATGCACTACACCCTCAAAACTATCTGGAAAGTTCTTCCGTATTTAGAGAAAGAGCACAGGAAAACTGTCATTACTGGTCTAGTCCTTTCACGCTTGGACTATTGTAACAGCCTGATGTTAAACGCCCAGCAAAGCGTTCTTAATAAACTCCAGTTACTGCAAAATGCAGCTGCCCGCCTGATCACCGACACTCCCAAATTTGCATCGGTAGCTCAGGACTTGGTGAACCTTCATTGGTTGCCAATTCGCAAGAGAATTGCTTTTAAAGCGCTATGCATGGTCTTCAAGGCCCTACATGACATGGGTCCTAGATACATGAAACTGCTCTTCCGTTGGCATAAACCAGCAAGAACCCTGAGATCTGGGGAACTGGCACTGGTTACGGTCCCCAGAGTTAAAAGAGCATGCTGGAGAGACAGGAGCTTCTCCCTCGGGGCGGCAGAGGCTTGGAACAAACTGCCACTCTACCTTAGACAATCCTCTGACCTGATGGCCTTTAGGAAAGAGCTCAAGACCTGGCTCTTTACTCATGAATCCCTTAGCTACCCACTTACACTGGTTCAATTATGCTAGCGCCAGGACACCTCCGGGTAACAGAGCGCTCTACAAATGTAAAAAATAAATAAATAAATAAATAGCACGCAAGGGGTTCTCGAGCTTCGGTACAAAAGAGCTGCATCGAGCATTGCGAGTCTGTGGCCGTCGTCGGATTGTTAAATCTAACCGGAGCTGCGCAAAAATACACTTTAATGTGATGTCATTTTCAA
This sequence comes from Lissotriton vulgaris, assembly GCF_964263255.1. Classification (NCBI taxonomy): domain Eukaryota; kingdom Metazoa; phylum Chordata; class Amphibia; order Caudata; family Salamandridae; genus Lissotriton; species Lissotriton vulgaris. The sequence continues at coordinate 589,693 of NW_028247755.1, read as the reverse complement.
ACTACGTAGAAATTCTTTGTGCGTATGATTAAAGGCTTGTGATACTCCTTTCATCATAAAGTTCAGACAATTGATGCTGCAGCTTTCAACTAGCGCCACTTACATATCATGTTTATTGGTGGTGCAAGGACAGTTTAAAAACACCAAGGCTAACATTAGAATCACTTTAACCATTCACTGTAATCCAATGTTGAAATGCTGAGTTGTTCTACTTGTTGTATAATTCCAAAGCAATCATTTCACCACAGGTCTGGCAATTTAAAACTAAGCCCAAGCGCAGAGGCGAGTGTTTACCGTGGAGGAGTCCAGTTACGAAGAAGCCTCCTTTGTTTGCTGCACAATGCCGAAAATAGATTTCAAGAGAGAGCATATGAGTACAACAGAGCGGGGGAGGCACCCACTCGCCCTCCTGGGCGAAGAGAAGTTGTCCCTAGGCAAAACCCGGACCAAAACAAAAGCCCTGTATGCCCCAACTAAATCTGCCTGGACCCCGTGTGCGAACACTTAGGGTCACCACCTGGCGAAGCAGAGAGGAAGCCACAAACCCGGCAAGACCGCCGGGTTCCCCTGCGACCCCAAGGTCCGACATGGGGAAACCCAGGACGACCTGGGTCCAAACGAGATCTTGCTCACCCGGCCTGTTCGACCTCTCATGGGGCCCCATCTCTTGCGCCCCCCCCTTGGGGTGAAAGCCCCAGGGAGGAAGAATCCCCGCACACCAGGCTGAGAAAGAAGATGGGCCATCCGGCCCAGGCCCACCAGGGCCACGCACTCGAAAAGCATGCATGGCCATATTCGGGTCGGGTCCCGGCCCATGCCACACTAAGTGGTACTACATCTGCCTCTACTCTGTGCATCTCCCCCGGTCAGCCCAGTGCTGGCCTCGACCAGGTGAGGGGTGCCGCAACCCTAGCCCCCTGGAAGCACTCCCCCCTTCCTTTCGTCGGACGGCAGCAGCCGGGCCCAGACACCCTGCCTCGTGGGGCGGAAGGGGGGAGGGAGTTAAACTGCACTCACCGCGACAAATAGCAGCTCCCAGTGACACGTCGGAAGCAGCGAGGCAGGCGCAGGACGACCGGCATGAGGCCGGACAGCAGCCCCCTCTATGAGGAGGAAGAGACCAGATTCAGGTCGGGTCCCGGCCCGCGCCACACTAAGTGGTGCTACATCTGCCTCTACTCTGTGCCTCTCCCCCGGTCAGCCCTGTGCCAGGCAGAGGTACCCTTACTGTACCGGTCTGCTGCAGAGGTATCCTTACTGTACCCGTCTGCCTCCAGATCACCCTGTAACTCCGCCTGCAACACAAAAAAGAAACATTAGAAAGTCCAAATTAGCATGCCCCCTGCCCAGCTGCTGGGTACGAGGATAGGGTGGGTGCAGTGAGGCAGGCAGGCGCAGGACGACCGGCACCGAGGCCGGACAGCAGCAGCCGTAAAGGCAGACCGACTGCAAAGAGGTCGTATACTGGGCAGCAGGGCCTAAATACCCAGCCCATCTCCAATGCGCCCTCCCCCGGATGTAAGACACTGGTGCATGCGGCCAGAGGAGGGGCTGGAGAACTGGTTGAGCCTCCCCCTCTATGAGGAGGAGGAGGGAGGTGCTCCGACTAATGGGCACTAAGAAGGCTGCCCTGCTGATGTCCCCCTGCTGGGGACGCGGGCAGCGGCATTCAGCATGGTCGCTGTGGCCTCCCCCTCGTGCGCCCACTCGGGTCGAATGCTGGCGGGGGTGGAGCGGACATTTTCAACACTCCCCCTCCCCTGCTCGTTTCACTATGTCAGTAGCTCTAATTATATGTTGACTACTGTGTATGACGATTGGACCTGTGTACCCTAAAGGTATACCAATATCCTCTGTTCCCCGCATGCCAGAGGAAGTGCCCAGCAACAGCCACCTCCCAGGTCCCAACCCCTACAACTTTACAAGGCCTCCTTCACCTCTCAGGCCGTTTGCGGGGGGGGGGGGTGGGCTAGTGTGGACGCGCCCTCCCCTGGCTTTGTGAGCTTTTTGGGCACCCATGCTCATGCTGGCCTTGCAGTCAGGGCATCGCGATCCTCCCGCACAGGCCTGAGTGATTTGGGGGGGGGAGCGAGTTGCGCTCTCTCCTGACTTCTTGTGATTACAGGGCACTCTCCTCAAAGCTGGCCCCACAATTTGGTCTGGCGAGCGCGACTGTGCAGGCCTGTGGGGGGAGTTGCGCCCCCCCCTGCTGCAATACAGTGTACTTGCGGTCCCGCCCAGCAGGGATGTGGGAGGTGGGGAGGCAGTGCGCCGGCACTCGCCCATGGAAGAAGGAAGAAGGGAAGGAAAAAAAAAATCACCCTAATGACTGTATGTTTTACTCAACAGGGGAAGTCTTTGATTTGTAAAGGTTTCATGTGTTAGATTTATGTCAGTGGTGGAAAAAAATCACAAGCCTGGTGCCAGCGACCGTCTATGGAGGGGTTTAACTAACAGGCAGGGGGGATATGCTAATACTTGTTGGTTTTCCTTTCAGTGTTTGCACAGGGACGACAGATACGACGCTGAACGCCACGCCTGCGCTGGCCAAGGAAAAGGTACTAGGTCAAGGGGCACACAGTGCAGGCAGAACAGGGTCTCAAGGACCTGGTCACAGGAAAGCATAGGGTGTGTGTAATGTTTTTTCTTAATTACAGGACGCACTGGAGCAAGAGCCACACACTGTACAAGGAAGAGATTGCGTGGAAAAGGAACAGGTATGGATAGGGCGCACACCAAAGAGGGAGGCCTGCAGGCATACCTGGGGTTTAAGATTGTATTTATTTGTCGCCTGCTGCAGACCACCTGGGGGTGGCATGTCGCAGGTCGGAGCTTGGGGGCCACCACCAACTTGCTTTTCTTCATCTCCGCGCCCAGAGCATCCACGGAATCTGAATTAGGGCGCACCACTGAATAAAGGCCACCACCCTATTTAATTTATGTAAGTATAAGGTGGGGACGGGACATGAGCAGTTGGTGGACAAAGTCTTGAAGGTCCAACTGAGATCAGGGGTAACCCAGTGTGGTGGTGTTCTGAATCCGTAATTTGTTTCCTCAGATTGGTTTGATCATGGGGCGACCAGGGCAGCATGGAAGGCCAGGACTCTTCCCCCCTCCTATTTTCGCAGACGTCTCAGGTGGATGACAACTTGCCCGAAACGTCCCAGGATGCCCAGTGGGCGCCATTTATCATGATGGCCAAGACCAAAGGCTTGGCAAGGGCCACAGCTCTCTTGAAGGTGAGGGATCCTGAAGATTCGGGGATTGCCGTCGACGCCCCTAGTCCAGAGCAGGAGCACATTTCGGAGGCAGGTTCAAGCGAGGCCCAAGCAGGTCCGCAAGCCTACGACCAAGGACTTCCCGGCAGATCCGCCACCCCATAAGACCAGGGCACCGCTGGCACCCAGGGATGCTGGTTCCCAGCTGAACGCTTCCCTGCCCGTGGGGCCGGTCACCCCTCCAGACACTTTGGCTACCGCAGGGAAATTCGTCACCCAGGAAGACCTGGGTAAGATCATGGACTCGATGAGGGACTTTATGGCAGAGGTCAGGGCAGGTCAGACTGGGCCCAGCTCATTGCAGGTGAGGGGAAGACAGGCTTAGATATAGGAGGGGCACAAGTGGATGCAGCTGCTTGGGGAAGCCAGGTGAGCGATCAGCAATCACAACAAGGGGTCTCTGCCGGGGTTGCTCTGGATATAGCAAGTTACTTTCAAGTCAGCTGTAGCATCGTTGCGGTAAGCGACTGCACTCATGACAATAAGCCAGCCCCTTTTAAAGATACCAAGCGCAGGGACAGGGGCGGACACGCGGGCCGCCGGGGTGGGGCCGCTTCCTGCCACAAGCTCTGCTAGTGTTGGTTCCCCTCCCGTATCAAGAGAACTCTCAGCTGGGACACAAATTACTCCAGCGCCCGCTATGGTAACTCCAACACAGTTGCACACGCCTCCCGCTCCCGTTCAATTGGCCACTGCAGCCCCACTGCTATCTGGCCGTTGCTCCCTGGCTTGGCAAGTTCCTCAGGCTGCCGAGGAAGCCATTTGGAGGCGTGAACTGATAGACATTTTCTCCCTGCTGTTGCTTGGACAGGATGGCATAGATGCCAGGAAAGCGGGGGTTAAAGATGAAGACAAAAAAGTAAAGTTCCGGGTCTGGCCGGAGAAGAGTATAGAAAAGTGTAGTAATCACACATAAATTGTTGATTGTAGAGCTTGTTTATTCAGCAATTCACAAGATACAATTTATCAGTAACATCCAGCTTACAACTGCTCTTCTTTAGAATTCCCCGTGATGTCACCACCAACATCATAAAAATTCTATCTTAAAGAAGACATTACCACATCTTCCCCTCATAACAATAATACAAATGATAAAACAAAAGAACACAGTTTCATTACAATAAGTATAGCAAATGACACAACTCTAAAATATATATAAAAACGCAACAACAATATAATAATATACATAATAAAAATAACATGACCATTAATAGCAGACAATAAATTCTAATCTGAGGAATGAGGATTGATTTTACATAAGCTACCCACACTCCAAACTTTCCCGTTATCCAACTTCACAACAGAGCCCATCACATTGATCACTCTCCGAAGCTCTCCGATTGGATAACAATAAGTTCTTGAATTATCCAATATCCAGCACCAAATAATGGTTCTCAATATGTAGACTCCTTCAGGAGAATTCTTCTGTTTACCGCTTTAATCCACCAGTGAAGGTCTCTGCACACCGCCTCCTGCGTGGTCCACTTGTCCTCGTCGCCATAAAAAGTGTAGTAATCACACTTAAATTGTTGATTGTAGAGCTTGTTTATTCAGCCATTCACAAGATACAACTCATCAGTAACCTCCAGCTTACAACTGCTCTTCTTTAGAATTCCCCTTGATGTCACCACCAACATCATCAAAATTCTATCTTAAAGAAGACATTACCACAAAAAGTGGTTGGAAGCTTTCTCAATTTTGTCAGCGGTCACCCTAGAGAAACAACCTGAAGTAGGGCAAGGGCTCTTGCAGTATAGCAGGCTAATCCACAACGAGGCAATGGAATGGGGGGAAGTGGATGGCTGAACTTTGACAGGGAGTTCAGAAAAAAGATGTCCATGTGTCCAGAGATGTCATGGGATCAAAAGGAGGTCCAGCTGTGGTTAGACCACATGGACTTGCTAGCACAGCAGAGCACGGGGACACTGGGCAAAGCACAGGCAGGGCGGGGACAGGCAAAGGCTCTTTTCTGTGGGAGTCGCCTGGGTTTAAACAGACATTTCAAGGGGGTTTCAGAATAGGTGGTCAGAAGGGGGCTTTAAGAGGTCTCCCCCAGGGACATGCCGATTGTTCAACAAAGGTTCATGCTCGTGGGGCAAACGTTAGTTGAGTACACCGGCCCAGCAAAACACCAGATCACAGCCCCCTCCCCTCCCAGTATCACCGTAGCCTTGTCACAGAGCCAGCACCTGGCAACTCCAGCGGTACCCCTACCCTCAATAGAAGTCACACCCTTTCCCATGCATGCAGTCAAGGGCCCATCGCCAATCAGCCTGGTCAACCTCTTGCCTCTCCTCAGACAATACCCTAACAAGCTAGATAGCATCTTGCTGCTGGAAGGTTTTAGTGAGGGCTTTAAGATTCCCTAAGTGGGCCCACTCGGTAGCCAGGAGGCTGACAATCTTAGGTCAGCAAGGGAGCTACCAGCAGTAGTCAGAGCCAAGGTGGACAAGGAGCTGGTTTTAGGCAGAGTGGCGGGTCCTTTCTTGCGGCCCCCTTTGGACAACTTTGTGGTCTCTCCCATGGGGTTGGTTCCCAAGAAAGAGCCAGGGTCGTTCAGACTTATTCATCACTTATCCTACCTGAGGGAAAATCGGTCAACCATGGGCTAGAGGAGGGATCCTGCTCCGTAATATATTGTACTCTGGACGTAGCATTGGACTTAGTGAGGAGGGCGGGCAAGGGGGCCTGGTTGGCGAAAGCAGACATTGAATCGGCTTTTCGCTTGCTACCAGTTCACCCGAGCAGCCAGCACCTGCTGGGTTTCAGGCTGGAGGACAGGTATTTTTATGACAAATGGGATGCGCGGTATCCTGTGCCTACTTTGAGGCGTTCAGTACTTTCTTACAGTGGGCACTGCAATCAAGCTATGGGTTGGTAGGCGTCACACACTACCTCAACAACTTCCTATTTATAGGGGGTGAGAGCATGCAGGATTGCAGGGAGGCCCTAGAAAACTTTGAAGAATTGGCTTGTCTTCTGGGGGTCTCACTCGCGCCAGGGAAAACTGAAGTTCCGGCGCAGATTCTAACATTCCTGGGGATCGAGCTTGACACCATAACAGAAGAATCCAGGCTGCCAGAGGATAAGGTTCAGTACTTGGCAAATCAGGTTCAGGCAGTCTTACGTCAGGACACGGCATTCCTTGGTAACATTCAAATCCTTCTGGACAAACTCAACTTCGCAGCCAGAGTAATACCAGCTGGGAGGGTTTTTGCGCATAGGCAAGCCAGGGCAACAGCGAATGTAAAGAAAAAACACCACATGGTGAAGTTAAGCAAAGGAATGAAGTCAGACCTGACCATGTGGGCTAATTTTCTGGCTGGCTTCAACAGCTCAGTTATCTGGAGGGCACCTTGGGCGGAGAGACCAGAAATTGCGCTTTTTGCAGACGCATCAGGTAGAGAAGGCCTTGGGGTGATCCTAGACACGGAGTGGTGTGCCCAGAAATGGCCCAAAGCGTGGCACTGAAAAAAAATAACGGCTCGCATCACAGTCCTGGAGTTGTACCCCATAGTGATAGCTTTCCACCTTTGGCCAGCAGTGCTAACAGCAAGAAGGGTGTTTCTTTGGTCGGACAACATGGCCGTGGTTCAAGCCATCAATTCTCAGTCAGCATCTTGTCCCCTGGTCTTGTGCCTGTTGAGGGAATTGGTGAGAGCTTGCCTAATTAACAATGTTGAATGCAGGGTGCGACACATCCAAGGTGTGCAGAATTTAGCAGTTGATACTCTCTCTCGTTTTCAGTGGCGCCGGCTGCGGGAGGCATGGCCGAGAGCGAGGGAGGAGATGAGACCTTTTCCACCACACCTCTGGTTCCTACTGAAGTTGAAAGGCAACTTAGGGGGCTGGGCGAGCTGTCCCTTGCGCCAAGGACCAGTACGCGATACAGAGCTTGTGCTGCACAATATTGTACAGTGGCAGGAGCCTGGGAAGGAGAGAGAGCATCACTAGAGAGCAGGGTGCTAAAGTTTGTTATATGGGTCAAGGACGAGGGGAAGAGCCACCCTTGGATAGCAGGCCACTTTTCAGCAATAAGCCACCATGCAAAATTACTGGGGCAGGAGGATCCAACCAAATCTTTCTTAACCCTTTGAGTGCTCATGAGGAGGTCAGCTCGTCACGAGCTACGGCGCTCCGGTGCTCATGATGAGCTGAGCTCGTTATGACCTTGCCCGTTCCGTGAAACGCTCACACGCTGGGCTGATTCCCCTGCTGTGCTGAACGTTCCATTGCAGCGGGTGTGACCATGACGAGCTCAGCTCATGACGAGCTGACCTCGTCATGAGCATGGGGCGCTGTACGCTCCCACCCACCCCCAGCACAGCGGGGGAAACAGCCATGCACGGAAGGGGTTAATTAGGGCTGCGCTCAAGCGGGCCAGGTGTGAGCCGCGGCCACCAGACATTAGGTCTCCGATTGATTTTGAACACTACAAGGGATGCTGGACTGGGTGCCTAAAGTTACAAATTCACCTTTTGAGGCGGCACTGTTTTCTGCCACTTTCCACCTGGCCTTTTTTAGGGCTTTCAGAGTAGGTGAGTTGGTGGTTAGGTCCAAACAGGACAAGTCTGGGGTGGCATTGAGCAGGCAGGATGTGCCCTGTGTGCCTGGTTTCTGCCTACCTGGCATTGTGCCCATCAACTGAAGGTTACTTATTGATACACGCAGACAGTACCCCCTCACTAAGTTTCAAGTTCATAGCATCATTCAGGCATGTTTGGCGTTCTCAGGCAACAAAGTACAGGGAAAACGATTCTGCAGCCACTCATTCCGCATAAGAGCAGCAACCACAGCGTTTAAGGCAGGCCTGTCAGCTGAACGCATCAAACACATGGGGCGCTGGAGTCCCAGTGTTACAAAAGATACATCTGGTCTTGAAGGCAACCGTGTTGGGTCTGGCGACTGTGAGAGGGTGTTGGTACTGACAAACGTTGGGACGTCAGTGACATTTTGCAGCACTTAATAATTAAAGATGTGCGGTGAGGCAATATAATGTTTGACAATGACAACTTATGGACATGGGAACATATTTTGGGGCACCAGTGCAGTGAGACAATAAAAACTTTGCAAGCTTTCATCTCTTTACTTGCCAGTGTCTAGGGTCTGGGTGATTGGCCATGCGGGCGTCTTGTGAGTGGCACGGTGGGCCGAGGAAAGGAAATGGAAGCATGGCCTCCCGGCCACAGACATTATCTGGCTAGGATACCCAGGAATGCGCTGCACCTGCTTGCTGAAGAAGCTACAGCAGAGACTGGGGGGGTTCCTCCTCCTAATGTGCTGGTGATACACCTGGGTGGGAATGACCTGCCATCTCTGGGGAGAAGGGCATTGCTTCAAGAAATGATGGTCGCCATGTGTAAGTTGAGCAACCAGCTAGGGACATGTGAGATATGGTGGTCTGAGATGATGCCCCGGCGAGTGTGTCAGGGTGCACGATCAAAGAAAGTCATGGAAGTCTCCCGTAGGGAAGGTTAACAGCGCCATGAAAAAATTCACTGAGCAAAGGGGGGTTGGTTTCATCCATCATGGGTTGCTGCACGCAAAGGCCACAGGGTGTTTTGATGAAGATGGTGTACACCTGTTCAGAGTTGGTATGGACTTGTTCCTACATGACCTGGGGGAGGCCTTAGAGACAGCAGGGTGTAAGTAAGGAAGGTTATCTTGGTGGAGGGCTCTGGGGTGACGGTGGCCACACCCAGAGCTGTGGCAGGGTTACAGGGCAATCCAGAGGCTGTAAGGTACATACAGGTAACCGTTGCAGGAGCACAACAAAGGTGCAAAGGCCAATGTCCACAGGGAGGTCCTAACGTTGGACCCTGGAGGAGCGATGGTGCCCCATTAGTCCTACGGGCAGTTGTGGACCTGAGCAACCGGGGTTTCCCTGGCAGGCTCTGCCCCCCTATGGGGGGTGAGCAAAATGGTGGGCTGTTGGCCCAAAAATATGGCAAACACCGTTGAGCAGGGCGACGGTGTCATTTGGCTCATCAGGTGGCAGGCAGCGAGGGGCTGCCTACCTTGGGATCACCCATAAGATAACCCACCAATGTTGGCATATTTGTAATGCTAATAAACCTGCAGCAATTTTCTCCACAAAGAAGGTGTCTTGTCTGGTTATTGCTCTAGGAGAATGCTGTATTGGGGAGGCTGACTGTTTGTCAATACTGGCACTATGCCCGGGGTCCACGAATGAGACCCACTAAAAGGGCAGCCTATTTAGTGCCACAAAAGGCACAGGAGGCAGCGTCCCTGTGTTTGTAACCCTCAGGGGTCCAGGAGTGCTGTGTCACTTCCGGGGAGAGGGGAGGCTGGGGGATGAGGTACATATACCTCTCCCTTCCCTCTGGGCGCCCTCTTTGCCCACTACCCGGACACCGTTTCCCTCCCTACCGCATACCCAGCGTTCAAGCGGGGTGTGGGGGAGGTTTGTCTAATGTGTCCTTTTGTGTTGCAGGCGAGGTTACAGGGCGAACCAGAGGCTGTAAGGTACATACAGGTACCCTCTGAAGGAGAACAACAAGGGTGCAAAGGCCAAATATCCACAGGGAGGTCCACCTGTTGGTCCCTGGATGAGCGACGGTGCCCCGTTAGTCCTACGGTCGGTTGTGGACCTGAGCAACCGGGGTTTCCCTGGCAGGCTCTGCCCCCCTATGGGGGGTGAGCAAAATGGTGGGCTGTTGGCCCAAAAATATGGCAAACACCGTTGAGCAGGGCGACGGTGTCATTTGGCTCATCAGGTGGCAGGCAGCGAGGGGCTGCCTACCTTGGGATCACCCATAAGATAACCCACCAATGTTGGCATATTTGTAATGCTAATAAACCTGCAGCAATTTTCTCCACAAAGAAGGTGTCTTGTCTGGTTATTGCTCTAGGAGAATGCTGTATTGGGGAGGCTGACTGTTTGTCAATACTGGCACTATGCCCGGGGTCCACGAATGAGACCCACTAAAAGGGCAGCCTATTTAGTGCCACAAAAGGCACAGGAGGCAGCGTCCCTGTGTTTGTAACCCTCAGGGGTCCAGGAGTGCTGTGTCACTTCCGGGGAGAGGGGAGGCTGGGGGATGAGGTACATATACCTCTCCCTTCCCTCTGGGCGCCCTCTTTGCCCACTACCCGGACACCGCTTCCCTCCCTACCGCATACCCAGCGTTCAAGCGGGGTGTGGGGGAGGTTTGTCCAATGTGTCCTTTTGTGTTGCAGGCGAGGTTACAGGGCGAACCAGAGGCTGTAAGGTACATACAGGTACCCTCTGCAGGAGAACAACAAGGGTGCAAAGGCCAAATATCCACAGGGAGGTCCACCTGTTGGTCCCTGGATGAGCGACGGTGCCCCGTTAGTCCTACGGTCGGTTGTGGACCTGAGTAACCGGGGTTGCCTGCCAGGCTCCACCCCCTATGGGACGTGAGCAAAGGGGTGGGCTGTTGGCCCACCGGTGGGAGAGGTTTCCCCTACCCAAAAATATGGCAAACACCGTTGGGCAGGACCACGGTGTCATTTGGCTTATAAGGGGGCAGGCAGCGAGGGGCTGCCTACCTTGGGATCGCCCGTAAGATAACCCACCAATGTTGGCATATTTTGTGGCGTTCTAATCTAGGATCCTGATCGATACTGTGACCTTATGCCCCTATTCGGCTATAAATCCATTTATTCCCTATATTGGTATAACCGTTCAAGTGCAATATTCAGAAACTCATCTCTGGCCTCACACGAACAGAGCCACATTCCAGAATAGCTTTCTCTGCCACTTCCTTTGCAACCAATTAGTGCAATGACAGAGCAGAAGTTACTATCTGAGATTCCTAGATTAACACTCTGAGTTCTTCAACAAGATAAAAACTCAGCAAACCTGGAAATCCCCGCTTGCTGTGTTTTGATTAGTAATAGAACTCTAATGAGCACTGATAGACGATCACTTCCTAGTGAAATCTTTATTGACGTCTTATGTCCAGCAAACTTACGTCAAACAAGGCACCTTTCAGGTATAAATATTACCAACGCTGCCTTAAGCAAACGCTGTCTCGTTGCTGTTGGTAAAGCTAGCTGCCTCAATGCCATTGCTGCTATCTTCGCTGCTGCTGAAGAAGCTGTCATGCTGATGATACCATAGCTGCTATCGCTACTGCTATCGCTGCTAACTAGTGAACGATGGTGTGGTGAACTTAGGAGCTGAACAGCCGTCCCCTGCAAGAGCCCAGCAGATTCAAGCTGCCCGCGGACGCTGCCCCTCCTCCTCCTCGACGCGCTGAAGAAGAGACGCTGCCTTTCTCCTGCCGAGAAATCCAGCTCCGGCGTTTCTGGTCTACCCTTGCGGGTGACTGGGATATCGAGCCCTGAGGGAGATACCAGACCTCCATCATTCTATTCCAGAGGTATGGTGTTGACTAAACCCTTGAGAGAGAATTCATGAAGCAAACCTTGGCAAAACCAACTTAAACTAAAGCTACTTACTTACTCCCCTCCCAAGTATTAGGCTTAGGTCAGGTACACTGGGGTAGGCGTAGTTAGAAGCACCAGTTGAGTATTTTAGCCTAATGTATATATGAATGTATATATGTTTTATTTCTTTGAAACCATTGTATGGCTAAGAAACCATATCAATGCTTTTACAGTATTATTTCGCAATACTTATCTTACTGTATGCACTTTTTATAATAACAAGTCTTGCAATTGTGGCAATTCATTTCTCTTGTACGAGAAGATAGACTGTTCAATAAATGTTACCTTTTATTGACAAACGCCCGTCTCTCTATTCTCTACATATTGTGAAAGTAAACTGCACCAACCTGACTGAGTAAAATAACTGTCTATTGTTTCACACGACCCTAGAGATTGACTCTTGATCTGAGGAGCAAAGTTGTCATGTTGCACGGTTGTTGGAAAACTGAATCCCTTCTTGTCTGTGCCAGGGAAGCTGATCACTTCCTATTTCAGTCAAGAAAGTTTCCAGTGACCTCTGAGCTAGTTGGTAACAAACCCAATTAAGTTTAGCATAGTCAGTGGAGGCCTGGAAGATCCGCACTTCTACGTCGATACTACTGTTTATGTTATTCCAATGCGCAGGGCCTATTGGGAAAATAGGAACTACGCTACATGGCGCCCAACGTTTGGTAAGGCGATAAATTAACGCAAGACGTTAAAGTAACTCAGTCGTGCATTTTTTCACAAAGACCCCTTTCTCCTGTAAATACTCCAATAGACGTCTGGAGTGGGTGAAAGGTTAAAATCCGCCCGAACTCAGTAGGAAGAGATTCCTATGTGAAGCTCTGGTTTTTTCAACGTTGAAGGATACAGTGTTCCAAAATATTGTGCACCTAATCTTTGTCTCCTTGGAGACCTACTCTGCAAAGCCTGCATTTATAAAATGTCAGACTTAGAAAACGGAACCACTGGGGGCGCAGCAGATGCGACTCAGCAGGGTCCCGAAGACACGGGTGCAATAATCATCCCGGCACACTTAAGAAAGTCTATAACTTTAAAACTTATAGAAAACGGACTGACACCACAAGGTGGTACAGTAATTTTCGTGATAGATGCACACGAATATCGGCAGACAGAGGTATTCTATTCATGGATAAACTTTCCAGCGGCAAACGCTGGAACAAAAGAGTTTCACTATTACAAAATAGAGAAACCTCCGGAAGAGTACGCTCCTTTCGAGGAGACTGAAATCCCACTAAAATTCCAAGAGCACCTGCTCTGGTTTAATGGCGCCCTAAAACATAATGATCACATAACCAGGCTCGGTCCACTAGGTAGACCAGGAGCAACGTGGCCGGTTCTAGCCAGCTACACACCACATCCGGACATTGCAAAAATGTCTAGAGAAGAGCTGTTAGTACAGCTAAAAACACTTATAAAAATACATAGGCAATTGGTCCAATATGTAATGCGGACTGCAACAGTCCAACCAGCTGTTAATGTACCACAGCTGACCCCTCATCAGGGGAACACTAATAAAATTACACCACAGAACATACAGTCATGTCTTGGTAAAACACCCGTAAAACGGGAACAAATTCCTTTCTGGTTAGCACAGAAAATCACTCAAATAGAGGCAGTATTTCCGGATACTAGCCCTATTGAGAAACACAGAATCTTGACCATCTGCCTTCCTATGGGAATCGCACCACACGTGGAGGGCTGTGACACTTGGGGTACAGTCTTTGCTTCCATTTACACAAAAACACACGGTGTTCCGTCTATGGCGGTAATACCAGAAGTGCTAAAACAGATTCAAAATGAATACGGTCCAGAGCCCGCTTTAAATCTTGGTATGAAATTACTGAAAGACTTCAGGCAGGTCTCGGCTATATTATTAGCCAACATAAAGGGAGAAGCAGCATCTGTGGCGATCCGCCAGAAGTTGAAGGAAACAGATATAACAGATCAGCCAGTTGAGCTTGCCAGAATCATAGAAAAAGGCTATGAAGAATTAGGTAGAGACAGCTTGGGTGGGAAACCAGTAAAGCCCCAACTGCTCGAAAATCCTGAAAAATTATTTATTAAAACTAATTCAAACACTCCTAAAAAGAGCTGGGATGGAAATAAACAATCCACTCCCAAGGAAAAAGTTTTCCAGTCCAGAGGAAGGTCTCCTCGACGGAGGGAAAGAACTCCGACTCGAGAACACCAGTCTCCCCAGAGGGAGCCCTCTGAGAAAAGATATAACCTTAGAAATAGGGATAATTTGAAAAAACCTGATAGATATCAAAGTATTGATACACGTCCCTCTCGATCTTTTTTGCAGAAATCGGAAAGAAGAGGACGGTCAGACCCAGGAGAGCACACCAAGTCCAAAGACAAGGAACCTGCTCAGAGTAAAAAATCTCAATTTCCAAAAAAGAAGGTAGCCAGTATTAGAGTAATCAACCATGCCGAGAATACTGAGGACACAGTTGAAAAACGGGGAGTGGGCATTGACAATGTTGGACAGTGCAGCAGAAATCAGTATAGCCCGCAAGATCTTGATGAGTCATCTGGAGACAGTGGACACGAATGAATACATTCAGGTTGAAACTGCCGACACCAGACTTAGCGAACCCCATAAGATATACGAAATAACATTGCGTATAGAGGGTGACTAGACTAGGAAAATAAGGGGTCTATTTTGGGATAAACTCTCAAAAGGCTATGATATTCTGTTAGCTGAAAAAGATTGGCCCCCGGAGTTTGTCAGGGAGTGCCCTCGTGGCGAAGAAATGATTATGCCTGCCTTCTCGAATCACATTCCGATTCCCAAAAAATATACTTATGCAAGGAAATGGGCAGTAGCCCAGGCACCGACATTATATAAAAACCATGTAGGATGGGATGAGGACTCACCTCCTAACAAAATCCAGTTAAAAAGTGAACCAACTGCCCAACGGCAGTATCCCATTAAGCAAGAAGCTAAAAAACAAGTCAGGGAGATCTTAGATCAACTTGAATACCAGGGGGTGATTGAAACATGCACCTCTCAAATGAACAATCCTTTGTTTCCTGTCTCCAAGCCAGACAATTCATATTGTCTAGTTTTGGACTACAGACACCTTAATGCATGTTGTAAAACATTTGCAGTACAAAACTCGCATAGTGCAGCCCTAATGAATAACATAGTTAGGAAAAAACATAAAACGACATTAGACATATCTAATGGTTTCTTTTGTCAAAACATTGCACCAGAAAGCAGATATTTGACCGCTTTCTCAGCATTTGGGTCGCAGAAAAATTCTGTCGACTCCCACAGGGGTTCAAGAACAGGCCAGGACTATTCTCAGCTAGAGTAACAGAGTTACTACAAATATATGATGATGAGGCATTATCTTAAGTAGATGATATCTATCTCACAGACGACGACTTGGATACTCACTTGAAAAGAGTGAACACCATTATACTTGGGTTCGCAGCAGAGGGTTACAAATTCAACTTTAAAAAGTCTCGAATTGCCCATCTGACAGTACTATTTTTAGGGTACGAATTATCAAGTGAAGGAAAAAGCCTAGCGGACAACTTCTTAGAGAAGTGCGCTGTACTCCAAGCTCCAAAAACGCTGAAGAATTTACAATCCATACTCGGTTTTCTGAATTTCGGAAGAACTTACATTCTAAATTACGCAGAGAGGGTTAAACCTCTCTACGAACTAATTAAACCTGATTTTAAACAAATCAATTGGACTCAAAAACACACAGAAATTTTGAGATCACTGCAAACAGACATGTTAGCAAAAACAAAATTAGATACACGTGACAACACACGCGATCTTGTAATCCGAGTCATCCCAGGAGGATGCGGATTCACGTACCTGACCTCTAATGAGGGAGAAAAGGTACCAATTGCAATTAAATCTCACTTGTACACACAAGCAGAAAAAACATTCAGTCACACAGAAAGAACTGTGAAAGCAGTACAAATTGCATTAGCAAATGAACGAGAACTAGCACACGGCAAAAGGATTAATATCCTCACAGCGGAATCCGCCTTCGAGGCGCTATTCAGCCCAGTATACATGCCTACAGTGTCACTGGATCCGAAATGGATACAGTGTGTAGATTCTCTAGGAGCGGAAGATGTGAAATACTATTTCGCCCCGCAATTCGAAGAACTGAATGATTTAGAATATGAAGAAGAATATCCTCTGCCAATCGAACTTCTGCCTCTCCCACAATACGCCTGTATAATCTATACAGATAGATTTGTACAGCATTTCAACGTAGAGAGCAAATCCTACGATGCAGCCTGTGCGATTGTTAAAGGTCGTTGGCTGTGCGGTAAATTCAGACCGAAAGTAACAAAAACTGAATCAGTAAGAAACTGTTCGGCTCAGAGAGCTGAAATCAGATGTTTAAAGATGGCGCTCGAAAATGCAGAACGTGAATTCCCGACACTTATCCTGTGCGATTCTTATTTATGCGTCAACTCTTACAATAATAAACTGCAGAGTTGGATTGAAAACGATTACAAAGATTACACAGGTGCCACAATAAAGCATAAATTGCTCTGGAAACAGGTAGCTCTTTTATGGAAAGAACTACAAAAGACTCACGTGATACACGCACAGAGTCTTCAACGTGATGGCTTTCACGTTGCAGGGAATTCATTGGTTAATACAGCCACAGTGGAAGCAACTAAACCGGCTTCCGTAGCCACAAAAAAGCGTACAGAAAAATACATAGACGGGGAAACCATGCTGACAGTAAAAACGACCGTAAAAGGCGACTGTGCAGCACTGCCCGTGAACTATCCACTCACTTATGCATACGTAATAGATGCAAACTCCGTTCCTTTTGCTCGAATCCCTGGAGTGTGGGATAGGGTAATTTCAAACACGAACAGGAGAATATTTTTAATAGCAGACGCACACATGGGTTTGGGTCCTAGGCACAGAAAGATCAAGGAATCCCTGACTGAATTACAATCAGTATACTGGTGGCCGGGAATGAGTGTACAACACCAAATATATGCAAACAACTGTGAAAACTGCAACAGGGATCGCAGTAGTGAACCATGCTACCGGCTACCAATCAGAAACAGCGTAACGCTGTCTACACCCCATCCTGCGTCCTATTAATTATTAAGGCTAAACATACTTAAAAAAATGTGGCCTCCAGCGCTCGGCTGACGCTAGAACGGTTATAAAAGATCTGCGAATCTTTATCGGCACATACGCAATTACCACGTTCCATTCTGACCAGGGTCCTGCTTTCAGCTCTCGAGTTTATAAGGAGGCCATGGCCAGCATGGGAATTGGGTTGCGGTATTCTTGTCCGTCGCACCCCGAAGGGAATAGTGTGGTAGAAAGAAAAAACCGGGACATAAAGCGATCTATAACTGCGAAGGTATTAGGTTCAGGCGCTGGGTGGGTCAAACATTTAATAAGTGTCCAGACCAGTCTTAACAATTTGCCAAGAAAATCTCTAAAAGGTTTCAGCCCATACGAACTATTGTTCGGAATTAGAATGACAATTCAGGACTTAGATAGTCAGGTATCAGTGGTACAAGATAAGAAAACAGACTTTGACATCAAAGATCGTTTGGCTGTTTTACAGGAACTGAATGAAACAAGAAAATCCTTAAGCAACATAAAGTTAAAGCAACAGCCAGATACCACTGACGAGGCACCACAAGCAACAGCCCCAGCAAGGCCTGTCTGGATTCCAAAGATTGGGGATCTAGTCAGAGAAAAAATCGCGGTGAAGAAGGAATTTGGGCCTTCTTACAGAAAAGCAGTACCTGTCTTGGCAGTCACCAGAACAAGATCAGTAGTACTACCGCCCCTTGCTGGTAAAAAGGAGAACAGAGTCGTGTCTATCGACCTGGTAAAACCACAACCATGTGGCCTATAATCAACAGTAGGCCCAGTGGACTCCCAAGAAACAACAGAATACCCAAACTTGCAACAATCCAAGAGGTTCAAACTGAAAGACTAATCACATTCGATCAGCCTGCAGTGCACAGAGAAGGACTATGCAATAATGCCATGGAACTCCTGCCTCTTGAGACACAGATTGAAACAGTTCGTCAAGAAACACCAATCTACAATAATGTGGCATCAGAAAATACTTCCGAATGACAGATTGAAAGAACAATCCCATCAATTGACAGAACTGCCTCTGGTTATTTCATCAACTTCGACAACTTCTCTGAAGATCAAAACGACCCCGAAGTGATGCCAGAAACAAAAAAGTATTCTAAAGAAAAAACAACAGGACTCCTTCAACAAATCAAAGAATTATATCTGGATTCACCGTTGATTGAGCATTGGATTATTTCAGGGGTATTCATACTCCTACTATGCCTAATTTTAGTTTTAATTTTAGGAAAGTTTATTACAATTGAATGGACACAGCAAGTCAGAACATCAACCTAGTCCTCAAACCACACAGATCATCCCACGTGAAGAAAAGAGAACTGTCAACAGTAAATGTCACAGCAATTCCAATACCTGGTGGGGTAGTATGGGAGAAAACTGACTATGAGATCTATGGTCCGGTCGAGATCCTGAAGTATCCTCATCAACTGAAGGTTTCCTTAAGTGACTTTGTAAAACATAGTACATTCTCTGATGATTGGGACTTTAACAGTATTAATGACATGATGTCTGATTTAGTAATGTCAGCTAGATTCACAGAACATGATTATTTACAAGGTTCATCTAGTTATGAGCAGTTATTCTGCTAAACACATTATGGCGATCATTATTTGCATAAATCTGCACAGCCTAGAAATGTTTTTAAGTATAATCAATGGGAAAATTGTGCTACACCACCAAAAAGCAGTTCTAAAGTATTTTTTGAGAAATTCAAATACTTCTCAGGGTTTAACACCAGTGATGCAGAAACGTTTTATTACAAACTGTTAGATAAAACAGGAATGAAAACAATGCTGACAAATTCTAAATTGATATATTCAGAAGCATTTTATGACAAAATGATGACATTTGGTTTTGATTATTGGAAAAATAACATTGAAACAAAAACCATTTGGGGTACAAAAGATTGGCAGGTACAAGGCCTTGAAGCACTATTCAGAACCTGCATGATACCAGAACAAATGATGTTTTTAAATGACACAATACACCAAACATCCTGTCTTGGCCTAGCTAAGATCAAAGACCTAAACAACCCGTCTATTCCGAAGCCAATACCTGATAATGCAACAACAGATATTGAAATAGACATGTCACAAATTTTAAATTTTAACAGAACACATCCTGATTGGAAAAAGTGGTTAATCTGGCCTACTGACACAAACAGCTGTCAAGATAGATTCCTGAACTAAACACAGGGGTTAAAGATGACCAGACAAGACCCTAGATACTCCCAGAGACAACATCCAGGGATAGTAACAACATACAGTGTAGGGAAACTCTGCCTCGAATGGCTAGGATCATCCACACTGGCTGAAATTAAGCAACACTTGTCTTTACTAAAAGATGGTGCTGATTTGCGCGATTTCATTCTTGGACCACGCAAACAGCGTCAAAAGCGTTTCATAGCGACCAGTATCTATGCTGCGTACAACGAGGCTTGGAAAGTGACACAAATTGAAACAGCAGAAAAAATACGAGAAATTGATCGTATTAATTTGGAAAAATCACTTTCTGTAGTGGACAATGGGTTAATGACTCTGTCCTCCAGAATATATTCGTTGGACAATATTGTATCTTCTGCCTTTGACATAATAGACAGAGACTTGCTAATGTTACAGCATGGCCAATCTCAATTACGTTCTATTGTACAATTGGGCTGGACGCTGCAAAATCTTCGTTCAGGCTATGTGCCTTGGCGTTTAATCAACACAACGTCATTATTTTCCATTTTTAACCTTACTGATAAACAAATCAGTTTGGCACAGAAAGGAGCAGACTATACAATCCTGAGCATCGAAAAACTTGAGAGATTACCATTGACAATGTCAGAGAGTCCTGTCATTGAATGGATAATACACGGAATTATCACTATTCCGATAACAACTTTCCGATTTAAAAAGTGCCTTGAATACATACCTACTGTACTGGCCAGTATGAATGATTGGGTAAAGGATATATAAAATCAGAATGGAAATTACCATACACAGATTCATGCTATAGTGACAGCGACAAAAATGTATTTCTTAGTGGTGAAAATTGTAAACATTCACTAAGCGGTATACTTTTGTGTCAGGGTATTAATTTACACGGAGCCTGTGAAGGTAATTCTAACAACCTTTCATGCCACCAGCTTGTCACACCTGCAACTCAGATAGAGCCCTTCTTTATGCAACTCGCGAATGGGAGTTACATTCTTAGAACGGATCACAGATGCTGTGGCCTTGTTCCAAGAAAAGTTATCTCGTAAGCGTAACATTCATGGTCAAATGCTGTATGCAAGCATTGTTCCCGAGCGGGCCTGGAGACATAGAGACTCCCATCTGGCCTCGTCTGAATCTCTATACTATACGAATTGATACTTTAAGCAAAATGAAGTCTGTGCTTTTGCAGACAACAGTGCCCATAACTTCATCAAAAGAGACGTATGATCTTCTAGTTGCAAGGACAGCTACGGAGGTTCATGACCTTTTATCAACAAATTGCCCCGTGCATTTCGTAGAAATGCTTAGCCAACTCCTTAGCATGTCTAGTGCCACAGGCATCCCAGGCATATTTAAGACGATTTTTACGGGACTGCTAACACCGTTTCAAGCAATTCTGGGAATCGTTCCAAATTCTGTCCACTCTGTTTTTGGCGGCATACCCCTATTTTTGGGACTTGTAGCAGGGATTTTATTTTTGACCCTCCTGCTTCGTTATGGCAAGCCACAGCTCAGACATGACTACTATGGGAATGGAAGAGACAATCCTAGCAATGCGCTACCGGGACAGAATAACTAGAGTCCTTGAATTGGCCAGGCTGAGAGATCTAAACATGACCTGGTTCCTTTCATTCAGACCTATATGGCAATCCTGTATCTTACCGGTATTTCGATGTATGCTATGCGGAGATGAGTGCGTGTTGGACATCTGTCTTTCACTTCCATCAGCAGTACCAATGGACGTCGATACTTTGCTCAGTCCGATAACGGCTCACGCATTGTGTTGTCCCCAGCGGCTACCAATCCTGATGACGGCATTCGTTGAGACTCCTGTGCTACGACTAGATGGTAACAGTGGAGCGAGTGACAAAAGCAGCATCACCCAGGTACGACCTTCTGTGAGCATTGCTGATCCCGACTATGATGACAGCAATCATTCTCACACTTGCCAAGTTACAGCACTATCGAATTTGGTCGAACTGTCACCTGATTTTGTAGACCAATTCTTTGAGAGCCTGTCTGATATGATGTTCTCACCCGAACAGAAATAATAACTTTGGAGAAGCTTTCCGACACACAGCGTTCCCATGAACTCTGAATTCGGCCTTCAGTTTTGAACAAAACAAAAACTGCTAAAAGCGTTGGAACTCTATTTCCCCGTTCAAGCAATAATTCTTTTGAATTGAACACTTTTTAATATTCACCCTTTTTTGGCACGAAAAATTCTTTGCTTAAAGTAAAAACTATTCATAGAGAACAGAAGCTTCAAACTTCTATTTCTACATACATCTAGAGACATAATAACCTTACACCAGCCTCTAGCACATTTATTGCAATGCATTTATATGTGATGATTTATCTCGCCCTTCTTCTGTTTCAGAGATATTTCATGTGTAATTCTTTTGCATAATCGTTCATTGATTTCATATGCTATAATTTTTGAATGATTTCTATGCTTCAAAAACGTACAGTACCTAAATTTTCACGTATTACAATATACGCCTATATCAAATGCATATATGTATTTTGGGGTGGGCAATGTTACACATGCATCTTATTGCTCTAGTTTTAGTAATTTGATGGACATGAATTCGTGGAGTGGGTGTGGCATTCTAATCTAGGATCCTGATCGATACTGTGACCGTATGCCCCTATTCGGCTATAAATCCATTTATTCCCTATATTGGCATAACCGTTCAAGTGCAATATTCAGAAACTCATCTCTGGCCTCACACGAACAGAGCCACATTCCAGAATAGCTTTCTCTGCCACTTCCTTTGCAACCAATTAGTGCAATGACAGAGCAGAAGTTACTATCTGAGATTCCTAGATTAACACTCTGAGTTCTTCAACAAGATAAAAACTCAGCAAACCTGGAAATCCCCACTTGCTGTGTTTTGATTAGTAATAGAACTCTAATGAGCACTGATAGACGATCACTTCCTAGTGACATCTTTATTGACGTCTTATGTCCAGCAAACTTACGTCAAACAAGGCACCTTTCAGGTATAAATATTACCAACGTTGCCTTAAGCAAACGCTGTCTCGTTGCTGTTGGTAAAGCTAGCTGCCTCAATGCCATCGCTGCTATCTTCGCTGCTGCTGAAGAAGCTGTCATGCTGATGATACCATAGCTGCTATCGCTACTGCTATCGCTGCTAACTAGCGAACGATGGTGTGGTGAACTTAGGAGCTGAACAGCCGTCCCCTGCAAGAGCCCAGCAGACAGCAAGCTGCCTGCGGACGCTGCCCCTCCTCCTCCTCGACGCGCTGAAGAAGAGACGCTGCCTTTCTCCTGCCGAGAAATCCAGCTCCGGCGTTTCTGGTCTACCCTTGCGGGTGACTGGGATATCGAGCCCTGAGGGAGATACCAGACCTCCATCATTCTATTCCAGAGGTATGGTGTTGACTAAACCCTTGAGAGAGAATTCTTGAAGCAAACCTTGGCAAAACCAACTTAAACTAAAGCTACTTACTTACTCCCCTCCCAAGTATTAGGCTTAGGTCAGGTACACTGGGGTAGGCGTAGTTAGAAGCACCAGTTGAGTATTTTAGCCTAATGTATATATGAATGTATATATGTTTTATTCCTTTTAAACCATTGCATGGCTAAGAAACCATATCAATGCTTTTACAGTATTATTTCGCAATACGTATCTTACTGTACGTACTTTTTATAATAACAAGTCTTGCAATTGTGGCAATTCATTTCTCTTGTAAGAGAAGAAAGACTGTTCAATAAATGTTACCTTTTATTGACAAACACCCGTCTCTCTATTCTCTACATATTGTGAAAGTAAACTGCACCAACCTGACTGAGTAAAATAACTGTCTATTGTTTCACACGACCCTAGAGATTGACTCTTGATCTGAGGAGCAAAGTTGTCATGTTGCATGGTTGTTGGAAAACTGAATCCTTTCTTGTCTGTGCCAGGGAAGCTGATCACTTCCTATTTCAGTCAAGAAAGTTTCCAGTGACCTCTGAGCTAGTTGGTAACAAACCCAATTAAGTTTAGCATAGTCAGTGGAGGCCTGGAAGATCCGCACTTCTACGTCGATACTACTGTTTATGTTATTCCAATGCGCAGGGCCTAGTGGGAAACTAGGAACTACGCTACAATTTGTAATGCTAATAAATGTGCAGCAATTCTCTCCACAAAGAAGGTGCCTTGTCTGTTTATTGCTCTAGGAGAATGCTGTGTGTTTGCTGATATTGGCACTATGGGCAATAGCTCTCTTAAGCTTCCTGATGGCCCCCAGCGCCTTGAGACCTTTAGGGTTGATTAGTTCGCTCTTTACAAATATCTGGCTGCATCATGTTTTTTCACCTAACTTCAGCAGTAGCTTTGCCAATGCTTTTTAAACAAATGTTTCTGTCCATAAAGTTGCCTGACATATTGTTACAATTGGTCTAATAAAGAGGTTTATTTCAATATGCAGCTCTACTCAGGGATGCATTTCGCACTATTTTCGTACTATTTTCCAGGAGAGAGCACTTGAATAACACAAGGTACTTACGTGAATTTACTTTAGATAGGATAAACCACGTCCAAAGCTTGACGCAAGTGAGCATGAGTTTGTAAGCAAAGCTATGTTTTTATGAGCGTGATCCCCAATAATAATTGATATATGAAATGATGTATTAAAGGATGTTCTTATTGTCTAACTGGAATTTTGTTAGTCATTGGATCAGTTTTCCATTCATCCTTTCTTCTCCTCGGCCCCTAAGATGTCTGCGCACAAGTGACTATTTCTATGACAAATGCATTAGTATTTTTCTGCTGTGGAAGGCATCCTAAAACATTTATCTTTTGTGCATACGTTCAGTTATGATTTGTTTGTCCCTGCAGGTCAGATGATCACATTTTTTCAGGCCAATTTAGCATCCCATCCTTCTGACGCGTCCGTTTTTGTTTTTCTGCCCCCACGTTTCACACTCCTGTTTCAGTGGACGTTGTTTTTGGCTAGTGCACATTTACTTACATGTTTCGTTTGCAATGGAGTGATCACACAATGGTAAAAGACATTTCCATTTACAGTGCCAATTATTCCAATGGCGTAACAAACGTTGAGGGGGCCCCCCTGCTAGGTACATGGATTGAACCCCAATCTGCACTTAATCTGGAGCTCGCAGGCCTCAGTTCAGTGCTGTGAGGGCCCTATGCAGCTCAGCCCCCTGTCCTGCGGGGGCCTGTGTTCCCCACTCACTGAGCGAAAAACAAGGAGATTTCCCCTTGTATCTCCATTATAATGCCTGATAATGCATGGCGTTAGAATGGTGCTGTTTTTGGCGCTGCCTCAGCCTTGTTTTTTTTTTAAAACAAATTTGTATTGCCTTTTATACATCATGTAACATACCCCTTTAGGGTGCCAATATACAGTATACATCGCCATGCCACCCCCCAGTCTGGGCCCCTTTAACGTATTAAGGGATACCGGTCTGCGTCCTGTCCCCCATATAAAAGCTGACAAGCAGGAGTCCAGCTCTCAGAACCAGGCCGCTGATATCCGAATCGGTAGTGTTACAAAGAAATAGAGCAGGTGAGGGAGAGCCACCATTTTAAGTAGTGAGATGCGACCCATCACCGAGAGGGGGAGTCTCCCCCAGAAAGTTATAGTGTCTTTAGGCGAGCATAGCGCTCTCCCTAAATTGCCCTCCTTCACGTTCCCCACAGTGTGGAATATGTAGACCCCAGGCATTGGAAGCAGCAGGGCTCCCATCTCAGGTTCCCAAAGTTCAGAGGGGACCTCGCGTCCCTCACCAAGGGGAATAGTTTGGACTTCAGCCAATTCATTCGTAGCCTCCATAAGGAGCCGAAGCGCTCCATCATAGCCTTTGATCCCGGCAGGTCGTCCTCTGCATCATTTAGAACTAGTAGTAGGTCATCTGCATATAGCACCACTTGGTGCTGTATCTCCCCCACCTGGATCCCCTGATACGCCCCTACGGACCTCGCTATACAGGCTAATGGTTCAAGTGCCAAGGCAAATAGCAGTGGGGACAGCGGACACCCCTGGCGTGTCCCCCTCTCCACCCGATACTGTGCGATATTGTGCCCCAGTGCAGACCCTTGCCACCTGGTCAGTATATATTAACCACACCCAGCGTATAAATCCCATTCCTAGGCCCATTTTGTTTAGTACTGCCTACAAGTCACTCTCTTCTCCAATTCAGGAAATTGTTGCAGACATGGTTGTTCGACCAGTAACTCGTCCGCTTCTAACTACTACTGACAGGTTTTTCCCATCTTTTTTCCTCAGAGGCATTAACTGAATTCATAGCGCCAAGACGCCCACGGGCATTCGCTGCGCTCTATAAATAGCAAAAATAAATAAATATATAAATACATAAATAAGAACCCCCATTCGAGGTTATCAAATGCCTTTTTCATGTCGATGGACACCGCCCCTCTCTTCTCCGCCGCCGTCCCTAGTTCGATGAAGGACAATAATCAGCTAATATTTAGGGTTGTATTCAGGCGAGGGTTAAGCCTGCCTGGTCTTAGTGCACATATAAGGGAGTAGGCGCGTCAGCAGTATTTTACTTAGGCCTCAGCCTTGTTAATATGGGGCAGTGTCAAAAATGCACAGAACCCATTGCACTCCCCTTCACCGCAGAGGATTGCGGCGGATATGGGCATATTTACAAGGTTAACACGTTAAGTGGCTTAGTGCCACCTTGCAAATATAGGAAATTGTGATACGCCACCGGAGCGTCAAAAAAGTGACTCTCCAGTGGCGAATGGGACTTGTAAATATGCCCCTTTGTTTCTGGAACATATGGCCTGGTACTGCCTAGGTCCCCCTCTCTCTCACCTTGACTACCCAAGACCGCCCCTTGGATGTGATGGATTTGTACTCCCTCCCTCCCAAGGCAAGCATTTTAAAGCACACTCTTTTTGGCTTAGGGGGAGTGACCCCCAGCTGTATTTATTACATAATTAACAAACATTTGATTATTGTTTACATTATGTACATTACGCAGAAAGTCCAGATACATTGATAGATACATGATGTCACTTGCTAACCTTAACATTGCTCTAATACAAGTTTACTCCTATCGTAATCTAAAAAATGTATATACTTTACTTTCTGCGTGTCCCCTCTAGAGCCTTCGGCAAGGTCAATGACTGTCAGCCCCAGATCCCGGTAACTACTTATACTCCACCGGAGTAGGCTTGCATAGGGCGTACAGCTTATCGGACGAATACTTTCCTTTGGGTCCCCCTGTGCCCTGAGCCTTAAACTCCATAACGGGGGCTGCAATTTTGCATACTTGTGCCCTGATGCGCATGTGCGTGCGAGGGTGGCCACAGGCCTACTGGAAAGAGTGACTCCCCTGGCCCCGCACCCCAACATTGGGGCGTCGTCAAATTTGCCTGCCACTCTACCCAGTTTTATTTCTTTCTCAATTTTTGCTGCTGCTACACTCTCATTGGATCTGACTGAAAGTTGGTTCTTACAGTGTGCCACCCCATTGAAACCCTGCACTGGTGTCCTAATGCCTGCCAGAAATCCCTCCATGATCCTTCTTGCAGCTTCTGAGCAATTATACATGTTTAACCAAGGAATCATGGCACTGATGTTTATGGGGGATCTAGCATTTTCAAGTGACGCTCACTCATTCTTGTTTTTTGACTCCTTTTTCCTTAGATTTCTTGAAGCATTTAGCTTCGGGTGTGATGTGTTCCCACAGAAAACGCAGTTATGCTTGAAGCTACATGTGCCTTGGGCTCTATTACAGGTCCGTTTATTGAAATCAAAACACCCTCCTTTTTTCCTGTGCTCCCCGTTTTTTCTGAGGTGCCCCCGCATTTCCTGAGCGGCCTGCCCGAAAGGGCTGCAACCCAACACTGTCCCGCGCCTGCCCCCGGATGTTGTTAGATGGTCCCTGCACCAAGTGCTTTAGATGAATAAACATGTCCGTCTGATTGCATCCTTGTTAGACCTGACATCATTGGCGTGAGTCTCCCTTCCATTTTTGATGGATTGCCTCCTCTGTGTTGATATGTTTTTGCTGGATTTATGCTTTGGGCACTGTGCCACTGCTAATCAGTGCCACAGTACAAGTGCTCCCCATGTTAAATTGATATACTGATTGGATTCCATGATTGGCTTATTTGATTTACTGTCAGCCCCTAGTACAGTGCACCATGTGTGCCCAGGGCTTGTAGATCAGATGCTGCTGGTGGGCTTGCAGCACTGGTTGTGCCACCCACAGAAGCAGCTTGTAAAGTGTGTCTCAGGCCTGTCATTGCAAGACCTGTATGTAGTATGTGACTACCATGTCTACTTGGACAAGTGCACCCACTTGCCAGTCTCTAAACCTTCCCTTTGCTTCATATTAGACACCCCTATGGTAGGCCCAAGGGCAGGGTGCAATGTAAGTATAAGGTAGGACATGCTCTGGTGTGTGTAGCATGTTCTAAGAGTGAATAACAGCCATTTTAGTTTTTCACTATTGAAGGCTACCTGTTCTCATAGGCCAGAATGGGCAGTTAAGATTGTTACATTCCTACAATCCTAACTGACTCATGGAACATGGTAGAAATTCGAGTTTAGTATGCTTGAACTCATAATAATAAAATACATCTTTTAGTAAAGTTTATTTTAATATTCTGTGTTTGCAAATACCACTTTTAGAAAGCAGGTATTAGCTTGCCTAACCATTTGAGCCCGCCTCTGCTGACTTGTGTATTCCTTGTCTGGGTTTGTGTGTGACAGGGCTGGGGAAATTCCAGGAGACAGTCTGGGACAGCCCAGTGGTGAATAGGGAGATTTACATCCAGATGGGAGGGGGAAAGTGCACCTGGGACCTGAATAGGGCTGGGCCTTCCCTCCACATGCTGGCTCCACGTCCTGTGGCTTGTCTGATGTCTCTGCCCTGCACTGTGAAAGAAGAAGGGGAATCATGTCAACAGAGTGCTCCAGAGCTGTATCTTCCCTCCCCTGTGCTGGCTACACCTCCTGTGGGGCGTCTGATGTTTCTGCCCTGCAGAGTGAAATGAAGAGAAGAGTCATATAAACACAGTGCTCAGGAACTGGTTTGAACTAGGCAGAGGCCTCTCTGCCTTCAGAGAACAAAGGATTTTGGGGTATAAATATTGGGACCCAGTCCCACAGACTTTAGATCACTTCTGGAACAAGAAACCTTTCTGCCAAGGAGAAGAACCAAGGAAGCTGCAGGAGTTGGACTGCACCTCTGCCAGTGTGCTGTTTGCTGGGTTGGCCTGCAGAGGTTGCTTCATTGCCAAGGGAAAGGAGAAGGAACTTTTAAGGACTTTCATTTATCCACAGCATATTCTCCAAGGGCTTGAACTGTGCTTGCCTCCTGCTGAAGTCTCAGAGCCAAAAGACTTTACCTCCAGCTCCCTCCTGACGTTCCATGCTGGGAATTCTGACTTCAGTCACTTGCGTGCCGATGGGAGCTGGAAGCGCGACGCACCGAGCAGAAGCGTGTCGCCGCTGCAGCTGAAATCTTTGCAACGCCGGAGAAGCTGGCCTTCGTCGCATCTCCCTGGAAGCGTGTGTCCATCGAAGCTGTGTGCTGTTGCATCGCAAGAGAAGCGCGACGCATTGAGAGAGCCGTCATCGCATCACCGGAGAAGCGCGTCGCAGGGCCTGTCGCGGCTCCAAAGTACAGAGTCGTCGCAAGGCTGCAAGGGCGTCATCGCATCGTCATCGCATCGCCACATCAAGGGCGCCATCTTTTCACATCGCAACTGGATCGCAACTTGATTGCTTGTTGCGCATAATACCTCCTGAGGCGAAAAGCCGGTAGACTTGCATTTTTAAAATTGTATTTACTGTTTTTTAACTCACTTGTTGCCAAGGACGTGTAATTTGGTATCTTCTTGGGTGAAGGACGCTCCTGTGACCGCGCTCCCCCCTCATCTTGCTCGCTCTCCCTACAGCCGAGTTAGGTGCTGTTTTGGGTAGAGCTAGCTTTGGTCGATATCTTAGGGATAGCCCGGTATAGCCGCTCCAGCAGTTTGGCCACTCCCACCCCCAGCCTGCATATGAGTGAAGCACCCTCCTGACCGCGCAGCGGACTCGCACAGCGGGCGCGCCAAAGTCAAGCCCGTCTGCGGCCGGACGGGGCCTGGGGCCAGAACCCCTGTTCAGTGCGAGAACGGTGGGGTAGGTAGAGTTCAATACACTAGAGACCAACTACTCTTCCTCCGCCCGAAGATTAAAGGGAGATGTTGGCATAATCTGCAGGCGGATACACTACCTTTATGCTGTGCGGATTGTACCTTCGACTCCCGGACCCTAATAGGTATGGGACAGGAGGTAGATAAAGCTAGGATGATGCTGCTTAATTGCCGCTCAATGAAGAAACACAAGCTAGAAATCCACAAGCTCTTAATGGACCGCAACCTTGATGTACTCTTTTTAACAGAGACATGGCTGGACGAAGAGTCATCGCCAGAAATCCTTGAGGCTATTCCTTTAGGATACTGTCTACTTAGAGTTGACAGGGGGCGCCAGAGAGGAGAAGGGTTGGCGCTGATCCATAAAAGTGAGCTGATATTTACTCTAGATCAAGTCAAATTGTTGAATAGTGAGGCAGGATTTTTCACGTTAAAAATTTCCCCTACAAATATTATTAATGGCTTTCTGATCTATCGCCCCCCGGGCGGAACTGCTCAGTTTTGTGACAACTTGGCAGAGCTGGCCACCCAGCCGGCGCTCCGCTACAAGAAGCTCCTCATCTTGGGGGACTTAAATCTTCACTTTGAGGATGCTGATTGTAGGGAGGCGCAGGCAGTTGTGGAAACACTGAAATTCCTGATGCTGAAATTGCAGTCACTTGTACCCACACATCAACTGGGTCATCTCCTTGATCCTATTTTTGCAAACTGGGAAGGAATAAAGGTTGCCTCCCCGATTAGAATCCCCTGGTCGGATCATCATCTGATTCCGTTTGAGGTGGAAGCGAGCCTTCGGAAATTGAAGGGAGAAAAAACAATGCCACAAAAACGAAGGAATTGGAAAAAATTCAGTCAGGAAGCATATAGGCTTGCCCTGCTGAACAAGCTGCCCCCTCGGAGTGACACCTTGCAGGAGGCGTGGAAAGGATATGAAGAATGGATGTCGAATGCCTTAGATACAGTAGCGCCTTGGACAAATAAGCCCCCGGTTAGGAGAACTAAAACGGCCCCATGGTTTAACAAAGAGCTTATGG
The DNA here is from genome assembly GCF_964263255.1 of Lissotriton vulgaris. Lineage (NCBI taxonomy): Eukaryota > Metazoa > Chordata > Amphibia > Caudata > Salamandridae > Lissotriton > Lissotriton vulgaris. The sequence continues at coordinate 559,459 of NW_028247755.1, read as the reverse complement.
AGAATAAAGCTAAATGTAAAAATTTAAACGCAACTGGCGAAAAAATTACAACTCAGAGTGTAAACTGCACTATAAGACTGAATTGAAAAAATATCACAAACTAGTTAGAGCGGCAAAGGGAGCATTCCTTAAAGAAAGAATAGAAATGGCAGACAATCCAACTAAATAACTATTTGCCATATATAAAGAACTTACTGTCCCCACAAGATTAATGACGCAAGATATCTGCTCTAATGAACCATGTGAGTCAATAGCGGACCATTTTATTGACAAAGTGGAAAAAATCTACTACTCTTTCACAGGTGGGACGGATGTGTTGCAAAACCAGGCCGAAAAGGGTAAGAGCCTGGCCATTAACTCTCATCTGAAGTGTTTTAAAGTACCGGATAGGCAGACTATGTTGAGCATAGCTAACAGTATTCAGTCAGGATCCCCTAGTGATGCAGCTCCGCCCAACTGTTTTAAGGGTGTTCTTGAGGGCATAATAGTTCACATCAGTCACATGGCAACCCTATCTTTTCAGGAGTGCCATGTGCTAGATGTATGGAAAAGGGCTCAGGTAATTCCTTTGAAAAAGACGTCCAATTTGCACATTTCCCAGTTACAGAACCTGCGTCCCATCTCTCTTCTCCCATTTTGTATGAAAGTGGTGGAGAAAATAGTTAATGCGCAGCTTATGGAATATCTTGAAGAGGGGCAACTCTTACACCCCACTCAGTCAAGGTTTAGAGCTAGTCATTCCACTAAATCAGCTGTCCTTTTCTCCACGGAACTTTTGAGACAGAAAGTGGATGAGGGTCAGACAGCAGCATTGGTATTATTAGATCTAAGTGCGGCATTTGACACCGTATCGGACACCTTGCTACTGTCTCGCCACTCAGAAATGGGAGTGGAAGGATCGGCCCTCGAATGGATAAGATCTTTTCTCGAGAATAGAAGTTTACAAGTGTACTGTCCCCCATTCAAATCCTCCCCCAGGGGGTTGAGGCATGGGGTCCCAAAGGGCTCAAGCCTGAGCCCGACATTATTTAATCTTTATATGAAACCCCTAGCTCATATTGTGGAATCATTTCTAGTAGACATCGTCACATATGCCGATGATACTCAATTAATGATTACACTTACCCAAGGACAGAATGAAGCTGCAATTAATTTTTCAACCTGCCTCACGGCAGTAGCAAGCTGGATGAATGATAATTGTCTGCGTCTAAATGGTGACAAGACTGAGCTGTTGATAATCGGAAAAACTCCAACCACATGGTCGCCCGCGTGGTGGCCGTCTGAACTAGGTCCGACACCTTCTCCTTTGGAGACTGTGAAGAACCTAGGTGTACTATTGGACGCTAGTCTATCCTTTAAACATCATGTTGGTAAAGTGATAGGAAGATGCTATGGTATCCTTAAAACACTACGCAAAGTGTTAGATCTTTTGCCTATTAGTGCCAGGAAAACTCTAATTCATGCTTTAGTCACGCCCCCATCTTGACTATGGCAATTCCCTGCTCATAGGCCTAAGTAAGAAAGGGCTTCATCAGCTGCAGCGTGTTCAAAATGCTGCTGCACGTCTGGTGCTGAACCTGCCTCGTAGAGCATCAGCTAAACAGGCCCTGTCAACACTTCACTGGCTCACCATCAAGGAACGCATTAGGTTTAAAGTGTTGTGCATTGCACATCGCATTGCCCAAGGGAAAGGACCAGCGTACATACAAAAGCTTCTAACCATTCACTGTCCCAGACGCAATCTGAGGTCACTGGGAACCACTGGGAACGAATGCGTGCTGACAACGGGGCCTCATCTGTCCTGGTACTATTTGATATGTCAGCCGCATTTGGTACGGTTAACCGTGCAGTGTTGGTTGAGAGACTGGAAGACATAGGGGTAAAAGGTCAGGCTTTAAAATGGCTACGATCATACCTGTCAGGAAGACAGCAGGCGGTATCCTTATTGCCATTTACCACTGCTATGTCCCCAGTACTCCATGGGGTACCACAGGGCTCAGCAATAAGCAAGATTCTTTTTAATATTTATCTACGTCCTCTACTTCCCATCATTAAATCTTTTGGGATAGATCTCATCAACTATGCAGATGACACTCAATTGATACTCTCACTGGAGGGGAAAAGAGCGATATCCATTGATACCCTCCAGGAGTGCAAGTTTCAAACTGCAGGTTGGCTCAAGAGAAATACCTTACAATTTAATGAGGGAAAAACTTAGGTACTATACTGCCCCGCCACGAGAATGTCACACCACTAACCGTTAGAGCTCAAGCTCACTCCTGAGGGTGACGCTTTGGCCTCGGCTGAAGTGGTGCGCAATCTGGGAGTTATGGTAGACGAAAACCTCTAAATGGATACACAGGCCAATAAAACTGCCAGTACCTGCCTCTCCCTGCTCTGTACTTTACAGAAAATCCTTCCCCTACTCCCAGAAGACACTCGCCCCCTTATAGTGAGGAGTATAATACTGAGTAGATTGGACTACTGCAACTCCCTGTACTTGGGAGCACCACAATATATTGTACAGGGGTTGCAGAGAGTTCAATCGATGGCAGCAAAACTGGCCCTCAATAGACAACGCAGATCCTCCACAACGCTGGCTCTAAGAGATCTTCATTGGTTGCCCATCAGGGAGAGAATTCGCTTTAAATCCCTCTGCATTGTATATAAGGCAGTACATGGTCAGGGCCCAGTTCCTCTACAGGAAACATTCACCTGGTATAATCCTAGTAGGCAGCTCCGGTCTTCTCACTCCAGCTTAATAACTACCACCAGATTCAAGAGGTCTCGGAAAGGTGGTAGAGCCTTTGGTGTGATGGCCTCCCGTATATGGAACCAACTGCCACTAATGCTTAGACAGGCCAGCTCGTTGATTGGCTTTAGGAAGAGCCTGAAAACCTGGCTCTTCCCAAGCAATGGGCTTTAAAACATATCTTTAAACAGCTGACTCTGATTTCTCCTTTTTCAGGCTTCTCTCCATTCCAAGCGCCAGGATACCCGTAGGGTGACAGTTTTGCGCTATATAAGTCTCTAATACAATACAATACATGCTGTTCATGGTACCTCGCATCAGAAAGGCTAGAATGGGAGGCAGCTCATTCAGGTACTTAGCGGGTAAATACTGGAATGAGCTTCCCATTGAACTCTGTATGGAGCCATCAGAAGTAAGATTCCGCCTTAAACTTAAAACCTACCTTTTTCCACATACTTAATCTTCTGCTAGAATTTGCCAAGTCTCTTGGCCTGGTGGTTACAGCTACTTAGGGGGTTGACAGCAATCATAGCGCGGGGACACACTGTGCTAAGTGTAACCAGGCACTTTAGAAATGGTTTTATTATTATTATTATCATTATTATCGTCGCATTGCATCAAGGCGCCATCTTGCGCATCGGGCCCGCAGGCCGAGAATCTACGCATTACCTCCACACCGGTAAGGCTCACGACGAGTCCCCTACTCTGTGCAAGCATTGAGGAAGGACGCAACCGTTCCCCCGGGTCACGGAACCGACGCATCTCCCCTTCTGCGAGTCCTTTTGTTTACTTTGCGTGCCGCATCCAGGTACTTTGTTGAGAACTTTGTCGCATCTACCAACAACTTGAACTAAGAGACTTTAATCATCTTTTGAGTAACCTTAAATATAGTATTATGGATTTTTGTCATTTGTGGTCTTGTGTTTAAGTCTATATAAAGAATACTTATTATTATAAAACCTGTGTTGTGTCCATCTGTAGTGTTATCACTGTATTACTGTGTATATTCACAAATGCTTAACCCACTGCCTCTGAGATAAGCCTGTCTGCTCGTGCCAAGCTACCAAGGGGGTGAGCAGGGGTTATTAAGGAGTGTAATCCCCTTATCCTGACTTAGAAGTAAGGGTCCCTATTTGGACAAAGGTGAGAACCATTGCCAACCAGAGACCCCCAGATTTAACAATCCTATTGTTGGATCTTGTGCCCTTGCCCTTCTAAATTCCTTATTGTAATCTTTCCACCCATCTTCCCCTTCGTGGCCTGAGCAACAGTGATCCTATTCTGGTAACAAGCCATCCCTGACCCCATGGCTTGAAAACGTTCTAGCATGATTGCCATATAGATAGTGAAACCCTGCACCCAATTGGCCAAACTTTCTTCCACACAGTATTCCACGATTACGTTTGCCCACTCCCTAGGGAGCATCCCCTCTTTGTTTTTCTTAGCCTCTTCCCTTTCCGTCTCATCTACTAACAGTGAAAAAATGTTGACATATGCCCCCTTCCAGATCTTCCCTTTTGTTTCTTGCAACAAATGCCACCCCAACTGTTCTCTGGATGAGCGCAATTCCCCCAAAGGTGGCAATGTCTTACCTATACCTGCTGATATTGCTGTGTCAGCTCCCTTCGACGTTTCTGTGTCCGCTGGTGTGCATACTGCTACTGGACCTCCATTAACAAATGCTGGCACTGCGCCCACCAGCTTTGCCCTCCCGCCGGTACTGCCAGCTCCACATTTGGCTCTGATTTCCCTAGCTGTGCCATTATTTTACTTGGAATGGTGGTATAGGTAATAGGGTGTAGGCGCCAATCAGTAATTTAATTAAAAAAGCTCTGAGTAGTGACGGTGCTGAAGGGTTTGAGAGAACCACCTGCCTCCCTAAAGTTTGTGGCTGAAGCAACAAGACAACATAGTACACATTCCCCAGAACACATGATTTCAATAAATATCCATTTCAGATGTTATTCACATAAGATTTAAATACACATTAAATCAATCAGTCGTTTGTTTATTCTTTAAGTCTTTCCCCAAGCCTTTAATGAGTGAACTGTTCCAAAGTCAGCACGTGTTTCGACGCCGCAGTATGTTTGTACATGTGACTTGTTCACGGCTGAATAGATTGACTGAGTGGCAGTATCTAAAGTGGCTATACTTCCGGGCCACACTAATCCTGTGGCGTGAGGTGAAAATTACAATTTGCTGGGCATATAATTTCGTTTCCACGGTTTTCTGGTAATCTTGCTCCAAAATCTTTTTGCTCGAGTCGCCGATCCGCGTCCTCACTCCTCATGCCATCTCTCCTCGAGTTTATTGAAATTACGTGTGTTGGGGAATGTGTACTACGTGCCATTATTTTTTGGGCTTCTCCGAGGCGTCGCCCCCGCTGCCTGACGCCCCTGATGCTGGAGTCCAATTTCCCACTGTCTCAAGCCATGGCAGTACCACCACTAAATTGGCCAGAATGTCTGGCTGGACGGGCACGGCCCCCCCCTGAAATCACTGCTGGGACCTACGGCTGGTCACCTGACGGCAACGTGGGTGCTGGGATGATAGGTTCTCCGCTGCTTTGTGGGCTTGGCGTGGGGACCTCAGGTTGTGGTAACTCTTCCCTAGAGGCCGGCTCTGCGGCACCCCTTGGCCCCTTCCGGCCAGACCGGGGCCTATGCCTTTTAGGTAAAGGTGGGGAGAAAGTTTTTGGAGGTATTATGGGTCGCCTAGGCCTCCCCTCCCTCTCATCAAGACTGCCCACTTTCTCCTGCAAACGCGTCAGTGCCTGCCCCATAACCTGCACCTGTTGCATCAGGGCCTCCAGCATAACATCTGTGCTGGAACACTTCTCATTACGCTTTGTCTTAGGGGCCATTGCATCTATACTATCACCACTGATGTTATTACTGTACACCCTAGCCCACAGGACTGAGCCACTGCAAACTAACAACCAACGCAACCTTGCATAATGGCCACGGACGCAGCGCAAACCCCTACCTGCGAGTCACAGCATGCACCAGCCAGCCTTTGCACCCACGCAAACAGAGCCACGTCTCACCAGCTAGCCCAGGGGGTTCATGTGAGTCCCCCCTCCAACCCGGAAGCAATGGAGATGCTCGCCCGCCGGGGTCGCCCTCACCGATCATCCAAGAGCCTCCTGTGGGTATTCTCTACAATAGGCTGACGCTCCTGATATGCTGAGGACTGCAGTTCCTTCGCTGTGTGGCTTCTTACATCGGACGACACTGCAAATGTCGTCCAGCACAAGGCCCCCTGCGAAGCGCATGTGCAATCACTTCAAACATACCCCCTCATCTGCTTAAAAACCACAGGGTACTCCTAGCCATGTGCCCTCCTAAGTTAGCCCCAGAAATGCCCCACTATTTACTGTTCAGGCGTGCCTGCAATGTCCAACACAGACTTATACCCTACTTTTGCCCAAAACAGTCTCTGCGGCACTCCAAAGACTTTGTAGTCACACACTGCCAGTAGCATGCTTGACAGTCCCTGTTATGGTCAAAATGCCCTAAAACTGGTGATTCGGTATTTACCGATTCGATAAATACCGAATCGGTATTTCCCATTGATTCCAATAGGGTTCACGGCCCATAGGAATCAATAGGAAATACCGATTCTGTATTTACCGATTCGGTAAATACCGAATCGTACAGATTCGGTAATTGTAAAATGAAAATTACCTACATCTGCCTCCTTCCTATTTGCCTACTCTTAAATACCGAATCGGTAAAATTCGGTATTTAAGAGTAGGTAAATCGGAATTACCTACATCTAGCCCTAGATCTTTTCTCTGACTAGATCCAGACAGACCTCGCTGGGATGGTTGCTTTTTCCCCAGTGGTGGTTGGCTTCAGGAACACGTTGCTTTGTTTTGATCTAGTTCATTTAAGACCTGTAAAACAGTCAAACGATCTTTGAACGCAAAATTTCTGTGTGTTTTTGTGTCCAATTTATTGTTTTAAAATCAGGTTTGATTAATTTGTAGAGAGGTTTAACCCTTTCTGTGTAATTTAGAATATAAGTTCTTCCAAAATTCAGGAAACCTAGAATCAACTATGTTTTTCAGCGTTTTTGGAGGTTGGATCAGCACACACTTTTCTAAAAAGTTGGCTGCCAGGCTTTTGCCTTCACTTGATAGCTCATATGCCAGAAAAATGACGTTGAGACGGGCAATTCTTGATTTCTTAAAACTGAATTTATAACCCTCAGAGGCGAAGCCCAGTATAATGGTGTTCACCCTGTTCAAGTGCGTTTCCAGGTCATCGTCTTTCAGATAGATCTCATCGACATCGTCATAAGTTTGTAGTAACTCTGTTACCCTTGCTGAGAATAACCCCAGACTATTCTTGAATCCTTGAGGGAGGCAACAGAATTGACTCTGTGTTCCCAATATTGAGAAAGCGGTCAAATACCTACTTTCAGGTGCAATGTTTTGACAAAAGAAACCATTTGAAATATCTAATATGGTTTAATATTTTTTACGCACAATTTTATTCATCAATGCTGTACTATGTGTATTTTGTACTGCAAATGTTTTACAATAAGAGTTTAGGTGTCTGTAATCCAAAATTAGACGATATGTATTGTCTGGTTTGGAAACAGGAAACAAAAGATTGTTCATTGATGAGGTGCATCTTTCAATCACCCCTTGGTATTCAAGTTGATCTAAGACAGAGGTCTTCAAACTTTTTTATGCCGAGACCCTCTTGTAAAACCTTTTTAGGCGTAAGGACCCCCTTCCGACAAAAGTTTCTAGAAACTGGTACTCCTCATTATCAACAATGCGTCTGTTAGACCTCATCACATCCATCCATCCATCATTCATCCACCCACGCTTTCACACATCCATCCATCCACCCTTTCATCCTTCCAGCCATACATCCATCCTTCATCCATCCACCCTTTCATCCTTCCATCCATACATCCATCCTTTACCAATCCACCCATCCATCCATCCACCCACCTTTCCACACATCCATCCATGATTCATCCATGCAACCTTTTATGCATCCATACATCCATCCACCCTTTCATCCTCCCATCCATACACCCATCCTTCATCCTACCACCCTTTCATCCATACATCCATACATCCATCCATTCACCCATCATTCATCCGCCACATTTTCACACATCCATCCAGGCATCATTCATCCATGCAACCTTTTATCCATCCATACATCCATCCTTCATCCATCCTCCCTTTCATCCTTCCATCCATCCTTCATCCATCTACCCTTTCATCCTTCCATCCATACATCAATCTTTCATCCATCCTCCCTTTCATTCTTCCATCCATCCATCCTTCATCCATCCACCCTTTCATCCTTCCATCCATACATCTATCCTTCATCCATACATAAATCCATCCACCCACCCATCATTCATCCATCCATTGAACTGTTATCCATCCATACATCCATCCTTCATCCATCCTTCCATCCTTCCATCCATCCATCCTTCCATCCATACATCTATCCTTCATCCATTCACCCTTTCATCCTTCCATACATCCATCCATCCTTTACCAATCCACCCATCCATCCATCCACCCATCTTTTTACACATCCATCCATGATTCATCCATGCAACCTTTTATGCATCCATACATCCATCCACCCTTTCATCCTCCCATCCATACACCCATCCTTCATCCATCCACCCTTTCATCCATACATCCATCCATCCATCCACCCATCATTCATCCGCCACATTTTCACACATCCATCCATGCATCATTCATCCATGCAACCTTTTATCCATCCATACATCCATCCTTCATCCAACCTCCCTTTCATCCTTCCATCCATCCTTCATCCATCGACCCCTTTCATCCTTCCATCCATACACCTATCCTTCATCCATCCTCCCTTTCATCCTTCCATCCATCCATCCTTCATCCATCCACCCTTTCATCCTTCCATCCATACATCTATCCTTCATCTATCCACCCTTTCATCCTTCCATCCATACATCCATCCTTTATCCATCCACCCTTTCATCCATACATAAATCCATCCATCCACCCATTATTCATCCCCCACCTTTTCACACATCCACCCACCTATCATTCATCCATCCATTGAACTTTTATCCATCCATACATCCATCCTTCATCCATCCTTCCATCCATCCTTCCATCCATCCATCCATACATCCTTCCATCCATACATCTATCCTTCATCCATTCACCCTTTCATCCTTCCATACATCCATCCATCCTTTACCAATCCACCCATCCATCCATCCACCCACCTTTTCACACATCCATCCATGATTCATCCATGCAACCTTTTATCCATCCATACATCCATCCTTCATCCATCCTCCCTTTCATCCTTCCATCCATCCATCCTTCATCCATCCACCCTTTCATCCTTTCATCCATACATCTATCCTTCATCTATCCACCCTTTCATCCTTCCATCCATACATCCATCCTTCATCCATCCACCCTTTCATCCATACATAAATCCATCCATCCACCCATCATTCATCCCCCCAACTTTTCACACATCCACCCACCCATCATTCATCCATCCATTGAACTTTTATCCATCCATACATCCATCCTTCATCCATCCTTCCATCCATCCTTCCATCCATACATCCTTCCATCCATACATCCTTCCATCCATACATCTATCCTTCATCCATTCACCCTTTCATCCTTCCATACATCCATCCTTCATCCATCCATTCATCCATCCTTCATCCATCCACCCACCATTCATCCCCCCACCTTTTCACACATCCATCCAAGCATCATTTATCCATGCAACCTTTTATCCATCCATACATCCATCCTTCATCCATCCTCCCTTTCATCCTTCCATCCATCCATCCTTCATCCATCCATCCATCCATCCATTCATCCTTCATCCATCCACCCTTTCATCCTTCCATCCATACATCTATCCTTCATCCATCCTCCCTTTCATCCTTCCATCCATACATCCATCCTTCATCCATCCACCCTTTCATCCATCCATTCACCCATCATTCATCCACACATCTTTTCACACATCCATCCATCATTCATCCATTCATCCAACCTTTACTCCTTTTAGGCACTAGAAATCACATGCTCTTAGGCCCAGAGTTCCAAATATTAAATATACAAGGCAATCTTCAAACTCCTATACTGTGGCTCACGGAAACAAATAGCCTTTAGAGGTCTTGCATAAAGGATCTGTCCAAGATAAAATAACAACAAGATAGATGTATAAACAAGTGATTAACAGCAAAATAGAAGTCTGGGAAAGAAAATAGCAAGAAGAATTGGAGATTCACAAATCTAAAACCCATCTATTTCTTTACAGAACAACATATTCAGTCCTCAATCGATAGTAAAGAAGCAAGAAAAACTGTAAACGAGGAATTCTCATTACAGGGAGCCTCTCTTGAAAATGCGAAAGAATTCCAATACCTACTGTACTCCTGGCTCTCAAAATGTGGGCGGAGCCAAAACCTCTGTAGAGATGCTCACATTTGTCTGGCAACAGCTGCGCTGTGAAGCCCGCTCATAAAAAGCAGCATATAACAAGCTTCCTATTATATGAGCAGTATGCAATTGTAACGGAAGCAGTGATCATCTTCCTCAAGACGTGAATACATTTAAAAGAAATGCAGGAAAAACAGAATGGTCCAGAATAAGCCATATGCCAGCCTATTTTTCTTCAAAACGTTTGCTGCCAAAAATGACACCAGAAGGTACTTTAGACGAACACATAATACCACTAACGGCAAATATTAGCTACCCTAAACACTGGGAGTTCGCATGCTACCATTGACCAAAGATGAACTAATATGAGTTTCCATGATTTCCAACTTCCTGAGAGGTGTGTTTTCCATTTTGGGAGCAGCAGAAATGGAGAAACAATCTTTAATTAATCTAAACTTCTATTTGTCAACCTTTCCTTTCCGGAACGAAACAAAACCTGATGCAACTAAATTGTGAATGATTTCATTAATATAATTTCAAAATGAGGACTAAAATTAAAATGTGTGCTTTTACTGCATATCTAATGTAGGTAGCACATGTGAATTGTGATTTTGTTTCACAAAATAATCAATCATTAGTCACACCCTTTCTGCTCTTGATACTATCATGCAGAAAAGGAACTGCTATTCTGTGAAGCAATTGTGTTTAAAATCCTAATTTATCTTCCCTGCAGGCCCGAAGGGCAGCAGATTCCTTGTGATAGTTCCTGGCATGTAAGCCTGGTATGTGGTAGATTACAGGATTGTACACACACACACAGCCACACCCAAGTACTTGACAGGTCTGTAAAAGACCTTTTACTTGTGATGAGGCTTTGATGTTTTTCACCCCTCGGTGTGAACTCGGCCTCCGCAGTGAGCACCCTCAATCAGCCCAATGCCAGGAACTGCATGCTCTGACAGAATCTGCGACCCCCTTCCAAGGACTCCACGACCCCCCTGGGGGTCGCGCCCCACAGATTGAAGACCTCTGATCTAAGATCTCCCTGATCTGTTTTTAGCTTCTTGCTTAACTGGGTACTGGCTTTGTGTAGTTGGTTGATTTTATAACTGGATTTTGTGGTGAGGTGAATCCTCATCCCATCCTACATGATTTTTGTATAATGCTGGGGCTTGGGCAACTGCCCATTTCCTGGCATAAGTATATTTTAAATGTACTGGAATATGGTTAGAGAAGACTGGCATAATGATGTCTTCACAAAAATTAAGAGCACACTCACTTGAATGACAGCATGTCTTACCAGTGTAGTTTAAACAGCTTAAATTCAATCTTTTCTAGATTAATCATAAAAATCAACAATGCTTATCAATAATTCAAAAAAATGAGGCTTCAAACACAACGTTGTTATCATTCATTGGTTATTCTGACTGAGTGATCAACATGTGAAATTTGTATTGGATATCTAACATAAATCATTACATTCTATTACAAAGTAACACTCTGGCATTTCAGTATTTTTAAATCAAAGACATTTCAAGGTAGCCCGATGCATTTTGGAACCCACAGTCCCTAAGTATATATTCAAATACTTGTAAAATACATACTGAAGTTAATTGAAACATTCAATGATGATAAGGCAACTAAAATTTAAGACAACACACAATGTAAGCAACCGTATGACCACATATTATAAAGAACGTAAAGATATACCATCACCAGTACAAGAGTAAATGAATGTGCAGAAGGTGTTCAAAAACTGGAATAGCTACAAGCACCCCAAAAACCGAAGGTTCAGCGAAGGGGAGAACTACAACTAATTACCTGCTGCAGACGGATGGAAAAGAGTCCGAAACTTAATTCAAATCTAAAAATGCTCGTAGGCATAAACACTGTGGAAAAAGAACACGAGTAAAAAGTGAGCAAGAGAAAATAAGGGCTGGTATCAGTGGAACTGTGAGTGAGAAACGTGCAGAGAAAATTCTGGCGAATTGCCACTGATGTTGCTTCTCCTTTAATATTAGATAATATTATTGACGAGACCTGGTTGAAATTTTTCAGTAATTTCGTACCTCAATTCAGAGCAGGCTCTGCCCCTTATTTGTTTTGAATCTGTTTCAGGACTTCAGGTATTACCACCATGGATGGAACACCATGTTTTTTAGTGTAGATAGCAGCAAAGACTGTGCCCCAAGTGGTGCAGTCTTCCAGATGTGACGCTGTGATCCCCATTGGTAAACAGATTGTTAGAATTCTATGTTTCACACAAGGGCTGGTATTAGGAAATACCGCTTCGATTTAAGTATTTTTTGTGCTATCCAGAATGGAATTTGTTCACGTTTTGTGCGCAATTTACCCATGACTGCGTGTAAAGTCTGTGGAGGGATTTTTAGCGTATGCCGCTAGTGAGAGGTTTGTTGTGGAATAACTAATGTTGGTTGGACTGTTAAAGTCCGTATGTCATATTGGACCAATTGTCTGTAGATTTTGATTAACTCCTTGAGTTGAGCAAGTAATTCTACATCTGTCATGTCTTCAATTTCAGGATGAGGTGTGTAACCTACTAAAACCGACCATGTTGCTCCTGGTTTACCCAGTAGACCAAGCCTGGTAATGTGATTTAAATGTTTTAGGGCACCTTTAAACCAGAGATTATGCTCCTGGTATGTGAGTGGAATTTCAACATCCTTGAAAGGAATATATTCCTCTGGTGGATCATCTTCTTTGTAGAAGTGAAACAAATGTGTTATTGGATTTGATTCAGGGAATACTATCCATGAGTAGAATACCTCTGTCTGATGAGATTCATGTGCCTCTCTTACAAAAACTGCTCTACCGCCTCTTGGTGTTAGGACATGTTTTATAAATTTTAGAGTGATGGCTCTCCTTAACCCCTTCTATGCCTATGGCGAGCTGGACTCGTCATGGAGCACAGTAGCCGTGTGCCCATGACGAGTCCAGCTCGTCATGACACCCACCCAAGGGGGAAGTGCTGGCGCTCCCCCCATGAGGGGACAAGCCTTTTTTTTCACTGGGAAGGCAGGGGAAGACCTTCCCCTGCCTCCCCAACACCCACCTGCACGTCATCAATGACGTCGGAGAGCGAGCCGCGCTGATGTCATTGGCGGTTTCCCCTTTGTACTCCGACACGCAGGGAGCCATTTGCTTCCTGCGTATCGGAGAAGAAAGGTAAGTTTTGGGGCTGGGGAGGGGGGGATTTCTCTGAAAGAGGCATCGAGGGAAAGGAAAGGGTTTTTGTTTCCCCCAATGTCTCTTTTATGCATTCCTGCTGCACGATCGTGCAGCAGGAATGGCCACTAGAGCCAGGGATTTTTTTTTAATTCAGCATGATTTTGTTTGTTTGGGGGAGCGGCCCCTAAGGAAAGGGTCGCTCCCCTTTTGGCCACGGTATTTATTTATATTTGTAAGTCCCCCAGAGCGCTTCACAATTGAAACATTATTAGTGATTTCTGTTTGTAAATTGATATGTAAATTGATACCTGTATAGCGCACTACTCACCCGCAAGGGTCTCAAGGCGCTTGTACGAATACCACTGTGGAACCCATCCTGGCTTTCCCTGTGAGGCGTCCACTCATGGGCACCCCCAAGGTGGAGGCCAGGCATCCTTAGTGTTGTGGGGCCGTTGTGGAGATTAAGCAAGCTATTGCCCAGAGTTGCAGAGTGGGACTCCATGATTGGAATAGGCACCGAGGTGAGAATTATTAGGTCCGTGGAATTTTTGAGCCCAAGACCCGCCGAATCGGGGAATTGAACCCTGGTCCCAGGCTAGACTTCTGCATCAGGGTCTGCCGCTCTAATCATTGAGCCACACTTCTCACTGTTTGAATTACAACTTTACGTTACATGTGGCAATAGGGACAATTGTGCATGTATCAAGAGCAAACAAAATACAAGAGGTAGCAGAGAATACGTTACAAGAGGAAAAGTGATGTGTGCATGTATAAAACTGCAATAAAAGGCACACACTTAAAACACATGAACACACTGGGAAGGCACTTCTATAGGCATGGAGAACAACATTTCCTATAATGGAAAGACTTCCTTCAGATAATAGAAAGGGCATGAATTAAGTTTGGAAGTGTCATTGCAGGAGTAGAACTTTGAGGTCAGTTTTGAAGGACTGGAAAGAGGATGTGGTCCGGAGCGGAGGCGGAAGTAACTTTCAGATTCTCACCGCGTTGTCTGTAAAAGATTGGGCCATCGATCTTTCCTTCTTGAAAGTGGGAGGTTCAAACAATAAATGTTGCGCATTACGTGATGGTCTAGAGCCTCCAGAGAGTTTCAGTTTATTCGCCAGGTAGCGAGGAGAGGAGGAGTGCAAGGTGGGTGATACAGTCATTCTTGTAGATAGATCTTGCCTCAATAGGTGGATAAAATGGGTGTGATGTGGTCGCTTCTTTTGGGCCCATATATAATATGGCTGAGATACCCGCCACCCCCTCTCAACACAATCCCCAAGAATGGGAATACGGAAACAGTTCTGAACTTTTGGAAGGCGGGAGGGAGTTACCCTCCCGGCCGTATTTATTAAAATATGAAACAAAATTAAAACATTAAAATAACAGTTTCATATCATGTACAATTTCATTTCCACATTACGATGTTTTGGCTGACCTTAACACATTTCTAATACAAAGGTTCTCCTAGCCGATACTAACATCCTACAAACGCATTTTCAAATTGAAATTGTACATCCTAACGTTAAGGGCCAACGGCAAGGTCGTAACCGGTGTCAGATCCCTAAACCAGAACTCCCCCCTCACTTGTGAGGGGCGGCCGCTCAGAGGACTGCACCTCATGTGCAGATACCAATTTCCCTTTTCTTGACGGGGGCCCCAATTAACTCGACGCCATCTTAATGGTCGTCCGAGGACTCGTGTGAGGTGTCTAGAAGGTAGCGTAGACCCCCCTCCCCACCCCACACAACTTACCACATCTGCCGTCGCAGATGTCCTGGCCCCGGGAAATTCCCAGGAGGGGCCCGTAGCCCCTCCTATCCAGGGAGGGGCCTTGACCGCCTTCCCTTTCCTTTCGGCGTCCCATCCTTAGAAGGGACCGCCTCCCCGTTGAGGGGCTAATGGCCACCTCCCCCCGGGCGCTCCCATCCGTAATGGGTGACGCCCCCCCCTAGGGATCTTCCAATTACTGCTCACCGATCATGACCTTACCGCCCGACCAAATAATAAATACGACAAACTAAACTAAAGAGGCTAATTACTAAAGAGGAAAAGACAAAAAGATATTCAACGTATGAACTGTCTAAACATCACTGATCAACTCTGGTGCAAATACTTTTATTCGATAAAGCATACTGTAAAGAATTATCCACTTTATTGCATACTGAATCACAACTTTATTCAGAACAACCTGTAAGAAAAAATGAATTACCACGTCAAATAACTTTATTTCAAAACAACTTGCTGTCCTCAGGGGCTGGTGGGTGGGTCAAAATTGGCTCTTCGTTCCGTCTCGAGCTCACGTGCAGCGGGGAGGTGCAGCTTCAGAGCACAGGAACAAGAGGATGCTTCCTTGGCTTGTCGCTCCTTTTATCCTTCTTCGGGCGGGCGTAAACCCGCCTCCGCCCGCCTCCGGGGGCGTGGCTGGCGGCTTCAGTGTCTAGGACAACCCACTCTTGGGCGGGAAAAAGCGCGCCCCGGCTACGCCGCTTTGGGCACACCAGCCGAGACTCGCCTCCCGCCCAAGATGGCTTCCCGGGGGGATCGGGGTACTCCACCATACGTTCGGGGGGACCGAGTGGTCGCCCCTTTCCATATGGCTGAGATACCCGCCACCCCCTCTCAACACAATCCCCAAGAATGGGAATACGGAAACAGTTCTGAACTTTTGGAAGGCGGGAGGGAGTTACCCTCCCGGCCGTATTTATTAAAATATGAAACAAAATTAAAACATTAAAATAACAGTTTCATATCATGTACAATTTCATTTCCACATTACGATGTTTTGGCTGACCTTAACACATTTCTAATACAAAGGTTCTCCTAGCCGATACTAACATCCTACAAACGCATTTTCAAATTGAAATTGTACATCCTAACGTTAAGGGCCAACGGCAAGGTCGTAACCGGTGTCAGATCCCTAAACCAGAACTCCCCCCTCACTTGTGAGGGGCGGCCGCACAGAGGACTGCACCTCATGTGCACATACCAATTTCCCTTTTCTTGACGGGGGTCCCAATTAACTCGACGCCATCTTAATGGTCGTCCGAGGACTCGTGTGAGGTGTCTAGAAGGTACCGTAGACACCCCTCCCCACCCCACACAACTTACCACATCTGCCGTCGCAGATGTCCTGGCCCCGGGAAATTCCCAGGAGGGGCCCGTAGCCCCTCCTATCCAGGGAGGGGCCTTGACCGCCTTCCCTTTCCTTTCGGCGTCCCATCCTTAGAAGGGACCGCCTCCCCGTTGAGGGGCCAATGGCCACCTCCCCCCGGGCGCTCCCATCCGTAATGGGTGACGCCCCCCCTAGGGATCTTCCAATTACTGCTCACCGATCATGACCTTACCGCCACAGGCCGGATAGTTGACCGGCTATCCGGACCCCCCACAAAACTCCTACCTAAAGGTCATGCTGTAAACTCTTTAACCAGGCTACGATGTCTCCTATGAGTAAAGAATTCCCCACCCGGGACAAATGGACCCCATCTTCTAGATACATATGGTCACCCCTGATACACCCATGAGAAATCGAATGCAATGTACTTGTACGGAACAGTCTACCAAGCTTGTTATTTACCTTCTTCACAGAATGATTTATAGCAGACACTGAATTAGCCCCCGCCATACCTTTCGTGGAATCATATGGGACCATGCAATCGTGCACCCTGGAACCCTTCTCGCCAACCAACTTACTGTGGATAGTATCGCCTCGAGAAGTAGTCGTCTACCAGTGGTCACCAAATCATTGCCCCCAAGATGCACTATGATTATAGATGGCGGTGACCTTGTCCGCCCTAACAAACCCTCCAAAAAAAATTGAAACTGGTCAATACAGAGCCCGCCCCTTCCGTAGAAGGTCACCCTGTACCCGTATTCCCCAGCCATGTGAATCATGTCACCTGCTTTGAATACGTCCGCGGCACGCCTCACGTATGAGTGTCCCACGACCCACACCACTTTTTCCTCAGCCGGTGATCTTTGACCGCTGGTTCCCAGGTGTCGGGTCGACTGCACAGTCCGCCCCGCCTCGTAAGCTTGCGAAACTGTAAACCAAACAAAAACAAGAAGCGTGAGTACATGATATCAGCTTCACAACATGTGCAACCGCACATACCTTTTGTAACAATTCGAGGACCAACGCCCCAACTGTTTCACCTTTTCCACACTCAGACCCCTGGCTGTAGCCTCTGTAGCAGCCCCTATCCGGAAGGAATGGGTCCCAAACTCGCCCGGGTTCAAGCCCGCGGCCGAAATTGCCATTGCAAGCACCCGCTGGAACTGAAACCTCGTCAGTGGGGTGGCATCAGCGTGTCTCAGCAAGGTCCCCCCCCATGATGCCGCCCTCTGCGCCAAATATTCCTCAACGCATACGACAGGGCACATGGGAGATCCGGGAATCCGATGGACTACTACACTGTCCCCGATCGCACCCTGATCGGTCTTGGACCTGGCAAACGAGACAATCATCATCTCCCCCTTAACTTGAATGTGCTCTCGGCACAGTCCCCCCCCCCCGTATCCTGCTTGTTCTTTGCCACCAGTTCGCTTACCCGCATAGCCCCATGGAATGCTAATGCAAAAGCGGCCCGGAATAACACTGTTTCTGACTGGGATGAACATGTCGCAGGGAGTACGGACAGTAACAGGGCCAACCTTTCCAGACCTATTGGGTGCCTTTCATCTACTCTGCGACCCTCAAGGCGTTGCCACCCACGCAGCGCTTTCTGTACTACAAAAGACGCTGTAGGGTCCTGGATACCATGAGCCCGTGCCATGAAGGAAATGGCGGCCCGATGCCTCTGGGCCGTGGCTACCGATTTGCCTGCCTGATGTAATGACAGCAAAAACTTTACGACAAACTCTTCCTGGCCCCAAAGCTCCCCCCTAGCTGAACCCAAAAAGGACCAATAGGAACGGAACGCCCCTTCATATGCCTTCCTTGTCCTGGGTGCTAAACTCTCTCCCACGAGGTTTTGTAGTTCGGGGCACCGAGAGACCAGAGAGCTTCGGGAAATGATGCCGCCACCGGGTCCGCTGTGGGCAGAAAACCCCAGAAGGCCTGCATACGGAAACGAGAAAGCGCATCAGCAGCCCGATTCAGCACCCCTGGCACATGTCTCGCCCTAAAGAGCACGTTCAATTGCATACATAGTAAGACAATTTCCTTGAGCAATCTCAGAAACCATTTGCATCGTGCTGCCTGACTATTGATACACTCAACCACGGTCATGTTATCAGACCAGAACACCACAGAGTGATCCCGAAACCCCTCAGGCCATGTTTTCAAGGCCACCAGAATAGGGAACAGTTCGAGAAAAGCGATGTTACTTGTAAGTCCACACTCGTGCCACCATGACGGCCACGTTTGAGCTGACCAGTGATTACCAAATATGGCGCCAAAGCCTATACTCCCCGCCGAATCTGTCCACAGCCCCAACTCCTCGGAGGACACCGCCGGCTTGTTCCAGACAACCTGACCATTGAAATCCGCCAGGAATGCCAACCAAATGCGCATGTCCTGGCGAATCTCTGCCGAGAGCCTCGTGCGGTGGTGCCCCTCTTTAAGACCGACCATGGCTTGTGCAATCGAGCGGGGAAAAGGGCGGGCCATTGGCATCACTCTAAGGGCAAAATTCAACTGACCCACAGTCTGCTGCAATTGATGCACATTTACCTTAGTCTCCCTAATACATGTTTCAAGCGAGGCCCTGAATTTCCTCACCTTTTCTTTGGGCAACCGGAAGCAACCCTCTTCTGAATCGAGCTCTATTCCAAGAAACTCGAGCGAAGTAGATGGCCCCACAGTCTTACCTGGCGCCAATGGCACACCAAACTGACTCATCAGACCACAAAATTCTTTTAAAGCCTGTGCACATTCTGGGTCCCCGGCTGCCCCCAGGAACAGAAAATCGTCAAGATAATGCATAACATGCTGAAACCCCGTCATTCTTGTGAATGCCCATTGCAGAAAACAACTGAATTTCTCAAAATAAGCACAAGATATGGAGCAACCCATTGGCATACATTTATCCATGTAATAGCGCCCATGAAACATGAAACCAAGGAGACGCTGATCGTCTGGGTGTACCGGGAGCAACCGGAACGCTGACTCGATGTCTGATTTGGCCATCAGCGCTCCGGGCCCCAGGCGATTAAACATGGCGACGGCATCATCGAAAGATGCGTACCGCACCGAACAAACCTCCGGGTCTATCGCATCGTTCACCGAAAGACCTCTCGGGGCTGACAAGTTATGTATTAATCTAAACTCACCCGGGTCCTTCTTGGGGACCACTCCCAAGGGTGAACAAACAAAATTAGCAACTGGTGGCATGTCAAATGGTCCAGCAACCCGACCCCGGGTCACCTCCTTCCTAATCTTCGCTTGTACCACCGCCGTATTCTGCAGGACCGACAGTTGGTTCCTACAATGTGCTTTACCCTGAAAATTCCCCACCGGGATGCGGAAACCATACGAAAAACCGTCTCGCAACACCCCAGCGGAGACATGATCCGGGTATTCATTGAGCCAAGGAATCATTGCCATGGTATCAACCGGGGTAGGTAAAGGTGCCCCTCGGACAATTTCAGACCTGTTTGGCGCTTCCCCTACTTCCGTTATCACCCGTTTTGGCCCTGCACATGGTCTCGGGATGCGAGGACTGTCCACACCCCCCACATTCGTGCCTAAACTTGTATGACCCCTGGGGCCTTGTACACTTTCCCCTGTTAAAATTCCAGCAGACCCCTTTTTTACCTGTATTGCCATTCGACCTTGAATGGTGCTCGTTACTTGAACCCGCCCGAAAGGGCGCCCCAGATGAGTGGCGGGAAAACTCGCCCCCGTTTCCCCCCAACAATGGCGCCTTTGTCATGCCTGATTTCTCCATTTTTTGCCAGGAAATGGAGTCGTAACAATCCCACGTCAGAGATGTGTCGAACTCCTTGGCCTTACGAAAAATATTATCATAACAAAACCACTGATTGCCCTCATATGTCTGAGAAAACTCCATAATACGTGTCTGGTACACGGGTAACTCGGCCAACAGTTCAGGCCTCCGTTCCCCCATAATTGCAGTGAATATCCCAAATGCTCTGCCCCAATTACCTATCGTCTCATCAACTCTGAAAGCGGCCATCTTGGCGCGCCAAACACTCGGGTGCATAAACTCTTTTTGAACTTTCACGTGCTCAATCTCATAATGATCAGTTAATAAAGAAAACATGTTTATATATTTCTCAGCCCATATCCTCTCCTTGATTTCCATCGGAATATGCTGAGCCACTTTCTCCCTTCTCGAGGGTACTGACCCCTCCCCCGCAATCGGCAGTAGCTGCTTACCTGAACCGGAAGCTGTAACCGTAGTCGCTGCCGAACTCATGCCCGCTGCGGGTTGTCCCACTGGAGCCTGCGGGGGAACAAAAGGACATGGAGCCTTTGCAGCCTCTCTTGATTGCCGCAACTGCCTCATTACTGCCCTGGCGTCATCTGCCGTAGCCCCCTCACTCTCTTTCCCCAACCATGCTGCCAGCTGTGCAGCCAACTCGGGAGGCATATCCTCCCCGTTCACAGGGGTGACTATAACGGGAATTGGTTGCCCCTCCTTCGGGACCGGGATCGGCGCCTCAGTCGGCGTATCAGGATGCGCCGGCGGCGCCTCGGGAACCGGGGCCTCTCCCCCAGTTGCTCCCTTCTTGGCCCTTCTACCTCTCCCGTTAGGGACTACTCCCGGCAATGCTGGTCCGACGACTCGCTTAGGGCCCCCTACACTGTTCATTGCCGCCATCTGTTTCTTCATCTCGGCCATGTCTTTTACGAGCATGCGGAGCATCTGATCGGTTCCGACCCGCTTTCCGGCCTTCTTGCCCGGCATTGTCCAACGCTGATTCTCTGAAAGAACAAAGACAAGAATTAAAACGCTCAAAATTGGCTCTTCGTTCCGTCTCGAGCTCACGTGCAGCGGGGAGGTAGAGCTTCAGAGCACAGGAACAAGAGGATGCTTCCTTGGCTTGTCGCTCCTTTTATCCTTCTTCGGGCGGGCGTAAACCCGCCTCCGCCCGCCTCCGGGGGCGTGGCTGGCGGCTTCAGTGTCTAGGACAACCCACTCTTGGGCGGGAAAAAGCGCGCCCCGGCTACGCCGCTTTGGGCATACCAGCCGAGACTCGCCTCCCGCCCAAGATGGCTTCCCGGGGGGATCGGGGTACTCCACCATACGTTCGGGGGGACCGAGTGGTCGCCCCTTTCCAAACGTGCTGCTGAATGGAGAACATATTTAAGGGGGGGACAGATGGGATTTGTGGAGGCCTTTAAGAGAATTGCAGTAGTCCAATATGTAGAGAACCAACGATTGGACCAGCGTTTGAAGGTCTTGCTCCGGGAAGAAGCGACAAATTCCCCCAAAGAAGGCTCATGAATTGATGTGGGAGAGTAGATTGAGTTTTTTGTCGAGTATGACACTAAGGGATTTTGTGCTGTCGACAACACTGGGTTTTTGTTAAGTAGATTCACCAGTGTTTTTTAAATTTTTGTGTTGGGGAGTGGCTGCAAGGGTTGCTCACCTTTTACGGTGGTGAATATTTAATTTATACTCTTAGGTCCACCTACCCCTTATCTTTGTTGGTGGATTGTGTTTGGACTGGTGCATTATTTGCATATGTGATAATAATGTTTTTTTCTCCATTTTATTCTAGTCTAAAGCTTTTAGTCCTGTTTTCGGTTTCGACAGTGGTTGTTGTTTTGTGTAGTTGCATTTTTTTGTTGTATTTACTCCAAATGAGTACTATTGTAATCTATGAATGACATTTTTTTGTAAGTGGTGTCATAATGGCAGCATATGTAGTTTGTGTTTTAAGCATGAAATTCTTTGCGATGTGTGTTTTTGTGGGACATTGTTGATCCATACTGTGTCTGTGCAGAGTAGGTGGTGGTGAGTTTAGCTGCCTCTGGCAAGTGAGTGGTATTGGTTTCGAGTATATATGTGTTTCTGATAAAGGTGCTCTTTGTTTATTACTTTTTTTACAAACTGTTTGTTGTTTTTGACTTGTTTGACAAGTTACCTTTATTAGTAAGCATTATGGCTAGCCGTAGAATGACTGCTCAACAGGTGGTTGGTATGCTTCTTGAATCTTCCTCCGAGCATGATTATGGGACTGACATTGCGTCTGAGGGAGAGGAGGAAGGGGAAAGGGAAGATTCTGGCAGTGAGTTTTCTCTCCACATGGAATCATCGGATCATGAAGGTTCTCTCAGTGCAGATGAAGGCACTCTTGGTGTGGATGAAGCAACTCTCAGTGCAGATGAAGTGCCTGTTTTAGAAGAGGAAACTGCTGTGTCGATGGATTGAAGCCTGAGACTGCTAGGCTTCCTACTGGAAGTGCTGGACTCTGGGTTGATCTAAACATGGTGCAGCCGGTGTTGCCTGCCTTTAGCGTCGATGCAGGGTGTAGAGTGGATTGTGAAAACGTTTTGCCTATACAGTTTTTTCAGTAGTTTATGGATGATGTATTTTTTGGGTGAGATTGTTGACGAGACTAATTTGTATGCTGAACAGTTTTTGAGGGACAACAGTGACAAACTTAGGCCCCAGTCTAGAGCTACCCGGTGGACTCCCTCAAAACTGGAAGAGATTAAGAAGTTTTTGGGTTTGACTTTATTGATGGGTGTGGTAAGGAAGCCGAACCTGGCTTCATATTGGCCTACTAGCCCCTTGTTGACTACAGCCATATTTCCTGAAGTTATGACTCGTAATCAGTATTTACTTTTGCTAAGTATGCTGCATTTTGCTGATAATTCTATGGCATTGCCACAAGATCACCCGGACTGTAACCGTATTTTTAAGATTCGGCCTGTTCTTGATCATTTTGTAGATCGATTTACTGAGATCTATACTCCAGGGTAAAAAATATCTATTGATGGGTCTTGTTCAAGGGGCGTTTGGTTTTTAGTCAGTACATCCCTAGCAAGAGGGCACACTATGGAATTAAGCTGTATATGTTGTCTGAGAGTAGGACAGGATATGTTTTTAATTTTCGTGTGTACACTGGTAGAGATTCTACTATTGACCCCCCAGGTTGTCCGTCCACTTTTGGAGTTTCAGAGAAAATTGTGTGGGATCTTGCTAGAAGACTGTTCAACAGAGGCCACCATGTGTACCTTGATAACTTCTATACTGCTGTGCAAATATTTAAGGAATTGTTTAAAGTGGACACTTTTGCTTGTGGCACAATCCGCTCTAACCGTTAAGGTTATTCGAAAGAGCTTGTTTGCAAAAAACTTCAGATTCTAGTTCATCACTACGCAGTTCCTTGCGTAGTGATGAACTACTAGCTGTGAAATGTGTGGACAGGAGGGATGTGTACATGCTGACTACCATCCATGATGAGAATACTTCACCTGTGGCTGTTTGGGGTTAGGTTGCTGAAGTGCGCAAACCTGTGTGTATTATAGACTACAATAAGCACATGGGTGGTGTTGACAGAGGAGATCAGAGGTTGGAACCTTACACTGCTATTCAGAAGGCTTATGTTTGGTATAAGAAGTTGGCCATCCATTTCTTTGAATTAGCAAGTTTCAATGATTTTATTGTGTTCAAGGAGTGTTCTCCTGCGTCAAAGTTGACATTTCTTCAGTTTCAGCACTCTCTGATAGCTAGCCTTGTTGTTGTTGAACAGGCAAGTGTTCCTAGATTTAGAGTGGTGGAGGATGTGGCTCGATTGAAAGATCGCCACTTTCCTGATTACATTCCTCCCACATATTCAAAAGTTTTTCTCACTAGGAGATGTAGAGTCTGTTGGCGAAGAGGTTTGTGGAAGGAGTCTCATTTTTTCTGCCCAGGGTGTCCTTCTAACCCTGGGCTGTGTGTGCCTGCTTGTTTTAGAGCGTACCACATGCAAAAGAAATTTTGGGAACATCCATTAGTGGTAAAGTGAACTGCCAGGTCTGTATTGTTTAAAAAAATATTCTGTTTCAAGGTTGGCATTAGTCCAATTTATTTAGTTATATATTTTGTGTTAGCAGATTTGTATCTATAAGCAATTTGTTTGTGTTTTTTTTAATATAAAATCCTAAATGTGATGGCGGTGTTGTGTAGGCTGGCGCTTGGCTAGGGGTGTGCGTGGACTGGCGCTTGGCTGGCAGTGTGCGTGGACTGGCGCTTGGCTGGTGGTGTGCGTTGACTGGTGCTTGGCTGGTGGTGTACGTGGAGTGGTGCTTGGTTGGCGGTGTGCATGGACTGGTGCTTGGCTGGAGGTGTGCGTGGACTGGCGCTTGGCTGGAGGAGTGTGTGGACTGGCACTTGGCTGGAGTAGTCGGTGGACTGGCGCTTGGTTGGCGGTGTGCGTGGACTGTCGCTTGGCTAGCAGTGTGCGTGGACTGGTGCATGGCTGGCAGTGTACGTGGACTAGCGGTCGGCTAGCGGTGTGTGAGTAGTGACTTGCTGCTGGTCACTACACACACTGCTAGCTGAGCGCCACTCCACGCAATCCATCAGTTTGTGTTGTTGCTGTGTCAGGAATGTGGGCGTGTTAAAAATAGGCCCTTGAATGGCTCTGTCTGCTGGTGTGAGTGTTGTAATGTGATGGGCCCGCGGCTGGCGGCGTGAATGTTTTGTGTGTGTCACACGTATGAAAGGTGTATGAATGGCCTGTAAAGAGGTTGGTGCCTTGTCGTGGCTTTACAGCTCACGAGCTGTGAGTCAATGGTTCAGTTTCTCGTCCTTTCAATTATTAAAAAGTGCATTTCATTTTTGTGAAATCACTTGCTATTACAATTGTATATACTGAACCATTACTCACCCTCATGCCAAATCCAACCAGTAATTTTGTGTGCTTTAGGATTATATGGCTGTGCAGTAATATTTGTCTTTTTTGTCTTTCTGAAGCAGGGTGCACCTTGTTCCTTTTTGTGAATGTTGTGATGTGTTGGTTTTGTGCCTGGCGGTGTGAATGGTCTTGTGTGTATCACATATGAAAGGTGTGTGAATGGCCTGTACAACTGTTGGTGCCTTGCTGTGGCTTTACAGCTCACGAGCTGCGAGTCACTGGTTTGGTTTCTTGTCCATTTAATTATTGACAGTGCATTTCATTTTTGTGAAATCTCTTGTTAATTAAATTTTATATACTGAACCATCACTCGCCCTCGTTCCAAATCCAACCAGTATGTGTGTGTGTTTGAGGAATAAATGGCTGTGCAGGAATCTTTGTCTTTTTAGTCTGTCTGCCAAGGTGTACATTCCATCTAAGAAATGCCAAGGTGTACATTCCATCTAAGAATAACCTACCAACTGCAGATATTGTTGTTTAACCCATGGGAGTACATGGTGATGTCTCTCTTGCGAATTCCAACAAGTTATCTTATCCACAATGTCCTGCAAACTTAAAAATGTCTGTCTCATTTTCCTTGCAATATTGTGCCAAAATGCTCACGCTGCAGAAATAAACAACTAATTATGTCAAAACAATTTAGTTGTGCAAGGGGGATCACCTGTTTTTTTGGTCCTGTGCTCTGCGGGTATCTAGGGAAACCTACCAAACCCACACATTTCTGAAAACTAAAAACCCGGGGGCTTCCAAGGAGGTATGGCTTGCATGGATCCCCCAACGTTTCCTTACCCAGAATCCCCTGCTAACCTCCATTTTAGTTGAAAAAAATCACTTTTTTCACACATTTTGGTTTGGGAAAGTTGTGGCATCACCGGGCTCACAAAAATTTCCCACCACCCAGCGTTCCCCCAGGTCTCCCGATAAAAATGGTGCCTTACTCGTGTGGGTGGCCCAAGTACCCGCGACAGGCAAGGGCCCAAAACGTAGTGAGGCGACATCAAAATTGCCTATTTCAAAACCACATGGTCTTGCAAGGGGGGTCACCTGGGTTTTTGGCCCCGTGCTCAGCGGCCATCTAGGGAAACCTACCAAACCCACACATTTCTGAAAACTAGACACCCGGGGGCTTCCAGGGAGGTATAGCTTGCATGGACCCCCCAATGTTCCCCTTACCCAGAATCCCCTGCAAACCTCAAATTTAGCTGAAACAAATCACTTTTTTCACACATTTTGGTGTAGGAAAGTTTAAGCATCACCGGCTCACACAAATTTCCCACCACCCAGCGTTCCCCTAGGTCTCCCAATAAAAATGGTGCCTCACTCGTGTGGGTGGCCCAAGTACCAGCGACAGGGCCTCAGCGTGCACTACCCCAAATAGCCCAAAAAAGGCTTGGCACAGACTCAAGCGCGCATACAAGAGGAAAGAAGCACCTCCGTCTGTCCTGGAAAGTAATTGATTGGTATGAATGCCACACCGGTCTCAGGCTGAAGTTATCCGGTCTGTCCGATATACTGTCCCCCTGTCTTGAGAAAGACCCGCCGCGACCACCAACCGGGGCGCAATAGGGTCGAAACGTCGACGAGCATCATAGGCCCAGAAAGACCAGGATCCAGATAGAGACTTTAGGAATCCTTGGTTCAAAAAGCATTGTCTGGCCGACTTGTATATACCTGTACATAGATTGCACTGTATATCCCGCTATTCACTGAGCACCTTTCACCGAAAGTCACCTTTTATTTGACAGTCACTACAAGCATTGAATGTTATCTAAGAATGAATACAATTCAGATACCAAATGTTTGAAAGCCTTTAATACAATTGATTGAATACATGACTTAAAGCTCTTGAGTGTTCATTGATTTATTCCTCAAATTGTTGGACTTGTATCAGAGAGTTCTGGTTTCTGTTTCCATTAATTGAATGTTTTCACAAGTAATTGGTCCGACCCAACAGAACTGTTTTTTATTTAAAACAGGAGGGGGAAAAGGCCTTTCAGCGAAGGGGTTAAATTAATAGGATGATTATA
Source organism: Lissotriton vulgaris (assembly GCF_964263255.1). Classification (NCBI taxonomy): domain Eukaryota; kingdom Metazoa; phylum Chordata; class Amphibia; order Caudata; family Salamandridae; genus Lissotriton; species Lissotriton vulgaris. The sequence continues at coordinate 532,215 of NW_028247755.1, read as the reverse complement.
GCATTCTCATTGGTTTCAGTAAAACCTGTAAAGTTTAAAACTGCTACGGCTTGGTCAGCTGCAGCTCCACCGGCTTCCGTGTTATTGCAATTATTAGACTTTGTGAAATGAAAATTGCAGAGCAAATTTCAAGGGAACAAAGATAAGGTGCACAATATTTTGGAACACTGTATCCTTCAACGTTGAACAAACCAAACAACTAATACATAGGATTTTTATCCTACTCACCTATGGCGGATATTATCCTTTACCTACTCCAGAGGTCTTATGAAGTATTACGAGTAAAGGGTCTCTGAGAAAAGGACAACTGAGTTACTTCAGTATCTAGTGTTAAATTAGTGCCTTACCAAACCATTGGGCGCCATGTAGTGTAGTACCTATATCCCTGATAGGCTCTGCGCATTGGAACAAAACATAGGACTGAGGTCAATATGTCTCTATTGAGTACATTAAACTTAATTACTTGTGTGTGCCAGCTAACTCAGAGGTCACTAGAAACTTCTCGAATGAACAAGAAGGGATTACTTTCTGAGAACCGCATAAACATGACAACTTTGTTTCCCTTTAGAATCAGAACAATCTAAAAATCGTGGAAACAATAGATAGCAGGGTCACTCAGTCAATCGTGCATGCTTCATTTCCACAGAGTTGCACAGAAATAGAGAGGGAGAGTTTCAATACAAGGATTTATTGAACAGTCTTTTTTCTCATGCAAGAGATATGAACTGCTACACTCATAAGACAGAATACAAAGTATAATACGTACAGCATTAGCAGTAAGATAAAATAATACTGCAATGGCATGGTCTGTAGCTATGACATATATACAAATACATACATAAATAACACATAATGCTCAACTGGTGCTTCTAAAATAATCCTACCCTAGTGTACCTAACCTAAGTATAGTATGAGGGAAGAAGTAGGTGCTGTTTAGCTATAGTTCAGTTTAGTTTTGCCAAGAGTTGCCAATAGTTCCTCTAGGTATTAGTCTGCTCCATACCTTAGAATGAGAGAGGTTGGAGGGGCAAGATGGCGGCTGAGTGAGAGGTCGCATCAGCAGCACTCTGTGAGCCCGCACAGATTCTAGCACTCTTAAAATCTCACAACCTTTTCGGCAAAAGAGAGGCAAAAAACTCTTAAGAAGACTTATGGCTACCCGGCTGGAACTATCACCAGGAATGAGGAATCCGGTGTTTGGAAATTAGGGGTGCCCTGTTTTATGTTTGTGCTTGTGGACTGCTTGTGGACTGCAACTGAAAACTGAAATTGGCCGTAGGAAGCAGGATCATCGCTGTGGGCAGAGGTTGAGGCCTGAATCTATGATTAAAGGACAGCGAAATTGTGAGTAATATGAAACCTTAATTGAACTGTTTGATGTATGATGGAAAACTTCGGGGGATGAAATGTGGCTGCATTTTATATGCTCGTAAGGAGGAAATCTTGAGCCCTTGAGTTCTGGATTGTGCAAAGAATCGAGCTCAGTTGTGAGCAAGAGGAAAAGAAGCATTAAGGGCTACGATCGTGTCACAATATTTGGTACATTTAAAAACATTTTCTGAGTCCCTTTGACTGATTTTACCGCTAGCACCCTTCGGTCTTCATAACCCATTGAGGAAAACTTCACTCCCTTTCACACTGCACTTACGCTGTGCTCCTACCACGCGGCGTACGTTCATCTGGTGATATCTGATGTCTGGAGCACTCTGCTCGGCATCCGGCACCAATAGCACTGGGCGTCATCTGCACACACAGGACAGGTGAAATAAATTCTGCGCGCAGTACGTAGCTTGCGTACCTCACTGCAGTGGTTGAGAGGTGTCCTACGAGTCAGCACGGAGAGAGGCACTGAGAGAGGCAGCCAGCAGGGGGCAGTAAAAGCTTATAAAGGGAGAAGGGGGAAAAAACACAATGAATGTTGCTGAAAAGAAACCTTTGTAGTTCACTGTGCCGGGGGCGCTCGGACGGTAAGGAGAGCCTCATACAGATCAGAGAGACCAGAGAGGCAAGTAGAAACAGTGAAAATAAATTAACTCTAGATACAGCCGTGCTCGGTATCGATATTGGGATAACATTTGGGAAAATATATGTCCCCAAATTAGACCAGCATCGCAGCACATTCAAAAGCACATGCAAAAGAGGTGCCTGGATCACTAATAGGACAAGTAAAGACCCACAAATAATATCAGGGAGGCGAAGCAACTGGCGAACTGAAAGGAAAAGCAGGGAAGCCCAAAAAAAACAACAGGTGCAGCTCCAACTCTGGTGGCAACTACAGGTACAGACACGGGTACAGAGACAACTCCCACAGTATCTAAGAGAGAAAAAAACTGGATTATCGGTCAAAAAACAGGACATGGAGAGAAGAGAAAAAAGAGATGCTGCTGCTGCTGACGATACTGGAGGAACAGGAAGAGCAGCAACTATGCTGACCAACTTGGAACCCGATGGAGGAAAGATGGAAGGGGAAGGGGAAGTCACGGCCCAGCAAAGAACATGTGAGGCCCAGGTGCAACCCCAAGATATACCCCAAGAAATACTAGAACTTGCAGAAAACAATCAGAATGCGGATAAAGACCCATTCCCATACAAGCTGGGAAAAGCAATGGAACCGGCTCATGTTTCACAAACAATCAACGATAGACAGAGAGGCCCTGAAACCAGAGGGTCCAAAGCAAAGGAAAAGGAAAAGGATCCCGAAAGAAATGAACTTCATGAGAGTGGGAAAAGTAAATGCAAAAACGCGGAGAAAAATCAGGAAAAAAAACTAGAGAAGGAGAAGGAGAAAAGAAAACGAATAAAAGAGAAAGAAAGAGAGAAAGAGAAAGAACTCGAAAAGGAGAAAGAGAAGGGGAGAGATATCGAGGAAGATGCCAAACCGGAATTAATGGCCAAGAAAGCTAAGAGGCTACAAACAATAAAAAACTTAAAGGCTAATGCAAAAAATCCAGGCTCTCCGACCACCTCTCAGCCTAGAATTTCTAACATCTTCAGCCCTTTACATAAGGATGGTGCGACTAATGCCCTAAAGAACGTAAAAGTACAGATCAAATATTCAACTTCTGTAGACAGCCCCGATGTGCCAGTAGAAGACATCGAAAGAGAGGTAAACGACAGCCAAGATGCGAACACCACCAACCAGATCGTAGCTCTAAATGGCGGCATCGAAGGGTCCAGGGAACCCATAAAAATAAAAATAACAATGATGGCTAAACAAAGGGAGCAATCGGATCAAAGTAAGATGTTTCCACAAGGGCAAGATCTACATATAGAAAATAAATCATACTCCGAGGAAGACTCTGACTCAGATATATATCAAACAGGGATGTCTATATCTAGCGAATCAAGTGAACTAAGCGACATAAGTAAAGCTAGCCCAGGTCCACAAATGGAGACCTTATCGGGTTCACTTGACTCGGGAAAATTGTGTGAACCAAATCCAAGGAAAAAACGAGGAAAAAAAAGAGGATAAGAAGCAAACAAGAATGTAACTTCATCAACGGATTCTGTAACCCGGAGGACTTCAACGGACCTGTCGTTTGTAGCAGAAAGAGGGAGCCGAGGGTGCTTGTTGCTGCCTGCCTCACCTGTCGCCTGTTGCCTGCTCCCGCCGCTGCACCTCGCCGGACCCGCTACGCGGGTCCCGCTTCGCGGCCAGGAGTGTGTCCAAGGCTTTAGGGGTTTGCTGACTGTTTGACCACCGACCGGCAGGGCTGCGAGCTTAGGCGGGGGACTCCAAGTTCCAGGAGCCCCCGCGCGCCCGTGGTCATCTGGGCTGCTCTCCCTGCCGGCTCCGCCCCCACCTGGACAGTGAAAGCGGCGTCCCTCGACGCTTTCAGCGGATTCTGTAACCCGGAGGACTTCAACGGACCTGTCGTTTGTAGCAGAAAGAGGGAGCCGAGGGTGCTTGTTGCTGCCTGCCTCACCTGTCGCCTGTTGCCTGCTCCCGCCGCTGCACCTCGCCGGACCCGCTACGCGGGTCCCGCTTCGCGGCCAGGAGTGTGTCCAAGGCTTTAGGGGTTTGCTGACTGTTTGACCACCGACCGGCAGGGCTGCGAGCTTAGGCGGGGGACTCCAAGTTCCAGGAGCCCCCGCGCGCCCGTGGTCATCTGGGCTGCTCTCCCTGCCGGCTCCGCCCCCACCTGGACAGTGAAAGCGGCGTCCCTCGACGCTTTCAGCGGATTCTGTAACCCGGAGGACTTCAACGGACCTGTCGTTTGTAGCAGAAAGAGGGAGCCGAGGGTGCTTGTTGCTGCCTGCCTCACCTGTCGCCTGTTGCCTGCTCCCGCCGCTGCACCTCGCCGGACCCGCTACGCGGGTCCCGCTTCGCGGCCAGGAGTGTGTCCAAGGCTTTAGGGGTTTGCTGACTGTTTGACCACCGACCGGCAGGGCTGCGAGCTTAGGCGGGGGACTCCAAGTTCCAGGAGCCCCCGCGCGCCCGTGGTCATCTGGGCTGCTCTCCCTGCCGGCTCCGCCCCTATAGCCCAATTAACCAACCATAAAAGAGGAGTATCATCCCCGCTGCGCGGGAGCGCGCGGGAGGGCGCCGGGAGAAGCCCGGGACAAGGGCGGGACCGTTTGTGGCCGTTCGTGACCCGGAGAGACCGGACCGGGCCACCCCTCTAACCTGTGAGAGCCCCCATCCTTAAGGACTATGGCCAGCAGAGACAATAGGATTAAATCCTCCCTAACTGGTAGCCTGTCAACCGCCGGAGGTATGGAGAAATTCCTCATTAGGGCTAATAACATTATAGACAAGGAGATCGTCATATTGGAAAAGCGTTTATCTACTGAACTTATTTCCTTGAAACGATCATCCATAGGACCCCTTGCCAATGTCAAAACGCCGACTAGAGATAGCAATCAGTCTCCTATTGCGGATAAAACATGCCTGCCCATAGAAGACCCTATCCACCTAGCCCCCGAGGGTTTATCAACTGACATTGTGGCGGACCCTACTTGTGTACTTATAAGTGAAAATGTTTCCATTTTATCTAATCCTGATGTAAGTACTACTGAGTCTAAGAGCTACGGGGAAAAAGAGGGTGCCGTGAGGAAACGAAAAAGAGTGTACAATAAAAAAGAAGTTAAAATGGGAAGGGCTACAAAAACAGCTAAAGTACGGGAGGAACCACTACCCCAGACCACATTTACCCCCCGTGAGGCCCAATCCCCGAATAGGGAAATATCTATGGAATGGGCAGTGGCACTACTTAAATCAATGATATCCCCATTAGAGGCTAAACTGGACAGGCTTTGCTCCAGAATTTTAAATGTAGAGAAAACATCCGCCTCCATTCTAGCTGCCCTTGGTAACCTCCAGAAGCAACACACCCCAACCACTACCTTAACCCCTGCTATTCCCGCGCCTCCTAATCCGGTCATGATCCAACCTAATATTCCCCCACCAAATATCTGTATACCACCCCCTCCTCAATCCCAGCCCAATAATTTAATAACTGATAATGGGGAGAGTCAACTACTAAGCCAAACTAACCCGCCAGACCATACGGCTGGGGGGAACCAGGGAGTAACAAGCGAGGCACTTAATACCCCTAGAGTTAGGCGGCCCGATTTACCACCGGAGGCTAACCGGTTCACTGTCATCTTAGCCGGTGTACCACCATTAGAAACAGGGGAATCTGAAACCTTTAGCTCCCTGAAGAGCAAAGTAATAAAATGGCTTAATTGGAATAGACCACTCCCGGGCCACCTGCACAACGAAATAATCATGGTAAGGAGGGTCCCCTGGGTAGGCAAGACCCCTAAAAACATCATTGGGGACTGCCTAACTGTTAGTTTTAGAGACCCTCGTACAGTATCCCATATTTGTGCAGGCTTTAACAGGTCCTTTGACTCAACGATCCAAACCCTCCCCGTTTCTTATTTTTTTCCACCAACTAACTTTCGCCACCAACAAAGAAGAGGGGATTGGTCCGTTGTGGAACGGAGGGGCAGACAAAGAGCATATGATCCTAGACCTTCTAGACAATCTCAATATGCACCCCAATTCCACTCCTTTATGGATCCCAACCGTTATAGCTGTTTAGATGGCTTAGAGGGAATAGACTGACTACACCCCGTCTTTTGCCCTCCGAAGCTGACTAACATTCAGGTTATACCTGATGTTTTGCCTACGGCCTATTCAACCACCCCTAATGAAGCTATTCCCACTAATTCACCTCTGATTACACCCGTCACAACCCCTACTATACAATGTCCCGAATTCACCCCCATTACCCCTGCCCCAGCTACTATCATTGTACCGGATTTGATTTCGTTAGATATGACCCCCGCCACACCTCCTGTCTCAACTATCCACATCAATACAGTCAAGGATCAAAGGGTTAAGGGTTATTCATTGATGAGCTGGAACATCGCCGGGTGGCGGCAGAAGGTTTCAGCACTGGGCTGGAGGGAACTTACCTTGGTTTATGATATTCTATGTTTGCAGGAAACGTGGTCAGTGGAAGATATTGCCTATGATGGTTTTGTTGCCTATAACTGTAATGCGGTGGAATCTCCAATGGGGAGGGCCAAAGGGGGATTGTTGATTTTACTCTCTGTACATTTACCTTTACGAGTAAGAAAAAGCCATATTGTGGGGTCCCACTCGCAAATTTTGGAAATTCTGATAGGCAGGGACCGTAATCTATTGTTGATCAACCACTACAATAATACTTTTGACCCCTCCAGCACCACTGTAGTAGACGAACTTGAATCGGCTCTGGACTCTATTCTCTGTAAAACAGCTGTACCTTACGATATTGTTTGGGGAGGAGATTTTAATATTAGAACTTGCCCCCTCTCATATTCTACTACTTGTGGTTATGATGGGGAAAATGGGGAAAATTTACTGCATTTTCTACACTCTCCATATGGCACTTCCCTTAACAATTTGATGTTAAAAATTGATATATCAATCCATCAACATGCACCAGATAATGAGGGCAACCTGGCGCCTACCTTCACGGGGAGAAATACCACCTCCATTATTGACTTCCTGATCATCTCTAATCGGGTAGCTCCCCATTGTTCGGTTACCCAGATCACAGATCACGACCTGAGTGACCACAATGCACTTACCATGGTTTTATATTGTGAGCTCCATAGGGATGTATTTTCAGGTAGGGTTGTAAATGACATCAGGCCATGCAGACCTAATGGGATCCGCATAAAATGGAGTGGGGAAAAAGCAGAGAATTTGCATCAGAGGGTGGTGAAAGCTGGCCTTAACACGATACTCAGTTGTCTTGATATGGAAGCCCCCGCCGCACAATCCATAAACAACTTCGAGAATCTGGGTGTCATAATCAAGAATACACTCACTACAAAGAAGGTTAAATCAGGGCAGGCTACACAGGGCTGGTTTAACCAAGCATGTACAAGGGCATTAAAATCCCTCAAACTCGCCCTTTCAAGTATTCCGAGAGACAGGGAGGCGGTTAAATCCCTAAGGGCCATTTATAAAAATGTGCTCAAAACCAGGAAACAAGAACTTAGAGAAACAGCCTGGGAAGATCTGAATAAAGCCGCAGCACTCCGGGATAGTAAACTATTCTGGAGCACAATCAATAGCCCATTCCTGCAAAAAGAGGAATTCCCTGTCCTCACCGCCCAAGTTAGTGAAGAGGGATGGGTGGCCCATTTCTCAGGGATCTTTGATCCAACTGGAGAGTCCCTAGCCAATGATAACATCATCTGCACCACCCGAGTTGATTCCCCGAGAATAACGACCGATGAGGTGGATTTGGCTCTAAGGAATAGCAAAGGGGGAAAAGCTCCCGGCCCAGACGGGGTGCCGATCGACCTATACAAATATGATCCGGCACTCTGGAGCCCACTACTGACCATAGCCTTTAATGCTGCTATGGATAACAGGACCCCTTCCACGTGGGGCGAATCCATCATCATTCCAATCTATAAAAAGGGGGATAGAGGAGAGGCTAAGAACTACTGCCCTATCTCCCTTTTGGATTCCTCACTTAAAATCCTGAGTAGGGTCCTGTTAGCACGCTTGGAAGATTGGGCTGTAGATAATAACATTCTTGCCCCATCCCAATACGGCTTTAGAAAGGGCCTTGGCACGATCGAACAATGTATTAACTTGAACCTTTTAATAGGGAAGTATACCAAGGCCAAGCCGGGATCATTATTTCTGTGCTTCGCAGATCTTTCAAGCGCATTTGATTTGGTCGACCATGCCCTGTTATGGACAACTCTGCTGGGCATGGGAGCCCCCCCCGATATTATCTATTTCCTGGCCACACTTTATTCTAAGTTATCCGCCCTTTATTCTAAGTTATCCGCCCAAATTCGTTATGGCCCGGAGGGTGAGTGCACTCGGAAGATCAGAGTAAGATCTGGCATTAGACAGGGCTGTGTATTAGCCCCGTTGCTTTTTTCCCTCTTCATTAACTCGGTTGAACAAGAACTAAAACAAATTCATGCTGATGCCCCCCATGTTGGAGGTTCCCCTATACCGGTATTATTGTATGCCGATGATACAGTTCTTCTTTCTAGGACTCCTATAGGCCTACAAAAATTGATGGATGGGTTCTATGATTTTATATTGAAACGGAAACTCAAAATTAATAATTCTAAAACGTTCGTCATGGTGTGTGGGAAAAAGCCGAAACTTTTTAAACCTTTCTCTTTTAAGGAAAACCATATTGCAATTGTCACAAATTTTTGCTATCTGGGGGTCACATTTAACGATAGAGGATCTTGGGCCCCTGAGGAAACAAACGTTATAGCGAGAATGGGGAAAGCTTCCTCGGGCGTCTTCCGCTTTGCTACCAAAGTAGGAAGCCGCCGCATTGTTGATATGTTGACTATATACAAGCACAGATGTACTTCGATAGCTTTGTATGGCTCGGGGGTATGGGGACATTGCAACGCCAAGGCCCTGCAAAATGAAGAAAATAAATTCATTAAACGGCTGCTTTGTCTCCCCACCTCGGCATCTACTGTTTTAACCCATTTGGAATTGGATCTGGATTACCTGTCCGACCTTACAGGGTTAAGGCCATTGATGGTATGGAAATCCATTTTCTCCAAGCCGGAAACAGCATTCACCAGAAATATCATCAATGACTGTTTGCTCTTGGATAAAGTTCTAAGTATTCCATGGTTAAAATACGTAGTTATGATTGTTAAAGATCTGTTCGACATGGACCTAGGAAATGACCCTACTAGTATGAATACCTTAGACAAGCTGGAAGTAAAAAATGTTTATCTTAAGGCGAGATCGGATGTGCGAAGTCATGCCACTAGGGAATACTCCACACATATTTTCCACCTGTCCTTGAATGATGATTGCCGGGGTATTCCAATGTACCTCAAAGTTATCCATAGACAGTCCCACCAGTTCGTTCTTTCAAGGCTAAGACTAGGCATAGTGCATAACCTGGTCGCTTTCCCGACTATGAAATTACATCCAGTAATCCCATGTCCATGTGATGACTCTACCAAACAAAGCACAATGCACTTTCTATTATTCTGTCCTCTGTATAAAGCACTACGCATCTGTTACCTCAAGCCTATGTTCCTTAAATATAATATGTACACCACCGATAGCGCTCTGAGACTTCTTTTTTCACTTTCAAGTCCAGATATCTGTTTTTATACTGCTACTTTTATTCTGAAATCGATTAGAGCTAGACTTAGCATGGTTTTCCCGTAATTTTATGTGCAGCTATTCCCACAACATGTGACTATGTTATTTTTTGTTTCTGTATTTTGAGTACTACGTGTATGTAATGTTTTAAACTGTATACTTTTATGATGTTTTTTAAACATTCGAATAAAGTTATAAACTGAACTGAACTGAACTTCATCAACGAAGAGACAACAGACCCAGGCATTAATACTGATCATGGCAAAACTAGAACAAATCCTTCTCGAGAAACCCCGATCGTAAAATCAATGGGAGAAACACCACGTCAGAAACGCTCGGCCGAGATAGTAGAAGGAGGTCAAAAACAGTGGCAAACAGCTGTGGATCTGGATTGACAAGCGAACCTTCACTAAGTGATGTTCTGAGCTCAATAAAGAATTTTCATAAGGACGTTAAAAAAGAGAGCCAAAGGAACCATGCTGCTATTGACAAATTGCAAAGCGCAGTTAAAAAAGTTGAAAATATTTGTACTGAAATCTCTGAGCGAATGGCCACAGTAGAAACTCGTACCGAAAATCTGGAAACAGATGTCATCAAGCTACAGCAGACAGAAAAAGAACATGAGGGAATAATCAAAGATCTTATGGCGAAAGTCGAGGATCACGAGAACATATCCAGACGGAATAACCTCAGATTTCTTGGTATCCCAGAAAATTTTGAAGGAAATGATGCTAGAGGGACAATGATCACTCTAATTAAATCTGCATTCCCGGAATTGGAGGCCTGGGATATAGATAGAGAGATTCAGCGTGTTCATCGCTTTCCTTTGACTCTATTGAAACATTCTAACAAAACACGCCAATATCCCAGGGCTATGCTTATCTACTTTGGGAACTTTCTTCTTAGGGAAGCAATATATGATCTTGCAAGACCCACAAGCCAAAGGGAACATAAAGGGTTTACATTTTTTGTCAGGCCTGATTTTGCGCATACCACCGTAGAGCGAAGGTGGAAAATGCGCCAATTATTTACACCATTCGAAAAAATTGGTGCTAAGGTATTCCTACAGAATCCGGCACGGCTGAAAATTATATTTAAAGGTTCAACTAGAAGCTTTACAAGTGAAATACAAGCCGAAGAATACTTAAGAGAAATCTCAGAGATGGAGACCCGAAATTCGGGGAAATAACTAAATAAAATATAAAGAAGTAGCAGTAGAAAATTGAACATTCTGGGAATGCAGGGGGAAATACTAGAAGGGATAAACTATGCGGAGCATTTTATGAGTTTAAGTTTAAAATGTATATACTGAAGCAATTTCTGTACATGTATAAAGGTTGTGGCTAATCACATTTTTTTTAAATCTGTCAAGGCCGCGGCGTGCGCTCTGGCGATCTGACCATACGGGCGCCCACACCTGGGACTCGGGACCTAGGATGCCTCATGGGTTGGTAAGGGAAGGGGAGGGCGGGGAGAACCAAGGGTGGGATGTGGGAGAAGGGGGAGGGAGCATAGGACCAAGGAATGACAATCACAGGAAGGGCAAAAAAAACTATATTATTGTAGTCACAGATAATCATGAAATGACCAGGAAACAAAGACATGGATATGACACCAGGCTGATGGCAATAATTCTAATTTTATTTTGGCTAAGTTAAAAATTGTTTCTCTAAACATCTGCGGACTCAATGATATCAAAAAAAGACAGAAGGTGGCGGTAGGATTACAAGTAATGGAGGCTAATATTGTATGCATACAAGAAACTCATATCGAAGGCTCTCAGCACCACCTATTGAAGTCACTAGGATATAATCTCATTACTGCTTCTACACAGGGAGTCAGAACTAAGGGGGTGGCAATCTTAGCTAAAGGTGGGGGGCTCCAATTTGATAGAGTACTTTCCGATAAATGCGGAAGATGGGCAATCGCTGAATGCAAGTACAATAAGGGCCGAAATAAAATAACAATTTGCATTATATATGAGAGTGTTTTTGATGAACCAGAGATACTAATAAAGGTCTCCAACGAGCTTGCTCATTGGCCTCTACCCCTTATAGTGTGCGGGGATTTTAACCTACATCTCCCCGGGGACTGGACTTTGGGTCCGGAATTTAAATATCATGGTAGGAAACCTAGAGTCTTTCGGGCTCTAAAAGACTTATGTATGGTACATAGCCTAATAGATGGGTGGCAACATAATCACTGGGGAGATCCTGGTTTTACATTCTATTCATATCCACACGCGCGACACGCAAGACTTGATTACATGCTCATATCAAATATTCTGAAAAATGCATGCATGATAGATAAATTACCACGCCTATTATCAGACCATAACCCGTTAATCTTAACGCTTTCATACACTCCAAATAATCATCCAACCAAGAGCTGGACGTTTGAAAGGGCTCTGTTAATGAATGAAAAATATTGCGAACATATGAAGGGGTGGATTCCCGGCTTTATTGCAGATAACCTAGGAAGCACTTCTGTAATATTTGTATGGGATGCTCTCAAACCAGGTATAAGAGGTGAGACTTTACAATTCTCTCTTAGGAGTAATAAGGAAGGGAAATCCCACCTAGCTGCACTACATTATAACTTGGGTAAAGCCGAAGAAGATCTGATCGGTGCAGCTCAACAAGGACAGGGGCTAGATAATGCATTATCTCAGGTAGCCATCGCAAAAAATCTCATCACAGAAATAATAGTGGAAAAAGCTATCATTAAAGCATCAGTAAATAAGGAAAAGATATATGAACTGAGTGAACAGGTTGGGCATCAGCTAGCGGTGCATATTTGAGAAGAGACATCTGCAAGTACCATTGGAGAAATTCAAGACCCTAGACTAGGCTTAAAAACAGAACCAGATGAAGTAAGGGCCGCATTTCAGAGATTCTATCAAGATCTATATACAGAACCTATAAATGGATTGGGAGATCCAGATCTGTATTTAGATGTAAATCAAGGTCCAAGATTTGAGCAGGAGGACAAGCACATGCTGGACGCATTACCCAATTGGGTTGAGATCCTGCCATCTTTAAAAACATTAAAAAGTGGGAAAGCGGCAGGAATGGACGGAATACCATCTGAGTTCTATCTGAAATTTGCTGATCAATTAAAAATAATAATGATGACTTTATTTGCCCACATATTTCAGGGAGGTACCCCCCCTCCCTCCTGGTCAGAAGCTAAAATTGTCGTCTTCTTGAAAAAAAAGAAAAATCCCCTTGATTTAGGGTCATATCGACCAATTACTCTAATTAATGGGGACTCAAAAATCTATTCAAAATTCCTGGCAGCCAGATTGGCACCAATAATAAATAAAATAGTATCCAAACACCAACATGGATTTATACCAGGAAGGTCAACAACTGATCATGTTCAACGGGTGATCTCGCTGTTTGACTATACAGAATCTACAGGAGACCCTATGGCGCTTATACTTCTGGACGCAGAGAAAGCGTTTGATAGGGTCTCCTGGAGATTTTTATGGACGGCAATGTCCTTTAGTGGAATTAACGACAAATTCATTACGGCTACTCGAGGACTATATAATAAACCGAGTGCTAGAGTATTAGTCAACGGGCTCCTGTCAGAGAACTTTGCGATCACGAGAGGAACCAGGCAAGGATGCCCCTGCTCACCCCTTTTATTTGCAATATACATCGATCCATTTATTCGATGGTTGGACAATTGTGTATGTATATCACCAATTAAAATACGTAGTCATAATACCAAAACTTTGGCTTATGCCGATGATATCATGATTGTCACTAGAGACCCAAATAGAGCTATGCCGGTGATAGAAGAGGAAGCACACTTATTTGGATTGGTATCCGGTTATAAATTGAATTCTAACAAAACCCAGATTGTGTTAAACAACAAGATTGTGATGGGGGACTCAAGAGTTACTGAGGAGGCCGTTTACCTAGGGGTTACAATATGTGCTAAAATTCAAAACATTGTTGATATTAACCTAAAACCATTGATGTCTAGAACCAAGAAGGAGATGGTACGATTGGATAATTTACATCTAACTATCGGGGGCCGTTGTAATTTGATTAAGATGATTTTTTTCCCTCGATTTTTATATATTTTTAGGACTATTTGCCTTTAATTCTCCTCCAAAATCTTTAGGACTATCGACTCTATGCTCTCAAGCTTCATTTGGGGATATAAGAAACCCCGACGGGCTCTTAAACAATTGGTACTACCGAAGGAAAAGGGAGGTTTATCCCTACCGAATTTTAAATTGTATTATTGGTCCACTGTTCTAAAATATTGCGCCAATTTGATTTCGAATGAAAGTATTAATCAAGAGATCCCGTCCCCTCAAGAACTTTTATTAGGAGAAGATTGTGCCGGTTGCTTTTGGCGACATACAAACGATAATTATTTTAAGAAAGTCAAGTTTAAGACTATTATAGGGGCTTATAAAGCATGGAGTAGCATCCGCAAGATGTTGGGGCTAGGGCGATTTTCATTTTATACACCAATGAACAGTAATAATGATTTGCCTTTAATATTCCATGATAGTCTTATAAACAGATGGGTCTCGGCAGGGATGGCGCAACTGGGTTGCTTCTATAAACAAGGCTGTCTTAAGATGTTTGAGGATCTGCATGAGGAATATAATATTAGCCATAGAGATTTCTTTAAGTTTTTGCAGGTTAGAGATTTTCTAACAAAGAAAACTGGTGGGCGGGAGAATTTCCTGAACAATCAATTGATGGATAATTGGGGAAATCTATGAAATTTTTAATTTAATGGTCCCCGATGATATGGATAAACACTGTGCAATTTGGCAGGACCAACTGGGACTATATTCGAATATCCCCCGCATAGCATATGACTTAGCTCTAAATTCATTAATGTTGATAAAGCTACAGGCACAATTTTATAAAACCTTCTTCTTCCTATATTACACCCCTAAGAAAATCGCTAAGTGGGGAACAGGGAAGGGAACAACATGTCCACGTTGTGCACTATATGGGGCCGATATTATACATATATTTGCTACATGTAACACACTTACTAAGCTGATTAATGACATCTTGGAATTTCTATCAGAAGTTTGTCAAACAAGAATAGAAATCTCAACGGAGGAAATCATGCTGGGGGTAGCAAATCGGGAAGTGCAGACAAACACCCAGGGGTTAATATTTGTGGCCATGGCAATACTTCGACTTATTATTGCCTCAGCCTGGTTAGATCTGGATCAACCTGTATTTCAACAATGGAGGGCTAGGCTATTAGCCACCTGTAGCCTGGAAGTTGCAATTTATAAAAACAAAGGTGCTAAAAAAAGATCAATGGGCATGCGGATTTGGTCACCTATGTTACTGTGGATCCAGAGACATACATGAGTGTATTTTGTGTACATAAATTGCTTACATTTATGTAGATGTATGTGTATGTGTGTGTATATGTATGTGTATGTATGTATGTATATATATATATATATATATATATATATGTGTGTATGTATATGTATGTATATATGTGTATATATATTTATATGTATTTATTTATTTATTTATTTATTTATTTATTTTTTTCTTTTTTTTGCAACTTTATGGCAAAGTACATTATACTGGATCAATTTCTGTTGTATGTATGACACAGATTACCCTTACCCTTTTTGACACTTTCCTCACTCACGGCACTCCCTCTTCCTGTTGCGTATGTGGGCACGAACATTTAAACCTGTGATGTTTATAATATGATGTACTATGAGTTATAACCATTGATTAAGATGTGCATGCAAATCCGAATTAAATTCATTTGCATCCAATAGCTTTGCTCTCTTAGTTTATTGTGTACTAATTGTAATTTAAATTTGCATCATTTGTTTTGGTCTTGGACCCCTTCCTTTCATACCGTATGTATATAATAAGCTGATTCTTATCTATTGTTTTGACATGTTCTTGGTCAGGGAAAGGGGGGGACGCGGAGGGTGGGAATGCATTTATTATGTAAAAAATACCAATAAAAATATTTTTTTTTAAAAAGAATGAGAGAGGTTGGCATCTCTTTTCCAGGACTTGATCTCTAACACACCGCAAGGGGAGTCCGAAACACTGGAGCTGGATTCTCAGCGAGGAGGATGACAGCGTCTGGACATTGTGTCAGTTGGGGACTTGACTTCCTTCCAAACTTGTCGTGCAAGTAGGTAGCCGAGTTGCCCCGTGCACCGTGGTTCGCCATGGTAAGTGAAGGAATATTAATAACTTGAAGTTGTTTCTGAATGCCAGTATTGACGTACAAGTCGGGCATATGAACGTCATGAATGAAATCCTAAGGAATAGATGTTTTGCATAATAAATGAGTTCTTAGAGAAATCAATATCCAGGCAAGGGGAAGTCCTAAAGGCTTAAGAGTCTGGTTTTCCAAGAACTTGTGATGAAGATGAATGGATGTAGTTGACCATGCCTGTATTTGGTTAGCATGAGCAATGCCTAAATAAGGGCTGGATTTCTATGCCTAAATAAGGGCAATGTGAATTGTACCTATATAAGGCATATGATTGTCGAATTCATATTGTGAGGAAGTGAGAGATGATGCAGATCATGATTGTTTGGATTTGACTGAAATGTGCACCAAACCAAGGCCTGACATTGAGAATACCCCACTAGAAGAATCAGATTGTGTGATGTTTGTTGATGGAACATGTCTGGGTAATGGGGAAGGTGAATTGTGTTCTGCCTCTGCTGTATGCACTGTGGTGGCAGTTCTAGAAGCATCCTGTCTAAAAGTGGTAAACTCTGCATAAATTGCTGAATTGATAGCTCTGATTACAGCCTGCAAATCTGCCAAAAGCTTGAGGGTAACCATATTTACTGACAGTCAATATGGGTTTGGGGTTGTGCACGATTTCAGCCAATTATGGATGCAAAGGGGATTGCTGACTTCTTCAGGTTCCCCGATCCGGAACAGTAAGACTGTGAAGGATTTGTTGGATTCTTTGCAATTGCTCAAAAAGATTCCGGTGGTCAAATGTTCCACGCATGGGTCAGGAGATGAATATGTAAAGAAAGGCAAGAGATACCCAGATCAAGTAGCGCATTTCTGTGCACGAAATTTAGTAGCCATAAACAGAGGGATGGAAAGGGAAAATACCAATTACCACCTAATGTTCTCTTTTTCTTTTGAAACGTGGGATGAAGTTAGGCTGTTAAAGGAAGAGGGAAGTGAAGAGAAAAAAGAAACTTGGAACAATTCAGGCTGCAGAAAGATAGCAGAGGATGACGTGTGGGATTGCTGAGCTGATTGTTACGAGTGGAAGCTCCGCACTTACTGCATTTTTGTCAGTGCCTAAATTGAGCCAGTTGTTGCCGGCGTGGGGCAGTAGAACTTATTTTTGCGGACCAGCACTTATTTTTCCGCATCTGTTATTTCAAGATGGCAAAAGAGGGAAAAAAGGGGAAAGACAGAGAAAGAGAAAAATGAGAACAACATCACAAAGGGAGAAAGTAGGATAGGCAAAAGTGAAATAAATGGGCAGGTATATGTCTGTCAGCGGAGTCAAGGTGCATCATGAGTTTTGAGCCAACCAGCTTTGGTATTTCACACACTAACTTTTAATTGCACAGCCCACGGGCTTCTCATAAAAGTTGCAGGTACCAGCACTCAGTATTTTACTAATTATGTGCTGCTACTAGTGCTCTCCTTATGCGTTTCTGTGCATCACCATGTATCATCATCATGCAGCTGAAGTAAACGCCAATTGTGTTCAGTAGTCATACTTAATTACGCTGACTGAGCACCCATGTCTTATCATCTGTGTATGTTTATGTAAGTATACTTGTTAAGCAATTAGAAAAACAGAGCTTTTCTTCATCCTATAGTGATTTTGCTGACTATAAGTCTTGTCTGTTTCATCTACCAACATACACTTTGTAGTATTCTGGGTTTAGTATTTATGTTACTGCATTTCTCTGCATCTAGCTACTCAGCCAGTGTGAGTGTTCCAGGTTAGAATGTGAGTGTGATTGACATGGATGGAATGCTTGTGTGACTGGTATGAGGGTTGGCAGTTGGAGTATGGGCTGAGTAGCCAAGAGGCTGCTCCTGGTGGGGCTGCTTGTTCCAGAGTTATACTTCCTGATATCCTAACTATGGCTGAATAAACCTACTTCACAACTCAACTACATCTGCCTCGGCTACATCATTACATGTATGTATGGACCTACATACTACATTATTTTTGGCGACGAGGATGGGATTCGAACCCACGCGTGCAAAGCACAATGGATTAGGAACCATTTCATTCAAAAATGGTACAAGATGAAAAAACCTACGTCAAGGCTCCCTCTACTAATGGAGAATGTGCCTAAGATATCAAGGTAATTGGTGACTGCCTGTGTTTTTGAACTAGTGCTATGTAATAGACTCGTCTCTACATAGGATGTTGGATTCATAAATTATTTTGTGTTCTCCTCGTGCTAGCGCTGAACCTGTGTGGGAATCATTTGTGACTTTTCCTGCTAAAATTACACTCGCGCATTGACATTTTTTAATGGCTGTTTACAATACTGTTCACGGAGTTTCTGCAACATTAAAAGGAGATCGACATTGTCACTATAATGAGATTTTTTTAAAAAGTTTAATAACTTCGTGGTTGGCAGCAAGTTCTGGTTGCTATGACAGTTGTACTTTGTTTGAAAGTTCAAAATTTGCCATGTGAAACTGACCTTGTCTAAGATGCCGCGCGGAGCTCTTCACGAGGCTACCATGACGTCTTGGGTGTTCTGGAGTTTGATGCTGCATGTGTACGTTTTGCAGCAGGAGCGCGCCGTGAGCCACCCGGCTTGCGTCACCTGAGCGTGCCGCCATCTTGGGTTTTCCACAAGCAGGCATACTGTTTGTCTCCTGTGCTCCTTGGTGTTCTGCCAACAAATGTTTTCAATAAAGTTTTCTCTTCAGCCTCAGAACGTTCTAACGAGCCTCCGTTTCTTCAAAGCCTCATTCCGTCGGAGTCCAAGTCACCGCACTTTCAAGCAAGCACTTCGTTTGGGCAAAGTATTTTCCTTTTCAGTAAACGGGACATTTTACACCGGATTTTGCGCAATTATGCCTCGGATGTGTTCCTCCGAGGTGTTGACCTTTCTGGGATCCTGCCTGCTTAGTACTGTTTTGCCAGCTTCGCCAGCAAAGTACTCTTCCGCCAGCAAGGTACTGTTTCTCAATTTTATGGTTTTGGTCTCGTGTGCTTGAAGCTGCATTCTCCCGCAAGCTGCTTCGTTCAACGTGGAACATTTTATTTTTGTTTTACCTTTCTCCAGGGAGTGTACTTGAACATGTTAGTGCCACGTTTCATTTCCATCTTTTGTTTGGGCATTTTTCCTGCGTCTAAGTACTTTGTTCTGCTGCCATGGTTTCCACTGCAGGGTATTTTCTTGCACCTTATGTCTTGCCTGTCCATCATCCCGGTGACAGGCACTCCTATGACTGTGGTTAATTTATGTGCATATTTTTAACTTACAGTATGTTCAATTTTGAAATGTAT
This sequence comes from Lissotriton vulgaris, assembly GCF_964263255.1. NCBI lineage: Eukaryota > Metazoa > Chordata > Amphibia > Caudata > Salamandridae > Lissotriton > Lissotriton vulgaris. The sequence goes on along the minus strand of NW_028247755.1, from coordinate 513,088 downwards.
AAGAAATGTGTCATTTTACTTATGTTGGGTTCTCTCCCTCTTATGTCTACACTGCATTTACGCTTGTGTCACTTTTCATATGTGGGTTCTCTCACCCTCTTCGTTTAGGGTTCTCTCACCCTCATTTCAGTGCTCTAGTTTGGTACTTGAGTTCTCCCACTCATGTCTGCGCAAAGTTTTGTTTAAGGGTTCTCTCACCCTCATTTCCATCATTGTATCCCTGTTTTTTGGGATGGGTTTAGGTTGTAATCCTACTTCCCCTCATGGTTTTACCATTAGTTAACCCTCATGTCTGGGTTATAGGGTTTAAGTCTTTGTTTAGGACTTTGTACCTTCTCTACCTGTGTTGGACACCTTGTTGTACGTTATTGCGTGCATGTCGCACTGTGCGAATTTCTCTTTTGTGTCCAGTGTGTAAGACGCCCTGTGCATCACATTTTCATTTGTGTGTAGTCATTATTTGGCTCACTTTGCCTTGTGTCTAAGCTTATTGTGCTTCACTTTTTCTATGTGTCTGTTTGACACATTGTGCTGCACCTGTCCATGCCGCATGTGTGCTTGGGTCCTGTCCCTTGTTACACCTTCTTCTTTTTGGTTATGGGTAACCCCATATTTTCTCAGTTCCTCTCATGAGGAGTGGAAATTTTGCCACATTGTGCTGCACTATCTTGTGCTGCGTGTGTTCTTAGGTATTTCCTCTGTTACACCTTCATTCATGGGTAGCCCCATATTTTCAGTGTTCCTCAAATGAGGAGTGGAATTGTTTTGCCACATTGTGCTGCACCTTCCCGTGCTACGTGTGTTTTCTTGGGTTTGTCCCTTGTTACACCTTCGCTTATGGATTAGTCCCATGTCTTCTTAGTTCCTCTCTTGAGGAGTGGCTTTTGGTTGCCACGGTATACCTTCATGAAGACGTTTTCTTCATGTTAGGTCTTGCTCACTTGTTCTTTGTGAGTTCGTCTCTCATATTTCATTTTTCTTTTTCTTCAGTATTAAAGGAGGAGGATGGTGTCAGTGTTAGTGTTTACTGTCTCTTTCTTCCTTTTTTCTTGGCTTTTGTCTGTTTACCCTCTTGTGGTGTGAAGTCCTTCTCATCCCTGGGTTTACGGATAAATATGACGTTTGTATATTGATTGTGGATAGTTTTCTTCTTCGCTCTCTGATTCGTTTGTTTTCCAATTCGAGAGGGAGAGGATGTGTAGTATTCTGGGTTTAGTATTTATGTTACTGCATTTCTCTGCATCTAGCTACTCAGCCAGTGAGAGTGTTCCAGGTTAGAATGTGAGTGTGATTGACATGGATGGAATGCTTGTGTGACTGGTATGAGGGTTGGCAGTTGGAGTATGGGCTGAGTAGCCAAGAGGCTGCTCCTGGTGGGGCTGCTTGTTCCAGAGTTATACTTCCTGATATCCTAACTATGGCTGAATAAACCTACTTCACAACTCAACTACATCTGCCTCGGCTACATCATTACATGTATGTATGGACCTACATACTACACACTTCATGCTTTTTTATCTAGCTCTTGCAGGTTCCATTTAATTTCTGCTTTCTCTCTTTCTCACTATTTCCTGTATTTCACTTCCTTCCTTGGGTTTTTCACTTTTCTCTCTGGGCCAAAGCCCAATTCAAAATATTTTCCCTTTCACAAAAAAGAGAGTTGCTTTATGACCCTCCTCATGCCACAGACTTAAAATAAGCACTGATTAGAACATTTCTGTGTTTGTTTGACAAAGTGTCTTTGATAGGATCACATTTAGGACATTGACAAATTACACAGAAACTACATGGTGATTTGGAAGGTTTTGGACAGTGATCTTTAGGACACCACAGACTTTGATCCAGGCCCATGCTTCTGCTTACCTTGTCTTAATAGCAAAATGTGGAGTGGCTACGTCAGAATCCTGTTTCAGTCAGCAATTTTCCAGGACGAGTGACACAACCTGCATATGAAAGGTGGCCCTTTCACTGCTTAAGCAGGTGGAAGTGGTAGTTGATGAGGCAGATTAAACAACCTCACAAAATAACTGGTGCTAAACAGGGGTGTCACATGGCAACATGGCATAGAGGAAGGCCTATCAATGAATTACCCTAATACTTGAAATAGAAAAGGGACTGCAGTTTTTTTAATTTAAAGATTTATAAAGTGCGCAGCTACCCAACAGGGTTTCCCGGCGCAGACAGCGGAATAAGCAAGATAGAAGCTCAGTTGGCATTAGGCCTGGCAAAAAAAAATCTTGAGCTTTTTACGGAAGGCAAAGAGTGATTCACAATTCCTGAGTTCTAGTGGAAAAGAGTTCCACAATTTGGCCCCCAAAAATCATATCTCAGGCCAACGCTCTTCAATATCTACATGGCCCCCCTCGCTGCCATCGTTAGACAGCATGGGCTCAGCATTGTATCCTAAGCCATCAATACCCAGCTCCTCCTCTCACTCTCCAAGAATCCCGAAGACACCAGACTCTGCTTCCAGGAAGGAATGAAGAACATGGCAGCCTGGATGAAAGACAGCTGTCTGAAGCTCAACTTGGAGAAGACCAAAGTCCTCATCCTAGGACCCCGCACCTCTGCCTGGGACAACACCTGGTGGCCCTCTGGAAACCACCCATTCCTACAGAACACATGAAACATCAGCATCATCCTCGACTTCTGCCTCTCCATGAACCACCAGATCAACGCTGTCACTTCCACCAGTATCAACTGCCTGCGTATCCTCTGCAAGACCTTCAAATGGATCCCTCCAGAATGCAAAAGGACCGTCACCCACACGCTCATAACCAGCAGACTGGACTATGGCAAAGACCTACATGCCGGAATCAACGGAACTCTACTACACAAACTCCAAACCATGCAGACCACAGCAGCAAGACTCGTCCTCAGGACACCACGTCACAAACACATGAAACAACACCTACGAGACCTCCACTGGCTCCTTGTCTAGCAGAGGGCCACCTTCAAACTCCACACCCACGCCTACAAATCCCTCATCGGATCCAATGACAGGGTATCCTTGCACGTGCCCAAGAGGAACCTCCGCTTCACGGACCTAGCCCTGGCAGAGATCCCCCGTATCCGCAAAAACAGAACAGGCAGGAGAGCCTTCTCCTACATCGCAGCCAAGACCTGGAACGAGCTCCCCGTGAACATCAGATGCTCCCCTACGCGGCACTCATTCAGGAAGGACCTCAAGACCTGGCTTTTTGATTGATCCGGAGCTGCCTCCCCTTTCTCCCTAGAGCCATGAGACCCTCACGGGTGAGTAGCATGCTCTATAAACCCCTGATTGATTGATTGAGGAAGGAAAATGAACGGCCACTCATACGGACAAGCCATACTCTAGGGACTCAGAAAAGGAAAAGATTAGGAGATCTTAGATTGCAAGAAGGCCGATAGGGCTTGACAAGATATGGAATGTATGAGGGGGGCAAGGCCAAGCTGAGCTCTAAACATGTAGCAGAGAGCTTTAAATCTGATATGCTTGCCAACCCTGAGCCAGTGGAGTTGATAGAGCAAAGGGGAGACAGAGGCGTGGTGCGGCAACCTATAAAGTAGATGGGCAGCTGCATTCGGAATGAGCTAGATACGGCGTACAGAGGTCTTGTCCACACCCAGATACAATACATTAACATAATCGAGCCTGGAGATCACCAAAGACTGCAGGGCAGTCCTCTGAGCAGCAGGTGGACTTGGACAGAAAATTCTCTTTAACCTCTTGAGGACCACAGAGCAGGCTGAGGTGACTCCAGAGAGCAGAACAATGAGACAGAGCTTGCTATCAATGGAAAATCCCAGGTTCTTAACCTTAGGAACTAGGGTGGGTAAAGGTCCCAGAGATACAGGCCAGTGCTTGGCTTCCCAAAGCTCAGGATTGTTCCCTAGGATGAGCAGCTCCATTGTAGAACCATTCAGCCTTAAAGCATTGCTGGACATCCACAAGGAGATGTTACGCAGACCATGTTTAAGTGAAGAAGGATCTTGATGTTAAGCAAATGATAAAGAAAAAATAATCTGCGTATCGTCAACGTATGAAAATATGGTCAACCCAGATTTATTCGTAATGTCCACCAAAGGGCGAAAGTAAAGATTAAAAATTCAGAGGACTCATGATCGACCCTGCGGAACTCCAGATGTCAAGGCAATGGGGTTAGATTCCATGGTGTGAGAAAAGACTTGAAAGGAGCCATCCTTCAAAAAAGAAATCAGCCACAACAAGGCTACACCTGCAATACCAGTGCTTACGAGGTGCTCCACCAGAATGGAATGGGATACTGTATCAAAAGCAGTGCTCAAATCCAAAAGGATGAGCGCTGCTTAGCCCCTACAATCAAGCTGCTGCCTAAGGTCCTCCATGACCCCCAACAGAGCTGGTTAGGTACTGTGACCAGGATGAAAAACCCAGACTGATGAAATAGCTTATGTTTCATCACATGTGCAGAAAGTTGAGAGTTAATGTGTTTTTCCAATATTTTAGAAAAGGTGGAGAGAAGAGATATAGGCCTGTAGTTAGACCAGCAGAGGGGGTCTCAACCAGTCTTTTTCAAGAGTGGAAGCACCAGAGCGTGCTTCCAACTGCGAGGCAACTGGCTCAGATTTAGGGAGGAATTATGAAGCTTTGCCATCACCTCAAGGGAAGGCTCATTCAGGCATCTGAGCTTGGAAGGAGGGAGAGGATCAAGTGGGGAGCCAGACTTGATGTTTCCAAGTAGATTTTTTTTCAAAGAAATTAAATCAATTGGGAGCCAAGCCTTAACTTGACAAGATTCTTCAGATGCAAAATCAGGGGGAACAGTCACAACCTGGTCAGAAAGCTGAGTAGTGGGAAAGATGAAGTTGTAACGAGAAGAGGAATCCAACTCAAGCTCACGATGAATAGACACAACTTTATTATGAAAAAACTGCACAAGTTCATTTCAAGGGTGTAAAGGAAGGGAGGGGGATGGCTAGAACATATTGAATGTAGAAAGTTCGGACACAACTTTAAATAAAGTTTTCGTACAATTTTGGGGGGACGTAATTTTATCGGTATAGAAGGAGGCACAAACAGATCTGCAAAGAGCATGATATTTTTTTTGTGCCTCCAGATAAGTGGCTTTGGCCTTTGGTGCATAATCCTTTCTCCACAGTCTCTCCTAAACTTTACATTGTTTTATTCCAGCTCTAAGGGAGTCAGTAAACCACGGAGTGGGGGAAGCACTCTAGATTGGGACTCAGTAGAAAGGGGAAGAATGGAATTGATAGCCTCAGACAACCAGTGATCGACAAGTAGCTGGTCCGAGTTCAGTTGAGATGAAATGGAAGGAACAGTCTGCTGAAGCAGCTCATTAAGTACCTTTATTTCGAGTTGAGACCAGTTCTCAGTTTTCTTTGGCAAGGCGGGATGGCGAAGCGAATGAGCCAAGGAAAAATTAATAAAGGAAGGAATAGCAAGGTGATCAGACAAGCCTAGCTGAATGGGAGCAGCAGTGGAAACAGTAGGAAGATTCGTCAAAATACGGTCCAAAAGATGACCTGCTACATGGGAAGGTGAGGAATTGATGAGTGAAAGATTCAGGGTCAACAGATTGTCCAAAAGACGCTGCGGGGGGAAGTTGCCACCTCTGGGGAGGACCTGCCACACGATCCTGGTGCCGTGAGGGGAACGGCTGTAAACTTACTTGTCCCAGCAACCCGACCACCGCGAGGGCAAGGGACTACATCCCCCAGGTGCCCCGGCGGTCGGGTGACGTCAGCGGAGCGCCCGGAGGCGCGGGACAAAGGCGGGAGAGCCGAGCACTGTTGGTGAGCGCTGCGGGGGGAAGTTGCCACCTCTGGGGAGGACCTGCCACACGATCCTGGTGCCGTGAGGGGAACGGCTGTAAACTTACTTGTCCCAGCAACCCGACCGCCGCGAGGGCAAGGGACTACATCCCCCAGGTGCCCCAGCGGTCATGTGACGTCAGCAGAGCGCCCGGAGGCGCGGGACAAAGGCGGGAGAACCTCTCGCACCGCGAGTCGCGCGCGGGTGCGGCCGGGCTAAGGCCGGGACAAGGCCGGGACAAGGGCGGGACCATCTAAGGCCATCATAGGCCAGAGGAGGCCGGGACGGGCCACCCCCCCTGGCCGTTCATTTAAAATAGGTAAGTCATCTTGTGCTAAGTCATTCCAAGTCCCTGTAGGTGCCTGCTGCTACTCACAACATGTCTTCTAAGGGGGCCCGAAAATTCCTACTGTGACTAGGGACTTGGCCAAGGGGACGATGGTTCACTACTTAATCAAGACAACACCGTCTACTGTCCAACAACCTGTAAGAATAGCACAAGATCGTTTGTCTACTGACTGTTCCTATAGTGACATCACTCCCCCTCAGTCTGCCGTCGCATCACCAAATCTATCATTCCTGGAGGAACTTAATAGTTTATGAAAATCCAAGTATGCGGCCGTTAAGTTGACATCAGAGCACACTAATGCCTCCTTTTGTCCTACAGTCATCACAAGCCCCCATCCCAGTTCATCATCCCCACCCTATGGAAACCTCTTGGGTACTTCCCTCTGCCCACCTGAAACAGGTAACACGAACCCTATAATGTTTTTCCAGGACCTTTCTGGTGAAAGAAATCGATCAGCCGACAAACATACAGGCAACCAAGCTAAGGAGAATAAATTGCTTGCACCCCCAATTTCACCAACACTCATGGCCCAGATACAAACTATGTTTAACGCCGCAATACACCCTTTAATAGAAAGAATGAACGATCTTGGGGATAGGATCACAGCAAAAGAGGAAATGACCAAGACAAACTCGCTACTCCTAAAAAACATGGCAGACCCCAATCAATTACAGCCTTTACGCGATATTGTAAAGCCTTTAACAACTCCACAATGTAGTGTTCTTCAACTCCGACGGGCAACATCAGGCATGCTAACTCAATCCAGCGAGAAAGTCCCCACCAAAATAAAAACAACACACAGCTGTTCCTTCAAAACGGGGCTGAACAAAGTAACCACACCACCTAAAGGGCCACTCCCCAAGATAAGGAACATGCAAAGAAAAACCAATCACATCCATTTACCACCGGAGGCTGCCCCGTTCGTGGGTGTCCTTTCTGGGGTGCCTGAACTCACAAAGGGAAAAACTGAAAGTGAACAGGAGCTGAGAAATAAGGCACTATTTTTGCTAACAAAGAATAGACCCCTACCCCCTGACATCGACGGTAGAATACAATGTGTTAGAAGGGTGGGATGGTTAGGTCCGCTTCGAAAAGAGAGATCCGGTGATCTGGTGCTAATAAAGTTCATAAACAGCAATGTTGTCCCTTACCTCCAGTCTTGGAAACCACATAGGAGATGGACCTATACACACCTGGGGACTATCTGATTTTTATCCCAGAGAATCACTTCACCCCCATACAAGATCATCGAAGAGACTAACTTTTGGTTGGGCCAAAACGGCTCCGGGGTGAGGGGCTTTTAATACCCAGACTCTGACTTGATATACTATTGATTTGGTACCTGACCTTTCTTAAAGATTTTATGTTATAATGTTATTTACTGTGATATGATTTGAAATGTGATTGTGTATATATTTTGTAATGTGCTTTTATGATTTTATACCTAAAAATCGAATAAAGCTAAAGTTACTTACTTACTTACTCCAAAAGACTTTGAGCAGATTTATTACTAGGATCATCAAAATGAAAATTCAAGTCCCCAAACACAGAAAATTTGCTGCACGAAGATCAAGAGGGCAAGTGATTCGGTCAACAGGGAACCCCAGTTTTTAGATGTGCCAGGGGGGCGTTAAATGAGAACACCAGAAAAGGTAAGATATGGCTAGAATGGAATAGAGAAAAGTAGGACTTCACAGTTGGGAATCATGAGTGGCTCAATTTTGCAGTTATAGATTATTTTTTTTATTAATGACAATTCCTCCACCAGTTTTCAGAGAACTATTTATACCTAATGGAGCAAAATTGTGTGGTAGTACGACAATTCCATCTGGTATGGACCTGTCGTGGAGCCAGGTCTCTGATAGAAAAAACACATCCGGATCCATGTCAACTAGGATGTGAAATGGGTGCAACTGGTGTTTGGGAAGGGAGCAACAATTGAGACTAAAACAGTGGAAAACTTTAAACGAATGTGAGCCAGAATTGTCAACTCTGGAAAGGTGGGAAGTCTCTCCTCCGAAAGAAGGGCGGGGGCCACGCCAGGAATAAATGGGGAAGATATTATCAAATAAATCATGAGAGCAGAACCTGATGCTGGCATCAGGGGCAAGAACCTGACAAACATTGTTAGGGGTGGGTTTAAAACTCCTAAGATCTTGAGAGGAGAAAGTGAGTTGAAGCTGCACGCAAAAACGAGCAGGGGTTCTGGCCCCTGGCCCCGTACGGATGAGGATGGTGCAGCCGGGCTTGCCTTAGGCACACCTTCAGCGCACCAGCGGTGTACCCACCATGGCATGAGTTTGAATAGCAAAAACCTGGGAATGCCGTGAGACGCGAGTCTGGCTGGTTCGGGAACGCCCTCCGCCCAATCGGCACAAAGCCACGGCGGAACGGGGCAGAACCAGGAAAGAAGAGAAATTCCCCAGCGTGTGGAGGTGAGAGCCCGTCAAGTAAATATGCAAAAGTGAACTGTAATTAGCCACCAGTTAAAAAGTTAAAAAGCAAATGTCATAAAATCAAACAATGCAACGTACAGCAACAGCGCAACTGATCTCACTCATGTTAATGGATGGAAAAAATCCTTTAGGCAAAATACAGGAACTAAGAAGCTGCTTGGTTGTTATCCAGGGTTCTAGACTGACCAGTAGAATGTTTCAAAAGTACTTTTCTTATATAATTGAACATATTTAGCAATCCTATTATATAGAACACAAAGAGAAATATGAATAGCTATTTTGTGGCTAACAGTCTTGAAAAGTGATAGCATTTTTGAGGCATGCAAAATACATATGAAATTGTGGCAGAAGTTATACAGAAAGAGTTTGTGAGAAACATATATTTATGGAACTGGTCTCATAATGAAAGAGGGAGGGTTATTTATTTATAAAGCATGAAAAACTAGTGTGGATGAAATGTTTAATAGCCGACGTATCAAGAATTCTATTAAGGACACGGAGGCGAGGAATATGCTTCTCATTTCTTTACAACTAATTTCAGCAGCCAATCTCAATGAAGTAAAACACAAACTACATTATCCATGTTTCCCTGAACCTCCCATGTCACATGCTCCAGTCATATATGAGCTACCCATGTAACTGTGGAAGTCGCCATTTTGTGTCCTCTTTCTTTGTTAGATAAGTCCATAAGAACAGAATATTCCAAAGGGAAACAGGGTAAAAGTCACCAAAGATCCATAAAGCCCAACGTGGACGTAAAACTTCCAGTTGATCCAACAGGGATGTATATCACCAACCACAACCCGTGACTGAACTCTGCAATGGTATTAAAATTGCAGCGAGTCAACACGCCATATATAACTCCTCTCAAGGGAAAGAATTCCAAAGCAGAGTGTCCCTCACAGCTGTCCTGGGTTTTTCCTGAAATACAGAGAGATCCCCAAAGTAAAATCTGGCATCATAAATATAAAGCATAGACTATTTCCAGAAATCATCAGGTGGGAGACATAAAAAACAGAAACAACTCAATGTTGTATCAACATTAGTTATAACAATACACTAATAACAATTAAATTATAGTTCAAAGACAATTGCATCTAAAGGGTGATCCTTGCCTCTGTGTACTTAATAGAATTGGAAATTCCTGATGCGTCAGCTAGGCACATTTTCATTCAATGTCAGCACCAGTGGTTCCGATTATGCTAGTTTAAAGTTGTGTTACCCCCACAGATGCCACATCTACAATAGGTTTATAATAGTATTTCTTATATATAGACTCAGAGATCCAGTCTGCCACTCTTATGATGTCTTCTACACGAGAGCCGAGAGCATATGATCTGGATGCCATGGCTCCTCTGGCAGAATGCACCACAAAGACAGAAATATTGACTCCTGCTTCTGCCATAGTCATTTCATCCACCTGGCTAAGGTAGCTGCAGACACTGGTTTTTAGGGTTTTTGTAAGGCAATGAGTAGTTGTCCTCCAGCCTCCTATTTCATATTACAAGTAGCAATTTCATAAACCTTTAAGCATTGCAGCACACATACTTTACTACTGTTTGGGAAACTTGGATAGGTTACAAACATGGAAATAGATTTGGTGCGACGTGTGATAGTACATAAAATGCCTCGGGAGAGAATACTTGACTTGATAGATTCACTACTCGTAAGACCAATACCCTCTTACAGGAAATCAGACATAATAACATTGTGAGCTTGGCCCTAAAGCTATTTGCACGACAAGTATTTGTTTGTAGGCCATTGCGCCAAGCATTTGAGAACAACATTCCCGTCCCCCAATGGGTGTATACCTGAGTCTCGGAGGGTTGACCATATGGATACCTTTCATCCATTTGCAGATTAGAGGGTGTTCATTTAATAGTTTACCCTCTACTGGGAGGTGTCCTGTGGAGATTGCCGATCTGAAGTTATGAACTGTTCGGTATGCTAAACCGGAAGATGTTAGTTCTGATAGAAAGTTTATTACTATACAATGTTGTGCCCCCACTGGATCAACACTCTTTGTGTTGCACCAAGCACACCATCTCCTTCGAGCTAAAGAATATCTTTTATGGGTGTTATCTGGCCAGGCCTGCCTGATGAAGGATGCTGCTTGTTGTGAAATGCCTTGGATATGCCATATTTGCCTGAAACCATCCAAGCCATCAGCTTGAGTTGACCTGATAGATTCAATGGGTGAGGAATACCTTCCGTTTCTAGGAGGAGATCCAGCTGAACTGAGAGTAGAACTTGAGGTGCACTCCCTAGAGTTAGAGCTACTGGGAACCAAGGTTGCACTCTAAAGTAAGTTGTCATCAAAATGATTTCTACTCCTTGTCAACTGATCTGTGACAGGACACCGGGAATCATCAGGAATGGGGTAAAGGCACAGCCTCAGAACTGATCCTAGTTCTGGATGAATGCATTTGTCACCTGGGCATCGGATCTGGGTGCAAGCTCAAAAAATGTGCCAGTTGCCGATTGAGTCATGATGCGAACAGATCTATTTCACACAGGCCCTACAATATGTTCAGAGCTTGAAAAACTGAGTGATTCAGTTTCCAGTCGCTGAAATCTCGTAAGTGTCTGGAGTTCCACTCGGCATTGGTGTTTCTCTTGCACGGTAGATGCTCGACTATGAGTGAGATGCAATGATCGAGGCAGAAGTGACAGAAGTCCTTGGCAATCTCTGCTAGTAGACAGGACTTCTTCCCCCTGAGCTTGTTGACATAGCGAACGGATGAGATGTTGTCCATTCTCAGTCATATATAATAGTCCGTCTTTATCGGGGAGAAACTCTTGCAGGTGAAAGAGCCTGCAGGAGTTCCATGCAATTTATGTGGAGCCTGAGCTCTGCCTCCAACCACGACCCCCTTTTGACATCGTCCTGCACATCACTCTCTAACCCAACCAGCTGGCATTCAATTTGATTCCTATTTCTGGCGAGGAGCCAAAAATGGCTCGACCATTCCAGGATTCCCTGTCGTCCAACCACCATGTTATCTCTATCCTGGCTTTGCCCATCAATGGGGGACTTGTTCTGTGTAAGATAGACCCGTCCATAAGTGTTGGATTTTTTTTTATCTCTGAAGGGCTCTCTAATGGAGGGGGCCTGGAAATATGGCTTGTATCGATGAGGCCAGGAGTCTCACAATTCTGGTGATCTACCTCAATGAAACAGTCTGTTTGTACAACGCAGACCTGAATTCCCTATTGGTATTGCAAATCTTTTGGGTTGGAAGGAGCAATTGTGCTCAGACTGATTCTATCTGGAAACCCAGAAATGCCATTTGATGGACTGGTGACAGGACTGACTTCTGGTAATTGATCAGGAATCCCAGACTCTGAATAAGTTGTATAGTCCATCATAAATAAGTCCTGAATGTCTGAAGGTCCTGGACCATCAACAGGAGTCAGCATGAGCGGGAAATCCGTTACGCTCGCGGATTTTGCGGATTTTTGGGAAATCCGCAATCTGCGAATTTTGCGGATTTCCCGCAAAATCCGCAAAAAAAAATCCGCGAGCGTAACGGGTTCAAAAGTTGAACCCCCACTCATGCAACTATTTTACAATGGCGCCAGCAAGCTGCCAGCGCCGTTGTAAAATAGTTACAAAGTTAGCTTGCATAGGAACCACTAGATAAAACGAAGCAGGTGCTGCTTTATTTTATCTAAGTGCTTCCTGTGCAAGCTAACTTTGTAACTATTTTACAATGGCGCTGGCAGCTTGCTGGCGCCATTGTAAAATAGTTACAGGCACAGCCTTACACAGGTCACTCAAGGGACCCCTGCGCCCTTCAGGGCGATTGCATAGTAACACACACATGGTCACTCGAACTAGTTGGTGCTCAAATTCAGTGACTCATTCATTAGCCCAAAAACAATCATGAGCGTCTTCGAGCCTGGACAGGTGTGCCTCTTCCCAAATCTACCGTGGAAAATCAGCTGTGATGCTGGGTAGAGGGCGGCCTTTGCATGGTCGCTCGAACTAGTTGATGCTCAAAATCAGTGACTCATTCATTAGCCCAAAAACAATCATGAGCGTCTTCGAGGCGGGACAGGTGTGCCTCTTCCCAAATCTACTGTGGAAAATCAGCTGTGATGCTGGGTAGAGGCCTTTGCATCCTTGACTTTCATGAGCGCAATCCCCGTGCTGTTCCTGTGACCAGGAGCTTCTTTCTCTTCATATAATTGTGTTCGCATGGGTTGCTGCAAGTTCGCACGCGTTTTGTACAATTTCGCAATTTGCGAAATTGTACAAAACCCTCGCGAACTTGCAGAAACCCGTGCGAACATAAAAATAAAAAAATTCGCGAGAATTCGCGGATTTTGCGGATTGCGAGTTCGCAAATCCGCAAAATTCGCGAACGCGAGATTCGCAAAATTCGCCCATACTTAAACAGGAGGTTCTCTAGTCAATTAGACATAGTCCTCAAGCCCTCAGTGCTTCTACGACTGTTCTCATCAATTTAGTGAAACACAACGGGGCCAATGAGAGTCTAAATGGAAGGGATGTGAATTCCATGCACTCTCCTCGTTTTAAGAACTGTAGAAACCATCTGTGAGGTGGGAATATGGGGATGGAGAGGTAGGCATCCTCCAGGACCATACGGACCATCCAGTCGCATTCCTGTAGACTATCTCTTAGTAAGAGAATTTCTTCCATTTTGAAATGTCTATACATTATCCAGCCATTGAAATCTTTGAGGTTTAGGACTAGTAATGACCTCTGCCCTTCTTTTCAAACAGAAAGATGGGTCTCATAAACCCTTTGAGGTGTGGAGTTGTCAGGCATGCTGCCCCTTTGGCTAGGAGAGTTTGAATATAAAAACTTGTTGAGTTGGATATTCGTAAAATTCCAGTTTGAAGCCCAGAATGGTCTCCAGTACATATGGGTCCATGGATATGCATTTACAATTGTTGTGAGTAGCGACACTCTTCCTCCCAATATCACTTCTGAGAAGGAAATAACTCATACCAGTATATCCTGTGTCCTAGATTGCATTCTATTGTCCATGTCTGGATCTGCGGTAGAATCTGGGACGGCCACCTCTGGGTTGAGTGGGTTAGAAAGTGGGATCTGGTTGGTCTCCATACCAACCACCTTTGCCGCAGGCATGGTACTCTTGTTGAGAGCTTTGATGGGTTCCACAGCCTGGCGCACCCTCCATGGCACCTGGCACTGACAAAAAGGCCTCTCCAGAATACTCTTTTTAGCGACATTTGGGCCTTGTATATACTTTAGTAGGTGGCACAAAATCGGGAGAGCCCCCGAATAATAGGCTTTCAGCCATTGGGCTGGCTTCCAAATTTGATAGATCATTGAGTTTAGGATCTAATCTCATCAGGATAGATCTCTGGCGTGCTGTAGAGATGGTGTAGCTGGTGTTCCCTAACATGCAGACTGCTCACTGAGACCAGCCAATCAGATCGTCAGTATTTACTTGGGAGTTGGACTCTTTGGCTAAATCTGCTCAGTCTAAGATCTTAGTCAATGTTCCTGTCAGGTCAAGTAGTTTATCTTGGCACATCCAACATGAGCGATCCAGGCCCTTTTTCGGATCCCTTCAATATTTTTTCATAAAAGTGACCTTGATGGGATCTACCTCTGGCGTATCTGCAACCTTACCCCCCAGGTCTGGGGGGGCACTCCATGCAGAGGCATGCACGTACCTCTTTATCAAAGTTCCACCATAAATGGGTTTGAAGGTGTTCCGCAACCTCTAGAGGGGAATCCCAATTGGACTGCCTGGAGTGAATTATTTTGGTGGGCTCGAATTGGAGCACCCGAAGGGTATGGAGTGTTGCCCGTTTCTTCCTACTGAGTCTTGCCTTCTCACCCTCATCACTGTCCTCAGTATGGTAAGAGCAGTCTGAGTCTAGGGCCTCTGCATGCTGTGAGCTGTGAGACTGAGTGGACTATCCCTGTGGGTTGGCACTATATTCGTGTTCAGCCTCTCTCTTGCACTTCAGCTTTGCAAAAGCCTCTCCATGTACCTCTGGCTGTGATTTAGTCTTGACTTTGCTCTTTTTTGATGGGCCAACCTCATTGTTGGCTGGAGGAAGTTTGGGTTGCCAGCCTTGTTGGCATGCAAACTCATACAGCTTCCCTGTGAAGGGACCTTGTGCCTGTACCAGGGCCTTATTCACAGATTGCTGTACACGGAAGTCCACTGCATCCACCAAATCACGCTCTAGCTGATCATCACCTTCTTCATGGTAGTTGTCTGCCTCCACCTTATAGGGCTCCTATTGTGCCATTCTCTCTGCATGCACAATCAATTTACTGGGAGTTGAGAGAGTAAGCAGGGAGTGGAACTAACCCTGCAAGGCTAAGGATTATGCCTTAATTTAAATGTGGAGGGAGCTTTATGGACCAAAAACCTGTTGAGGCAAAGCCTATGCAAATATATACAACCCTGCACACACTTCTGAGACAGGGCGTAGGGGGAGCATTCACCCCTGCCACCAAATACAGAGCCAAGTCACGTTATGTGTAAAAAAAAGCCAGCAAACGCTCTGATCGATATCCCGGAGCGTTGCGTTCAATTTCCGCACATGCGCGTTGTGTGGTCCTCATTTGCAAGTAAAAGAAGACTGTGCATATCAGCAAGATGTGCGCTGTCCGCTCCCCGCTGCATTAAGGCAGCAAGCAGCGTCAGAGTCCTACCGCCGTAAGTGTTCAGAAAATGAAGGTGTAATCCCAGCGCTGCAGCGCATGCAGTAGGTGATTGGTCAACTTACCACTCCTGCCCTCATAGAACCGCATCCCGTAGAAAGCATGACATTCACAGCAAATAGAGGTAGGAAATACCTATAACTAAGGCATTACAAGCATATAGAAAATAAACATTCTAAGCTATAGAGATATGAGATATCTATAATTACGTCAATACAAGCATAAACAATTAAACTGCACTTATCTGGCTAGAAAGCAGCAAAGAAAGAGGAAACAAAATGGTGACTTCTACAGTTATATGGGTAGCTCATGTAGAATTGGAGCATATGACATGGGAGGTACGTCGGTAATGTAGCAAAGAAATGAGAAGCATAAACGGAGCCTCCGGTCATGACATAAAATTTGTGACATGTAAAAACAAAATGGCATAGAAAGAAAGGAGAGGTGGGCACACTCCTTCCCTGATAAAAATAGCTTTGGGCCAAGGTATTTTAACAGTCCAATAGATGGTACAGTGGTAGCTCAAAGTGAATATGAGTGTGTTTTGAGAAGGGGTCAAACTCCAGCTGGGAAATTCGGTTTTTATATTCTTTTTCATGTAATTTTTTTTTACACAAATGAAAGATGTCCCTATGTAATTCACCCCTAGCAGTGTCTGTGAGAATTGTGGCGTCTTTAGTCAAGTCAGTGCATGTCAGACATTTGTGACATATTGTGGAATGTGGGAGGGGGCAAGGTTTGCTATGAAAGAAATCCTTAATTTAAATGACACTTTTGACGTAAATAATTAATTTACTCTCTTAATTTCTATGCAGGTAAGTACTTAATCAATAATAACTCAATCAGAAGGAAAGAAAACAGAGTCCGCGGTGTTAGAGTTTCTAAGGGTTTTATTCCTCATAAAGGAATCAGGATATCATGTTCTGACCACCACAGGGGTGTCAGAAGGGATAGATGAGCGCGCTCTCGTTTATTGACAATACATAGCTTATATACTTGATTTACATCATAAGGTTCAATGTAAGAGGCGTAACAGCTGAGAGAAGACAAGATAACAGTATACACGTGGTACCAATACATCATCAAGAGGCGTAAACTAGGCGTGAACTAGAGGTGTGTGCTAG
Organism: Lissotriton vulgaris; assembly: GCF_964263255.1. NCBI lineage: Eukaryota > Metazoa > Chordata > Amphibia > Caudata > Salamandridae > Lissotriton > Lissotriton vulgaris. The sequence goes on along the minus strand of NW_028247755.1, from coordinate 496,683 downwards.
AAACGTCACTGATAGGTGACGCAAGTGGGTGGCACCAAGGGGTGGTGCTAACAGAATGTTGCAATGTCAGCAGAAATCGGAAGCTTGGATGCGCGCGCAGCTGCATGACGTGTGATTGACGGGGTGCAGGGGTCTTGACATTTACACTGACGGAAAGAGACAGAAGTCTGGCATGTCAGATCAACTTGTACTTCTATCATATCTGATATCTGATGTTTAGGAACTATACTATCTGGGCGGAAAGGTCTCTAGGGCAGAAGCTATTCTATGCTAACTGTGGATGCGTGTATAAGCGCCTGAGTGTCTACATGTGAAACGTGGGGGCACGGGGCCTTCCATGGAAGCATGGCAACGGAGGCTATGAATTACTTGTATTAAGACAGGTCGGCCCTTTTGGCTTTGCAGCTGGAGAGGATGTTTACAGGATCTAGTAGGCAGGAATGTATTCTCGGGGAGCGGAACAGATAACTCGAAGGTTATAGTCAGTCTTGGCAGAAAGCAGGCTTGAGCTGAGCGCGAGGGGCCGCGCTGAATGTAGGACAGAGTTCACGAGTACAGAGGTAGCCTGGGCAGAGCCAGGAGCCACAAAAGAGGTTCAGATGGCAGGAATTCAGGGCCTACTCTGGCTAGAGCAGGAAAAAGTGAAAAGTGTACTATAAAAAGACGTTGGCATAGCATACTTAGGAACGGACTATATAATCCATTGATGGTGCATCTGAAAGAGGACAAGTTGACGGTGGACGCAAATGTATTTGCGTCTTCATAGCTGGCACAGGAGGGAAGTTACATGCACTTTAAGCTGGTACATGGAGTCGGTGGGGTACGCGCTAGGGAACACAACATGGCCAAAATTTAATTTTCCTCATTCCCTCCTTGTTCCCTACGGACCCTTCATGAAATATCGATCCTCATGAATCGATCAGTCTGTTCTTGTAACATCATTTGTTCTTCTTTCTTTCGGTTACGTTTTGAGTGGAAACTGGAATGTTCAATACAAGAAGTGGCACACAGTCCACAGATCGCTGGCCCACACTGTAGGCACAGGCAGCAACTGAATACTAGGACTAGGCCAATGCCTAGGAAGGATAGGATCTTCCATCCCCAAGCTGTTAACGTTGTCCAGAACCAACCGGACCAAGTCCAGGTGCCTGGATTCTGGTGTATCTGATTTGCAATTTTATGAAGACGGGTGATAGCTTGATATACAGATGGTGCATTCTGTGGAATGAAAACACAGCAGCTTGACCCGATGACCTTACAGGCTCCACCTCTATCTGCCAAGATGACGTCAATTACAAGACGATTCTGAAGGACAACAACCCGCATAGCGGACTGCTCTTCTGTTAAGTTACCTAAGGCGGAGGTAGTTTCATTTACTACGGCTTCAAGTGTTCTAGTTAATCTGCGTATTAATTTACTATTCTGGACAGGGCCTAAAAAGAAAAAGAATCCTTTATTAAAATCAGTGTACTGTTCCCATGCCGTTTCTGTGTAGTCGACAAGGGGGGCATCTCTTCTGGGTCTATTCTTTACTAGATTGCTATTTCTATGGTAATCAGAAGGAGCTAGAAAAACGGGTGGCAGAAGGAATGCAATGTAACAGGTACCATCCCAATCTGGAGGTAGACGAATGTATGCGGTATGACCACACACAAAGTAAGAATGACTGATAGCTTTGAAAGATGACTTTCCATCATCACTGAATTCGACCACAGTAGTGCATTTACTATGACCTAAGTGTACTGAACCTTTCTTCTTGATACATAATTCACCAGTGACTGGCAGTACTGACATAATAGGTAGAACTGGTGCGGCTTCGGATTCGACAGTAAGAATCATAAGGCTAATTGTATAATTACCTAACCCATATACTTCATTTTCTAGATCAGTTCCTATTCTAATGGGCAGTCCCTCCTTATCCGGGTAACAGACGTCTAGTAGGACCAAGTTCAGGTTTCCCCAAACCCAACCCCCATCGAAAACAGCAATGTCGGGATCTAAAGAATTAATTATCTTAAACCATGCTCCGCAGGAGCCATTGTGAGTGAACGGATACGGAAAGAGAGGCAGGGCTCCCTTGTAATTCTGGTAGGGAGGGAGTCGGCCACATATCCAGCAATTTGTAGCATTGTTAGTTTGATGAGAATGATGTAACATACTAATGAATGTATTGTTGCGCAGCGCAAGTCTGTAGGAAAGCTCATGAGGAGGTAACTCACTAAAAGTGTGTTCAGCAGAGACATTGTAAGCAGATTGTTCACGCTTGAAGATAGGATAGTATATAGGTAACAAGATGCTAGCAACAATTATTAATATACTGAGAATAAACATAATTATTAGTGTCACTATGCAGTGACTACGAAGTGATTTGCAATATGTTCTTTTCTTTTCTTCTCTCTCTCTAACTCGATCTAGGGGATACATGTCAGAAACTATTTAACCGATTCACCTAGGGGAGGACTTAAACAATTAAACTGTCTGACTTGCTAGATCGTAACTTCATACGATATTGTTCTTGAGGAGTTTTTTCTCGTTTGGATTCGGAAAAGTCTTTGGGATCACAGTCTTTGGTGGGGGTGGGTGTGTCTTGTTCCGGTTTCAGTCCTGGGAATGTTTTGATATGGCTTAGGTGGACCCACCCCTTTCTTCCTTCCAACTTGACTGCGGTCTTTGTCGTAAGTAGAACAGTCTTCGGAGACTTCCAGCGGGGCTCCAACGGACTTTTCCTGTCGAAGTTTCGGACTAAAACAACATCACCGGGGCGGACGTCATGCTCCTTCACATCGGTGTTGTCAGGGAAGGCTGCGGCAACCTGTGAACGACATGATTGGAGTGCAGACATCAAGGAGGCAAGGTAATCTGTCAACATATTAGAATCAACATCGGTTATCTTTTTAGGAATGGGCGTCCCCCACATATTCGGTGGTCTGCCAAAGACCACCTCGTACGGAGATAGCCCCGATCTCGAATGGGCGACCATTCTCATATAGAATAGTGCCACCGGCAGGGCGACTATCCAGTCGACCCCTTTTTCCTGACATATTTTGGCAAGGCGAATCTTTAATGTCTGATTATGCCTTTCAACAAGGCCTGCGGCTTCTGGATGTCGGACACAATGGAACTTCCACTGGTATCCCAATAACAAGGAAACTTCTTTCATTAGGGCAGACGAGAATGGCTGACCGTTATCTGAGTACACGACACGAGGCAAGCCGTACCGTGGGAAAAATTCACGAACCAACTGTTTGGCAGTGGTCGGAGCAGTGTAATCTGGGACTGGGTATGCTTCGGTCCAGCGGGACAGAGCACAGACAACTACGAGAACATATTTAAATCCTCGACAACGGTCCATCTGGATATAATCCATCTGGAGGACTTCAAAAGGGTGATCGGGAGGATGAAATCCACCTTGCTCTACAGGGACGCTTTTACCTGGATTGAACTGACAACAGATCATGCAAGTACGCACTTTCTGTTTTGCGGCTGCTCGTAAGTGTTTATTGTTCCAGAGATTTTGCAAACTGTCTAGCATGGCTTTCTCTCCCAGGTGGGCAGGACTATGTGCTGTATTTATCATGACTTGAACCATGGAGTCAGGGAGAAACCATGTAGATTTTCCCTTCGTCATCCAACCCTGATCTGTCTGGATCCCTCCTAGTTCGATCCATTTCTTTATTTCGTCTGCAGTAGCGTGTGCCTGAATGTCAATAACATCTAATGTGGGATCTCTGACTGTCATGCAGTTTGTCGGATCTGTTGTCTTTATCGTATCAGTTGTCTGAGTGTGAGTCAGTGCTGTATGTTTTGCTGTCTGATCTGCCAGGTCATTACCCTGGGAAACAGAATCTGTGGCTTTAGTATGTGCCTTACACTTCATGACTGAAATGGCTGAAGGCAGATGTATTGCTTCTAGCAGTGCTTGAATGAGAGGACCATGCTGTATCTTTGTACCATGAGAGGTCAGGAAACCTCGTTCTTGCCAGAGCATACCAAAGTCGTGTACGACTCCGAACGCATAACGGGAATCTGTATATATGTTAACATTTCTGTTCTTTGCTAAAATACAGGCTCGGGTCAGAGCGATGAGCTCTGCCGCTTGAGCAGACAGTGTATCAATACGATGTGTTTCTTTAACTTCAGTTTCAGTGGTCACGGCATACGCGGCCACTAACTCTCCTGTACTTGTTCTCATGCATGAACCATCCACATAAAGTGTCAGGTCTGGATTTGTCAATGGAACATCTGTTAAATCTCGTCTGGGCTTTGTTACTGCATTAATAATCTCTATACAATCATGTGGAGCTGGATCTGTCATAACTGTAGGTAACAATGTTGCTGGATTCAAGATACTGCAGCGTCTGATTTCTATGTGTGGCTGGAATAATGTCAATTCGTAACCTGTCAATCGTGCTATAGTCAAGTGTTGAGTCTGGGTTCTGTTTAACAGAACCTCTACAGAATGTGGAACTTGTACTGTTAACTGATGACCTAAAACAATTGAATCGCTTTGTCTGATTGCTAACGCTGTTGCTGCTACTGACTTTAAGTATGCAGGGAGTGCCTGTGCTACTGAATCCAATGTACTTGAAAAATAAGCGCAAGGCTTATGTGAACCTGCTTGATCTTGAGTGAGGACAGACAATGCTGTACCGTCACGTTCTGTAACAAAAAGTGTAAACGGTTTGCTGTAACATGGTGTCGCTAAAACTGGTGCTTGGCATAAAACTTTCTTTAATTCCTCAAAGGCTTGTGTGTGTTCCTGAGTCCAAGGGAGGACAGTCGAAGTCGCTGCCTCCTGTGTCGTTAACTGGATGAGTGGTTTAGCTAAAAATGCATATTGAGGAATCCATTGTCTGCAGTACGAGGTGAGGCCTATGAAGGCCCGCACTTCCTTTTGTGACTGGGGTCGGGGCATGTTTACAATTAACTGAATGCGATCGGGAGTGAGCTGTCTCCCCACTTTGGACAGCAAGTGACCCAAGTACACAACTTGCTGAACACAGAATTGTAGCTTCGAAGGAGACACCTTGTGTCCCTTGTCGGCTAGGAAATGCAAAACTATCAGAGATGCTTGTTCACATTCGGGTTCACTTCGTGCGGTGATCAGCAGATCATCGACGTACTGTAGTAAAGCGGTATTAACTGGCATTTGGATACAATCTAGTTGTCTTTTCAGTGCTTGACTATAGATGCTGGGGCTTTCTGTAAATCCTTGAGGTGCGCGGGAAAATTTGAAACTTCGTCCATTTAAACTGAATCCGAAGAGATATTGGCTCTCCGGGTCAATAGGTACACTGAAGAAGGCGTTCTTGAGATCGATTACAGTAAAGAACGTTGCTTCTGAATCAATGGCAGTTAACAGGGAGGAGATATCGGGGACCACAGGATACTGTGGTACAATGCATTTGTTCAGTTCTCGAAGATCAATCACCAGCCGATATACTGGCGGTGCATTGCGGTCTGTACGTTTAAGAATTGGAATGATGGGTGAATTACATATATTGGAGTCGGTCTCTACGACCACTCCTTGGGCAATAAGCTCTTCAATGATTTTCAGTAAAGCCGCTACTGCATCGGGTGGTAACTTGTATTGTCTGATTCTGGGTAAAACAACTCCTGACTTGAGTGTAACACGGTATGGAGTGATATGCATACAACCTACATCTGCTGGGCCTTTTGCCCATAAGTGATCTGGTACATTTTTCAGTCTAACATCAAAATCACGTAGAACATAATGACCCTTGAAATCCCGTAGAAAGAGTCTGACTCCCTCCGGGGAACAGCAAATTATAGCTCCTAGAGCCTTCAGTGTTTTAATTCCTAACAGATTTTCGGGACATGATTTCGTAAGTAATAAATCTGTAACTCGAGATAATGGACCCACAGCTAGTGGTACTGGTTCTGATACTTCATTTACAATAGGCTGTCCTGAAAAACCAAGGGAAACATTCTGTGAGCCTGAGAGGGGTGCCCCTGGAACTTCATTATGACTCATAGTAGTGCGACTTGCCCCTGTGTCAATTAAAAACTTTCTGTCTTTTCCTAATACTTGACTATGTACATAAGGACCTTCTTGATCTACAGGAATTTCAATAAGAGGCAAATCACTTTCCCTCCCTAGGCTGTTTCATGTATAACACTGATAATCTGGATATGCCGACTGGGCATACTGGTACATTTGTTGTGAGACTTCTCTAGTTGCGGCAGCGGGCTGTGTCTGAGCATGCTGTGGCTGCGGTACCGCTACTGTCTGTACTGTATGGGACTGATCATGCATAGGCTGTGTATTCTGCATTGGCTGTTCGTTCTGTGAGGTCTGTTGATGACCCTGTTCATGTCTAGGCGGACGCGGTCTTTCTTTAGTTTTACCTGTCTCGATGTTATGTTTCAGGACTGGGCATTCATGTACGTAGTGACCTGGCTGCTTGCAATAATTACATGTCCCTTTAACGGGAGCGGCAGAATGATTGGTCTGGGCCCCACCTTTTCTATGACCCTCGGCTGGAATTGTCTGAGCTACTAACATTTTCATTTTTGTGTCTTTCATACGTTTCTGTTCCTGGTCCTGTTCTTCCCTAATTCTATTCTGGTGATATTGTAACATTTGTAACATCTGTGATGGCGTATTTGCCTGCCAAGTACTTTCAACCTTGTACACTCTATTTTTAACTAGGGGTAGGGCGTTCTCTACTAATTTTGTTACAAAAAGGTGTGGATATGACTCGCTACTAGTTTTTAGGCCACTATTGATAATGAAACATTTCTCGAATCTTGAATAAAAGTCACTAGTATCTTCATCTTGTTTCTGTTTGCAGGACGAGATTGCCTCCCAGTCTTCCTTTCTAGTTGTCAATAATCTTGGCAGAACCTGTACGATTAAACCTGGTAATGCTTTAGTCAGATCCCCAAGGCCTACCCCTGGGACTCGTTTCTTTTCTTCGTCTTCTATTTCTGCCCATGCTATCTTTGACTCTCCCACTTCCCAATCCTTTTCCTTTAATTTCTCGTAAATGCCCGTGGGCAACAGTACTTTTAACATTTTCATAATATCATCATACGTGTAATCTCCCATCAGTAACATGTCTTTAAGCTCTCTGTGAAAACCTGCAGGGTCTTTATCATGGCACGGGACTAATTTCTTCATTTCTAATAGTTCTAACTTAGTCAGTGGTGTGTGAACATACACACGTTTCAGGTTATTATCGGCACCCATAACTGGATGTACTTCTCGTAAGGGATTCTGACTCTCAATGCCGCCACCGCATTGCATGTGGTACATTTTTCTTTCTGGAGGCGGGGCGGGAACATATTCAGAGCTCAGGAAGGTGTTATACTTGCGTCGTTGTTCTAGAATTATTTGTATTAATTTGGTACTAAAACCTCTCCATCTATCCATGAGTAGTGCTTCCAATGTTTCGTGTAAGGGACCTGGATCGGAATGATGGTTTCTGAACTTGATGAGGAGGTGCTGAATCATGTATACACCTGCTATTTTCTGCTCTTCCGGGGAAAGGTTCAAGAATGTCTGCACTAACGTGTCATCATTATATATGTCTGGGTTTTCGGCCCACAACACGGCTGACCGGGCTAGTTCCTGTTCATCCATAGAATTGAGTATATGGTACCCTACTCGATCTCGAAGCCTTTTATCAGTTTCCTGGAACTGATGTTCTGAAGAATTCGGATTTGTTAAAGCGGAGAAAAGGACTCTCTTGCTCTCCGGACGGATGCCTTTCCTAAGGTAATTTCCCCTACCTACATATGCTATAGTGTCTGTAGACTTTCCTGATGTTTCATCTTCATCTTCCTCCTCGGAGGAAGTTTTATCAGTGTCTTCCTGATGTGCAGTTAATACCGCCTTTCTAATTTTCTGGGACATAGTGGCTATGCAAGTCCCCTTGTCATGTTTCGCGTCTGCTATATTTTGGCCCCACTTGTTTAATGCGTCTAACTCACTTTGATCTGTCCCGGGCCTGTCTCGTTCTCTTATCACACAATTAATGAAGAATCGTAATATCTGTTTTTGAATGTCAACTTTCTGTTTATACATGGCAGCTTTGACACTGTCGGGGTCTTTCCCTGTCTGTATGAATTTGTATAGTCTGTCGAGAGCTTCCTGCATTCCTACACAGCATAGCAAGTTATCGGTGGCAGATCTTAAGCGCAGTGATGCTAATACCATTAGATCGTCGTTTCCGGGTACTGGATCATATCTGCAGAATGACATCCTATCTTTGAATGCCTCAAGCCGGGATGAGTAGGGAGACTGGAAAGGATTCTGCGTGTCCCTTAAATGCAATCTGTGTGTCGGTGGCGGGGTCTGTAGACCCGCTGTCGCACCTCCTGAGGCGGATGCTTGGGCATTATCTCTCCGCGGAGTCTGTATCTGGACTTGAATCTGTCTTTTAGTAAGATCAGGTAGTACTGGTTTCGGTAGATCTGTCTTGAGTGGAGGAAGTGGCGGAGGTGGCGGAACAGGGGAGGTCTGTCGCGGTACCGGCGGAACATTGTCTGGGGGCGCAGTGCCACCCCCATCCCTGTCAGTAGGCAGGGCACGAACAGGCATGTTGGTATAAGCTGGTACTACATCCTCTAGATACGAATTCAGAAATATATCTTTAGTAGTTTTATGCGTTACTTTAGTTGGAACTAATGGTGTCGGTAAGTTTTTCGGTATCTCTGATTCAGTTTCCGATGGGCCATCTGCTACAAGATACATACCGTTTACAAGATTATTTCGGGCACGGTCTATTTGTTCTGTTTTTACTCGGATCCCTTCAGTAACTAATTCGTTTTCTCGCTCTTTATCTGATTCTTTAAGTCTGTCTTCTCTACGGAGTGCTTTGTCAGCACGCTTACGTGATTCCTTACGCCAAAATTCTATGGCGTCCTTCTGGGATTGCCTAGCTTTCTTTTTCCATAATGCTTCTTCTACCCTCATGATGCACTCAGCATCCCACGTTCCGGTAACAGGCCATCTGTGTCTTTCGTCTAGGTGCTTGGTGTAATCGGCCCATAAATCTAGGTATAATATGGCATCTATGCCGTGTTTCTGATACATAAAATTGCCTGGAGTGTCCCTAGGGGGAATAGGAATTTCTTCCTCTAATAACCCTTTCCTAGTTCCGATCTGTTTTAACTTGCTGAGGAACGGCATCCTGCTTACTTGTTACTGAATGCTAGATCTTTTATTCCTTGATACGAGTTGCTAGTTGATACAAGAAATACAATAATACACAGTAAAACAGTCACATTCATACCACAACATTAATCACATGAAAACATTGAAGACATAGCTAACTAAGTATACTGCTCAACAGTACGGATACACTGCTGTAACAGTGCAGAAATTCGGAAGACTCGATATACTGCTAAACAGTACAGATACACTGCCTAAAAACAGTGCAGACCGGACTTGCGTACCCAAACCCGTCTAGATACGACCCAGCAATGGTACTCACCGGGAAGCACGGAAAACAGAAGGCCTCGGAAAACTCGACTGGACTCGATTCGGAACTTCGGAAAACTTCGGAAAACTGGTGGGCCTCTTCACACCTCGGACCTTGCTTCTTTCGGCTGGGCTCTGGTCGGGATCCTCCGCACTCCTCACCGCCTCGTCTGGGCACTGATCGCAGTCTTCGTCACCTCCGTGGGTCAGAGGGGGATGCAGGAAATCCTGCCAGTACACGTGTAGTCCGTCTAACTGATGGCAGGGGACACGGATTGCAACGCACCTTCCGGCGCGTGAGGTGGGGGAGGGGTCCCTATTCGGGCGCCAAAATGACGTAAATAATTAATTTACTCTCTTAATTTCTATGCAGGTAAGTACTTAATCAATAATAACTCAATCAGAAGGAAAGAAAACAGAGTCCGCGGTGTTAGAGTTTCTAAGGGTTTTATTCCTCATAAAGGAATCAGGATATCATGTTCTGACCACCACAGGGGTGTCAGAAGGGATAGATGAGCGCGCTCTCGTTTATTGACAATACATAGCTTATATACTTGATTTACATCATAAGGTTCAATGTAAGAGGCGTAACAGCTGAGAGAAGACAAGATAACAGTATACACGTGGTACCAATACATCATCAAGAGGCGTAAACTAGGCGTGAACTAGAGGTGTGTGCTAGAAACGTCACTGATAGGTGACGCAAGTGGGTGGCACCAAGGGGTGGTGCTAACAGAATGTTGCAATGTCAGCAGAAATCGGAAGCTTGGATGCGCGCGCAGCTGCATGACGTGTGATTGACGGGGTGCAGGGGTCTTGACATTTACACTGACGGAAAGAGACAGAAGTCTGGCATGTCAGATCAACTTGTACTTCTATCATATCTGATATCTGATGTTTAGGAACTATACTATCTGGGCGGAAAGGTCTCTAGGGCAGAAGCTATTCTATGCTAACTGTGGATGCGTGTATAAGCGCCTGAGTGTCTACATGTGAAACGTGGGGGCACGGGGCCTTCCATGGAAGCATGGCAACGGAGGCTATGAATTACTTGTATTAAGACAGGTCGGCCCTTTTGGCTTTGCAGCTGGAGAGGATGTTTACAGGATCTAGTAGGCAGGAATGTATTCTCGGGGAGCGGAACAGATAACTCGAAGGTTATAGTCAGTCTTGGCAGAAAGCAGGCTTGAGCTGAGCGCGAGGGGCCGCGCTGAATGTAGGACAGAGTTCACGAGTACAGAGGTAGCCTGGGCAGAGCCAGGAGCCACAAAAGAGGTTCAGATGGCAGGAATTCAGGGCCTACTCTGGCTAGAGCAGGAAAAAGTGAAAAGTGTACTATAAAAAGACGTTGGCATAGCATACTTAGGAACGGACTATATAATCCATTGATGGTGCATCTGAAAGAGGACAAGTTGACGGTGGACGCAAATGTATTTGCGTCTTCATAGCTGGCACAGGAGGGAAGTTACATGCACTTTAAGCTGGTACATGGAGTCGGTGGGGTACGCGCTAGGGAACACAACATGGCCAAAATTTAATTTTCCTCACTTTGGGAATGGTTCTGTAAGAAAAAGAAATGCATGGGGCAAGTGCCAGAGGCAAAGAAAGGAAGGGCTCTTTGTTTATAAATCATGAAAATCAAGTGTAGATTTGTGGCATGTAAAACGGAAACAACATGGAAATAGAAGAAGGACAGCACCTTTTTTCCGTGACACAAAGGCTTTGAACAGAGTTCTTTATTGCAGTACAAAGGGTCAAGTGGTAGTGCACAGGAGCTTGCAGTGGTTTTTGACAAGTGTTCAAGCCCCAGCTGGGGAAATTCGATTTTTTTATTTTTTCTATTTTTCTTCTATTTTACCCGAATGAAAGATGCCCTATTGTAAATCAACCCTGGCAGTGTCTGTGAGATTTGTGGACTTTTTAGTCAAGCCAGTGCAGGTCAGACATCTCTGACATGCTGTGGCATGTGGCAGGGTGGCAAGGTTTGCTATGAAAGAATACCCTTAATTTGTGGAATGAGACTTTGGGAATGGCTGTGTAAAAAAAGAAATGCATGGGGTAAGTCCCAGAGTGAAAGAAAAGAAGGGCTATTTATTTATAAAGCATGAAAATCAAGTGTGGATTCATAGAATGTTAAAGCAAAACAGAAAAGAAATAGCAGGACCACCACTCTCTGTCTATGACAAAAAGCTTCACACCCCTTAATGTTAGAATATACCAGTTGGTACAGGGGTTAGTATCAGGGACTGGCTTGCATTTTGACAAGGGTTCAAACCTTCACCTTGGAAAATTCATTTTTATATTGTTTTTCTTTCTTTTTGTGTGGTATTTTAGCCGAGGGAAAAATGTTCCTTTGGAAATCACCAACTGGCATCATCTGCAGTTAATCATGAAAGAGCATGTCAGAAATCTATGACATGCTGTGGCACATGTCACATGAGCTGTAGCCTATGCCACATGACCGAGTGACATGCGTCCCATGACAGGAATGGGCTCCCACCCTTACTGTAGCCAGAGTCTAAGTTACCACAGCTGCAAAAACTAGAGGCTAAAGACAGAGAAGCCATTTAATTAGCAGGCAGCACCATTGCAGAACAGGTGTTTTATTGGCTGTGCGGTGGGGAGACTGATCCAAGCCAAGTGCCCTTCATACAAGAGGTGAGCCAAGAAAGAAAAAAAGCATATTTGCATACATGGCCTTTGCCATTTCCACAGATGATGGTATTTGACTTTTGCAGACACAGACAAGGGTTTTGCTGAAATGCGCATTTTTTGTGTGCAGTCAGTTAGGGAGCTATTCCTCGGAAGGGTGTAGTTCGGAGACAAGGCCGCCCACAGGATACAGTTCATCAGTATTACTCATCATAGGACATTTCTACAGAGTTGAAAAGTTCAGGAGTGAAGAAAGACACAGAAGAGATCACTTTCTACAGCACAGCCAAGGATGCTCTGGGAAAGTGCACTCCAGCGCGTGTGAGGGAGGGGGTGCACCCTCTGTTTGAAGCAATGAGGCAGACCCTACAAAAAGTTGAAGACTTTTTTAATTCAACGTGTAGATTGTTTAAATCCAAGAGGTGATAATGATAATACACATAATATAATTGAAATAATTATTATATAAAAACACTTTAAAGCCTCTAAAGTCCACAATAAAGCCACGTTTTTGAGACAATATTTTATTATTATTAGATCTTGTTCAGGATGATTATTCTACTGACCCATCTCCTATTTGCAAAAATACTTATTTAATCATGATTTGTTTTATTGGATCCTGTGTTATATCGATACAGTGGGTGTCCTAGTCCTTGTCCCTCTTGACTTACTTTTCGATCATGTGGGCATAGAACTTTGATGCCATATAACAAATTGTTATTTAACATTTAAAGAAAAACAATGTAAAAAAAAAGAATTCCCCCCGGATTCTTACTGGAACATTTTGGGGGTGATCCGTCAAATGTGGCCTAGAAATGTGGGGGTATACATATCAATCAATCAGACATTTGTAAAGCGCGCTACTCACCCATGAGGGTCTCAAGGCGCTGGGAGGGGCGAGGGGGAGCAGCTACTGATCAAACAGCCAGGTCTTGAGGAATCTCCTGAAGGTCAGCAGGTCATGGGTCTGTCGTAGGTGGATGGGGAGGGTGTTCCATGTCTTGGCAGCGAGGTGGAAGAAGGATCTGCTGCCGGTGGTTGTTCGGTGGATGCGTGGAACGGTGGCGGGGGTGAGGTCAGGGGAGCAAAACTGGTGGTTGGGGGTGTAGAATGTGAGTTTGTTGAGGTATGCTGGTCCGGTGTCTTGGAGTGCTTTGTGAGCGTGGGTGAGGAGCTTGAAGGTAATTCATTTGTTAACGGGAAGCCAGTGCAGGTTCTTCAGGTGGGCGGTGATGTGGCTGTGGTGGGGGATGTCGAGGATGAGGCGTGCGGAGGCGTTTTGTATGCATTGAAGTCTCTTCTGGAGTTTGGCCGTGGTTCCCACGTAGAGGGCGTTGCCATAGTCCAGCCTGCTGATGATGAGGGCTTCGGTGACCGTCCTTCTGATTTCGGTGGGGATCCTTCTGAAGATCTTGCGATGCATATGGAGGGTGTTGAAGCAGGAGAAGGAGACAACCTTGACTTGTTGGGTCATTGACAGAGGAGAGTTCAGAATAAATTCCAGGTTGCGTGCATGGTCGGTGGGTGTCGGCGCAGTTCCCAGTGAGGCTGGCCACCAGGAGTCGTCCCAGGCGAAGTGGGTGGAGCCGAAGATGAGGACCTCCGTCTTGTCCAAGTTCAGTTTCAGGCGACTGTTCTTCATCCATATGGCGACGGCCTTCATCCCTGCGTGGACGTTGGTTTTGGCGGTGGCGAAGTCTTTGGTGAGGGAGAGCATCAGCTGAGTGTGGTCGACGTATGAGACTATGATGAGGTCGTGTGATCAGACGATGTTGGTGAGCGGTGTCATGTAGACGTTGAAGAGGGTCGGCTGAGGGATGATCCTTGGGGTAAGCCGCAGGTCATCATGGTAACTTCAGATCGGAATGGAGGGAGGCGGACTCTCTGGGTTCTGTCGGTGCGGAAGGAGGTGATCCTGTCCAGGGCTTTTTCGCAGATTCCCGTGGTGTAGAAGCGTGTGCACAGGGTGTGGTGGCAGACGGTGTCAAAGGCGCCGAGAGGTCCAGGAGGATGAGGGCCACTGTTTCGCCGTTGTCCAGCAGGGTCCTGATAACGTCGGTGGCGGCGATGAGGGCGATTTCAGTGCCATGGTTGCTGTGGAATCCGGAGTGGGACGAGTCCAAGGTGTAGTTCTCTTTGAGGAATTGGGTCAGTTGTCTGTTGACTATCTTCTCGGTGGCTTTCACCAGGAATGGGAGCAGGGAGATGGCAGCTAATACTTTTCTCCTATGCAGATTCCGTAGGAAACATTAGGCAGCACTACAGCCAAAACAGTTGTACAGCATTACACCAAATATGGCATATAGCTAGATCTTTGCGCAGAAATCATGCTTCTTGTGAGCTTCTGTAAATATGATAACTAGTTTTCGAGAAATGTAGGTTAGAAATGTATAGCTCATTGCAGTTGGGCTGAATTCATAAATTCAAGCCTTCTGATTGGCGGTGTTGGACATTACAGGACTTGTGGCCTTGGTCTCCTGTCCTGGAAATGTTTTGTTATTAAAAAAAAGTACATGACCCCCTCGCCCTTGTTCTAAAACCCCCCTTCCCCCGCCTTAAAATTAAAGAAAAATAATACTGGGTTACGGTGTGCTGCAAGATAAATTTAAAAATGAGGAGTCACCCTGTGGTGCGCCCGGGGTGGAGAGTTGGAATTTTTAAAAATAATTTTGTGGGGAGGCAGTGACATGTGTCCCTCCCGAGCCCCCTTTTAGCCCTGGGGGTTCCATCCTCCAGGGGCCATGCAAATGTAAAGCCTTGGGCCAGCACCAATGTGTTGCAGACCTTTTCCTGCACTGGGCATGAGTCTAGTGGGGGGGTGTTAGCCACCTCTGCAATTTCCCTCCACAGCAGGGGGTTCTTCAGCTCCTACTTGCAGTGGAAACAGCAAGATACTGCTCCCCTCAAGCGGGAGATAAAGAATTCATATGCTGGCTCCTTCAGAGTGCAGGAACAAGTGGTGTCGTAGGGGCCTTGGGGCTCCTGTGCAGCCCCTGACTAAAATAAATATTATCTGGTATTTCCAGAAGGGACTGGAGTCTCCCTAACCATGAATACCAGCTCTTGCATAGTGCAGGGAGATGGTGGGGCCTCGGGGGCCTTGGTGCCTTGAACCTGTGAGTGTCCAGGGTTGGAGAAGAGAAACAAAACTCAGTGTTCCTGTTTGAGACCACAAAGAGTAATAATAAATAGGAGGCTGGAGCGTATCATTTATTATCAATTGCTACCGCAAATGAGTGCCCCGTAATGCCCTTTGTGCACTAATATCTTTACTGCTTTGTGGTGCCCATTTGTGGGCAGAAAGCCCACCAACATGTTTAGAAATTGTTGTGGGGGTACTACAGGGAGTGCAGCAGGTCTTCAAAAATAATTTATGAAAACTAACCCATATAGAACATGACTGAAGGAAAGGTTTATGCAATTTTTAGGTTTTTCCAGAGCTGGAGAATTCCATCTTTAGTTAAAGAATGCAGAGGGACTTTGTGGCTGGTATTATGGATGCAATTATGTGTCCTGAGGAGTGTGAAAGTGCAAATGCTTCATTCAACGAATTAAAAAGCCAAAGCTTTTTCTAGCACTGAGTGCTGCCAAGCGTCAACACAGGCACCCTTGAAAAATAGTGCAAGGATTACTGCGTTAGAAGCAGGACTTTTTTGTAGAGGAAGGTACACCTTCCTGCACTACAACAATCCTTAAAGGCATTTTCCTCTTTCTGTGCTGCGGAATGCATTACACACAGAGAAAGGAAGTAAGGAGGAGAAATTAAGATATTTCTCCTTGTTAGATCTGGGTCTGGGAGGTGTACCATTTTGACAAATTCCCAGGCCTAAAATTCTTTGTAAATCTGGAAATGCGCCAAAATCCATGGGTGGGTGCATGGGTACGCCCACACTCCACTCAGGAAATGACTTTCTGCCGCAAGGTGGCGCAAAGCAGCAAAATGCGCTGCCTTGGGATGCCTTGAATTTAGGAACCAGGCAGATCCACACAAGGAGGCTAAGGGCCTAAATTGTCTTGTGAAACAAGGCAAACCCAGTTAAAGACTTTCATTGCCTTAAAATGCAAAAGCAATACAAGCCTTTAGTAAGTCTGGCCCATAGTGCATTTTCTTGCATGCTATAAGCTGACATGTATTGGCTCTGCTCCTATCCATGACACCTCTTTTTATGTCTATGATTCCACATCTCCAGGATTCCACACTGCTTTTGATTTCTAAAGTCTGTGTCCATTTTGTGGACGGGGGATATGATTTCCGAGTGTCCAGGCATTTAAGGCGAGAGTTGTTCAAAAGGGGTTTTGGATAGGACTTTGTAGAAGGGTCCTGAGGGAGTGATATGTATGAGGCAGTAGCGAAGGGAGTGTATGGATGATGACAGGGCCAGTGCAGAGATGAGCTGTGTTAAAAACAAAGCAGAAGAAGTCCTGAATTGGGTGTTGCAACTGGTGGTCATAATGTCCCTGAGCATTTAAATGGTTCCTTATTTTCTTCCTGGGTTCTCCAAAGCTTTCGAAATTATAAAATAGGAATCAAGAAGAAACAAATTCTCCAAAATGTAAACATCTCACCTTTTGACCATAAGGAGTTTACAAACAAGGATAAGGAGTCAAGACCTTAGGGGCCGATTATGAGTCGGGAGGATCTCTTCTGCACCCAATCACAAATGGCCCAATTTTATCAGCCAGAACTCTTTCCCCTGCTGCACTGGACCACTTTTTTCTGTTTTCTGATCGTTCTTTGAATAATTAAACCTAGTTCTTTCAATTCAGCAGAATTGGCATTCTCAAACATCAGTATGTCGAACTGATTGTATACATTAACACCTTGGCTGCTAATGGTTTTCCTCTCCTGTGTTGAGCCTCATCGAACCCCATTGTTCATGACGAGCTCAGCTCGTCATAAGCACAGCTCCACTGTGCCTCATGAAGAGCTGAGCTCTTCATGAGCAGCGAAGGGGTTAAACACTGTGAATATTCGCACCATGTCTCAGTCCTGGAATTTTTATATGTTGCGATTTACATTTACTATTTCAAATCGGACTTGAGAATACATGAGTTAAATACAATTAGATAGGGCCGAGCCAATGCAAGAACCCATCTTTCCTCCTCTGCATTCCTTATAAGTCACCACCACCACCACCAATGCTTCAGTCTGAAGATATTTAACGGCCCTTAAGGCTGTAAGGATTCCATTTGACCACATTTTTTCCACAGCAGCTTTCTGCTAGGGTGATCAAAGGCTTTTAAATAATCTAAGAAGCATACTTACAACTCCCCATTCTACCAACCATTTTACTGTCTAGACATTAGCCATTGTTTCACAGGCAGCTTTGAAGACTGCTCTTCCTACTATTGCCAATGCAGATAATTCTACCAATTAAGGTTTGGCATAACATGTGCCTTCTAAAGTCAGTGAAGCTAGCATTCTGGAACTAGATGCAATGACTCTGTATAACTTCCCCCTTCTCTCTGCATATCTTCAATGCACATGTATCAATCAATCAATCAAATCATTTGTAGAGCGCCCTACTCACCCGTTAGGGTCTCAAGGCACTGGGGGGGCAGGGCGCTGCTATTGCTCGAAGAGCCAGGTCTTGAGGTGCTTCCTGAAGCTGAGATGGTCCTGGGTCAGTCGTAGGTGGGTGGGAAGGGAATTCCAGGTCTTTGCTGCCAGGGGGATGTTGAGGATGAGTCGTGCGGATGCGTTTTATATGAGTTGGAGACGGTTCTGAAGTTTGGCGGTGGTTCCAGCGTAGAGGGCGTTCCCGTAGTCCAATCGGCTGGTGACGAGGGCCTGGGTGACTGTTCTTCTGGTTTCTCTGGGGATCCATCGGAAGATCTTTCGGAGCATGCGTAGGCATGTATAACCTGCCACGGCCCGTGGAGGGAGTTTCGGTGGGGCGGGGGAGGGGCAGGGTGGGGGGTGCTAAAAACTGGAGTATGGATAATTGAAGGTAAGTAAACAATTTATTAAATAAAACAAATTTTGTAGAGCACCCTGCATCGCATTTTGCGATGCAGGGCACGCTACGAAATTCGTTTTATTATTTAAATTGTTTACTTACCTTCAATTATCCATACTCCAGTTTTTAGCACCCCCATCCTGCCCCTCCCCCGCCTCTCCGCCCCACCGAAACTCCCTCTACAGGCTGTGGCTGTGTATAACAATACCTTGGTCCGTAAATATTGCTATTGCACTCATTTAACACGGTTCTACTTATTCCATACCTATATTGCACTGATATAACACTCCTGTACAGCTCTTCCCTGTATATTATAACACTGCTCCGATCTCTGTATCTCCTGCATTGACATGTAATACAGCCCTCTCTCAGTATCTCTTTGTTGCACACATATATCACTATCCCGCTCTCTGGATCTCTTTATTGCACGCATATACCACTACCCTGCTCTCAGCATCTCCACACTGCATATAAATATCACCACCCCGCTCGCTGCATCTCTTTTTGAACACATATATCACTATCCTGATCTTGACACCTCTTCATTGCACACATATATCACTACCCCACTCTCTGCATCTCTTCACTGCACACGTATATCACTACCCCACTCTCTGCAGCTCTTCATTGCACACATATATATCACTGTCCAACTCTCTGCATCACTTTATTGCACACATACATTACTACCCCACTCTCTGCATCTTTTTATTGTGCACCTATGTTACTACCCCACTCTCTGCATCTTTTTATTGTGCACCTATGTTACTACCCCACTCTCTGCATCTTTTTATTGTGCACCTATGTTACTACCCCACTCTCTGCATCTTTTTATTGAGCACATATGTAACTACCCTGTTCTCTGCATCTCTTTATTCCACACATATATTACTACTCCACTCTCTGCATCTCTTTATTGTGCACATATATTACTACTCCACTCTCTGCATCTCTTTATTGTGCACCTATGTTACTACCCCACTCTCTGCATCTTTTTATTGTCACCTATGTTACTACCCCACTCTCTGCATCTTTTTATTGTCACCTATGTTACTACCCCACTCTCTGCACTCTTTTTATTGTGCACCTATGTTACTACCCCACTCTCTGCATCTTTTTATTGTGCACCTATGTTACTACCCCACTCTCTGCATCTTTTTATTGTCACCTATGTTACTACCCCACTCTCTGCATCTTTTTATTGTCACCTATGTTACTACCCCACTCTCTGCACTCTTTTTATTGTGCACCTATGTTACTACCCCACTCTCTGCACTCTTTTTATTGTGCACCTATGTTACTACCCCACTCTCTGCATCTTTTTATTGTGCACCTATGTTACTACCCCACTCTCTGCATCTTTTTATTGTGCACCTATGTTACTACCCCACTCTCTGCACTCTTTTTATTGTGCACCTATGTTACTACCCCACTCTTTGCAACTCTTTTATTGCAGACATATATAACTACCCCACTCTCTGCATCTCTTTATTGCACACATGTATCATGTATGTACCCGAGTAGCATATTAGACTGTAAAATGAATTGTGCTAAAACCCCTCATTGACGGTCTGTCTTGAGACCAAAAAATATTAGAATCTGTCATTTCTAGTTAAAACGTTAAATCTGTTGACTTTTGGCTAGCGCATCTAAACAGACTACAGGTCAACATAGAAGGTCACTTCCCTAGAAGTAATTGCAACACGATTTACGTCCTTGGAGCCTGCCGATTGGTTACTTGCTGTCAGCTCTGGACACCAGCCAGTTAACCCAGCCCCACAAAAGCTGAAATCCGGACTCCCAGAAGGAAAATCAACTTGGAGGCAGACGAAGAGGCAGCCGTCCCCCTCAGTGCACAGGTGGGTGAAGACATTTCATTTTATTTTACACCAGTGAGGTCAACTTCTAAAGTAAATAGTGTTTCCGCAGATGCCTAGGCAGGAGGCACAGGTCTGCACCTTCTCCCTGCTGGAGTCCAGTGCACAGACACTGGTGTGCTCTTGTGAGCGCTCGTGTGACCGGGTCTCCGTGATTTGTGGGGTGATCCCTGGCTTCTCCTGAAGTAGCGGAAACTAATTCGATGGAATGAGCGGTCGTAACAGAGAACAGTGAAACTGGACGTTTATCAGGGACATGCTGGGGAGCCGAGGTCAGTGAGGTGGAGGAAATGGGTCATTGCAATATGTTTTATTTTCTAGCATTGTGGTTTGCATTTTGCTGGAAAAACTAAACGGAAATAGTAGATTCTAAGCACATTAGACTACTTTCAACATGTCCAATAAAGAACACACATTACGCTGTCCCTTTCTCCATTTCCAAGAATTGTGGGCACATTGGTGATGCATATTCAGCTGACTGGAGAAAGCAAAATAGGACTCTAGACAATATATACAATTATATTGTATTTGAAAGAACGTGCATACTATGCACATATTATAAACGAAATTCTATTGTATTTGAAAGAACATGCATACTATTCAAGTATTATACAAGAAATTGTATTGTATTTGTAAGAACGTGCATACTTTGCAAATATTATAAATGAAATTGTCTTTTGAAACTGAATCAGGAGTAGTGAAGGCTGCAGATGAGTAATTGCAAGATGAACCCACTCTTCCATGTTGCCATTGTTTCTGAGTGAAGACCATGTGTTAGTCAAATATTTACCAGAGCTCGACCTGAAAGGCGCTTGTTGCAAGGTGGAATATTATGTGGCATGGCTGGGGGGTGGGGGGGGGGCTTACTATACACAGTGGATGATCCTTGGAATCCACAACAAGAATCCTTAGCTTAATCCTGGTAGTGCAGCAAAGAGCAGACAGGCATTACTGGGAGAACATGTCTTTAGCATTATATAGTACCATTATGGTTCATAAGTAATTGAGACAACTCAAAAGAAATCTGACACCGATTTATAAACAATAGAGTGTATTTGAACATACATATAGATACCAATACTAACTTTGTATCATATATACAACCTGAGTTGTGAACCTTTAAATAATTCAAACCTAGATGCCTTTGAAATCAGACTGGTCCCTTTCAAATGAAGGGGGGGGGACACTGGGCGTACTGGACCTCCTTCCTGCACGGGCCTCTGTCTCCATTGTGGGGAAGTGCTACCACACCCCACTAGGAGGGCTGAATCTTGTCTTGGTAGAAAACGGCTTGGGGAAGCCCACCTAGGCACGGGCGCTGTGTATCCTGGGGGGCACCCACGCAGGGTGGCATCCCTGTGCTTTGTTCTAGTTCACTCTCGACACAAGAATTATGTTGTGGTGAAAAAGCACTGTGTTGGACACTAAACATGACACAATTCGGTCATTCCATACCAGAGCTTGTTATTTCAAGCTTCGTCGGTAGCCAGCTCATGTTACTCTGTGGCCCGCCGGTCACTTACAGTCAAACCTTGCTTTACAGGGTTACTCTAGGAACCTATAAGGGGGCAAAGTTCCTTGCTTAATGGGTGCACTAATTACTATCACTTTTAGAGGAAAGAGCACAGGCACTGAAGCCTGGTAAACAGGTCCCAGTGCATTATCAGATGTAAAAAAATAGCATCTGGCAGTTCTAATCGGGGCAAAAAGTGCAGAGGCAATCTGCAAAGAAGTCCAGTTTCTATCAAATACGGTAACAACAGCCCTACCAAGCATTGCAATGTGTAGTGAAGCACAGACTGGGTGCCGATAGTATCACTTGTTTAGTATTTGGCTCGTTTGCCTTCCTGCAAGCTCTGGCCTAGGCAGGGGTTAAGCTTCTGCCTATATCAATATACCTACATTTGACAGCATTCATCATGGAGAACTGTCTCTTAGTAGTTAAGTCGTCTCCAAAGGTTAGATATTCTTCAAACACAGACGTACCTTCAGTATAAGTGGTTCCTTTTGCTACAGCGGCTGTATGATGATGCGTCACAATCCTTTACTATGCATGCTTTTACCACCCCGCTTTTACCACACATGCCTTTACCAAGCATCTTTACCACAGATGCCAAGTATTATAAGGGAAGTAAAAACCCTATATACACATATATGCACAGTATTGCCATCATCATTGACATAGAACATGTCATGAGTGATGTATTATGTGACATAATTAGCAGTGCATGGCGAGAGTGCGAGTTATAGTTACTTTAGGTCACAAGTTATAGTTACTTCAGATAACGATAACTAGTGAATTGTAATGGTTTTGTTAATTCAAAATTATTTGTATTAACTGACATTGTCACATAACTATAATCTGTGTGGGGGGGGGTTCTGAGAATCTCTATTTTTTTAAATGTAACTTAAGATATCTACCCCAGTGCAGGCGTGGGGTTGGCCATATACCCGAGCTTGAGGGTGTCGGGCGCCTACTCACCACACAGTATGACCTCCCCACCACGCAGGCCTGACTATGTCATGGAACAATATATAGGATGTTGTTTTAAGTAGGGCAGATCTACTGGCTTGGTCACAGGGTCAAAATATAAAAAGTATTGGGCCAGTTGGTTTTATCATGGGGTCAGCACATGAACATATATTAAGCAGACCTACTGTTTTCTTCAAAAAGTCATCAATCTCTGTAATCAAATTTAATTTAATAAATTTACATATTGCAATATTTAATAATAGAGACGTCACAAATTATGTTGTGCTCCTTGCACATAGCAGTGAATAATAAATGAACGACTCATACCACTCATTTATTATTCCTTTTAATAATTATTTCTTTTTATTTTTGGGTGTCCCTGTTCTTCCCAGCACACCCACAGTTTATATTAAGTTTGGGGCCTTGATGGGTTCCTCCAGGTCCCTGCCGCTGTTCCGCTAGCACCCATTCTTAGTGCAGTAGGGAGCCGGCTCCATTACTTTGTTCCGACCTAACGTGAGAAATATTTTTCTGTGCTTTCACCAGGAGGGAGCAAAGTTGGCTTCCCTGTACGGGAGAGTGCAGACAGGGAATAAAATATACATTCCTTAAGCACACTCTTCTGGGCAGGGAACACTGTAGTGTCCCAGGAGATGAGGTCTCCAGGACACTACTTTTATAGCGTCCTGGGGCCAGACGGAGGCTCAGGTAGGGGGTCGTGATGACCCTTTTCCTTAACATTAATGGCCAAGGTCGACGGGGCTGTAGCTCTTCTCCCCAAAACTATTTGATTGGGCCGAGAGAATTGGGTCCCTGGGGACCTGAAGAGACTCAGGGAGGGGTGGCGGTGTAAGTTCCCCTCCCTAAAACTATTACTTAGGGCCCAGGAGATGAGGGAGACAGGCTGAATGCCCCCTCCCCATAATAAAACAATTGATTGGAGTCCTTGGGGACACCTGAAGGCTCAGGAAGGGGGACACATGCCCCCTTCCTCAAAATATAGGCTCCACCAACCCCCAGTGACCCTAGCCCCCACTGGGGGGAGTTAGGAGCATATTTACAAGCCCCTATCGACACAGGATTTTGTTATCCCGCCACATCTTTGTTGATATGGTGCAGCCAGTGTCTAACCCAGGGTGGTGTGGAGTGCAAAAAAACGATGGATTTGGGCCCAGATCCTTGTACTGGGGTGAATGTATGACATTGTTCTACGTTCTGTCCATCAACTGTGTTTTTTGCAATTTTCACCCCGAGTGTGCTGGGTATACTCAGACGTGAGTCCCAGGCTCTCCACACCACTGGAGTCAAGCTATCCAGGCTGATGAAGGCTGATAGCCAGAAACCGGTCCTTGGATGCTTGATTCCGGTCTGGGAAAGACATGGCTTGGTAGTTCGGACTGGACTGTTCCCATGAGGCACAGGGTCAGAGCTGATTTGCATATAGCCAGTGTCTAACCCAGGGTGGTGTGGAGTGCAAAAAAACGATGTATTTGCGCCCAGATCCTTGTACTGGGGTGAATGTATGCCATTGTTCTACGTTCTGTCCATCAACTGTATTTTTTGCAATTTTCACCCCGAGTGTGCTGGGTATACTCAGACGTGAGTCCCAGGCTCTCCACACCACTGGAGTCAAGCTATCCAGGCTGATAAAGGCTGATAGCCAGAAACCGGTCCTTGGATGCTTGATTCCGGTCTGGGAAAGACATGGCTTGGTAGTTCGGACTGGACTGTTCCCATGAGGCACAGGGTCAGAGCTGATTTGCATATAGCCAGTGTCTAACCCAGGGTGGTGTGGAGTGCAAAAAAACGATGGATTTGGGCCCAGATCCTTGTACTGGGGTGAATGTATGACATTGTTCTACGTTCTGTCCATCAACTGTGTTTTTTGCACTAGCAGTTCTAGCACAAGTTGGTCTAGTGACTGTTAACCCGTAGAACCAGCAAGAAAGAGTTCTGAGAGGCCACCCCCGCGGCTAGGGGAGGGGGGCCTTTAGTGGGATTCCGTGCCTGGCAGGAAAGTTTCGATTCTCCAGGCTACTGAGAGTTTCGATTCTCCAGGCTACTGTCATGGGGAGGGTCTCTCAGTAATGTGAGATGCCAGGTGGGCGTCTGAGAGCCCTCCCCCCAAGATATTAAAATTACAGTGCCCCAGGGAGTAGCCCTCTTTGTCTCTCACCTTCAGCACAGGGAGGCTAGCCGGAGCAACAGTTGCCCACCCACCCATCCCTAAATTCAATAGTGAGTGGCGGGGTCCCGGATAAGAGAAAAGGCCGGGGGACTATTTTTGGCCGGAAAATGGATGACACTGAAGCAGGGGAAGCAGTAATGGTGGCTCTGGGCTGGCGGGAGAGGGGGCCGTCCTGCTGGTGGTCCTGGACTCTCTGGCCCTACCCTAGTAGCTGGTGCTTGGAAAGGGGGTGGTGTTGTGTCCTGCTGGTACAAAACACCTCTAGAGATGCTGAATTGTAAATACATGTTAACCTGTGGCGCATATGTATGGAGCGCATCATTTATGTGTGAATTTAATAAAAAGGTCAATGTGGGAGGTTTTACCCACAAATGAAATGGTGTTTTGGTATAATAATAAAGCTACACAGAGGACACCAAGTACTTGTAAGTGTTTTACTGGGGTCGGGTGAGCAAAGGGTGATGAACAAATGTCACGAGATATCCCACTATAATCCGGTGTGCCCTGTGCACTGTGTGATCTTGTGCAAATTAGTATTCTGGGTGCAATCTATTAGGTGTTGCTACCCAGCTACCCATTTATAAGGGGAAACTTGTTTATACTAGTTACAAAATCTCGCTGTGGTGTGAAAACCAACAATTCAAAATGTTTGCTTGCAGAATGTTATGATCAGTGACTCCAGCAGTGGCCGCAGCTGTTACAATTACTCAGTCAAACACCTAGAGGGAAAGGTTATGAGCGGGAGCTAGTGACCCATCCTAACAAGAGGGACTTGCCCACTGTGGAAAGAGATGGTGCCGAACCCGCTTTGAGGTGCAAAGACGCAAGCCAGGGGCAGGGGCGTATAATATTATATTTCAAAAGTGCAGTCGGAGCCGCATGGAGGTTTCTGAGGTGGCATCTTGTGAGGGAGTTGGGAAGCAAGGACACCAGACAACACTGGAGGCTGACTCTCCCACAGTTCTGTCCAGGCACAGAGTCACTGCAAGCAGGGGCTGACTGTGGCAGTACACGCACACTCCAAGTTGCATATTCCGACCAGGCTGATTGTAATTAGCCAATGAGAAGCAGCAGAGAATGAGCTGGAAACACACCAAGTGATGATGGGTGGTGCTTTAAAATCGCAAATGTGGGCTGCCCTCTGGTTAATTGCAACCCGGCTCTGCTGTCTGAGCCAGCTCTGCAATCAGCCAACCAGAACACCTGTCCTTTGTTTGCATCATGCATTGTTGAAGATATGGCTGCTCAACAAGGGCCTCCAGACACATTTAGTGAGTTTGGAGTAAGAGGCTATGAGTTAATGTAGCTGTTCTGGCTTCAGCTTTCTCGTCATACGGGGCAAGTAGGTCTGGAAACTGTCTCTCCCTGAATAAACTGTCTTGCCATAGCAAGTGGGCGTGTAGGCTTTTCAAGGGCTGTTACCCGTGCCTTCCTTTACCACTATCCACTCCCAAAGCCTAAATTTGCCTCTACCACCCTTTACCTCAACCCACCCCTAAACTCTAAAAGTACCCTTACAACCCTTTATCACTATCCCTCCATAACCCCTAGAATTTTTAACACTGCCCACCCCTAAACCCACAATTTACCTGTTCCAACCTTTACCACTACCGACCCCTAAACCATAAAATTACCCTTACCACCCTTCACCACTACTCACCCCGAAATCCAAAAATTAGCCTCCTTGCCACCCTTTATCACTACATACTCCTAAATCCTAAAATGACCTTTACTACCCTTTACTACTACTCATCCATAAATCCCCATATTAGCCTTGCCACCCTTTACCACTATCCACTCCTAAACCCTGAAATTATACCCTTAAAACCCTTTTCCATTACTCACCTCTAAACCCAAAATTTTGCCTTACCTTTATTGTTAAAATTCCAGTTTCAAAACTCACATGAGGCTTTGGCTGAAGTAGCAGCCAAGCATCATTTCCATTATGGAACGTACAATGCATCCTCCTCACTAAACATAATCCCCTTCCCATCGTACTCCTCGCCCACTACCACAGCTAGAGGTCACGCAAATCCTGACATGGTTTGATAACCCTCTAGGACTGAATGCTACAGAAAGAGGGACTTACAACTGGATGAGGATGGGCTATCGGCGAGGAAGGCAGGCCTGATACTCCTGGTTTTTTGAGCAAGCTGTTAAAGTATCATTACATGCCAGAAGTCCTCTTCCGTTTGTTGCAGACATATTGCGGCTTACCAAGAACATAGAGGGGCTTAGAGACTGCCCATTGCTTTTCATTCGTTGGGCTTCCTGTCCTATTCATTTGCTGCATTTTGTTCGGGCCTCAGCTTGTCAATCTTGTGTTTGCAATTCCCATGGAGCATTTCCTCTTTACCATTTTTATTCAACTGTAGACATACAGCAGAGCAACAGGGAAGCTGTGCAGAGTAGATAAAACCATTGGCAAAACCTATAAGTTGACATGTCGCAAACCTTGGACAAAGCTTGTTTGTAGGATCGTATCACATTATAGCTTTGTATCCCTCTTTTTGTCGTACTATGCCTGAAGAATCATATGAGAGGTAAATGCTGCCCCTAAGGAATGTGAGACAAACCTGTGGCCAATGGGATGTCCCAGCTCAGTGCCGAGTGCCTGTTAATCCGACATGTGCTTGGAAAGGCTGCAGCATACAAGGGATCCTCTCACCTTTAGATATGTTAATAGACAACAATGTGACCAATTGTACTGAAGACACCTTGAAACAGAAGGGGAGCTGCCATTTTAAGCTAATGCCCAGTCAAACTCTGAATAGTTAGGGCCTGATTTATAGTTTGTCGGAGTGGGTACTCCATCGTCTTTGTGACATAGTACCCTCTCCCCAAACTGAATGTACGCCTGTCTCGGTTATAGTTGGTTAGACCATCATTATGTCAACAAAAGAGGCTAGTTTCTCTCCGGCGCTGACGTAACCCTCCTGCAGCTCAACAGAGTAAGGAAGGTCGAAAGTGTTGCCATGTGTCTGCCCACCTGATCCAGATTGTGTGAACACATAGTGAGTTTTCACTGTCCATCACCATCAGGTAAAACCTTATTGTAAGTGGCAGTGAAAACTGTAAAACGCCTCCCACACAAGGACAGAAAACCTTTGTAACAAGGGGCGTTCCTTTTGTTTTATTTCACTTTGGGTTTTTAAAAGAAAAACATTGTAAGAGTGCCGTGCGGCTCCATCATGTGACCTTAAACTTATAATGCATTGACAGGCACTGCCGTGATGCCAGTGCCAATCTCAACAGTTGGCAAGCAGGGACTCTGTCAGGGCAACAGCGTACTTTACACCGCCACACTAACAGAGTATACCTCCGTCCGCCAAACTACAAATGAGCCCCTTTATTCATTTAGTTTTTTCCAACAGTGAATTGATGACAGGCAATAGCATTGGAATGTGTATCAACATTTAACTATCTATAGAAAAACAAAAATTCTCTAACTTTAGGGATCTTTGCCCCATGCATGCTGGCAATGTACAATGAAGCAATAACAAAGGGGAGCTCCCAGATACTCAGGACGGTTATGAATACCAATGGCACTAAAATATTAGGCAAAATATTCGCAAAGTGACTATTGAAGGCAGCGGATATGCTGATGCACACAAACCAGAGACCTTTTGCAAGAGAAAACACTACCATGAACATTGGGAGAACATTTATAATAATGTAACATGTTAAATAAACAAAGGTGAGGTGATCTGTAGACAGCTTGGCTGGGTGCTCTGGCACTTTATGAGGAAGGTGTTGGAAAGATGCGAATAAGGGGCGGAATTCCTGAAGTAGGTTGCTCCCCTCTATAAGGACACATCAGCACAAGTAAGAATTAGCGAACAGTGTAATATATATTTTGTCTGGCCTAAACCTTTATATATATATATATATATATATATATATATATATATATATATATATATATATATATATATATATATATATATATATATTCTCTCAATCTTAAGTCTTAGAAGCACGCTCTCAGGACAAAAACGAGGTAAACACCGAAATCAAAACAGTGCTGTTTATTCCACAACGCGTTTCGCCGAAAAGACGGCTTGATCACGTGAAAGTACGTTTGAAAGACATTGGTTTAAATCAATGTGGGTGCATAGAAATAAATAGAGGACTCACATATGCTATAAATTTTATTCACCCGATTGCGATGTATATATACATTTAGAACTGTAAACATGTGAATACATAAGGTCCCATGGTGAATAAAGTCTATGATAAACACAGCAAAATTCATAAATAAGATTGCATAAATCAAATTGCACAATTCAAATTCAAGCATTGTGATAAATGCACAGAATAGAAACGGGACCACCCATACGTGTGTACAGATTCAAAATAAGCCTCAAAATTGGCCGGGCTAGTGTCTCCTGCTGAGAACAGATTATAACCCAACATGTCCACCGATCCGAACATGTGACAACAGGGTGAGCCTTGACTCCACCCCTACTCACGCAAAATGCATGTAAGTTGGCAAGTTGTCCTGGGCTATCAATAAAGATTGCCAATCAAAATGAAAGCCCCACAATAGGAACTGGAAAGAAGTAATGGCAAGTGTCCAAGGGATCCAGGAAAGTCCGTGATGGCAGAGACATGAAAACTCACAAAGTGTGGTATATACAAGTGCTTTAAAACGTCATTGCATTGTATCACCGTCCATGAGACAAGAAACACACGAAGTGTGGTATTCGCAAGTGCTCAAATACATAATTGTATTATGTTACCGTCCTTCGAACTATCAGTCTTTCAAACATGCGAGTGCCCATGTGATAAGGAGATAGAGAAGGGGAGAGATCCCGTGAAGTGAAGGGCTGGTGGAGTGGGCCCCCTCTCTTGCTCCTGAAACATAAACAAATACATAAAAGATTAAAAACATGTCAACGATGGCATAATATTTCCATCCCTACTTCTGTTGGACATAGGACTTAAACATTCATATGGTATGGAAGAAAACGAAAATTACAAAAATTACATGTACATCATACAGATATAAATTAGTTCTTCAAATGTATGGCTAACTCCTCATCCTGGTTGAGGCCTCCCGGAACCTTGCTCTGGAAATCTATGATTAATCTAGACTCCCTCTGGCGCAGTTTAAGAACCCTGTTGCCCCCTCTTGGGTTCTTCGGTATCTGTTCTAAAATGATAAAACTCAGGTACTTGACATTAGAGAAATGTTGTTCTCTAAAATGTCGTGCCACCGGATATTTGGGGTCAAAATTGGTGATGGCTCTGGTGTGTTTCAGAATTCGTTTTTTAGCCATACATGTTGTGCTGCCTATATACCATTTGTTGCATGTACAAACAATTGCATAGACAACAAACGTAGAACTGCATGTTAGAAAAGACAAGATTTTCTTCTTTATTCCATTGTAGGTGACTTCTTTACATGATTTGCTATTGTCACAGGCCTTGCAGTGTCCACACGGAAAGAAAGCATCTAGGCCCTGTACATTCGCAGGAGGATATGTTGTAATATCACTGCGGACTAACATGTCCCTAATGCTTTTCCCTCGTCTGTATGTGATACTGGGTCTTTTGGGTAATTCCTTGCCAATAACATTGTCTGTCTTTAGTACGTCCCAATTCTTGGTTATTATTTTTCTAATGGCTTGGGAGTCCGTACTGTATGTGAGAAGGAGAACAGTACGGACAGCTTATACTTTCTCAGCAAGAACTGTGTGTTGGTTGAACAACATAAAGTCAGTGTTGTGTGAGTCCGATTCTACGCACACCCCTAGGATATGTTGGCCATAAGTACTGCTAGCTCACAGTGCACCATCTATATCTCTAATCTGACAAGGTAACAAATGATTTGTGTAACCTCAAAACATGACAATCCTGAGTCCCCAAGGAAATTGTGGTAACAGATGAGTATTTTTGCTTAGTAACTCATGCACCCAGAGAGATATACAAGAGATACATAACATGGCGTTTCAATATTTATTAAAGCATTGTGATTCTTGAGTATAAGACATGTGGTGCGATAATCAATAAAGAGAAACAGAATAATGTGTTCAGCATAACGAAAATGGTGAAGAAGGTAAAACAGTTCAACCATTGTGCTGCAACAGAGAATATATGCTTGCATATAAGTACTATAATATTATGTACTCCTACCTAGCGCTACCTATCCTAGTATGTCTAGGGTGGGTGAAGCAGACAAATCCTTGTAGGGTGATCTAGATTTCCTGTCACCTGAAGGCAAGTATCATCAGGGAGCTTGTCTTGGTGCAGAGCTGGGCAGCATCCTTCGCTGAGGTGAACAGGAATTAACTGGGCTAGAATTCTGACATGGGGTGGCCTCACAGTGTCAGCAAAATGGTCCTCTAACTAAACAAGGAAGTGATGTTGTTTATATAATAAACATCACCCATGTGGCCATGCTGAAGTCCCAGTTAGACTGCTATTGTTTATTCTTATGTGATAGCTTTGTCGCTGAGAGGCCATTGATAACTGACAACATTTTGCGTGCTAAACGTAGTCCTTGTACAGAATGTTCAAAATATGTGATAATATGTTTACGAAGTGGAAATATAAACACAAGAGAATAATATACTGCAAAGGCACTCAATGAAAGTGTGTCAAATGTCAATGTTTAGTGTTCAACAAAAGACATGTGGTGGTGTTGTACCTGATCTTAGAATGTGCTCATATGACACTTCTCTCTACTAATGAAGGGCTACACCCAGCAACATGTGTCCAGAGATAACAGCACTATCTGCACCAACTGTAGTGAAAAACAACAGAAACTTTGAAGTAAGCATACTGCATTTACTGGAAGGCATTGGGGCGAACAGTGCTGAGATGAGAGGCTGTGTGCTCCCTCCCCCCTCTCTGTTTAAAGGGCTTCCTTGAGCCAACGAGCTGACAAGCTCTCCTAAGATGCACCTGTGTGCCTATGAGTAGTACTGGGAATTGTGAAGACTTGGGCAATATTTCTAGCAAACCCGGATGATAAATCTTTTCTCTCTACTACTTCTGCTCTCTATTGATGAAAGACCAATCCCAGAAACACATGTCTAGAGACAACAGCACTCTTTGTACCAACCGTGGTAAAAAACTACAGCAACTTTGAAGCAAGCATACCACGTTTACTAAAATACAATGGGGTGAACTGTGCTGGGATGAATGGTAGTGTGATCCTCCCCCCTTTCTTTGACAAAAAGCTAGTGTTGGGTTTCTTTGTGCGTGGTGGAGGCAAACCCTTTCGATGTGCAAGTGTGGCAGATGACACCTTTGCCCCATTCATCCTGTCGGGAGGGCCCATTCTGTCCACACCTAAGCCCTATTCTTGTACTGTCTTAGAGGAATACACAAAGCCTAACAGCTGGGCAATGTGACTCTGAACACTGGCAGCAGGTACTAAATAGTTAGGACAAAAAAATGCAAAAAATCTAAAAGTGGGATTTTCAGAATTAGGACTTATGATCCGATGTTACCAGTAAAGAAGATTTTAGATTACAATTCATTTGAGACCAAACATGATGTCTGTAATAAGGTAAGCCAATGTTATCCTATGGGAAATGTAGACCTTACAGGAGCGAAAAACATTTTAGGAGTCTTTCACTACTAGAACATGTAAAACTTGAAAGCACCACCTACCTTTCAAGAAACAAAACAAATAAAAAAACAAAAGAAAATTATGAAGTTTCATGTTACACGAAAGTTTACAAAATAATACATAACAGCATCATTCAAAATCATTCAACTTTTTAGAAGGTTTTGCATTGAGTACAATTCTACTACCTCTTGAAGATCATTCACTTAGTAAAGTATTGATGTTTGGTGCACCCCAAAAATATTGTTATTCACATTATTCACAGAACTACCTACTGAATCAACAACAACATTTGGCATGTAGATTTCATCAGCATTCACACACACATCTTTGTTAACTTTAGCAAATCTTTAACCCACCATGAACCAATATTAGGAAGACAATGGAGACGTTCCATGTATTGACAATTATCGGATTTGTGCCACAAACGCATTATATTATCTTTTGCTAGGTATAAATGCCCCTCATGAAAATGTCAACAGTACATCCACTAAGTCAACTAGGATTTAGTCCTTGTCTCAGCTTTCTTCCTTTCATTAAGAAAGTAAGGACAAAGCCATGGTTATATGCAAATCAGTCTGACCCTGTGCCTCATGGAACAGTCCAGCCCGAACTGCCAAGCCATGTCTTCCCTGGACCGGAAACAAGCTTGAGGCACAGGGTCAGACTGATTTGCATATAGCCATGTCTGAACTGGGGTGGCAGAGTGGGCTAAAGAACAGTGATGGATTAAACCCAGATCTTTTGACTGGGTGTGAGTGTTTGATTGATTCAGATGCTCCGTCCATCACCACCCCCTTTTGTACAACCAAAAAAAAACAGCATCATAAACAGATTCTACAAATAACTCTTCCACATCACCTCCATCAGCTGGTTTGTCTTGACTCTTCGACAATCTTGATAAACAGTCATCTCCTACATTTTGAATACCTGGCAAATATATTAATATAATTTAGCTAGGATTCTTATAACTCTTGACAAAGCCTTTTCAACACCATTTGTGGACAGTAAAGAAATAAGACGTTTATGATCTGTCCTCAGTTGTAATGATTTACCCCAAACATATGTCTTGAACTTACAATCTACAAAAGGTAAAGCCCTAGAGGCACAAAGTGACAGTAAAGTCAACATCACCTTTAAACTAACTCAAAATAGCACCTAAACCATTAGCACTGGCATCAACAGTCACAACATTGCGTGCATTGCAAGAGTATGTAGACAAAGGTGAAGAATTAACAATCTGTGTTTTCAATGTAGGCTTGCTCTTGTTTTCCACCATCTACATATTTGACAACTTTTTTTAATAGTAACCAGAGAGGCAAAGAAATGCCACTAAATATTTTTACAAATCTTGAATAGTACTCGCACTTTCAAAAATAAAATAAGTTGATCCTTATCACTGGTAGACTGAATAGATTTAATTGCTGCTAGAAACTCGGTTTCTGTTTGGCAGAGGTATGCATTCTGTCCAAGCAGAAACCACCTTCCAAGCCACAAACAGTCTAAATTAACCTGTGCTCACCCTCCGGTAGCTGGGTGCAGAGTAGTCAGGCTTAACTTCAGGGAAAATGTGTAAAGTATTTGTGCAATACTTTAAACAGTAAAACAGTGTAACCACCTCACAAAAAGAATCCACATCAGTTTAGAAAAAGAGAATTTAATTTAATAAATAAAACAAGACCAAAAATGTCAAAAATCCAATAAGTAGAACTTGAGGTATGAATTTTTAAAGAATAACTGTAAATTAGCGCTTAGAAGCAATAAGATATCTGGTCAAGGCAAAGTCAATAGTTCAGTCTGATGGAGCTTGGGCCAGATAGAGGGACCCGTTTGGGCCTCCTTAACAAAAGTACCTTGATCCTGTTTTGCATGGACATGGATAAAGATTTGGAGTGCAGCTGAGGCGCTGCTTTGGTCCTGATCCCACAACAGAGGCAAATACATTGGATCAGAGGGTGATGCACTAGTGCCAAATGTGATGCGTTGGTTCTGCTCCTGTAGAAGAAGATGCATTAAATCTCAGGGTTCGGGGCTAATCCTGCAGAGAGGGACAATTTCCAAATATTACTTCAAGGTAATCTTTCTTTGGTGAAATACCAGCATCAGAAATTATATGACCCAAATAACCCACCTTTGACCGTAAGAATTTACTGTAAGAATTTACACTTGTCCAACTGAATAATAATGCCCTTCTCTCCAATTTTGCAAACATTTTCTAAATGTGTGGTAATAGATAGCAATACACTACAATCTGTTTATTTAAAGACCTGAGATGTACACATATCCTCAACTTGCCAGTTTTCCTCTTAACTAATAGCATGAGAGAAA
This sequence comes from Lissotriton vulgaris, assembly GCF_964263255.1. Lineage (NCBI taxonomy): Eukaryota > Metazoa > Chordata > Amphibia > Caudata > Salamandridae > Lissotriton > Lissotriton vulgaris. Next base: position 462,178 of record NW_028247755.1, on the reverse strand, counting down.
CCCATTCAGCTGAATCTACAGATCCAATAAAGCCTCTTTGTACATACCTTTTATCATCATAGAACATTCTTCCTCAACAGACAGTGAGTGGCACATGCCTTTGTTTATGTTTAACAGGACACTCATTATGTATAAGCTGAATCTGGTGTGTGAAACCAATCACTTTTCCTAATTCATAAGGAAATAATTGCTTTGTGAGTATTTAACAACTTTTCCAATCGATCATGCTTGAATTTTAAACTATTGGCCATTTGCCCTCCTTCAGCAATAAACACTGTGGATTTTCATTTTAGCATTAGGAATTAATGACACTACTAACTTGCCCTGATGTTTCCAACCCTAATACATGTTGACCATCAATAACTACATATACATTGCATAAAATAGCCCTGTGCATAAAACTAACATCAGCCACAAAATACCCAACCATATTATTTGCTTTTTCACCAAAAGCAAAAACTTTGATGTCATTGGGTTCAAGTTTCATGGTAAACAGACTTCTATTTTAAAATATGATGTTGAAGGAGACCCATAATCTGGCACGGCTTCTTTTTTTTTCCACCTTAATACCAATCTCACACTTTGGTGGAACATAAGGTTCCTCATCAATTGCAACCAACTTAACATAAACATTTAAATCATTGGACAAGATATGCTTATTCTCATCAGTGACGACATTTACTTTGTCCTTTTCCACCCCACCCTCTACAATATTTCCCCAAATGTCCCCTAGTTGGAGATGTGTGGACCAGCTGGCACCTTTATGACTATGAGGGATGATTAAGATACCCCTCTTACTTTTGATACAGAAGATATTCAGGACTTACTGCCCTATCCTGATGATGACCTCACATTAACTCGACCCTGAAATGCCGTTGACAATAGACACCTTTAGACTCCAATCATTGGACTTCAAAAATAAAGAAAAAACAGTAGTAATGTGTCTTTTTTAACTCTTTTGATGCAATGTTGTTTCACTGGTCACTTATCACTGCAAACTTGTTCAAATTTGTGAGCACTTGATCATTTGGAACATATTGCATGAAATCATTTCTTTGTACCGCAAAAAAAAAAAGGATTTACAGTATAATCAGTTCCTGTCTTTTAGACATTTAATTCATTTAGGTTAATATGGGTTACATATGTACATATGTACTATGTATAATCTAATAATATAGGTAACACGTACTATGTATATTCTAATAATAGTAAAAATAACTTTTTTCTGATTCTCTATATATGATATAGACATTACTTTTTTAGGTCTCGCTGAGTCAGCGCGCATGAATAATTCTCTGATGCGCACAAGACCCCTGAAGATGGACTATATAAAACCCCAATTCCTAAATAAATGTCTCAAAGGTTTTTTTTTTTTAAAGTAAGGTATCCCTGCTATTTTTAAGTACTTCTCATTTTGGCAGACATGGAAACTGGGGCACGGCATTGCACTGCCTTGCAAATGCTACACGTGGGTAAACAGCAACTATAGACATGTCAGACATGCACAGAGACAATATGGCAGCTGTGAAGCCCCTTCAACCCCCACCCACCCCATCTCAACTTCTCTGCTTCCTTTTATCTGCTCTGAGTGACTTCCCCACACCCTCCTTCATAGTCTCCCTACATCCCTTTATAATGCGCCCCACCCACCATTTCCTGCCTCTGTGACCTCGCTGCTTCCCTTTAGCTACCCTTAGAGACCACCCTCAATTCCTCTGTGACATCACTGCTTCCCTTTAGCTTCCCCTAGAGACCTGCCTGCTCCTCCGTGACCCCAGCTGATGGCTTTCTAAAGTGATTGCTTGTGACCTCCATTAGTGGCACTTTCAGGATTAACAAGCATTGGCATAGCCAATAGGTTTCGCCTTTGAGACCTTATATGGGTTTAGCCATGCAACAGTTAATGGTGTTGCACTAAGGCTATTGTGCTGCATAACTAAATGCTTATAAGGTCCCAAAGGTGAGGCCTATTGGCTATGACAATGCTTGTTTCTATTGTTAATTACATAACTAACTCCTTCTTAAAAAAAACCATATTGTATCACCCTAGGCACATTTGGGGATTACCCTTGTTTTCACTATTGCATACACATTAAGCACTTTGGCTTCAATAGTGTTAGTTCATGACTTGAGGAGTTATATCCTGAAACCCTTGCTCATTCTAACTAATAGAATGTTGATGTGAGCATTTGCAATAAGGAAGTGGTGGTTACCCAAACGAACAGATGATGATTATTACCCAACCCAATACAAAAATATCACATCAACAGATGAACAACTAATTTCCCTGCGCTTCTAGCCTAGATTCAGTGTGGGATCACTGTCTACCTGAAGTTCCAACACTCATCTCTTAAGACCTGTAAGATGGTGCCATATCCAATCCTACCTTCATTAAATACACAGTTATTGCTGATGCTGACAACTGAGGATGAATTATTCCATACATATACTCCCATGTTCGAAAGGAACAGGAAATCACAAGTCATACAGTTTATTGCACATAATAACCCTTGCCCTTGATTCTCCTACAGGATGGTGGTGATCCGTCACGCGGTGGTGTTTGTCTTCGCACTTCTTCTTTCGAGACATGGAGGTGAATCTTCAGGTAGGAATCCTTTCTGTTGCAAATTTTAATAAGTGTGTGAAGCAGCAGTGCAAAGGGGCGCGAGGCAGTGTTCTGCCTTACCTCAGAAGATACCTGAGACCTCCAACTGCATGACACTGTCTACAAATCTCTCAAGTATGTGAGCAATACCTTCCAAAACCCAACAGGTTGCTTTAAATTCCATCTGTTTACAAAAAGATGAAATACCTAATTCACTGAGCTATGCCCAATGCAGATGCCCCAATAAAAGTAGCTGCAAGGCAAAATGCGAGCACTAATTCACGGGAAAACAACACTGGGTGTGGGCTTCCCACAGTAAGGCCAAGTCTCTCAATTCAAAAGCAACTGAACAAATGCCAATACTGTAACTTCTAGTTATCAGACCTTTGGTTTCTACACAAGAAGAATTAAACTAGATGTGAGTTGACGGTCATTCAGAATAAATCACTTTTATTTTTCATAAATTTTCTCGTAATTTTTGTTGGTTATGATTCACCAAATTACACAAAATATATGGAGAACACACAAAAATAGACAATTTCATAAAAATGACAATTTCATAAAATACACGCTATCGAAATAACTTTCATACGTTGTTGATCAACATTAGCACTCCAATCTCTCACTCTCAAACATACCAGACATACACATGTCACTATTTACAATTAGATATCGCAAAAAACAATTGATTTACAGCAAAGATACTTTTTGGATAATTTAGTGATTATTAAACATATCAATGATTGTCTGTTAAATTGTAATCTTAAGGTGTAGTTAGGCGGTCTACGCATTTCGAACCCCTAGCTGGTGGGGGGTTCTCATCAGGACCTCATAGCTGTAGGGGAGAGAAATGAGATCTCTGTCACTAAATGCGAAGGGATACATGTATGAGCTAGCTGCCCCTTTGATGTTCTGCCTCTTACCTTGGATAGGAGTGTGCCCTATTTAATATGAAAACCGGACGTGGACAACTGGAAAAAAATAAAAAATAAACCCAGTCTTTGACCTATTCGTACCAAACCAAATTTGTCAACAGCACACGAGTGAAAACCATTCCTACTTACATGGCTTCTGGGTGGACTTTATTTTAGTGGGAGATCTGTTGGAAAAAAGGGCGGGCTTGGTGAGGAAGTCATGTCTAGTGAGCGGGTTAAGTCTAGTCTGGGTTAAATAGAGAAGAGCTTACTTGGTGATCAGATCTTTATGCGAAGCTTGCGAGGAACTGGGAATGAATCGGGGACCTGTCAATAAATATAAACGGTGGTGAGAAATTGTGCGCTTGTCTCCGTGAAAAATAACGCAGGTTGGGAAGCAAGGCGCTGAGTGTGCCAGGGTTCTTACCTCAATATCCAGAGCGCTTTCAGTAACGCAATATCTGTCCTAGACCCGTTGTTTGCACAACTGCAGGACGCCATTGTTGGTTACACGGCAATATCCTGTTTACCGTGGGATTCTGGTTAGCACTGTGCAGGCAATTACTGTTTTTGGGGGTATTTCCGCAAATATGAATGTTCGTCTTCTTCGTCATGTTTGTCTAATCTAATTGACGAATCCTGATGAAATCAAAGGTTGGAGAGGCTGAGTGGATATCATCGTCTTTGAAATGCATCATGGGAGATCTCAAGACCTCAAGAACTACTGCCCCATCTCGCTACTCCCGTTCCCTGCAAAAGTCATCGAGAAGACCGTCAACAAGCAGCTGTCCGCCTTCCTCGAGACGAACGGATCCCTCGGCCCCTCGCAGTCTGGCTTCCGGACCAACCACAGCACCGAGACCGCCCTGATCGCAGCTACCGATGACATCCGAGCCCTGCTCGACAATGGAGAGACAGCGGCCCTCCTCCTCCTAGACCTCTCCGCAGCCTTCGACACTGTCTGCCACCGCACCCTAGTGCAGCGCCTCAGCAATGTCGGAATCCAGGAGAAGGCACTAGAATGGATCACCTCGTTCCTCGCCAGAAGGACACAGAGAGTCCGCCTCCCCCCGTTCAAATCAGAAGCCACCAAGTCATCTGCGGCGTTCCTCAAGGCTCCTCGCTCAGCCCAACCCTCTTCAACGTCTACATGGGCCCCCTCGCGGCCATCGCACGCCAACACAACCTCAACATCATCTCCTACGCCGACGACACCCAGCTGATCCTCTCCCTCACCAACGACCCCGCCACCGCCAGAGCCAACCTACACGAAGGGATGACAGACGTAGCCAAGTGGATGATGAGCAGCCGTCTGAAACTGAACTCGGACAAGATGGAAGTCCTCATCCTGGGATCTTCACCCTCCGCCTGGGACGACTCCTGGTGGTCCCCCGCCCTGGGCAGCGCACCCAAACCGACAGACCACGCACGCAACCTGGGCTTCATCCTGGACTCCTCCCTCTCCATGACCAGACAAGTCAACGCCGTTTCCTCGTCATGCTTCAACATCCTGCGCATGCTACTTAAGATCTTCCGGTGGATCCCCACCAAGACCAGGAAGACGGTCACACAGGCCCTCATCACCAGCCGTCTGGACTACGGCAACGCCCTCTACGCCGGAACCACCGCCAAACTCCAGAAGAGACTCCAGCGGATCCAGAACGCCTCAGCACGACTCATCCTGGACATCCCCCGGCGCAGCCACATCTCCGGACACCTGAGAGATCTGCACTGGCTCCCGGTCAACAAGAGAATCACCTTCTGTCTCCACACCCACGCACACAAGGCCCTCCACAACCAAGGCCCAGGATACCTCAACAGCCGCCTCAACTTCTACGCTCCCACACGCCAACTTCGATCGACCGGCCACGCCCTCGCCGCCATTCCCCGCATCCGAAGAGCCACCACAGGAGGAAGATCCTTCTCCTACCTGGCCGCCAAGACCTGGAACTCCCTCCCGACCCACCTCCGCCTGACCCAGGACCACCTCGCCTTCAGGAAGCAGCTCAAGACCTGGCTGTTCGAGCAGTAGCGGACCCCCCCCCCCCTTAGCGCCTTGAGACCCTCCGGGTGAGTAGTGCGCTATATAAATGTTGTGATTGATTGATTGATTGATTGATAGATGTAGTTCGGACTGTTCTTTCGAGAAGGTGTCGTATCATTGACGGAGCTAAAACTCTGTATAGTTAGTATGCGTAAACCACTGGGCGAAGAAAGTCCCAGAAATGGCTGAAGGGGACGTGTATGTTTCATTGATATGTTTAATAATCACTAAATTATCCAAAAAGTATCTTTGGTGTAAATCAATTGTTTTTTGCGATATCTAATTGTAAATAGTGACATGTGTATGTGTGGTATGTTTGAGAGTGTGAGATTGTAGTGCTAATGTTGATCAACAACGTATGAAAGTTATTTCGATAGCGTCTATTTTATGAAATTGTCTTTTTTTTTGTGTTCTCCATATATGTTGTGTAATTTGGTGAACCATAACCAACAAAAATTACGAGAGAAAAATAAAAGTGATTTATTCTGACTGACCGTCAACTCACATCTAGTTTAATTCTTCTTGTGTAGAAACCAAAGGTCTGATAACTAGAAATTACAGTATTGGCATTTGTTCAGTTGCTTAGCACTAATTCACAGCCTCAGATGTGGTTGGATCTCATCCTCACAAATAGGTCTACTTACACAGATGTTATACCAGTTAGGAGGATTTTCTTTTGAGCAAATCTAGTTGCAGGGGCGTGGACCTTCCAGTCACCAACAAGCACGTATGGTTAAGGAACCACAAACATTTGCAGACAGTTTATCTCCCCAAAAAGACACACGAATCTACTCCTCTCAAGAGAATAAATAGATTAGCTTTCAAAATAGGAAAGAGAAACCAGTATCATCGATATAGTTAGTGGTATATTGGACTTTATTCCTACTGAGAAACAAAAAAGAAATAGACTACATATTTTGCCTTAAAGATACTTTTCGAGTAAACCTTGCTACCAGTAGACTTAGAGAGACTATGGGGATCTTTTTTGGATGATAGGTGATGTTATAAGTGTTTGATTAGGCACTGATGAAGTTGATGGTTTCAGAAATTCCATGGCGAAACACGCAGTGGCTGCCTGTATGTATCACAAGGAGCTAATAAATGTCAATTGGACCATACTCAGCTGATTGTGATTATTAAAGAGTTAAGATAATACCTCAAATACTTGTGAAACTGGGTAACTCTCGGTGTTGGAAGATGTCCTCTGCCTCCTTCCACCAAATGCTGTGCACCCTAGTGCTTGTTTTCCTGGATAGAATTATTGATATATAGAGTGGTGGGGTTGGGAGGAGGAGTGAGAAATGAAAACTTTTTTTTTTAAACCCACCCGGAATTGCGCTGGCGGCCGCCTCTACCTGGTCCTCTTGGTCTGGCTCGAGTGCGGCAGCAGAAAGTACCTAGGCTCCCAGTCTCCCTCAGCCAATCACAACACTGCATGGCAGTGTTGAGATTGGTCTTAGCACCGTGGTTCAGTGCTCAGACAGGGGCTTTGGGCCTGGGCATGTTCTTCACTCGGGCTGTAATGCAGCCTGGGTGGAGAACATGCAAACATACAAAGTGCGCATGGCCCTAGATGTCTGGCCAAAGCGTCATGTACACTTAGAGTGCCCTTACCACTTACCACTCCTCGCCTTGCAGTGCTATGACGTCACATAGCCCAGCTTCCCCCCCAACTGAGCCACTGAAGTAGGAAAAAATAAAATGAGAACAACACTTTCCTCTTTATTCTGCTCGGAGAGGTGGGCCGATGCTCCTGCGCCTTAGCGGAGGAGCCGCTTCTGGATGTATGGCAGAGTTTGGCAGCATGTGACAACAGTTTCGCAAGCCACTCTGTTCTATCAATAAAATAAAACTATAATTTAAAAAATCTAGCGCCACCTTTGCCCATGCAAAAACGTACACCTGTAGCAAATTCCTGTGCGTGAATTATTTCCAATATTGCTACTCCTGTGAATCTGCACCTGCCGGAGATTCCATGGAGTGCACCTGAAATCCCTAGTAAATTCCTAAAAAGTCACAAATTTACTCCAAACATAGGCCTAAGCATATTGGAATAAGTACTTTAAACATTCAAGGAGCTGACTTGTGGTTATGTATGTTGTTGTGCTGTTGGATGCCCTATTGAAATATATTTTTGTGAAAATCGTATTATCAAACATCGTTGAAGCATTTCCTATGTATGCAAGTAAAAGAAGAACAGGGGAGTCCTCTCGGATAGAAAAAAGTGGTCAAGTGTAGAAACAGGGATTTCAGTCTTAATTTCTAAACCACCATATTTGTTTCCAAGAGGTTAATTGAAGGATAATTGAATTAATAAGATACGTCTATAATTTTACTTCTTTTACATATAGTTAGTCTTAGCTAATATTGCAGAGTTAAAGCCATACACACAAAGGTACAGGAAAGATGTCAGCCCCTCCCAGCCCTGGTGTTTGCCTTATTCACATATTAATCTGCCCTCATGTATGTAGCTATTGCAGGTGCTAATTTGTGCTTGATTTTGAATGTGCTCCAAGTTAAAAAGGCATTGACAAAGTCATTAGGTATCACTTTTTGATCAGAGAAAGTTCTCGTAATGGATGAGCGAGTTCATGTGTTTAGTTTTAAGTAAGAGGGAGTAGTGAATATCAGTATGAATCAATAGGTGGATGAATGGATAGATGAGTGTTATGGTGTATCAATGGATGAGTGTGTGTATGGATGGACAAAAGAGTGCATGGATGGGTAAATAAATGGGCTCCAGCTAGAGCCTAGCACGGCAAACCCTAGGCTCTCAGCCTGTACTCGGGGTCCATTCAAATATTCAATATGTTGGAGAGACATTACAAAACCCTTCTTTAAAGAAAGCATGTAGATTGCTGAATGGAAGGGATTCCATTTAGTGCAAACATGGATAATGTTTTCAAGGAAGGCATCATGCGCCCCCAGGAGGGGTGGGATACATCAGGGCAGAATCCTGGCTTGAGAGAATATTCTAATTGTGTTTTCTTTGGGACAAGTGGGAATTCTACCTTGGGGCCTTGGTTGATGAGAAAGAAAATTAGCTGTGTGAAAAACCATGGAGATGACTGAGGTCCTAGATCTCTCTCAGATTACCACTCCTCCCTATCCCAGTAGGCCTCTCCTGTGTGCTCAACATCTCATCTTGGGGCATATTACCAAGGGCCTTATCGTCGCTTTAGCGGGAATTTTTCCTGCTAAAGCGGCGATAATTTTATCGCCCTATTACCTAGCTGTCGCTAACACCAGTTAGCAACAGCTAGTAGGAGATAGAGATCATCTTGGGGCCCACTTTGCATGTCAGCGATAATTATCGCTAATGACATGCAAAGTGGGCGTGCCAAGATGTTAGCGACTGGAAACAGTCGCTAACATCGCTATCTCCTATTACCAACTTTTGGAAATATTCGCGCTAAGCGCGAATATCTCCAAAAGCTAACGCCTGGTCAGAGCAGTTCTTAGCCATGTTATCCAATGGTAGGTGGATAACATGGCTAAGAGCATTAGCTCGGTAATGCCTGAATATCGCGGACTTTTCAGTGATATTCATGCATTGCGGGCGATTTTAATCGCTTAGGAGATAAACCTTGATAATAGCAAGGCTCCTAAGTGATAAAAATAGGCGATGCACGGCGTTAAAATAATAACCACTAACCAAGCATAGCGATAATTATCGCTCATGCTTGGTAATATGCCCCCTTGTTTTGTAGTTCAACTTGGGCTCACTAGTGGGGATTATTCAAACAACAAGAATCTGGCTCAGGGCACTGTAAAATAAAATAAATGTGTAGAGTTGTACTTAGTGAAAGAATCACTAATAAGAAAAAAGAAAGAAGAAAAGAGCCCGTGAAATAAAAGAGATAAGAATGTCTCAAACAAATATTAAAAATGTGAGGGCTTTACGAATTTGCCGTAAATAAATACAGGCAATCTTGGCCTACTTAGAACGGCTATATAACACATGCTGTGTTTTTAATATTGAGCAAGCTCACGATTTTGGATTTAAGGGTCAAATTGTGTAGGTGAGTCTTAGCTCATTTTTAAGGGACGCCGCAGATGACTTCGGTGGCCTCTGACTTGTACGGTGGTAGGCGGACTCTCTGTGTTCTTACGTCGAGGAAGGAGATGATCCATTCCAGCGCCTTGTCCAGGATTCCGACGTTGCTGAGGCGCTGAACTAGGGGGCGGTGGCAGACCGCGTCGAATGCCGCGGAGAGGTCCAGGAGGATGAGGTCCGCTGTTTCTCCGTTGTCCATCAGGGCTCGGATGTCATCGGTGGCGGCGATGAGGGCGGTCTCGGTGCTGTGATTGGCTCGGAAGCCGGACTGTGAGGGGTCGAGGGATCCATTCGTCTCGAGGAAGGCGGCCATCTGCTTGTTGACTGTCTTCTCGATGACTTTGGCTGGAAACGGGAGGAGCGAGATGGGGCGGTAATTCTTGAGTTCGGTAGGGTCCGCAGTGGGTTTCTTGAGTAGAGCGCTGAGTTCGGCGTGCTTCCAGCTCTCAGGGAAGGTGGCGGTGTCGAAGGATGTGTTGATGATGTCTTGCAGGTGGGGTGCGATGACAGCGTCGGCCTTGTTGAAGACGTGGTGAGGGCAGGGGTCGGTCGGTGATCCGGAGTGGATGGACAAAATGATTCAGAAAAGGGGGTGGTGATGAACAGAGTGTCTGAATTAAGCAGACCACTCTTACCCAGTCCAAAGATCAGGGCTTGATCCATCACCGTTTTTTAGCTCACTGCACCATCCCAGCTCAGAACTTGGCTACATGCAAATAGTCTGTTCCTGTCCCAGTGCATGATGGGAACAGGGCAAACCAAACTACCAAGCCAATTCCGGTTTCTGGAATTTCAGCCTTCGCCGGCCCGGCTTGCTTGAATCCTGATGGTGCAATGAGCAAGGGACTCACATCTGAGTATACGCTTCCACGCTTATGGTGGACAAAATGATTCAGAAAAGGGGTTGGTGATGAACAGAGTGTCTGAATTAAACAGACCACTCTTACCCAGTCCAAAGATCAGGGCTTGATCCATCACCGTTTTTTAGCTCACTGCACCATCCCAGCTCAGAACCTGCCTACATGCAAATTAGTCTGTTCCTGTCCCAGTGCATGATGGGAACAGGGCAAACCAAACTACCAAGCCAATTCTTATACTGGGATGGAAGCAAGCTACCGGGGACCGGTTTCTGGCATTTCAACCTTCGTCGGCCCGGCTTGCTTGAATCCTGATGGTGCAATGAGCAAGGGACTCACATCTGAGTATACCCTTCCACGTTTATGGTGGACAAAATGATTCAGAAAAGGGGGTGGTGATGAACAGAGTGTCTGAATTAGGCAGACCACTCTTACCCAGTCCAAAGATCAGGGCTTGACCCATCACCGTTTTTTAGCTCACTGCACCATCCCAGCTCAGAACCTGGCTACATGCAAATTAGTCTGTTCCTGTCCCAGTGCATGATGGGACAGGGCAAACCAAACTACCAAGCCAATTCTTATACTGGGAAGGAAACAAGCTACCGGGGACCGGTTCCTGGCATTTCAGCCTTCGTCGGCCCGGCTTGCTTGAATCCTGATGGTGCAATGAGCAAGGGACTCACATCTGAGTATACCCTTCCACGCTTATGGTGGACAAAATGATTCAGAAAAGGGGGTGGTGATGAACAGAGTTTCTGACTTAAGCAGACCACTCTTACCCAGTCCAAAGATCAGGGCTTGATCCATCACCGTTTTTTAGCTCACTGCACCATCCCAGCTCAGAACCTGGCTACATGCAAATTAGTCTGTTCCTGTCCCAGTGCATGATGTGAACAGGGCAAACCAAACTACCAAGCCAATTCTTATACTGGGAAGGAAACAAGCTACCGGGGACCGGTTTCTGTCATGTCAGCCTTTGTCGGCCCGGCTTGCTTGAATCCTGATGGTGCAATGAGCAAGGGACTCACATCTGAGTATACGCTTCCACGCTTATGGTGGACAAAATGATTCAGAAAAGGGGGTGGTGATGAACAGAGTGTCTGAATTAAGCAGACCACTCTTACCCAGTCCAAAGATCAGGCTTGATCCATCACCGTTTTTTAGCTCACAGCACCATCCCAGCTCAGAACCTGGCTACATGCAAATTAGTCTGTTCCTGTCCCAGTGCATGATGGGAACAGGGCAAACCAAACTACCAAGCCAATTCTTATACTGGGAAGGAAACAAGCTACTGCGGACCGGTTTCTGGAATTTCAGCCTTCGCCGGCCCGGCTTGCTTGAATCCTGATGGTGCAATGAGCAAGGGACTCACATCTGAGTATACGCTTCCACGCTTATGGTGGACAAAATGATTCAGAAAAGGGGGTGGTGATGAACAGAGTGTCTGAATTAAACAGACCACTCTTACCCAGTCCAAAGATCAGGGCTTGATCCATCACCGTTTTTTAGCTCACTGCACCATCCCAGCTCAGAACCTGCCTACATGCAAATTAGTCTTTTCCTGTCCCAGTGCATGATGGGAACAGGGCAAACCAAACTACCAAGCCAATTCTTATACTGGGATGGAAACAAGCTACCGGGGACCGGTTTCTGGCATTTCAACCTTCGTCGGCCCGGCTTGCTTGAATCCTGATGGTGCAATGAGCAAGGGACTCACATCTGAGTATACCCTTCCACGTTTATGGTGGACAAAATGATTCAGAAAAGGGGGTGGTGATGAACAGAGTGTCTGAATTAGGCAGAGTGTGGCTTTACAGGTACTATAGGGGTTGTGGCACTTGAGACAGAGCAAGATGCAATATTAGGGGATGTACTTGGATCTGATAGGCTGGTTTTTGCAGTATGCATCCTTCTTTCTTAACTACGCTCTATTCCGTTCCCAGGCTTAAACTTGTCTGTCACCTTGGAGTAACCCCCAGTGGTGCTGTTTTTTGTTTTGGCGTCTGAGAGTATCTCAGGGTGGTGGTCATCATGCGTAGATGTTACCGCTCTTGCCTTGCGTGTTGAGTTCATATCTTCCTTCTGACTACCCTTTTCATTGGCTTCCTGACCCAAGTTTTTACTAGAAGGTTGGTTGCTTGGGTCCTTTTGGTTTGATGTGTCAGCTGTGGATTTTAAGGCACATGGTTTACTCTTCTGTTCCAATATTGTATGCCACCCTTTGTGCAGTAAGCGGTGCTAGGAGACCCGGTATGTCCCTAGGTGTTGAGAAAATTACTGCCCCAGGGTTTTTAAGAAATGAAAAGCCTGAACTTTTTCCCATTGTCTCCTAATTTCCTGGTTCCTGAACAATGTTAAGATTAGTGATATTAGGGGGCTTTTCAGGTTAGCTTCTGTTCCTTATACTGGCTGTTTTGTATTTTGTCCTTTTTTCCCTTGAATTGTACCACTGGTTGTCCGGGACTTCTTGGTTTTTGAGGCTACTTTGGAGTCTGCCTCACTTTGCCTGATCTCATCCTTCAGTCACTATCCTGTTGTTATTACTGTTGTTGTTGCTATTGTATAGTTGTTTTATACAGGTTTCGTGCAATTATTCGTTGTGTTGTATTGTGTTGTATTTGCACTTATGCTTGTGTTTCTTCCTTGTGTTTCCTCCTATTTTCCTTCTTTTCTTTTTTTTCTTGCTGTAAGTTGCTGTGAGTTATGATATGCAGGTGGAAAACTATAGGAGACTATTGGAGGCTATATGAGTCCCAGAATAGATGTCCTTGGGTGCTCTTGGGTTGCCCCTAGTGTGCATGTTATTGTGAGGCCCTCTGTGCTGAAACCCGGATGCGGTTAGAGTGGGTGTTACTGGTGCTGGAGCTGATGTGTACTGATATGGGCTTGATGGCTCCCCCAGATCCTGTTTCCCAGTTACTTTCACTTGCTTTTGCCCTTCTTACCATCCTACGCTTGACTTGGTGGTCACTGGTGGCATTTCTTCGATGGGGGAAGCTAGACGTATGGAATCTCCCCCTCGCAGACCTGCTGATCTGCTGTCGATCTACTGTTGGTCTGCTACTCTGTGCCCCCTCTCCAGAGGCCTCTGATCGCTTAATCGCCAATTACCTACCACCTTGCCCCTCCTGGCCTTTGCCTGACCTTAATGCTTTGAAGCCTGGTCCTGAACTTTCTTTCGCACTGTCACTCCTGCCACTCCGTGAGGTGCATGCTGCTCCCCATCACACCCACCTCCGTATTCCTCGCTTCTCGATCCAGAAGCGCCGGGCCACTTTCCGTGGAGAAGGGGGGGAGGCAGCTGCCGTCATGTGCAGATCACCAGTTTGTCCCTTATACGTCGGAGCGGATGTAGATGCGGGTGTAGGTTGGCCGGCTCAAGCTGTCCTGGACCCTGGACCCTAAGCTCTGACTCTGGGTTGGGCTGGGCTGGGCTGGGCTGGACTGTCTCGCTGTCGCTGCCGATGCTGCAGTGTGAACCGGAACCGGAGAATCAAGAGGCAAATCTTTCCCTTGTCAGCTAAAGACATCATCTGCCCTCCTTTTGGCAACATGCAGAGCTGATTAAAAAACGAATTTTTCACCACAGTTTTGGCATTTTTCAAAGAGGTTGCCTATTTTTTCTATTATTTATGCTTTTAACCTACTTTCAGTGTGTTCTGGAAACCAGTGTAAAACCCTCGGTTGATCCAAGAAAGCTATAGACTGCTGTAAAAATAGAAACTAACAAATTCAGCACAGGGTCATATGTGTAGATCCCTCAAAGATTCCCCTAAGAAACTTGGGGGTCCATTAGGATTGGCAGGCAGGCTTAGTCCGCCCGCCATCCTACCGTGGAATGGGACCACCTGCCATTGGTGCGGGGGTCCCGTTAGTGACATTAGGATGCGCCCGCCACACTGGCGGGCGCATCCTGCATTCATGACATTGCAGCGGGCGGTGCTCTCAGCCCCGCCCACCGCAATGCCAAGAAGGCAAGTTGTGCACTTCCATGCACAACGTGGCAGGCACCGCACCGTGCCTGCCATGTTGTGCATGGAACTGCAGGGGTACCATAAGTACTCCCCATGTGCCCCCCCAAACCCCAGAATCCCTGGGGGAAAAAACTGCCTGGCGTTCCGTGGCGGCGTTGCCGCCATGGTAAGGCATGTCCCTGCCTGCATAATAATATGGATGTCGGTGTCTACCAGACACCGCCACCATATAAACTGATTTTCCGCCCGGTAGGCAATCGGGCGGATTGCCTACTGGCGGAAAACCGGCGGACGGTCTTCCCGTCCGCCGGGGTCCCCCCGCCATGGTAATGTGTCAGGGGGAATTCTTCTGCGGGCGGTGGTTTTGTGCGGGCGGATCGCCACTGCCATACGGGCGGTGGCGATCCGCCCGCAATACTAATGGATCCCTAAATGTTGAAATAAAGGAATATTGAAAATTAGTTGAGCAAAATGGCAATTTGTTACAACATTTTCCTCTGTAACTTTTTGTCATGATTGCTGGTGTACAAAAGCAATATACCATTACATACGGTAGACCCTTCTGTTTTTTGAGGAAATATATGGTTTGTACGTTCTCCAAGACCCTGAGGTACCCAGAGCCAACAAATGAGCTGCACTTTTCAATGTTTTTTCTGTTGTTCTGATGTTTTAGGAGCAGTGGTTATTTGTGCATCTCTGAATTTGTGAGTACCCATACTAGTATGCTGTTTTTACAATACTCATAAGAAGACTAAAGCATATTTTGGATATGTATTGACTGGATGGACTAAATCATTTTGGAATTTACTAATTGTGGTGCACTTCTCAGTCTTGATAGTACCCATACTAGTATATGATTCGGAGAGTATTTTTTAAAATGTCTTCTTTTGTTCACACTGGCATACAGTTGGAAGGCGCAAATGCATTGAAATCCTGCCCTCTGATAAAAATGCTGCCTCACTTGTGTGGGTAGGCTGGGTGCTCACAACAGGAGATAGGCCAAAACACAACATGGATACATTACATTTTTCCACTGAAAACACTCTTTTTTTCCAGTGTGTGTAGCTGTGGATATTGGGCCCGAGCTCAGACAACAACTAGGGAGACCCAGCAAGCCTGAATTTTTTTTTAAACTAGACAGCGGGGAAATTCAGGGTAGGGTGACTTGTGTGGCTCTCATGAGATGCTTGTACACAAAATCCCTTTAAAAATTCAAAATGTAACCAAAAAAAGCATTTGTTCTCAGATTGGTGCGATGGGAAGTTCTGGAATCTGCAGGGACCCACACATTCCCTCCCACCTAGCATTACCCCAAGTCTACCAATGATAATAGTACCTCAATTGTGTGGGTAGGTGTAGGAAAGGTGGAGTATTAAGTGGGGATGCTGGTTAGGTGTTACCATGCAGTACTATCACAAACCCCAAAGATGGTCCTTGGATTCACAGTAACAAATCCTTAGCTCAGTCCTGGATGTGTGGCAAAGAGCAGTTAGGCTTTACTATAGGAACACGTGTTAAGAATTTCTGAGTACGGTAATGGACGATAAGTAATTGATAAGAATCAAAAGAAATCCAGCACCAATTTATACAAATAAAGCATATTTTTATATTCATTTAGACACCAAAATGAATGTGATCAGATGCATATGGCTGGTGATATGGATTTTAGAAGAAAACATGAATTATAGCAATTCAAAATTGCAGAATCTTTTAATTGTGGTCAACAGGAAAAAGTGGTAGTGCCAATCAGTCACTTGCAGGTCAAGTTGCGTGGAACCCAAGGAGAGTTAAGGTGATGTGTGTTCCAGGTCCAGGCCACAGGAGTCAGTTCAATTTTACCTGGCCCATGGAGCCTGGGTGCACAGTTGTTCAGGCTGTCTCTGGTGCCGAACTGCAGCTGTGGCAGAGCCATTTTACCGCTTACATGGTGCTGCGGGGAGCAGGATGCAAAAACAAAACAGGGGGGCTACTACTGATATGAGATGAACATCAGGTGGAGTTCCCTCTAGGTGTAGCATCGAGTGCGGGGGTCGATTTTCTGACTGGCAACCAACAAGTATTGCAGGGGTAACTACAGCAGTTGGATATTTCAACATCTGGTGGTCCCAGGGAACATGATATATGCCTGTTACTTCATGGCAGGCAGGATTACAGTGTCTACGATGCACTACACCATGTGGATTTGGGCGATCTCTCGAAGGGCCCGATGGTCTGCACATGATCCAGAGCATTGTTTTAACAGTAGTTTGCAGGTGACTAGTGCCACTAGTCCAGGAGAGTCTGAGGTTGCTTCTTGCTCTAACAGGGGTCCCTCTGTCTGGCTAATCTGACCTTTAGCCTAGGCCCAGCCTTGATAGAACAGTTCCAGGAGTGTTGCAAAAGGTACAGAGTCTCCCTCATTTGGTTTGTGCAAATCCTGTTTTCGTCGTCTCAGGTCTCTTCTTTGTTCTCTTTGATGCAAGTTGGATAAGAACTGAGGTACTGATGTCAGTGGTGGCCCTTAAATCCTAGATTTATGGGTGTTAGGGGTATGAGTGCAAGAGGCCAATGGGCCAGAAGTACACTCATAACCAGGAAGTGAGTCTGTGAAGATAAAACTCTGTTGTTCAGTGTAGTGTTTGTGATCACTCAGTGCCAAATGGTATGTCTAAGCTGGCTTACCCCCTACGAGTCACAGGGTTGGATCATGGTCAAATTAGGCAGGTGGCGGTCCACATGATTAAGTGGCCCCTGAGGCGAGTCCTCTGCTGGTCACGCTTTTCACTGGTATGCAATCTGGAAGAAAATTGGGAAATTGAGTATCCCCATAGGCAGAACCTGTGTGTAGAACCTAAAGAAAGTAGCGCTAGAGCATAAATTTACCTTAGGTCAGCTAAAGTTAGTCAGTGTCCTCAGTGAGTAGAAGAATGTTCGTGAAGTTAGGACGGTCCTCATTAAAAACGGGCAACTAATTCCAGGGCTGAAATTAAAATAAAAGGAGGGAAGAATTGAGCCTCACATCCGAAGTGATTTCTGGGGACTAATAGAGAGGTTTAGGCACTCTAATTGTAACCCGCACTGTAACCCCATGGGCCAGGATGCCCGTGGGGTTACAGTGCGCTTTACAAATGTTAATAATAATAATATTAATATTACCTTTGCGCCGTCTGGATTCTGCATACCGCTTCCGCCTTGTATTGCAGGATACTGAGAACCGCGGCTGCATCGAGGGCGTTTAAAAAGGGGGGAAACCGCGAGCACGTCGGATCGACGTTAACGGTGCGTTGCAAACTGGCAGGGATGACAGACTAGCCCGAGTCAGTTAGTGATGCGTGTACTCACAATCAGGCTACTCCCTCTATTGCCCTGGTGACATTCTAATAGATGAGCGCTAGCAATATTGCTATGACAACCAATTGTATTTATTGATGGCATGGCCATAATTGTATAATGTACACAATTGTCAGGAGTGAAGAAGGTTCTCCATAGCTGTGATGTAGTGACAATAGTACGATTAACAGTGGCAATATCATAGTGACACTCTATGTTATTGGCAGTAGCTCTTTTTTTTTTTTGAAAATATATTTTTATTGCAGATATTCTTTTACACGCTTATGCCGGTCAACAATTATATAAGCATTAGTTGTAATCAATGATACAGTAAAATTCGCATTACACAGTCACTCAGCCCACAACCCGGGGGTCGGGCGGCAAGAACAGAAATGCAATGCGCATGTGTAAGTTATATAAACACAATCATGTCCGGCCAGCAAAGGATATGTGCGTCTGCTTTCTGTAACTCCCAATATCCCAACACCCAAACGTTAACTACCCCCTGGAGCTAATACTGATAAAGCACCATTGTTATTTCTTTACTTCCCTGCTTCTTTTTCCTGCTTCCCATCCTTCGTCCCCAGAAAACATAGCGCAACAAAGCGACAATCAACTCAACAGCAAATGTACTTGCTAACATAGCCAATCGCCGATAGCAGGGATTTCCTCCGTCCTGTATGCAGCTCCCCCCTCCCTCTTAAGCCCCTCCCCCCTTGCATAAAGGGTGGTGTGGGCGCTTGCATAGTCACTTAACCTATCTCAACGGTGGTGACCAATGGTGTATCAAATCTACTTGCTATATGTAATATTCACATGGATGTGAAACTCACTCCTCTTCTTCAATCAATTGTCGGTCTTTCAAAGACTGGACCAGGGCCTCCCACGCTCGAGCTACCTCCAGCGCTTTATCATTACCTGAGCGGGTAGCTTGTCGAAGCCTCACTACGCTTTCGCAGCTTGCCCACTTACAGAATTCCCTCCTCCACCTCCCAAACGACGGCCCCTCTGTCGCTTTCCAATGCCAGGTAATTTCGCTTTTAGCTAGCAAAAGCCCTAAATCAATAAATTTGCTAGTTACCCTGGTCTTGGCCGTGTGCGAAAACCAGTGTAGTAAGCAGGTGGCCATGCCATAGTCCAATTATCTGTCTGTGACCGCGTTTAAAAGTAACCCTACTTCCTCCCAGTAGCCCCCCATGCGCGGACAGAGCCATAGCATGTGTTCAAGCTCAACATCCTCCTCCCGACATCTCGGGCACACGCCTCCTGGACATGGAAGTATTTCCGGATCTTTCCCGGTGTTAAATAGGCCCTATGTAACACAAAGTATTGAATTAGTTGGAGACGAGCGTTCCTGGTGCTCTTCCATGCCCGTTTAAGGATTTGTTCCCACGTGGCATCCGGTATTTGCCGATCTATGCTTTCTTCCCATTTTGCTTTAAGAGCATCTAATGGACGCATGCCCTCCCGGAGCAGTCGGGACTGGAGGCATGTCACCGCCTTAACCGTACCTGCCGCCATCACAGTATATTGGCAAGCAGGGGTTACCACCGGTTCCATCCTCCCGGTCCTCCAGTGTTTTTGAATAGCGGTAGTGACCGCAGCGTGTATCAGGAAGTCTCCCTCCGGGAGCCCGTACATCTCCTACAGCACCGAGAAAGGCACCAGCTCCTGATCCACAAACAGATCCCCCACCACCTGGACCCCCATCTGTTCCCAGCCCACCAGTGGGGTCCAATCCCCACCATGCGGCAACGCCATCAGCATGCCCAGCGGGATCTCCGGTGCATACGGGTGACGAGTCCCTGTTCTGCGCTGTGTCCTGTTCCAGCAAAACAGCAGGGTCCGTTCCTCCCCCATCAGGTCCCGAAGGTCAAGCTTTTGCTGCAGAACTATATAGGCCAATATGTGTCGTGGGATTCCACTTCCCCAGCTACTTTCCGGGCCTCGGTATTCCCGGGCTATATTTTGCGTTAAGACCTGTACTTGGGCTGCTAGGTAATAGAGTTCAAAATCCGGCGCTGCCAAGCCACCATCCAATCTGGGCCTCATCAACGTCGTCAGAGCTATACGTCGTCTACCGCTGCCCCAGATGAAGCCCGCCATCAGCGATCTCAGGTCCTTAAAGATTCTCGGTGGGAGCCATATCGGCAGCGTACGGAAATAATATAAGAGCCTGGGGAGTGCCACCATTTTAAGCAATGCCACTCTCCCCATGACCGGCAGAGGAAGCGTCGCCCCGAACTCCATACACTTCTTCAGAGCTCTAACACACCGGCCAATATTACCCTCCAGCAGATCTTGGTCCGTGTGATAGATCCTAACCCCTAAATAGGTGATACATGCCGGCTCCCACCTGATGTCGCCCAGCACAGCGGGCGGAGGCAGACCCCGTCGCATCCGGAAGGGGCACGTCTTGGCCCAGTTCACCTGAAGACCCGAGACCCTCCCAAAACTAGACAACATATTAATCGCCCCTTATAGATCCACATCGGCCTCCCGAAGAAAGAGGAGCAGATCATCCGCATTCAGAGAAAAGTAATGGGGGTTTCCCCGGTGCACCAATTCCCCATACAACCGTCCCAACCTCGCCTGTGCCGCCAAAGGTTTGATCGCCAGTGCAAACAACAGCGGCGACAACGAGCACACCTGTCTTGTGCCTCTCATGATTGGGTATTGGCCAGAAATCACCTCACCCAGCCGCACCCTCGCCGTGGCTGAAGAGTACAACACTGTTGTCCCCTTCACGAATCTATCACCTAATCCAAATCGGTCCAGTATTCTGCAGAGGAAGGCCCATTCCAGACTATCAAACACCTTCTCAATGTCCACAGAGAGCACTGCTGCAGAGCTCTCATCATTCTGATTTTCCGCCATAACTCTAAGAAAGCGGCAATTATTCGTGGCCGTGCATCTCATGGGAATAAAGCCCGCCTGGTCTATATGAACCAACGATGTCATGTGCGGCAATAACCGGGTTGCCAGTATGCGACTCAGGATTTTGTAATCCACCGATAGCATGGATAAAGGCCGATATGAGGCCACATCAATCTCCGAGCGACCCGGTTTCAGAAGGGGGATTATCAGGGCTTCACGCATCGAACCCGGCAGACGACCCTCCGACTCTGCCTCCCGATACACCTCCAATAAGGCGGGAGCCAGTCTATCAATGTATTGAGCGTAGAATTCGATAGGTAGCCCATCAGGTCCCGGCGTCTTGTTCCGGGCCATGTGTTTAATTGCCCCTCGTATTTCAGCCAATGTTATATCCCGCCCCAACAATTCAGCGTCTTCTTCTTCTAACCGCGGCAATGGGGTTCCCTCTAGGAACTCCACTATGTCCTCCTCAGTCTCCTCTCTTCTACTGCTGTACAGCGCTTCATAGTAGGTTGCAAAGCGAGATAGCACAATTTCCTGTGAGTGGGTCAGAGTGCCATCATCTAGCGCTATCTGCATGACTGGTCCACTCTGCTGCACCGGATCAGCCAACCTGGCCAATAGTGTTCCAACCTTATGCCCCTCCACATGAACCTTCGCCAGGTACCCTCTGTGGTCGAAGCATCGCAGCCGTTCAGTCTCGGCCGCCACCTTCTCTTTGGCTTCCAGCAACTGATCCTGCAGAGACTGCATCTCCGGTCTCCGCCGCTCCAGATCTCTCAGAGCCCTGTCCGCCTCTGCCACATCATCCACCACTGCCTTCCTAGTCCCCGAATATTTAGTGATGCATAGCCCTCTGATAACCACCTTAAAAGCATCCCACTCTAATGCTCTAGAGCTTGCCATGCCCCAGTTCTCCCGGAAGTAGTTGTCAATACCCTCACCTACTTCCGTCCGAAACACCTGATCTTCCAGAGTCTCAGGGCGCAAGCGCCATGTCGGGATCGCTGTCCTCACCCTCTGCCAGTGAAGTGACATCAATAGCGGATTGTGGTCGGAGATAGTTCTAGTAAGGTACTCAGTGTGTGTGTATCGATATAGAACCAGCCACATGCAGCAATACTGCAGATTGGCAATCACTATCTGATCTCAAACGAGAATGGATCAGAATAACCTTACATGGGGCAATGATGGCCGAATATTTTAAAGCCAAAATTGCACCCAATGGCTTAATTATCAAGAACTTCCCGAGAATCTTCTGGGAGGATGGACAGTTCAAGGTAGAATGGTCTCAGATTTCTTGGAAGTGCACCCATGATCTCCTCATCCTGATTGTTAATACTGCCAAACGCCTAGCGGATGAATTGTTGGTCCGCATCCAAGCAGCTGAAAGTGCACTGAAGGCAGCAGTTCCAAATCTAGGTTTTAAAACAAATCTGGCGGAACTCAACAAGGAAATTGCAGAGCACCCAAGAATACCTCATGAATCAAAAAGTGACTAAATTACAGAAAGACATCAAAAGGTTTTCTAAAGAAAAGGTATACCCCTACCTAAAGGAAGATTATGTCCCCCCGGGAACAAACTACAACTCAGACTCCAGTGCTGGTTCCTCTAGAAGGGGATCTAACAGTGGGTCTGACAGTAGCGGGGAGGATGGACTTCCTCAGATACCACAAAGAGGTAGAAGGGGTAGAGGACGTGGCCAACAAGTTTACCAGAACTTCACTCCTCATGGGCCACCTCACGGACCTCCTTTATGGCCCTACCCACAATTTCCTCAGTTCCAACCACCTTACGCTGCACAATATCCTCCATACTACGCCCCACAGGGTCCCATGAGACCCCCTTTTTTAGACAGAGGCTGGGGCAGAGGGCAAGGGCGAAAGCGAGGCAACGCTCCAGAGAAAAGAGTACAGTGGGAGGACGCACGCCCCCAGGGAATGGACACGAGGAACACGAACAGATCGGGGCAAAAACGAGTCTGGTGGTAAATTTATCAGACCGACCATTGACAGAAAAAGATGAGAAAGTCCTACAAAAGGGACTGGGTTTTGTACCCACTCCAAGAACTGACCTCTTTCAACAAACTTGGGAATTACATTCCTTTTTCCGGAAAATCAGGTTGAAAGCATTTTTTGAGGGGAGACCAATTGAACCAACAGTAGACTCTGGCCTCCACAACCCCTCAACTTTTACCCCTCACAATGGGCTGATCCCGAATGAAATCCTTACTTTTGAGCAGGCTGTGCTCAAGGATATTAGGATCCTGGACCAGCAAAGGACCTACCATAACATCTCTAAAAATGAGATGGATACACTTAAGACACTTGCTGAAAACCCACAGATCACCATTAAACAGGTGGATAAGAGGGGAGCCACGGTCCTCATGAACACCTTAGACTATGACCAGGAATGCATAAGACAACTAAGTGACACACGCTATTACACTCCAATTCCGTGTGACCCGACACCTCGCCTACAAACCATAATAACAGGCTTGGTTGATAGTGCAGAATGTGAACAGTGGATTAGTAAGAAAGAGGCAGATTTCCTGATGAAAAGAGATCCCAGGGTCCCTTACTTTTACATTCTTCCTAAGATCCACAAAGAGACTAGAACGGTACCTGGGCGACCAATAGTCTCTGGGATCGACTCCGTCCTTGAACCACTCTCACAATTTTGTGATCATTTCCTACAACCCATGGTGAGACGCATCCCCTCATATATCCAAGATACCTCTGATGTCTTACGCATACTGGACACTGTCCAGGATAGCGGACAAATCAGTCTCCTGATTACTCTCGATGTGGAGGCCCTCTACACAAACATCCCACAGAGGGCCACACTGGGAGTAATCGAGGAGATGCTTGGGCTGGAAACCTGGAACTCAGCCACCCCACTTCATTCATTATGGAGTGTGCCACTCTAGCATTAACAGAGAATTTCTTTGAATTCAAGGGGAACTACTATCATCAAACACAAGGTACTTAGATGGGCAGTACGTTTGCCCCTTCGGCGGCATGTCTTTACATGGCTGACTTTGAAGGCAGACACATACAACACCAGTCTAATCCCTTTCTCAATAACATCATGATGTGGAGGCGATTTATTGATGACATCCTGATCCTGTGGACAGGACCACCGACCTCGCATGAGGCCTTTTTTGAATGGGTCAACACTCTCAACCCATACCTACGCTTCACGATGTCTGTGTCACCCACCGACATTGCCTTCCTTGACTTAACAATCAAGTTGATAAATGGGTCTCTCGGTACTACGATGTACAGAAAACCCACCGACCGCAACAGCCTACTTCACTACACCAGCCACCACCCCAAAGCACTACGAACCAACCTTCCCTTTGGGCAATTTCTCCGAATCCGGCGAAATTGTAGTGATCTGACAGAGTACAAGAAAGAATCAACAATTCTTTCAAGGAATCTACTAGATAGAGGATACCCTATGAGAGATGTCTCCATAGCACAGAAACGTGCTAGAAATAACCATCGAGAGGCCCTCCTCGAACAACGCGAGCGAGTACCTTTAGAGAAACAACCAATAACCTGTGTCACTACATTCACCCCTGCGTCTACTAAAGTCAAGAGCATGATCAAACGCCACTGGGCTATCCTGAACACAGGTGACCTCACCTTTGAACAACCTAGATTTGCGTTTAAAAGATCGCAGAATGTTAAAGACATCCTGATCAGCACGAGACCCAAAGTCACCAAGAAGGGGTCCCAACAGACACTTTGGCATTTACCCCCGTGAAAGGGCACTATCCCTGTGGCGCCTGCGCAGCTTGTGCCTTCACAGCTGTACATAAAACAATACAACTCACTGACACATTCACGTGGGAACTCAGAGGGCATACTAATTGTAATACCTCACATTGTATCTACATGCTTACCTGCCCATGCAAACTAAAATACATAGGAATGACGACACGTCCTATCAAAACCCGCATCACTGAACACCGCAGTAATTTCCGCTGCAGAAAAACCAACACTAAGATGAGCAAAAATTATATGGAGGCTAACCATACCACTGACTCACTCAAATGGCTTGTCCTTGAATCTAGCCCTAATTGCCCTAAACAAGCCCTGTTCCACAAAGAACAGAGGTGGATCCACCGTTTATCGTCAGATAGTCGGGGCCTGAATGAGGATATTCCGTGGCATGCATTATAATACCACTCTGCTGTTAATCCTTTTATATCCTCTCATTCTGCACTTAACGTGACTAGCAGGGACATACATCCAGTGCGTTAAGCAACCATTAGCTTTTTGAATTCTTTCAAACATTAGCCATGACCAACTGAGGGGCACGCGTTACATTATCACATGGCTGTAAATTTTGATATATGTATTCATGCTGCACCTACATGACTAGCTGAGATATACATCTTGTTGTTTACCAACCCCGAGCATCCGGGCTTATTTTCATCTTTATATTAGCCTTGACCAACCACAGGCGTTGATTTATCTTCCCTTTATCAGGGGCGAATAAGGTACACTGATCATCCATTCTGCACCTAACGTAACTAACGGGTACATACATCTAGTGTGTTGACAAACCATTAGCTTTCTGATTTTTTCAAACATTAGCCGTGACCAACTGAGGGGCACACAATATAACATGGCTGTAAATTCTCATTTATTTATTCATGCTGCACTTACATGACTTGGGTCTAACCACCCCTAGCATTCGGGCATATTTTTATTTTTTATATTAGCCATGATTGACCATAGGCGATAATTTATCTCCCCTTCACAAGGGGCGCATTAGGTATACTGATACTCTAATACTTTACACTTATTGCCGAGGCAAACATAAGTAAGACACATCCCTTCCTCCAATATAGCTACCACCTAACTTGGCCTGTGTGATGTTATGTCCACAACCCCTCTCTGCAATGGCCGCCTCGTTTACCGACATCACCACCTGATGTTGGTGGCGGAGTTAGACATCCGACGGAGGGGGCGGAGTCACGTAACGATCAGTGACGTTATGCGGGTAGAAATGGTGCTCGCCGCCGAGCTCAAACATCTTCCCGAGCTCGGCGGCGATGGGTAGGTGATATTACCAGTACGCGGAGACTGAGAGGTAAGGAGGCTATTCTGGGGATGCCTGTAGGACCCAAGTTCGGATCTTTTTGCTACCACGGCAAACCCGGGGGTTCTTAATCTGAAACCTCATGTGGTCTAACTCTTCCTTTTAATTCTTCTTGCTCGAAATCGTGTTCTGACGGCACACACGCCTTCCCTTTACATCCCCAGCTAAACCTAGAGGCTCCATCCTGCAGTACAAACCCGCCGAGTATTGTTGTGGCCCTTAGCTCCTGATTATTAGGTGAGTCGGGTTTCCATACCTGGCATGTTTCCACACCTGGCATGAGACATGCATTATATATACCGAGTGGGGATAATTTCACCACGTGTTGCCACCACAAATTGCTCCCACTGATCAAACGATTAGGAGGGTGTTTCTCCTGCTAGACTGCTGCTGTTTTTTAATACTCCTTGTTTTAATGCTTTCACTTATAATAAGTTGGTGTGACAGTATGAATCCACCTTGTCACATTACAGTCACGCCGAATTTAGGCTAGTAGAATTACATCATCACTAGCATGACACTGTGTGTTGTTTTGGTTTAGCACCATGTACTTATTCTGGCGATTATACATGCTATTAACCCTGTACTCTTATTTCCCATCCAGGTATAGGACATAGCTACAGAGGTAAACATAAAATATCCCACAATTCGGTACTAGGCACATGACATTAGCATGCTGTATCACGTTTGTAGACCTTGCTTTTACCCACTATAGGTCCTGATGAATCGCGGGTACTCCACCCATGCGAGAAACATGTTGACCAATTTCGTTTCAAATCTAATCTAGGGCCACTACACCTAACCTGTTGGCACCTGGACGGTTAGATTAACGTTTTTAATTGTAGTAGGGGACCCCCTTAATAAAGTAGTTTCCGGTACCCCATACTTCATTTTAAATCACTATTTAGGCTACACACTGCACTACTCGCATACCCACACTTCACCAAAAGGCTGTTGGATTTAAAAGATCTCCGCCAAAGAGCCCCTCTTTGAGGTGAGCCCGTCAGGGATTGCACCGCCTCCCCGACGAGGAGCAACGCCGATGATGAAGCATGACACTCGCAAGGGTGTGTCAGGCAAATATTTCCAACAAAATGGATACCCAAAGGTATTACATCTTCACCTCCGGTCACGCCAGATACACACACTCCCTTATCTAAGGAACAGTTCAGCAACCCACTTTTGTTGACTCAGTGTGTGCCGCCATAGGGGCCATCAGGGGGGAGCATAGGATAGCATCAATACGTACCTGCAGGTCATGTACAGATGAAAAGAACGAATAGTCCCTGTCATGAGGATGTTGCGCACGCCATACATCAATGAGACCCCAGTGTTCCTGCCATTGGGATCTAGCTTTAGCCAATTTCCTAACCGGTGTTGCCGCCAGAGGAGGATGCAACCTATCCATGTCCACATCTGAGATAGCATTAAAATCCCCCCCTACAACAGCTGGGCCTGCCAAAAGGGGGGCCAGCACACCCGATAAATTAGCTAGGAAATGAGTCTGCTCAGTAATCGGGGCGCAGACACTGCACAACACAACGTCCATGCCGTACAGTCTACCTTCCACAGCCACATACCGGCCCTCCTGATCCAGCACTTGCCAAGTGACCTGAAAGGGGACTCCTGCTCGAACCCAAACGAGCACCCCCCTAGCAAAAGCAGAATAAGCTGTATTGAAGACCTGGCCCCTCCACCTCCGCTGCAATGCCTGACCTTCTGCCCTGGTAAGATGCGTTTCCTGTAATAATGCTATGTGCACCCCCCTCTGCAATAAATAGGCATGCACTTTGTGTCGTCTAGCCATAGTATGTAAGCCTCTCACATTCCAAGTGATACACTTCAAATCATGTAATGTCCCCATCATTGTGATTTTGCTTTCCCGCCCCATCACAATAGCAGCATCCACACCAGTACTAAACCCCAAAAACTCAACACCCCAAGGAACCCGCTCAGCCCACCCCCCCAGGACAGGACCCAATAGTGATCTATCAGTCCCCATCCAAACAGCTCAAAACACTATCACACTATACTATCCTATAGTAGTCACCACAGGTTGCCTTAAGGGCAATCGGAGTGCTGCTCAGCTCCGACAGGTGGGGGTTCCGCCCGCACTCCCCGCCCTCAATCCCATATTGCAGTAGCGTCAGTCAAATTGAACAGAAAAGTTACCTGGTCTCTCACGTAATATCGTTCCTGGAGGTAAGGGTAGGTGTTTTTTTACTCATAGAATTTGATATCCCTAGCTACCTTGTCTAACTTGGTTGCCTGGGTGTAAATGTCAAACTCCCGTATTGTTCTTTCTAGCATTTTTAGGGCCTCTTTGGCGTTGATGAGGGCTTTATCCTCAATGATCTCTTTCTTTAACCCGTTCCGTGCTCGTGACGGAACCGCTCCGTCACGAGCCTCGGTGGGCTGTGCTGGTGGCGGAACGGTTCTGTCACGGCCCGCTCGCCACGCCTGCGCGGCGCTGATTTCATGCCTGCGCGGCGCGTTCTATTAAGCGGGCGGGGCCATGACGGAACCGTTCCGTCACAAGCACAGCCCACCCTAGGCTCGTGACGGAGCGGTTCCGTCACGAGTACGGGAGCGCCGCGCGGGCCTCCCTCTCCCTAGCGCTGCGGCGGAATAGCCGCCGCAGCTAAGGGGTTAAGTCAAGAATTTCCTTAGTTAGACGTTGTACTTCCTCAACCGCTGTCTCAAATCCAAGCACCATCCATTGCCTGGAAAAGTTAGTAGACAAGAAACTAAAGTTCTCCTTGAACTTGAGGTTATCCAGGAAGATTGCAGGCTCGTTTCTAACCTGCAACCTAACCGGGATGACGTTGTATTCGAGATATTTAGCTAGAGTGTGACCATGCAATGTAGTTCATATCAGGTTCTTCTCTAAGCGTTCTAACTTAGATATTTTTTCGTTGAGTGTGAGGTCTATGTTGGTGATGGTGCCTCCGCCTCTTTGTCCCTGTAGGAGTTTCTCTATATAATCTTCACTATAGGATAGTGTTTCCTTATCCGACATGTTAAATTAAAGCCAACTCAACAACAGTATAGAGTTATGTCCAAACATACAAAATAACAAAACATTAGTTACAAACGCTTTAGTTATAAACAACATTTAAACATATAACACAAAAACCCTTGCAGGCAGAACCTGCACAAAGGTAGCCATTACAAAAATGGGGTTACCCTAAAGTGGTCTTGGACCTGGGTGCTAATTGATACAAATACATGGTCCTAAACCTTATTACAAAAAGAGATAAATCGGTTTACTTCTTTGGTATATTCAGAAAATTATTTCATGAGCATGCTAAAGAAAATCTGCTCCGAATACTCAATAAATTATTCAGGCTTAAACAACGGAAAAAGTGCAACAAACCATAGTCTAGTTCACCATCCATTTTATTTTCATGTAAATGGTGAGACAAACAAACTAATGTTATTTCTCTACATTGGTATTTATGTATTAGAGGTTGCTCCAAAGGGAATGTGCGTGAAGAAAAAGTGCTCAAGTGTGAAAGAGGATCTGTACAATTTAAACAGGTGGACTGGTTGTAAATCACCATCATTTTTTTGGCCTGGCCACATTTCTCAGTAAACAACTTCAATTTTGTTACAGTTTTGCATTTGAAATGTATTCTCATGTGGCACTTTTGGTATGGAGTTGAGGTCCAGGCCTATTCAAGTGGTGTTGACGTTTCGACCCGTCTTGTGGCCGTGAGGTATGTTTAGACCTTGGCCTTGCGGGTCTTCTTCAGGACAGGGTGGAGCATCCAAGGGATTGGGTGTTGGGCCTCCTTATGAACCTATAGAGTGAATGAAGAGAATCAGGATGTTGCACTTAAGGGTTAAAATAAGTGTGCCCAAAGTACATCCAAACGGTATGTCTAAGCTGGCTTACCCCCTACGAGTCACGGGGTTGGATCATGGTAAAATTAGGCAGGTGGCAGCCCACGTGATTAAGTGGCCACTGAGGCGAGTCCTCTACTGGTCGCGCTTTTCACTGGTATGCAATCTGGAAGAAAATTGGGAAATTGAGTATCCCCATAGGCAGAGCCTGTGTGTAGAACCTAAAGAGGGTAGCGCTAGAACATAAATTTACCTTAGGTCAGCTAAAGTTAGTCAGTGTCCTCAGTGAGTAGAAGAATGTCCGCGTAGTTAGGACGGTCCTCATTAAAAACGGGAAACTAATTCCAGGACTTGCCTCAGCGGCCACTTAATCATGTGGACCGCCACCTGCCTAATATGACCATGATCCAACCCCGTGACTCGTAGGGGGTAAACGAGCTTAGACATACCGTTTGGATGTACTTTGGGCACACTTATTGTAACCCTTAAGCGGGCTTACAGCGGACCTGCAATTTTCCCCAGACAAATTACAGCGAGCTCCTCTTGCCCATATTTACTAGGGGCAATGTGGGTTAAGTTGCAAAACATATGGAATTCGGTGTGGAAAACCGATTCCACATGTAATTGTTCATTTTTCCAGAGTCGAACTTGGTTTATGATGTACCACACCCAGTAAATATTGGATATCAGGATATCTTCATTTACTGTATACATTAAATACTACAGTCTTTACCCTCTGCTACTTAATAAAGGCCTCAGTATGAAGCTGCAAATACATAAAATGAATAGGTGGGAGACCCAGATATAAGTAATTCAGCTCGTTTTTATTTTTGCAGAAATGTTGTATGGTGTTGAGGCAGGGACATCTGTAAAAACATACATATTTTTTTTCTGAAAGTAGTGAGGGCCATGGTCCCTCTTGCAGATGATATGTTAGGTGTTTGAACATTATTTCAATTTGTCCAAACAACGAACAACATTTTACTCCTCCCCTGCAGCCATCCCTCAATTTAATTATATATACTTTCCCTCAAACATCTCCATTTTGATCTGCTGTCCTTTACATATGGAACTGCTTATCACTGCCACAGCAGTGTGTTACCAAGTACTTAATACCAGAAAAATATGACTAATATTTCCTGATCCACAACTGCAAGGGAATAACCAATTTACTAAATTGATGAGATTACTGCAATAGCCTGCAAGGGAGCCTCTCTCAGTATCCCTTCCACCCAGTTAACAAACATCTGGTGTGCTTCCACTACCTTATTCTCTCCACCATCACCATCCACCATTCCCTTTTGTCTTGAAAATGGATGCTGGCAGCGAAAACAGAGGGCACTCTAGAAATTTCTAATAAATGGTCAGAAAGTGGTCCAAGGTAACTACCTTGACTACCTTGCCAACATAATCTCCTGATAGAAACCCTCCAGGAGCTTTGGTTCCACCAACCAGAACTTGTTGATCACTCCATACCACCTTGTGCTACAAAAAGGAGATTCTGATCTCTCCACCTTTTAGGACTATTGTTGAATGTTTGCTTGTCATCACAATATATATATATATCTTTCCTCCTGTAGCCCGGTTTCAGGCTGCGTAGGGCGCTCTTATGACGGTGCAATGGAGCCACGGCAGGGCCCCGCCATTAAACATGCATTCCAACATGCATTCCAGTTTCTCCGCAGAGATTTTGCCCGTGCACTCCAGGAATAGTATTATGACAATCAGCGATCCACTCCCAATCAGTGGTTACATTTTCTCTATTTCATAACAGCTCAGCCAGCAGCAACTCTACGCGTTTCAGTCTTTACCAAGACCTTGCTCACGAGACTGACATGGAACCACAATTATTTTACCATTTAAAAAAAACTTTACCAATTTGGTATGACATCACATCCTGTTCATACTCCCTAGGCATTCTGGTACATGTAGTATTTCTACAGAGACGCATTATGTTTTATGTTTAACTTGCAATGAGGAAAAAACCTTTTTGTGCATATTGAAACTCAATGATGACTCACATATTATTCTACTATCTGTTTACACATTTACCCCCAATTGGGTTACCTGTTATTAAGGTCACATTTCTCCACTGTTATTCACATCGCCCTCTAGTGGGTTTCTAAATTCCAATCATCACAATTTGCAACATCTAACCCTCCAGTGGGTCTATAATATATCCCCACTTTTTTTCAAAAAAAGGGGGGGGGAAATATGTGTTGTTTTATTCTTTGTATTACCCTCAAGTGGGTGTATATAGTGATGCCCTAATTTGAGATATCATCAGTGATTTCATGAGTGATGTCACTGACCATGCCATGAGTGATGTAGTATGTATGTAGTGATGTAGTATGTAATGTCATCAGCAGTGCATTGCGGGCGCACGAGTTATAGTTAGCTGAACTAACTATAACGGGGGAATTTCAATGGTTTTGTATGAGTGAAATGTCCAGCTAACTATAACATGTGTGAAACCTATGGTTTTTTCGGTAAATTTCTAAGGTTGTTTAAATGCTAATTCCTAACTATAAAATGGCTGAAACCTATGTTTTTTTCAGTGAATTTCTAAGGTTTTTTAAATGCTAATTCTGAAATGGAAAGTTTGCATCTCTGCAGCCTCTCTTATTTTTCACCTTAATCATCTTCCGCTCAATCAACACATCATCCACAAATATACACACCGACTTGCTGCCTGTCTTGGCTGGGCTTATCAATTATTATTCTTTCATTCAAAATCAAAGTGCAGGACCTTTATTCATCCTTCTTGGTAACTACTACCTGTGAATGGAAGTGGGTAATTTGCACACTTGTGTCCTTTCATGCGTCTTTTCTACCGCACACTGTGTGTACTTTATGCACTAGCTTGCTTCCTTAGATGTGGTACTCATTTCTCTTGCTTCCACTGCGGAATCCAATACCCTATCTGTGTAATGAGCTGGAAATCCAAAGATCTACTTCACTGACAAGGCAGTGGGTAGTTTGCGTGTCTCCAGCCTTTCTTATTTTTCACCTTTTTCATCTTCCACTCAATCAACACATCATCCACACATACACACAACTACTTGCTGCATTCCTTAGCTGTGATTATCAACTATTGTTCTATTACATATTCCTATTCAAAGTGCAGGCCTTTATCGAGCCTTTTTATTGTAACAACTACCCCGGCCGAAGGCACTGTAAATTTGCACACTTGCTCCCTTTCTTGGCTGGGGTTATCAATTATTCTTCAATTTCATATTCTGATTCAAACTCAAGGCCCTTTATCGAGCCTTTTTGTTGTAATTACTGTTGCAGGAATTCTGCTCCTACACAGAACTGTACATAAAGACTTAGGACCTCAGTGAATTACGGTGTACCAAAACCCACCTTAGTACCCAAACCCCCTACCAGACTAGCAATCAGTGACTCATTGGTTCTTCGTACTATAGCAAAAATAACAATGACTAGTCAACCCAGAACATGCGACTTAGATTACCTCAAGTAAGGTGGATAACAAGAGCACTCTTTCATTATAGTCTTACACCAGTCCAAAACAAGGAGTAAATAAAGACACATGCAAGTTTGCAATATTTATTTCTTTTTTTTTGTTTAAGCAATTTTTATTGATAATTTTTTTAAGAGAAAATTATACATATGTCATAAATAGTGGTATTAATCACAAAAGAACATGGAGTCTAAAACATATGTATAAGAGAGAGGTAAGTATAGAAAAGGAGAGAGAGAAGAGAGAAAAGACAGAAGGGGAAAAGAAAAGAGAAAAGGGCAGAAGAAAGCAGAAAAGAAGGAAGAAAAGGAAAAGTGAGATGCTGTAGGGGTAAAACATATGTGGGATTAAAGGTGGATCAATCAGATAGGCGAGTTGGAAGAAAGATACGTGGTAAAGGGGAGCCAGAGAAGATCAGCTTTGATTTTTAGGGGAATAGAAGAAGAGGAAGAAATAGCGATCCTATGTTCATCAAAAATTAAATTCCATCATGTATGTACAGAAAGTTTGGAGTTATCCTTCAAACACGATAAAATAACTTTAAATGCAAGAGCAATTAACAGGTCCAACAGTCTAGCAGAAGAAGATACAATATCAACATCATCTGATAATGAACCTAGAAAAACATTCAATAGGGATAATGAGGCGGAACCGCAAAACATTGGCATGCAAATATTCCAAATATCATTCCAAAATGACATAACTGGGAGGCATTCATATAACTGATGCTTAAGTGAACCTAAATCTTTAGAGAATGACCAACATAACGGAGAGGAAGTTGGGGAAAACTTATTAATACTAACAGGAGTAAGAACAACTCTATGATAAATGAAGAACAAGTCTTGGGTAATACGAGCAGAAATAGATACTTTAAACAATTTGGACCATAAACAATCCCACAACGAGACAGGAAGGGAGATGGCAAGATCATGTTCCCAAGCAGTCTCTACCTTTGATTTAAGGCACTCCATAACATTTGATAACAAAATGGTATAAACAAGAGCAGCCTTAGGCTGTTGAGTGGAAAATAACGGGTACAGTTGAGTGGTGGGTGTGTAAATGGGAAAGGTATCAGGAAGCGAAAGAGAAGCTAAGTGTGATTGAATGGCAGACGTTATAATAGTGTAATCGTTAAGAGACGAAGAAGGTAGGTGATACACATTTTGCAGTACATGGAAAGGAATAATAGCATTACCATCAAAAAACTGATGGACAAACAAAACATCCTTCTCTTTCCAAATATTTAAAGTAAAACGATTTACCTTTGTATTTAAGGAATTTGTTATACCACACAACGGAGGATAAGAAGCATTGGAGAGGAGAAAGGTTAGAAGAGAATGCATTATAAAGCAGTGTTTGCGAGTATCTTAAAATAGGTAATTTAGTTAGAAAAGAGCAGTTTGTCATAAATACAATATGCTGGAATGAAAAACCTTTTAAAAGGGAGCGTTCAAAGAGAACCCATTTAGGCACAGGATTATACACGAAATCATAAGCTAAGGAAAAGGACTGTTTAATCAAGAAGGCAGAATGATATGATTTAAAATTGGGGAAACGAACACCACCCTCATTTTTAGGGCGGGTTAGTTTCTGTAAAGCAATACGGGGGTGTTTGTCATTCCACAAAAATTTTGTACTGATTGAGTTAATGCGGGAAAAATATGAATTAGGGATTTTGAAAGGGAGCATAGAGACAGTATACAGAACATGGGGAGTAATCATCATTTTAATCGTGTCCAGCCTACCCCACCAGGAAAGGAATAAGGGGGACCAAATTTGAAGGAGAGACTGGAGTTTCCTAAACAGGGAATCAAAGGTAAATGTAAGTGTATCGACTAAGGATGAGGAGAACCATATACCAAGGTACTTAAGTTTGGAGGGACACCATGCAAATTCAGTGTCACTAAACATGTACTGATAGCAGGCTGCATTTAGAGGCAGGACTTCTGTTTTGGATAGATTGAGCCTATATCCCAATATCGAGGAATACAAACGCACTTCATCCAAAAAGTGTGGAAGGGAAGAAGTAGGGTCAGCCATATACACCAGTACATCATCTGCATACGCAGACAATTTAATCTCCGTAGACGGTAGTTTAAGGCCAACAATATTGGGATTGGAACGAATATGTTCTAAAAAGGGTTCCAGACATAAAATAAATAATAAAGGGGAAAGAGGGCAATCTTGCCGAGTACTCCTAGATAGAGAGAAGAACTTAGAAAATTGATTCTTAACAAAAATGCTGGCCCGGGGAGAGGAATATAGGAGCTTAACCAGGGAAATGAAAGAGGGACCAAAACCAAACCATTTGAGGGTGTGGAACATGAATTGCCAATCAATGTGGTCAAACGCTTTTTCCGCGTCTAAGGACAAAGCTGCCATTGGGGTTTTAAGATTTTTACTATGAGCAATGACATTGAAAACATACGGGCATTGTCAGCAGCAAGTCTACCCTTTACAAACCCCACCTGGTGCGTTTTGATTAGACAGGGAATAACGAAATCGAGGCGTGTAGCTAGAATTTTAGCAAAGATTTTGCAGTCATAATTAATTAATGAAATAGGGCAGAAGTTTTTTCATTGTGAATGGTCTTTATCAGGTTTAGGTATTATGATGATGAGGGCATCGAGAAAAGACCCAGAAGCCTTAGCATCTGCAATAAAGGAATTAAACAATTGCAGTAGTTTTGGAGCAAAAAAGGCATGAAAAGCAGAGTAAAATTCAACAGGCAGTCCATCAGGACCTGACGCTTTTGATTTTTTAAGTGAAGTGATGGCCCGAGTAACTTCCTGGAGAGTAATATCCCTCTCAAGTAGCGCAAATTCATCAGGAAGGGAAGGGGGTGAGGGAAGGTTGTACAAAAAGGAGGATAAGTTTATCTCAGAAGGGTGTGTATCATCGGTATATAGAGATTGGTAGTATTGATGGAACACATCAGCGATGTGTTCGTCTGACGAAACCAGTTTATTGATCGAATCATTATGGATAGGGCCTATACTTTTACATTCTGACTTAATTTTTAAGTAATTTGCCAACATTTTCCCCGCTTTATTTTGACCACCATGGAATTTGGACTTGATTTTAATAAGGGTATTATAGGCTTCATTAGTGATAATTTTATTTAGGTCAGTTTTAGCGTGGATTAATTCCTGAAGTACAGACCGGGATTTGGAAGTGAAGTAATAGTGCTCCAACTCTTTAATTTTCAGAAGTTGGTCCTCGTATTTCCTCCTGTTAAGTTTCTTTTTCTTAGACACATAAGATATATTTAAGGCCCTAAATGCAGCTTTAAAAGCATCCCAATTATTAGGAATAGAGGTGTCTGAAGGGTCATTTATTTAAAAAAATTCATTAAAAAATCCTTCAATTTCTTTCATAAAGACAGTATCGGATAAAAGAAATGAATTACATTTCCATGACTAAATTTAGACGAAATGAGGGAGAGGTCTGGGGAAGTATAAACAGGAGCGTGGTCAGATATAAATATGGAACCAATCACAGATTTCTGAATAGAAGGAAGTAGAGATTTACTGACCATAATGTAATCAATTCTTGAGCGGGTATGGTGTACATTAGAAAAAAAAGTATATTCTAGTAAGTCAGGATTACACATTTTTCATGAATCAAATAAAGGACGAGAGGCAATGACAGATTGAAAACTCTTATGGGATTTGGCAGGTTGAAACTTACTGGAGGATAATCTATCTGAGAAAGGGTCTAGCCATTGGTTAAAATCCCCCGTAATTATAAAGTCTGGACAATCAATGGACAATATGAGGGCTTTAATGTCTTTCCAGAATTTGGGATCCGGTCAAACTGGGCCATAGATGTTTAGTAAAGCCAATGTTTTATTTTGGATTACAACCTTCGCCAACGCCCAACGTCCTTCATCATCATTTTGGACGGAAACGATTTGAACATTTAACGCTTTGTGAAATAAAATAGCAACCCCCCCTTTTTTACTAACAGCAGGAGAGAATACCACTTTCCCCACCCACTGTCGCTTCAACTTAAGAGATTCAACATCAGAACAGTGCGTTTCCTGGAGAAAAACACCTGCAAATTAAGTTTACACAGGTGAGACAATACCTTTTGACGCTTGACAGGATGACCGAGACCTTGTACATTCCACGATACAAAGTAACACACGATGGTAGAAGGGAAGGATGGGTGACAAATGGAGTAGACACACTGCAAGGAGGTAACTAAAAAAAGGGAACCAGCAAACCATCATTGAACATGAGGATAAAACTCCCAACACACTCACAACACTGAAGTACAATGCAACTAAAAACAGAAAGGACAAGAACACCCAGAACAAAAAAAGAGAGACCGTTCATGACTATAGAAACAAGAGATACAGACGACTAGGTAGAAAAGCCATAGAAAGAGAGAGCAGAAGAGAGGAGAAAAGAAAGGAAGACAGATAAAGAAGAAAAAGAAAAGAGTACGCAGATTAAGGCAAAAGAGCCTGATCCGTAGAGAGAAAAGCAACCAAGACAACAGGAGCTAAGGTACACCAGAGAGGGGACAAAGCCCCGCGATCTACCAATGAAAGGACATATATAAGAAGAAAGACATAAAAGATACAAAGGCTGAACAACAGGAAAGATATCAATAACTAGAAGAAAAATTCAACAGAAGCCAGTGAGAAGACAAGTAACACTAAAATGAAGGCCATAAGAAGGAAGATATTAATTAGCAGTGTACATGTTGGAGGAAGAGACACTCTGTAGAAAAGAATGAATCTTTTGTGGATCGTCGAAGGAATGGGTACGACCATTGTGTGTTATTTTGCAGAAGCATGGATGCAGGATTCCATATTGAATGTTCAATTGTCTCATCAGAGGACGAAGATTTAAGAATTCCTTGCGTCGGGCATTTGTGGCAGACGAAAGATCCTGTGAGATAAAAATGTTATGACCAGACCATTGGAGACGACGTTTAAGCCTCGCTGCCTTCAAAACAGATATTAACTCAGTAAACTCGAGGAAAAGCATAATAATGCCACAAGGGTTGCAAGAGTTGGAATTCAGATGACCTAAACGGTGTGCTCTTTGTATGTTTAGGGGATGAGAAGAAGGCTGAAGATCCAAAGGTTCCTGTAGGAATTTACATAAGAAAGACACCATATCTAGACCCTCCACGTTCTCCGGAACACCATAAACGCGTAGATTGTTCCTACAATTGCGATTTTCAAGGTCCTGGGTGTGTAGCTTCAGTTTGTGGATCTCTTGTTCCAACTGAGGAATTTTGGCAGAAACATCCTGGATATCACTTACGCGCTCTTCTAAATTCAACACTTTGCCCTCCATAACAACCCAGCGCTCCTCTATCTGCCTAAGTTTTTCATTGGTAGCAGACATGAATGGTTTTAGACCACGAACCTCCTCCAAAATGGAGTCCAGGACAGGGTTAGAAGAAGACTGAATGGGGGAAGGAGGATCATTTTTGGATCTCTTCGGTTTAGCTCCAGTCTGGGATAATTTCGGGGTAGGTGGGTCATTCGCCATTTTACTATTCAGATGTTGTGCCACAAAAAAGTACAGAAAAGTGAGATACTCTGAAGTGGACACAGCACAAAAGCCACCAGAGCGTATACTGCTTGGGTAATCCTCACAGTCTCCAAGAAAGAAAAGGCTGTCATGGGGGCACGAGAACCCAGCACAGGAAGTAGAGAGAGATGGTGATATAACTATAGGAAAAGCACTTGAATATGAGTGAGATCACTGGAGTGAAATAATTGGTTGAAGCGTCACAGCATGAAGAACTGGTTTATGCGACACAGCATGAATTACAGAACCTGCAACAGAGACTTCTTCATGGGCCAACACTGTTTATGAGCAGAACTTGGTAGTATCATCCACATGTAGCTGCATTATGAAGCAAGGACACTGGTAAGGCAGATAGACTAGATAGGTAAAGCATACCTAAAATGGCGGCCGTAACATTTCACAAATATGAAGAGAGAGCAGCTAAAAAACGAACCTCAGCATGAAATGAAGAAAAAAAAAACATTGGCAGTGTTAAATAATGAAAATACAGCAGCGCTGTCCATCTTTGGAGAAATTACGAGAGAACTCCAATGCGGTAAAGCTCACCTCAGGAGCATTTCGAGACGCGCATCTCCCTATACAGAAGGTTACCGCTTGTGAAAGAAGGCGTTTCGCGGCATTAAACCATCCGTCGACAGTCATAACATGCTCCTCGCACCTTCCGCCGGCTTCGGTGACAAGCTGGCCGTTCAGGAGAGTTGCTAACCCGGTATTCAGGCCATCCGCGGGTCCCGGCACCTCGGAGCTCATGGGGATTCCGTCCGTGCTCTCCGGCGCGTTACCCAAGCCCCCTGCAATGTTTCTTTCTTTTTTTTTTTTTTTGCAATGTTTATTTCTAACACCGTAATGTCATGCGCAGAACCTTAGATAATAGAACCAAACATATGATCAGAAACAAGGTTGTCAGCATTGTTACTATTCCATAAAATACAAAGGAAGAAAGCATCCTATAATGCTAAAGAGAAACAGATTTAAAATATTCCTAGATTTCACCCTTCCTACCTAGCAGGTCAGTTTATAACTACAGAAGGTCTCATAGGATTACATGAGAAGACCCATAACTCTGGTACTCAGAAGTAGTGGATCACATTGAGTTCTGCACAAGTTGTCAGCATACGAAAGTGCCTTATTAAATGCGCCAGTATCAGAGGTGGCCACAGCTGCATATGTGTTATGAATTGAACGTGCGAGGATCATTCCAAATAACAGACACAGTATCAAGGATAACATTGATGTTCCATGCTATCACTTTACACACTAAACTAGCGAGGCAGTCTACAAATGTAGCATACCAAATTATCCTCATGTGAAGCAAAATACTCAGCCTTCTCTAAACAATATCACAAGTGCGTGTCATGTGCAAAGCAGAGCAGGAAAGGAAAAATGGCGTTTAAGCTTCTAATAAACCCATGCTAACTTAACACGGTGTGAGTGCAAGGCTCAGCCCACAACACCCTCCCTCGATCGAAGCACGTGATATAATTGTCGGTGAATTAGGAATGCAGAGTCCAAGCCTGAAAAGCAGAGTCAAGTTCAAATTTGCAAACAAAAATATTCGCTGTTTGGTAGAAAACATTAGCTAAATAATAAAGAATAGGTGCAAAAATCAAAGAGTCTTAATCCAACAGCGTATAAGCACAGTATGTAGCTACAGCCTCCAACAGGAAGTCAATGCTCTCATCTGAAAAAATGTCAGACATCCAAGTCAATAGTGAGAATGAACATACATGTTCCTCAATGACTGGAGCCTCTATCACCATCGGAGGAAAACTCGGGCCATCTTCAATGTAACTGCGTGCCAAGAACTCAAGCGCCCTGCAAAAACATTCCAACGTCCCATTATTCCATGTATCGCTGCTAAGGCCATAATCCCGCCACCAGAACAGAGCAAGTCATGAACCACTAAGGGGCTCATCAGCTGGTCATAATCCGCGTTGGGAGACACCGTACTGTAGAGACACAAATCCAGGGCCCAGTCGACATCGCAGCTCAGGCAATGAAAGACGGGTTGAACGCATGTGAAAAAGGAAAATTGAAGCGAGAATCCATAAGCTGCACTCAATGTAGCCAGAGGCAGCGCTCCGTAATAACTAAGCATTTGGTTGCAGAGCAACAACAGCCGGGACGTATTGTCGTCTGCTGCAGGATGTGCATCCATATTTAAGTAAACAAATTAATAGAAGCACGCCGGCAACTAATGCAACCATTAAGGGGAATCCATGAAAGATGCTGGAAACAATCGAATGAAAAAATGCAGAGAAGACACCAATTATAGTTTGAAAAGAAGACACAAGGCCACTGCTTCTAACTTTAAAAAAGTAAGGTAACCCCGTAGTCAAGGATGCATTAAAGATACTCTAAATTAACTCCCCAAAATTCAGGAGCACGTCTGTATTTAATAAATCATGCACTTCTGTTTGCTACATGAAGGACAAATGTTTCTGTAGCAGATATAAGAGCGACCTCTTTTTGAGACAATAGCGCTCTTATACGGCTCATTTGGTTGACTCTGCTTTCAAGGTCGGAATCGACGGCCAGATGGAAATATCCAGCTTCCCATGCAGAGGAGTAAACACAACTTTTTTATAGCAAACCACATGCTCAGTTACCGTAATCATGTAAGCGATGCCTGCTAGCATCGCACAACAATCTGCATTATTTCAAAGTAAATAACTCCTGTTTCCAGTAAACTGAACGTTGGTATGATAGCAGGTGTCGGAGTGCCTTTCAAAACTCAGTCCAAATTAGCCGCATCTTCATTACAAGAGCCATGCAATTGTATGTGTCTACAAATTAAGGAGCGATCTGGTGCTATTGTGCAATCCTCGCCATTCAGATAGACTTCTTTTCTCTCCCTCAGGCACTATATTTAAATGATAATAACCAAGCTTCATGGAGATAAGCGCTGCCTAAAGATCCATATCTGCCTATAGCATAGTATTTCATGCAAACGTCAAACTTAAACAGGCTAAAAAGTAACGTTATGATATCGTGGATAAGCCACACAGCTGAATCGGATCTCCAATGACTGACCACTTCTAACCATTCTCATAGCGTGCCCTGTGCTCTGATTTGACAGTGAGAGAGTGATCGCACCATAGTTTGTACTGCTAATCATTCTCAGCTTACGCTATGAATACGCTTTCACGTTACGCGTCGCATCAAAGCTTCCGTGTGACGTTATGTACGGCGCCCCGTACGCAAAAGACGCGAATGTTTTTAATTGTTTAAAAACATATATTTATGTATTTAATGAACAAACTAACAGAAGACATTATCTAGGATAATTATGAA
Source organism: Lissotriton vulgaris (assembly GCF_964263255.1). Taxonomy (NCBI): domain Eukaryota; kingdom Metazoa; phylum Chordata; class Amphibia; order Caudata; family Salamandridae; genus Lissotriton; species Lissotriton vulgaris. The sequence continues at coordinate 420,246 of NW_028247755.1, read as the reverse complement.
ATCATTTTTTTTAAAGTTTCAATAATCCTATATTACTTTTAAAAGCAATTACATAAATCGCGGTGGAACGTCGTGCGCACTCGCATCGTAAGAGAACGGTAAGCGCAGCGTAAGCGTACGCAAAGCCATGTGACTTTAAAAGAAGACATTTGATTGGTTCATAACAATTCCTATTACAAATGTTGAAACTTCCGGCCCATTTTAATCATTCTACTTTCACTTTCTAAGAAGAAGCCTCTCTTCTGAGAATCTCGTCAAATAGAACGAAGTTTACCATAATAACAGCAATGGACTCATCTTCCAGCCATTCTTCAGAGGAATATTTCATTCCTGAAGAACCTCCAAAGAAGAGGAAAGAAGCACTAATTTACCAGTTTTTACTTTTCCAGAAGGGCAAAAAAAGGATAATGCTCCAAAAGTAACCTGTAAAATTTGCCAAACAACTCTTTCAAGGGGTGATCCATCTAAAAAATACTCCTTTGGCATAGCAAATATGGAGCGACACGTGAAGAACTTACACCCCAACAACCTTTGCTCGAGCTCCAACATGGACGTTGAAGGACAACCCACCTGCTGCTGCACCAAGCACATCAACTGCTGCACCCGCATTTTCAGCAAGCAGTCCACACCTACAAATTAATCCTGATTTTGCTAAAATTAACATTCTATGCATTTATTGCAATAAAGTTTTGTGTTATGGGGAACAGTCTATTGACCTGATAAAACGCAGGAAGCAGTAGCATCGCTGTCCTCGACATTAGTTTTTTTTTTCATTCTTTTGTTCCTGTTGGACACTTTCAAGCCCCCTATTATAGAAAAAAATTACCCCCGGGATTTGGCACGCCCGGGAGCTAATCAAGAATAAAACAGACTTCTAGTTTGCATACGAGTACCATACGCATACCCCGCGTTGTTTTTATTTAAAAAATAAAAAATAAAATTTGCGCCTAAAGATCCATGTGGGACCCCCTGAGCAGGCCTAGAGGGTCAACATGTTTCTACCCTGCCGCCTTTCCTTATTTTTCAACTTTGTTTTACTGTTTTCTTCTGACTCGTTGCTACCGAGGCACAAGATGGCTGCCAACACTTCCTGGTTTGGAGTGTTGACAGACAGTTGACATCAAATTAGCATGCAGCTCATGCTCGTAATTGTAGGGATTTCGGTACGCGTGCTGTACTTCGTCTCTAGATATCGCTATGATTTTACTTTTGATTTTCTCAGTAACTACTAAACGGAATTACACTATTTAACAAAAAGAACAATCTACAAACCGAACTCTAGCACTCTGCCAAATTTGGTGTAATTCCGTTAAGTCGTTTGTGCTGTATCCCTGGCTAAAGGTCTCTATGAAAAATTGCATGGGGAAAACACGTTTTGGGACCCCCTTTTTTTCTCGGCCCCCGCTAGACGAATCACCCCCAAACTTTCAGGGAAGGAGCGGAGCAGGCTATTTTCTTGGAGAAATTTGCAAAGATTCGTCCACCAGCGCCAAAGTTATTCCAAATAGAATGTTGTGGATTTCCTATGGAAACTAGGTTCTAACTATAAATACCTACTGGCGACCGCCAGTAGGTAATATATATATATATATTATTATTATTTTATGTATACAATAATGGTATCATGTAAGAAAGTTGTTCTAAAAATGATGGAAAACCATGCATTTATGCTAAAATCGAAGGAATGGAAAAGACTAACAAGTAAAATCGTATTTTTTCTATGTCTATTATGTTATGTATGCACTAGCACTTTAAAAAGGGCACTACAAACCACTGAGATGTCATGTGATCAAGGGAGGGATCTCCCGAAACGCGTCATGGCAGCATCGGCGAAATAAAATAATGCACTGAAAATTACTTGGGTCCGCGCTGGTCTTTTCAAGGTCATTGAAGCAGCAAGGCAAGGTTGGATTTATATATATATATATATATATTGGATTGGTAAGCCGAAATTAAATTTAGAAAGTCCCTTGTCCGAAATCCTGAGAGGTGTCCCTATGAGTGAATTTAAATCTACAACATTGAATCAGTCATTATAGAGTTTGCTTTAGATGAAGTAGGAATCTTGAACTGTATGCATACATTGACATTAACAAAGTAATGTAGATGCAGGAAGCAGGAAAGATGTTCTCTTGAACGTCTACTTGTGACATGCCTTCTTATAACTGAACTGTGGGACAATAAAAATTGGTCATAAATAAATGTTTTGATAATGAGGAAGGTAGGTCACAAGAAAACAAAACGGGAATAGCGGAAAGTCCATTGACATGACAGAGGATGGTGCTGCTTCATTGGAGAGCTATAAAAACAGCAAAAATGAAGGATTACATTGACAACCATAAAAACTGTTACCTACAATACAAGAGCAAATGAAGATATTTCTGAAGCAACATGGGGTAACATAATTGACTTGTATGCAGAATGGTAATGCTTTGAATAGTGTTCTCAATTGCGGTTCAGGTCATGGTACACTAGATGTATGACGTTACAACGCATACTTTTACAACGCCTACCTTTACAACGCATTTTTTACACCGCAACATCCATTACAACGCATACCATTACAACGAATACTTTGAAACTACCTTTACAACGCATTCCACTACAACGCATACTACATTTACAATGCATACCATTACAACGCATAACATTACATTGCATGTAAGGTAAGTATTGGATAGTGTAGGGGTAAAAATTACTATTCTAACTCCAGGGGGTGCAACAGTCGGGTAAGTGTTGGATAGTGTAGGGGTTAAAATTACTATTCTAACTCCAGGGGGTGCAACAGTAGGGTAAGTGTTGGATAGTGTAGGGGTAAAAATTACTATTCTAACTCCAGGGGGTGCAACAGTAGGGTAAGTGTTGGATAGTGTAAGGGTACTATGTGTTTTAATGCTATACGTTGTTATGACTGCGTTGTAATGGCATGCGTTGTAGTGGTGTGCGTTGTAGTGTCATGCGTTGTAAAGGTTGCGTTGTAAAGGCATGCGTTGTAATGGATGTTGCGTTGTAAAAGTTTTGTTGTAATGGTAGTGCGTTGTAAAAGTTGCGTTGTAAAGGTTGATTCCCTGGTACACGTGATTGTATCCGGAATTGCACTTAGTTATGCAATAGAAACTAAAGTAATGCCAGTTACGACTTTGATCTTTTGGATCAAAATCTGCATCAAATAATATAGAATTTGAACTGGATATTGTTGGATTGTGATTTATTAGTAGGTGAATGTAGGTACCTATAACTAGTAATAACACCACAATCACAAAACATGTCCAGTCACGTCTCAGTAAATTAATGTTTTCTCAACTCTTGGTAGCTTTGCTGATGAGCAGTCAGGCTTAAATTAGGAGACAGGTGTGTAAAGCATTTACAAAAAAACAATACAGTAAAATGTATAAAAATAGGAAACATTTTTATGATTAAAATGTCAACAAAATGACAAAAATCGAATGCAGGAAACCGCAGATATTAATTTTTAAAGATAAAAAGTAAAACTATTGCTTAAAAGCAAATATAGCTCAAAGGGTTAAAAAAAAAGGTCGCACTGGACTGGGACAAAGTCAGGAGTCCTAGCCGCCTGCAATGTAACCCTTTTACACTTACTTCCAGAAGTGTTTTATGATACAGGAAAGTTGTCCTTAGCACCAGCCAAAGGTTCAGAAGCTCTGGTTGGCCTCTTGGGGTCTGGGACTACAACTCCCAATACACCTGATACATTCTAATAAAATCCAGTTGAAGCTTGTCAGCAGGAGTTGTCCTTCTTGTTGATGTTGCAGAGAGCTCTTCCAGCTCTTTTCTACCTGTTACTGATCAGGGAGTCAATTCCTTATCCTTTAAGACAGGCAAAGTCCTTTGTTGTGAAGCCTTGTGAGTGCAGCAAGTGAAGTCCTTATGAGTGCAGACATCTCTTGCACAGTCCAAGGGTCCATCAGGACAGTGTTTCTTCTCCAGTTGTTTCTTTTTGAGTTTTTGAGGGTCCACATCATCCAAGGGTCCAGAAGCTCTGATTTGCCTTTTGGAGACTTGAGACTACATTTCCCCCAATGCGCTTGGTCACATTCTTTAAAGTCCATGTGAAGCTGTTTGGCTTTGCCTGTCTTGGTGGAGTTGATGCAGGTGACTTCTTAAAGCTTTTTTCTACCTGTTGCTTTCAGGGAGTTGTTAGAAATGGGTTTTTTTGTTGGCTAGGGCTTGCGCCTAAGTCAGGTAGAAACCACCAATCTAGTAAGGGCAAGGGATTTACACGCTGAAGATAACCACTGCTCACCCCCTTGGTAGCTTGGCAGAGCAGTTAGGCTTATCCCAGAGGCAATGTGTAAAGCGTTTGTGCAGTACACTCACACAGCAGTGACTCGCTCGGCACACCACAAAAGAAACTCCATACAAGGTTATATCAAAAATAGACTTTGTATTACTCATAAAACACATTAGAACATAATCACAAATATACACGTGCCACCTTTACAGGGATTATATACACTACAGGGCCAATCGGGCCACTATGATCACCATCGCCATTCACAGTTAGCAAACCCAACCAGTATCTGCAGGTAAAGGAGCGTCTAGCACACCACATTAGGCATCAATCATGAGGCATGAACATAATAGCACTTCCTAGTATAGCATGTTATGCAAAACATAATCAGCAGTAGTGATATACATCATCACAACCCTGCCCACCATCATCAGCAGTGCATGGTAATCACTTACTAGGTGCTCACATTACCACCACAGCATAAAAACAAAACATTATGCTGAGACACCATTACTACACATAGGGTGTAACCCAGAAAAGTGGTTACCACACTCAGGAGCGGCACTCCTGCTACCTGTACTGCAGCAACTGGTTTCCTTGCATAAGCTCCTGGGCTTCCTGTTTGCCTACTACAGGGGATGCAGCAATTTTGTAGAGAGCCTTTCTCCTCTGAGACCTGGGGGCCTCTGTCGACGTTTTGCCTGGGTCTAATCCCACCAAAAATGTTACCGGCACCTCACATCCAAATCCGGGGGTGGGGTGCCACACGCACCAGAAAATGATCCCGCTACTCCGCTAGAAGCACCGGCGCTCCCGTGCTGATTGAAATGAAGCTCAATAACTGCAGGGGAGGTAGGAACGGGCCCTCCGAAGGTTGCTCCTCCGTCCATCATCCCCTTTGGTATCGCTTTGTCCGCCCTAAGTTGGCAGGGTATGCCCAGACATGGGTCCATTGCTCACTTTGCCACTGGATTCAAGCTAGCCTGGCTAATGACGGTTGAATAGCCAGAAACCAGTCCCAGGATGCTTGTTTCTGGTACAGGGAAGACATGGCTGGGCAGTTTGGGCTGAACTGTTCCCATGAGGCACAGGGTCAGAATGATTTGCATATGACCATGTCTGAACTGGGGGGGTGGAGTGAGCTAAAGAATGATGATGGATTAAACCCAGATCAGTAGACTGGTGGTGAGTGTTTCATATGCTCAAACGCTCTGTCCATCATCACCTTTGGTATCGCTTACTTTTAAAAGTGGCATTTCTAAAATAGTGATAATAAATCCGCGAACACCATTACGGAGCATTTATTACCCCTATTCTAAACATACCAAACTTGAGCATGTTACTCCTCTCATACCAGGAATTATCACTGAAACACATATCAGGGAATCCCCAATGCATTTCTATGAGAGGGCAGCCTCACAGTAGTGAGGAACCAAGATGGCTGTTTTTCACTACCATGACATGCCACACAGTTAAGGCACATGTCCTACCTTTTACCCACATTGCACACTGCCCATAGGGCTAGGTAGGGCTTACCTTAGGGGTGACTGATATATATAGTAAAAGGGGAGTCACAGAAGTGGCACCCACTTTATGTGCCACGTCACAGTGGCAGTAAACTGCGCGTACAGGCATTGCAATGGCAGAGGCCTGAGACAGGTTTGAAAGGCTACTATGGTAGGTGGTGCAAGCAGTGCTGAAAGCCCACAAATAGCATTTAATTTACTGGCCCTGCGTATATGAGATACTACTTTACAGTGGACTGATAGGTAAATTAAACACCCTAAACAGGTGTAGACCAATCTTATCATGTTTACAATAGAGAGCACATGCACTTTACACTGGACAGCAGTGATAAAGTGCCCAGAGTCCTTAAACCAGTAACACCAGGTCAGAAAAATTACCAGAAGGAAAGAAAAATGTTCAGGGATGACCCTGCAAAAAGAGCCAAGTCTAACAAGAGTCCACTCATTAATCTTTTTAAGAAAGGCAAAGTACTCTTTTGTGAAGCTCAGAGTGTGCAGCAGGTGCAGTTTCCAATGAGTGCAGCCTTCTTGTGGTGCAGACCAGCGGTTCAGCAGGACAGTCCTTCTACTCTTTCAGGCAGGTATTGGAGTTGCTGGGCAGCTCTCCCATATTTATCCAGGCTTCTGAGCTGGCAAGAAGAGGGGCACCCCTGACCAATGAGGTGCAAGGTTCCACCCTTTGTGATGACCACGTCCTCCAATGTGTGGTATATTTTTGTCCCAAAAAGCACTATCACAGAAAAATCAAAATGAAGATCATCGCTCATGAATCTTCAGGTCTGGCTAATCCAACCGAGAGGTGTGGCTAACTTTTCCCTACACTCCCATTCCAGCCCTTCTCCTAATTCAATTACAGGGGCTCCCATCTGACTGGGGGTGCAAAATGTGGACTTGGCATTGGTTCTGGTCCTTACTGTCATTCTCTTTTAGAAGACCAGTTTGGCTACCAAGCCCCCTTCCTGTTCTGGCATCTACAGGCAGCAGATCTCCTTCCACCAGAAGTCTAATTTGTCTCAGCCAGGCCACTTCACACCCAATCAAGAGTGCTTGGTTCAACCTGACAATGGCTAGCTATTCATAAGAGGCTGTTTACAGGGTTGAAGTGGGTAACTTTAGGAAAGTAGTTCTATAACTTCTTTCCTATGTTATGTTATGTTAAAGGTTTATAGAGCGCTCACATCACCCTGGGGCATCGCAGCGCTTTCCAGATAAATATTTAGCCAAGAGGTGGATAGGAGAGCAAATGGGACTGGCCAGGATTAAAACAGATGTGCTTTCAACTGTTTTCTAACAACATTGTAGCTTGTTGTTTTCCGTAAGTCCAGCGGGAGTTGATTTCAGTACTTGGGTGCCAGGAACAAGAATGATTTACCTCCCGTCCGGACCCTCCGAATACGGAGGATCTGGAGCAAGTCCTGGGCCCTCGATCTAAGGTTCCTGCTTGGAATATATTCACGTATTTTATTCCGTAAGTACACTGGGCCAGTATCGTTAACTGCCTTATATGTTAGACAGCAGATCTTAAAGCATGACCTTTTTTTAACTGTCAACCAATGCAGCTTCTTCAGAAGCGGAGCTGAGGGGGAGCCTGCCGGTTGGTTAAGGATCATTCTAGCGGCGGTATTCTGCATCACTTGCAGCTTAGCCAGAAAAGTCTCTCCGATTTCCATCAACAAGGCGTTTCCATAGTCCAAGCGAGAGGTGACCATTGCTTGTATTAGGGATCTCCAATAGGGGACGAGAATGTAGGGAAATATTTTCCTCACCAGTCGGAGTGCATAATAGCATGAGCTTGTCATAGAGGAGACTTGGGCTTTCACGTTTAGGGCTTGATCCAGCTTTAACCCCAGACTCTTTACTGATCCTTTAGGGGAAGGGGATGCGACTAGCTCCTGTGGCTACCAATCCACGGACCAGACATCTGTTGCTTTCCCCAACAGCATCAGCTCAGTCTTGTCCGGATTCAGCTGTAGACAATTTGCTGTCATTCAGTTCGCAGTGATGATCATGCCTTCGGCAAAGCGAGCTTTATCGAGAGTGGGGTTCGATCCAATGTTAAAAATCAGCTGTGTATCGTCTGCGTAAGAGACAATAACAAAGCCTAATTGCTCCACAATCCTGGCCAGTGGGGCCATATAAATGTTGAAAAGTCTAGGGCTCAAGCAGGAGCCCTGCGGGACACCTCTGCCCAAATGCCTTTTGTTTGATGTATAAGGCCCCAGCATCACTGTTTGGAATTGCTATGACAGAAAGTCGATCAGCCATTTAAGTGCCACCCCATTAATTCCTGAGCCCACGAGTCTCTCCGCCAGCCTAGAATGCGAGATGGTATCAAAGGCTGCGGAGAGATCGAGTAAGATTAGAATTGCTGAGCCCCCTGCGTCGATGGTTAGTCTAAGGGAGTCTGTTACTTCCAGAATTGCTGTCTCAGTACTAAACCCTGGCCTTAATCCTGATTGCGAGGGATCCAGGAGTTGGTTTTCTTCAAGGTAAGTACTGAGTTGTTGGTTAATAATCCCTTCCAAGATTTTACCAAGAGTGGTAATAGGGAAATAGGTCTATAATTCCCCGGTATAGAAGGGTCCGCTGCAAGCTTCTTAAAAAAATAGGGCGAACAAAAGCTTCCTTCCATGTTGATGGAATGGAGCCAGTAAGTATTGACCGATTAAATATGTCTGCAATCGATTGGACGCTGCTAGTTGCTAGGAGTGTCATTATCCTAGGAGGGCAGATATCCAGTGGGGACCCAGACTTGGCCGTAGTCAAGCCTTTCAGAACCTCCTCTGTCGTGATTAATGTGAAACTGCTCAGGGACCATGCTACAGTTCCATCCTGCTTCTCTAGCATACTAAGTACACCCTCATTATGCGGGGTTAATATGAGGAAAATTAAATTTTACATGGCCAATGTGTCCCCTGCGTATACCCCAACGTTTGGTGTATGTGCATATCGCCCATGCAATTTTCCCTCTATGGCCTGCAATGATAATGCCTCTGCATTTACGCCCCACATTAGAATGTCAGTTACCAAGTCCCACATGAAAGGAATGTTAATTCTGCACTAAGGCCTATGTTGCCAATGTATTTGCATTGTGCACGTTTAAAAGCCGAGATGAACCCATTTTGTAGCTCAGCCTGAGCCAGGACCCGAATTCAGGCTCCATGCCTCCAGACACTCTGAAAGCTACAGCTTAGTTACGTATCCCTGACCTCTCGCATACTTCTGGCTCAGCTGAACGGGGCCCAGCCCAGCCCGGGGTGCCAAGACAGTATTATGCACACAGTTATCTACTTGCTCCACAGAAACACATTCCTGCTTGGTGAAGAAGGTAAACAGAGCCCGGTTGCAGAGATAGGGCCTAGCCTTTCTTTCTCGGTTTAAGTGATTTACAGAGCTCGGATCCATAGAAAGCCCATGGCCCCCACACAATGCACGAAGAAATATATGCACACACTGCCTCTTGGTGATGAGCAACTTTTGCTCGAGCGACCTTTACTTCAGATAATACATCCTCCAAACTTAAGATATCAGATAATACCAGACGTGCAGGTCGTCCTGACACTGAAGGCCTCTGTACTAGATCGAAAGCCAGCTCCCCCCAACTTCCCCCAGTTACACGTCAATTATACGCCATGACCAAGTTGCGCACACAAGTAGGGCAAAGGTTCCAGCTGGCCATGCAGACCCCCTCCTTGTATCCACCCACCTATGACTCACCTATGATTCCACAGGTGAACGCCTACATGTACGCCCTCATGCACGCCCACGTGCTCTTATCTCTCTCTTTCTCTTGCTCTGCCTGGAGCGCTCCTCCTTCTCTATGCAATGCAATGTATATTCAATGTATAAATATTGTACTCTGTGAATAAAGTTTAGAAGACCCTTCCTGAACCTTAGTGGTGATGGAACCCGATTCTCCCTTAACTCGAGTTACTGAAATAAAGCCCTTTTGAATCGGACACCACGGACTCTGCCTCTCATTATATGCATGACCCATTGTTTGAGCATAGAAATTCCGACAGGGTATTATTTTATTTACCACAAATAGGGGAAAGTTCTCATACATTTGTTCGATTTTATTATAAAAAAAATGTGCTAAAGAGTCACATAGTTACTGTGACACCATCAGGGCTTGACTACATACTTTAGGGGACACAAACTCTTGTACTATCCCAAACAATGCTTTGGCGGAGTTGCTGGCGCCCTCAATCTAGGTTATTATGTACTGCCGCCTAGCCTCTTTTAGGTTCAGGTGGTATTTGGCTAATGCCTATCTATAAGGCACGTTATTTATATTTGTCTTCTTTGCGCGCCAACTTCTTTCGAGGCCTCTGTAAAAAGCTCTTTCTTTTTTTAATTCCCTCGTATACCAATGGGCTGACGCCCGCCTAGTCATACCACTCTGTTTCTGCATGGGAATAATCGTATCCAATGCTATTTCCAAGGCAGCGTTGAAAGCTTCCAATTTAGCACCTGCCTCATGAACATGTGTAATGGGGCCTGGGGCAAGGACCTCATCGAAGGATTCTGCTGTGAGTTTATGCCATTTCCTACCCTGCTTAAAACATGTTAAGACAGGGCGGTTGACTGGATGTAAGTCGGAGTGCTGCACACTAATCTCAATCAGAGAGTGATCCGTCCAATGGAGAGGTTCGGGAGTCTTGCACATAAGCTGGTTTATGTTAGAAAAGACTAGGTCCAATTGGTGACCAGCAATATGAGTAGCACCTTCTGCTTTTGACGTTAATCCCATCTGTTCTACGGAGGATAGGAGTTTATTCACCTCCGGATCTGTCTTACTTTCCCCATGAAAATAAAAATCTCCCAACAGGATAATTCTGTGTGTTGCCAGAACATACATAGCAATGTGTTCCGTCAAAAGGTCAGTAAATTTATCTTTTGGGCCCGGAGGCCGGTAGATTAAGGCACCATACCAGCAGTACGATGCAGACACTATAACCGTAAAAATCCTCAGTTCCAGACAGTCATTGCGAATTGTGGATATCCACCAGATCGTATCGTATCGTAGGGGGAACTTATAAAGCGCGCTGACACCATGGGTTTCCTGGCGCTGGTAAAGAGTACAGAAAGCAGAGAGACTAGACAGATTGGGGAAAGAGCCAGGTTTTTAAAGACTTGCGAAAGAGGGTTAGGGAGTTGGAAATTTTGAGGGGGAGAGGGAAAGAGTTCCAGAGCTTGGGGGCCAGGTGAGCAAATCTCCGGCCTCCAGATCTACAGAGCTTGAAGGAAGGAACAGTCAGAAGGTGAAGGTGAGAAGATCTCAAGGTACGGGATGGGCAGTTGGGACTGATGAGGGATTTGACAAAAGCAGGGCAGGGACCGAGTAGTGACTTAAAGACGAGGCAGCCGGTCTTGAAGGCTGCCCTGGAGACGACAGGGAGCCAGTGGAGTTTGACAAGGAGGGGCCTGGCAGATTGCCACTTCGGAATCCCTAGAGCTAGTCTCGCCGCCTGATTTTGGACCACTTGTAGTCTAGCCATTGATGTTTTGGGCAGGCCGTGGTAGATCGAATTAGAAAAATCTAGGCGGGAGAGGACGAGGGCCATGATGACGTGCAGGAGGGCATCAGGTGTGAAGCGGTATGCCACTTTCCTGATCCTGCGCAGTTGGTAAATGCAGGACGAGACCACGGTCCCTACCTGCGGCCCTAGGGATAAGGCGGAGTCAATGGTGACCCCCAAACTCTTCACCGAAGCTGCAGGGGTGGGAGGGGGGCCCATGTCCACCGGCCAGAATTGAGGCCCCCAGAAGGAGGCACTCTTGCCGGGGAGGAGAAGCTCCGTCTTTCCGGGATTCAGTTTTAACTGATTGTGGCCCATCCACTGGAGAATGTGGGACATGACTGCTTGAAAGTTGGGGATAGCAGAGGGGGAGTTAAGAGGAAAGATGAGTTGCAGGTCGTCCACGTAATTAAACACGGTAACGTCCCACTGCCTCAGAGAAAAAAGAAGGGGACGGAGATAAAGATTGAAAAGAAGAGGGGACAGAGAAGAGCCCTGGGGAACCCCGCAGAGCGAATGCTCTCTGGGAGCTCTGAAGGAGCCCAGGCTGAGGGTCTGGGACCTGCCTGTCAGAAAGGATCTGACCCAGGCCAGCGCCAGGCCCTGGATGCCGGCCTGTTCGACACGGTGGAGAAGGATGTTATGGTCCACCGTGTCGAAGGCGGCTGACAGATCTAATAGTACCAGGGCCTGGGGAGCAGCATTGTCCACACCGTCTCTCAGGGCATCCAGCACGGCCAGGATCACTGTCTCCGTAGAGTGGCCGGGTCTGAAGCCTGCCTGGTTGGTCTCGAGGAAGTTGGATTTCTCGATGAACAGGGAGAGACAGGAGGTGACGTGGGCTTCCAGGAGCTTTGAAAAGAAAGGTAGGAGGGAGATAGGGCGGTAGTTGGCCGGGACAGCGGGGTCAGCCCCCGGTTTCTTCAGGAGGGGCACCAGCACGGCCTCCTTGAATGAACCCGGCACCATACCAGAAGAAAGAGAAGAGTTTAGCAAAGGGAGGACGCAGTCGGGTAGAGAATGGCAGATGTCCCGGAGTATTGAGGGAGGGCAGCAGTCGTCTGGGGATCCCGACTTAACGCGGGTGGCGAGAGTCGCCAGAGATGTAGAATCTAAGAGGGGAAATTGAGTAAAAGAGGAGGAGTTGTGAGGAGGGGAGACAGATCCAGCGCCAGGAATCATGATGGGTATGGTGTTCTTGATTGATACGATTTTATCGATAAAGAAGGTGCTAAGAGTGTTGCATGCTTCCTGTGTGGGGGCCTGAGTGGGGAGCGTTCTGGGGTCGGAAGTGAATTCGGTAAGCACCTTAAAGATTTCTTTGGACTGACAGGGGGCAGACAGGATTTTTCCAGAAGCATAGGTTTTTTTAGCATCCCGGATGGCAAATTTATACCTATTGCGTGCAGATACATAGGCGTCTCTGCTTATGGCGCAGTAGTCCCTCCTCCACTTGCGTTCAGCCTGGCGGAGTTCTAAGTGAAGGGTTTTTAGGAGAGGAGTGAACCATTTGTGAGAATGGCAGTGGCGGGATTGGGGGAACTTAGTGAGGGGGGCAAAAATGTCACTGGCTGTGGTAAGCCAGTCAGTCACGAGCCTGCACAGCTCGTCGGTGCCCGTGTCATCGGGTAGCGGGGGGGACGTTTGGGAGAGATGATCCAACAGTTTGAGGGAGTCGACAGCCTTCCACTTGCGAGCCCTGCCACCCTCCCGTAGGGGTGCTCTGATCTGGCCAACCGCCGAGAATGTGGTGTCGATCAAAAGATGGCCGGACCACACACAAGGAGATATAAGTGGGCGGGAGGATGTGACTCCAGATGCTTTTTATAAGCTATGTCAATCCCTCCTCCTATTTTTATTTCTCTGTCAAGATGAATAAACTTGTACTTCTCAGGTAATGCCAATGTTATTGCCGGTTGATTCGCCGGATTTAGCCATGTCTCTGTAAAGAAGCACAGGTCTGGATCATGTGTGTCAAGCATGTCCCATATCTCATTCAGATGTTTCACGAGGGATCTGACGTTACACATCAGAAACTTCTGAGAATTCTGTTTCCTGGTATGTAATTCAAGTGTTTTCTCCGTCTTGTTGAGCCCTCAGGTGGAGCAACCATTTGAAACTGACAGAATCTGCAGTTACTGGTCCTTCCGGTACATAGGCTAACTTCAGACCACAGTTACCTGGCCGCCCTTTCATTTCAAGTGCTTAAATTCTCCAGCAATGCCTCTGCCGAGTAACTTAAAGGATGTAAGGGTCAGGGAGCCGTCGTGTCCGAGGCATCCTCCCTGGCCACAGGGCGCGATATGGCATGTACGGGCGCAGACGGGCTTGCCTTTGGCGCGCCTTTGGCGCGCTGTCGGCGCATCTGCTACGCTTCCGTATGCACATTTCTTTTTATCCTGCCCCCGTGACGGCCACTAGAGCGCTAACCGCGATGTCACTCCCAAGATGGCTGCCCCGTATCGCGTGAGATCCACTCCGCCTTCACCATCGGCTGGAGAATCGTCGCATCAGCGTGCAGAGCGCAAATCAGTATAGCAAGTACAAACAGTATGCTGCAAAATTATCAGTGCAGTATTAAAATATATCTCTTTAAAATTTCTCTTGCCTAAAAACACTCCTGGCTTCCGCCTCAGGAGATAAGTCTAATCTGGAGTCATGCGCACCCGTGGACCTCCTCTTTTTATCCTGCCCCCCGTGTCGGCCACTAGAGCTCTAACGGCACTGTCACCCCCAAGATGGCTGCCCCATATCGCATGAGACCCCCTCCGCCTTCACCATCGGCTGGAGAATCGTCGCGTCAGCGTGCAGAGCGCAAATCAGTATAGCAGGTACAAACAGTATGCTTCAAAATTATCAGTGCAGTATTAAAATATATCTCTTTAAAATTTCTGTTGCCTAAAAACACTCCCGGCTTCCGCCTCAGGAGATAAATCTAATCTGGAGTCATGCGCCCCTATGCACCTCTTCTTTTTATCCTGCCCCCGTGTCGGCCACGAGAGCGCTAACCGCGATGTCACTCCCAAGATGGCTGCCGCGTATCGCGTGAGATCCACTCCGCCTTCACCATCTGCTGGAGAATCGTCGCGTCAGCGTGCAGAGCGCAAATCAGTATAGCAGGTACAAACAGTATGCTTCAAAATTATCAGTGCAGTATTAAAATATATCTCTTTACAATTTCTCTTGCCTAAAAACACTCCTGGCTTCCGACTCAGGAGATAAGTCTAATCTGGAGTCATGCGCTCCCGTGGACCTCCTCTTTTTATCCTGCCGCCCGTGTCGGCCACTAGAGCTCTAACCGCACTGTCACCCCCAAGATGGCTGCCCCGTATCGCGTGAGACCCCCTCCGCCTTCACCATCGGCTGGAGAATCGCCGCGTCAGCGTGCAGAGCGCAAATCAGTATAGCAGGTACAAACAGTATGCTTCAAAATTATCAGTGCAGTATTAAAATATATCTCTTTAAAATTTCTCTTGCCTAAAAACACTCCGGGCTTCCGCCTCAGGAGATAAATCTAATCTGGAGTCATGCGCCCCCATGCACCTCCTCTTTTTATCCTGCCCCCGTGTCGGCCACTAGAGCGCTAACCGCGATGTCACTCCCACGATGGCTGCCACGTATCGCGTGAGATCCACTCCGCCTTCACCATCGGCTGGAGAATCGTCGCTTCAGCGTGCAGAGCGCAAATCAGTATAGCAGGTACAAACAGTATGCTTCAAAATTATCAGTGCAGTATTAAAATATATCTCTTTACAATTTCTCTTGCCTAAAAACACTCCTGGCTTCCGCCTCAGGAGATAGGTCTAATCTGGAGTCATGCGCTCCCGTGGACCTCCTCTTTTTATCCTGCCCCGTGTCGGCCACTAGAGCTCTAACCGCGCTGTCACCCCTAAGATGGCTGCCGCGTATCGCGTGAGACCCCCTCCGCCTTCACCATCGGCTGGAGAATCGTTGCGTCAGCGTGCAGAGCGCAAATCAGTATAGCAGGTACAAACTGTATGCTTCAAAATTATCAGTGCAGTATTAAAATATATCTCTTTAAAATTTCTCCTGCCTAAAAACACTCCCGGCTTCCGCCTCAGGAGATAAGTTCTAATCTAGAGTCATGCGCCCCGTGGACCTCCTCTTTTTATCCTGCCCCCCGTGTCGGCCACTAGAGCTCTAACCGCACTGTCACCCCCAAGATGGCTGCCCCATATCGCGTGAGACCCCCTCCGCCTTCACCATCGGCTGGAGAATCGTCGCGTCAGCGTGTAGAGCGCAAATCAGTATAGCAGGTACAAACAGTATGCTTCAAAATTATCAGTGCAGTATTAAAATATATCTCTTTAAAATTTCTCTTGCCTAAAAACACTCCCGGCTTCCTTCTCAGCAGATAAATCTAATCTGGAGTCATGCGCCCCCATGCACCTCCTCTTTTTATCCTGCCCCCGTGTCGGCCACTAGAGCGCTAACCGCGATGTCACTCCCAAGATGGCTGCCGCGTATCGCGTGAGATCCACTCCACCTTCACCATCGGCTGGAGAATCATCGCGTCAGCATGCAGAGCGCAAATCAGTATAGCAGGTACAAACAGTATGCTTCAAAATTATCAGTGCAGTATTAAAATATATCTCTTTACAATTTCTCTTGCCTAAAAACACTCCTGGCTTCCGACTCAGGAGATAAGTCTAATCTGGAGTCATGTGCTCCCGTGGACCTCCTCTTTTTATCCTGCCCCCTGTGTCGGCCACTAGAGCTCTAACCGCACTGTCACCCCCAAGATGGCTGCCCCGTATCGCGTGAGACCCCCTCCGCCTTCACCATCAGCTGGAGAATCGTCGCGTCAGCGTGCAGAGCGCAAATCAGTATAGCAGGTACAAACAGTATGCTTCAAAATTATCAGTGAAGTATTAAAATATATCTCTTTAAAATTTCTCCTGCCTAAAAACACTCCCAGCTTCTGCCTCAGGAGATAAGTTCTAATCTGGAGTCAGGCGCCCGTGGACCTCCTCTTTTTATCCTGCCCCCGTGTCGGCCACTAGAGCTCTAACCGCACTGTCACCCCCAAGATGGCTGCCCCGTATCGCGTGAGACCCCCTCCGCCTTCACCATCGGCTGGAGAATCGTCGCGTCAGCGTGCAGAGCGCAAATCAGTATAGCAGGTACAAACAGTATGCTTCAAAATTATCAGTGCAGTATTAAAATATATCTCTTTACAATTTCTCTTGCCTAAAAACACTCCTGGCTTCCGCCTCAGGAGATAAGTCTAATCTGGAGTCATGCGCTCCCGTGGACCTCCTCTTTTTATCCTGCCCCCCGTGTCGGCCACTAGAGCTCTAACCGCGCTGTCACCCCCAAGATGGCTGCCGCGTATCACGTGAGACCCCCTCCGCCTTCACCATCGGCTGGAGAATCGTTGCGTCAGCGTGCAGAGCGCAAATCAGTATAGCAGGTACAAACTGTATGCTTCAAAATTATCAGTGCAGTATTAAAATATATCTCTTTAAAATTTCTCCTGCCTAAAAACACTCCCGGCTTCCGCCTCAGGAGATAAGTTCTAATCTAGAGTCATGCGCCCCGTGGACCTCCTCTTTTTATCCTGCCCCCCGTGTCGGCCACTAGAGCTCTAACCGCACTGTCACCCCCAAGATGGCTGCCCCATATCGCGTGAGACCCCCTCCGCCTTCACCATCGGCTGGAGAATCGTCGCGTCAGCGTGTAGAGCGCAAATCAGTATAGCAGGTACAAACAGTATGCTTCAAAATTATCAGTGCAGTATTAAAATATATCTCTTTAAAATTTCTCTTGCCTAAAAACACTCCCGGCTTCCGCCTCAGCAGATAAATCTAATCTGGAGTCATGCGCCCCCATGCACCTCCTCTTTTTATCCTGCCCCCGTGTCGGCCACTAGAGCGCTAACCGCGATGTCACTCCCAAGATGGCTGCCGCGTATCGCGTGAGATCCACTCCACCTTCACCATCGGCTGGAGAATCGTCGCGTCAGCGTGCAGAGCGCAAATCAGTATAGCAGGTACAAACAGTATGCTTCAAAATTATCAGTGCGGTATTAAAATATATCTCTTTACAATTTCTCTTGCCTAAAAACACTCCTGGCTTCCGACTCAGGAGATAAGTCTAATCTGGAGTCATGCGCTCCCGTGGACCTCCTCTTTTTATCCTGCCCCCTGTGTCGGCCACTAGAGCTCTAACCGCACTGTCACCCCCAAGATGGCTGCCCCGTATCGCGTGAGACCCCCTCCGCCTTCACCATCAGCTGGAGAATCGTCGCGTCAGCGTGCAGAGCGCAAATCAGTATAGCAGGTACAAACAGTATGCTTCAAAATTATCAGTGCAGTATTAAAATATATCTCTTTAAAATTTCTCCTGCCTAAAAACACTCCCAGCTTCTGCCTCAGGAGATAAGTTCTAATCTGGAGCCATGCGCCCCGTGGACCTCCTCTTTTTATCCTGCCCCCCGTGTCGGCCACTAGAGCTCTAACCGCACTGTCACCCCCAAGATGGCTGCCCCGTATCGCGTGAGACCCCCTCCGCCTTCACCATCGGCTGGAGAATCGTCGCGTCAGCGTGCAGAGCGCAAATCAGTATAGCAGGTACAAACAGTATGCTTCAAAATTATCAGTGCAGTATTAAAATATATCTCTTTAAAATTTCTCTTGCCTAAAAACACTCCCGGCTTCCGCCTCAGGAGATAAATCTAATCTGGAGTCATGCGCCCCCATGCACCTCCTCTTTTTATCCTGCCCCGTGTCGGCCACTAGAGCGCTAACCGCGATGTCACTCCCAAGATGGCTGCCGCGTATCGCGTGAGATCCACTCCGCCTTCACCATCGGCTGCAGAATCGTCGCGTCAGCGTGCAGAGTGCAAATCAGTATAGCAGGTACAAACAGTATGCTTCAAAATTATCAGTGCAGTATTAAAATATATCTCTTTAAAATTTCTCTTGCCTAAAAACACTCCCGGCTTCTGCCTCAGGAGATAAGTCTAATCTGGAGTCATGTGCTCCCCTGGACCTCCTCTTTTTATCCTGCCCCCCGTGTCGGCCACTAGAGCTCTAACCGCGCTGTCACCCCCAAGATGGCTGCCCCGTATCGCGTGAGACCCCCTCCGCCTTCACCATCGGCTGGAGAAACGTCGCGTCAGCGTGCAGAGCGCAAATCAGTATAGCAGGTACAAACAGTATGCTTCAAAATTATCAGTGCAGTATTAAAATATATCTCTTTAAAATTTCTCTTGCCTAAAAACACTCCCGGCTTCCGCCTCAGGAGATAAATCTAATCTGGAGTCATGCGCCCCCATGCACCTCCTCTTTTTAGCCTGCCCCCGTGTCGGCCACTAGAGCGCTAACCGCGATGTCACTCCCAAGATGGCTGCCACGTATCGCGTGAGATCCACTCCGCCTTCACCATCGGCTGGAGAATCGTCACGTCAGCGTGCAGAGCGCAAATCAGTATTGCAGGTACAAACAGTATGCTTCAAAATTATCAGTGCAGTATTAAAATATATCTCTTTACAATTTCTCTTGCCTAAAAACACTCCTGGCTTCCGACTCAGGAGATAAGTCTAATCTGGAGTCATGCGCTCCCGTGGACCTCCTCTTTTTATCCTGCCCCCCGTGTCGGCCACTAGAGCTCTAACCGCGCTGTCACCCCCAAGATGGCTGCCGCGTATCGCGTGAGACCCCCTTCGCCTTCACCATCGGCTGCAGAATCGTTGCGTCAGCGTGCAGAGCGCAAATCAGTATAGCAGGTACAAACTGTATGCTTCAAAATTATCAGTGCAGTATTAAAATATATCTCTTTAAAATTTCTCCTGCCTAAAAACACTCCCGGCTTCCGCCTCAGGAGATAAGTTCTAATCTAGAGTCATGCACCCCGTGGACCTCCTCTTTTTATCCTGCCCCCCGTGTCGGCCACTAGAGCTCTAACCGCACTGTCACCCCCAAGATGGCTGCCCCATATCGCGTGAGACCCCCTCCGCCTTCACCATCGGCTGGAGAATCGTCGCGTCAGCGTGCAGAGCGCAAATCAGTATAGCAGGTACAAACAGTATGCTTCAAAATTATCAGTGCAGTATTAAAATATATCTCTTTAAAATTTCTCTTGCCTAAAAACACTCCCAGCTTCCGCCTCAGGAGATAAGTTCTAATCTGGAGTCATGCGCCCCGTGGACCTCCTCTTTTTATCCTGCCCCCCGTGTTGGCCACTAGAGCTCTAACCGCACTGTCACCCCCAAGATGGCTGCCCCGTATCGCGTGAGACCCCCTCTGCCTTCACCATCGGCTGGAGAATCGTTGCGTCAGTTTTGCAGAGCGCAAACCAGTATAGCAGATACAACCAGTATGCTTCAAAATTATCAGTGCAGTATTAAAATATATCTCTTTAAAATTTCTCTTGCCTAAAAACACTCCCGGCTTCCGCCTCAGGAGATAAATCTAATCTGGAGTCATGCGCCCCCATGCACCTCCTCTTTTTATCCTGCCCCGTGTCGGCCACTAGAGCGCTAACCGCGATGTCACTCCCAAGATGGCTGCCGCGTATCGCGTGAGATCCGCTCCGCCTTCACCATCGGCTGGAGAATCGTCGCGTCAGCGTGCAGAGCGCAAATCAGTATAGCAGGTACAAACAGTATGCTTCAAAATTATCAGTGCAGTATTAAAATATATCTCTTTAAAATTTCTCTTGCCTAAAAACACTCCCGGCTTCCGCCTCAGGAGATAAGTCTAATCTGGAGTCATGTGCTCCCGTGGACCTTCTCTTTTTATCCTGCCCCCCGTGTCGGCCACTAGAGCTCTAACCGCGCTGTCACCCCCAAGATGGCTGCCGTGTATCGTGTGAGACCCCCTCCGCCTTCACCATCGGCTGGAGAATTGTCACACCAGCGTGCAGAGCGCAAATCAGTATAGCAGGTACAAACAGTATGCTTCAAAATTATCAGTGCAGTATTAAAATATATCTCTTTAAAATTTCTCTTGCCTAAAAACACTCCAGGCTTCCGCCTCAGGAGATAAGTCTAATCTGTAGTCATGCGCCCCCGTGCACCTCCTCTTTTTATCCTGCCCCCATGTAGGCCACTAGAGCGCTAACCGCGCTGTCACCCCCAAGATGGCTGCCGCATATCGCGTGAGACCCCCTCCGCCTTCACCATCGGCAGGAGAATCGTCGCACCAGCGTGCAGAGCGCAAATCAGTATAGCAGGTACAAACAGTATGCTTCAAAATTATCAGTGAAGTATTAAAATATATCTCTTTCAAATTTCTCTTGCCTAAAAACACTCCTGGCTTCTGCCTCAGGAGATAAGTCTAATCTGGAGTCCTATAATAGTTATAATAAATCCAACCCTGGCAAGTTGCTGGATTTTTTTGTAACTATTAATTTAACACTTTGAAATATTACTTTAGCTCATTCCAGTCACATGTTAGACTTTATTAAAGCTAAATAAAGCCTTCCAATGTTAGCCCATGGAGTTAATGTACTACAAGGGGGAAAAACTAAATTGGCAGTTCTTCCCTTGCCAGGGCATATGACCCATATTTTATAATGTCCCTGCTTATTTTAACATGGTGACTTATATATTAAAATAAGGTCGTTTAAGGCTTTGAATTTACTTTTGATTCCTAAGCTGAAATTGGACATTGTTTTTTTTAAAAAGCAGTCTGCAATGCAGGGCTGACTTTTAAAATGACAGCAGGCAACGCAGTGTGCAAATTTAAGAGCATTAAATCTACTGGGCTTCTAAACCTACATGCCCTACCATATACTAGGTACTTACAGGTAGGCAGTCAGAAACAATGATAATTAAATCTAATTATCATATATCTTTTAACAGAGCACTGTCCCTGGACCTGGTTAACAGAGTCCAGGGAACAGTCAAGTTCAAGTTCAAGTTCAGAGATTTGTATAGCGCACTACTCACCCAGAGGGTCTCAAGGCGCTTGAGGTAGGGGGTGCTTTACTTATCAAATAAATGAGACCCAACGATACCCAAGAAGACCAGGGAGCATGGGGAGCGACCGCCGAGTCAGTAACCACCAGTATCAGTAAAACATGGAGTACAGCATTGAAAGCATCCTAATTTGTGTATAATAATTAAATGTTATTATTTGTGTTATTATATGCTTGCATGTTAATGCCTTGTTATACTTTCGTTATTTATTTTATGGGTTGTAGTAGTAATGTAGCTAATTCATATGCTATTGTATATGCACAGGAGAAATAAATACAATATTATTAAAACAAGCATTGGCATAGCCACTAGGTCTCGCCTTTTGGACCTTATAAGTGTTTAGTCATGCAACGGTTGATGTTGTTGCACCAAGTATGTTGTGCTGCATAACTAAATACTTAAAAGTAAGTAGGAACAGAACATTCGTTTCGCTCTCTGAATTTGCGGATTTTTGGCAATTTTGCGATCCGCGAACCGCGTGAAATTGCTAAAAAAATCTGCAATTCACAAGTTGCCGAAAATTCTTTTTTCTTGTTCGCGCTTCAAAAATACAATCTCGCGTGCGCTGCATTGACTTAGAATGATTCTGCATTCGCTGATGAGTTTTCCTTCCTGTTCGCGTGCGCTGCGAGATTTTGGTAGCTGGCCGAGCGAAGCCGCGATCGCAAGTCATTGAGACCCGAAAAGGAAATTGTGAATGCGAACACGTCATTGCGTCTCAAAACAGGAAATTGCGAATGCGAGCACGTCATTGCAACACGAAACAGGAAAAAGGCATCGCGAGCAGGCTGGTTAAGTGGAAACAACATGTTTGCGACGGTTGCGACTGCATGCGCAAGTTTGTGTTCCTGAACTGGTAAAAAAATCTTGCAAACTCGCCCCAAAAAAAAAATTCGCAAGCTCAGGGAATTTGGTGGATTTTGCCAATCGCGATTACTAATTTGTGCGAATTCGTGAATTCGCAAATTCTGCCCATGCTTAATTACAAGGTCCCAAAAGCGAGACCTATTGGCTATGCCAATAATTCATCGCACAGCACATTGTAACTGCAGGCGTTAGTCTGGGGTAAGTACCATGTATAAGTATTGACATATTACTGCTCAGTGTCAGTGTGTGGACTAATATGTGACATGTGATTGCCTTTTCACAGCTGAGCCAGCTTGTGCTGCATGACTAAATACTTATAAGTTCCCAAAAGCCAGACCAATTGCATTGCAAATGCTTTTTTTTAAGTTGTGATTTAGGGACACTTATGAGAGTCCCTCAAGCCCAACTATTCAGATGTACAAATATTTTTTAACACTAATTTCTCAAAAACTACTGAACGGATTTACACCAAACCACAAAAAGCACATTTTCTGGACCAAGATGTAGCTTCCTGCCAAATTTGGTGTAATTCCTTTTAACAGTTTTTGCAGTATCACATTCCCCAAAAATCTATGGAAAATGCATGGCTATTTTGTGTTTTGGGATCCTTGGGGAAAAGCCGGAAACTTTCCAGGAAGGGGCTAACCAAAAAAGAACACTTTTTTGGGCATTTCTGTGAAGATTCATCAAACGGCCCCAAAGTTATTAACAAACCAAAAAAGGAATCTTTTATGGAAAAGCAGATCTAACCTATAACGCAACACAATTTTTACATCGCAGTGCCATTATCATGCATTTATTACCCCTGCATTTGTTTAGCATGTATAGGCATTTACCACGCAGTTAAGGTAAGTACGGGGGGTTGTGGGATGTATATATATATATATTTAAACTTACCTGAGTAATGCGTGGTAATGGCATGTGAGGTAAGAGCATATGCGTGCTAAACAAATGCGGTATAACAAATGCATTTTAAAGGAATGCATTGTTTTTACTAGCGGTGTACCGTCATACAAACGCTGATTACTACCCAGTGGTGACCGCCACTGGGTAATATATATATTGTGTTGTTAGTGGTCTCATAATTGCCAGTATAATCTTTGCCATGCTTATATTTAGCCATGCTTATATTTAGCCATTTTTCCCTTTTTGTTTGACTTTCGTTTGATGAAATGTGTATACTCCCTGATGGGGCTAGGCAGGTTGTCGTTTACTGTACCTTTTCAAGGGGTCCACTGTCCTCTCACTGTTACACCAATAACTTTACCTAGGGAGTTTGAACCGACAGATGTTTGTCTGAAATCTCAAAGTGTATGGGGTCACTTATTTATTTATTTATGGATGGGCAAAAGCGATGTAACAATGATTTAAGGGGAGAAAACACAATAATCATGTACAGGAATAATAATCAAAACCAAAATAATAATCATATACAGGAATGAACCATACTATAAAATTACCGATGCACTTAGGGCAAAAAAATAAAAAATATATAAAGTAAAATTAAAAAAATATATTTTTAAAAAATTGCCCCTCTATTAAGGTAAGAACTTCTTCATGAGGAATATTTTTTGCTTCCAATGATGGCCTAGATGTGAGCGAGGTGGTTTAGAGCATCCAGCATTATTTGGGGGATGACATATCATTGTGAAAGATCTGGTTTTGTAGGAGGTGATGAAAAGTTTGGTTTCATCATTTGCAGCGTCCATTCACTCCAGAGTTTAAGGGGTGTTCAAAGGATAGGCATTGATCATAAATTATTCTACGAAGCAGATACGTGGGCTAGGGTGCAATGGCTAAAGTGTTGGCACTGGTACAAGATGATAAGGTTTTAATTCCAGACGTCCGAAGTTGACCATACACCATCCTCGACAAATCACTTTTATTTATTCATCTAACCGCCAACAATTGGGAATGCTTCAAAATATGCTGCATGGTGTCTTGCACTCAGCATACAAGAACAAGACATCTACACAGAATTCATCACAAAAATACCCCAACACTGGTCCCGGATGCTTGTTTCCAGTCCAGAGAGGACCTGGCCTACAGTTCAGGCTGGACTGTTCCCATGAGGAGCAGGGTCAAGGCTGATTTGCATATGAAGTTGGAGATGAATGTCCTGCTATGTATGAAACATGCAATTGTGATGTGACCTTGGCTGAGATAACTACCGCTGTCATGTATCCTCATGTTCCTTTTTTCCTTTTCAATAAAAAGATGTTTTAAAAAAGACTGATTTGCATACGGCTAGGTCTAAACTGGGGTGCCATAGTGAGCAAAAGAAAAATAGATTCAACCCAGATATTTTGACTGGGGGTAAGTGATTACAAGGTTTCTGCACTTTGTCCATCATTTTGTTGCGGGGACGCACTGGTTAGTGCAACCATGCGCTTTATAAAAATTATTTGATTGATTGATTGATTAGCTATGTTTTCCCTAGGTGGCCAAGGGTAATCCCAGATGTGAGTCTCTTTGCTTGCTGTGCCACTGGATTCAAGCTAGCCTGGCTAATACGGGGTGATATCCCGCAACCGGTCCCAGGAAGCTTGTTTACGGTCCACGGAGGACCAGGTAATGCTGGCAGCTTTGCTGGACCCTTTGTCCCACAAATTATCTCATATTGAGGCTAGGCTGGCCAAGCTAGAAGAGTCTATTATCAGTATTCCCACTCTCCATCGAGGTGTCCGTTCAGGTGGGGATACTGGTATAGACACAAAGGAATTGGGTAATAAGTGTGGCATTTCCACTGGTAACATAGCATCTCATAATTTTCAATGCCCTACTACATCGAGCAAGAGACTCAAAAACCCAGACTTAACTGGTCCCTCACATTAAAGTATAACACCTCCTTCATCTTTATGCCTAGGTTCACAGTCTAGTTCAACCCCCCAAAAGCTGTACAAAGATCATTAGCTACCAATGGGACGTCTAAAGTAGGGGAGAGTTCGAGTCACCCGACAACACAGAAGACAGAAGATGCATAGAATAAACAAGGGACTTGCTACAAAAGTAAATGAGAACTAACATCTTCCCCCAGAGGCAACCCCTTATGTAGTTATCTTGGCAAATGTTACACGTTTAACACCTAATGCACCTAATCTCCCGAAACATTGGTCAACCTTGAGGAACAAAAGCTTGCATTTATTGGGGACCAGGAAAATCCTTAAAGACATCCTCTTTTCAGAGTTTAAAATGGTGCAGAGAGTGGGGTGGGTCAGAAATTCTCACGAGGCCTGATTATAAGTTTTAAATCTCCAGACTTGGTGCAGGTAATCCTGCATAGGGCCGGTAATAGTAATATTATGGCCCAGGAAATAAATATTCCCCCGCTTGGATATTTTTTTGCCAACCACCCAGAGATCATTGGCGTATGAGGGAGGGGCAGATGTTCTTAGGGTCTAGCCAGGGTAGAGAGATGATTACAACTGAAGCACCATGGCAGTCGAGTTGGGGGGTCAAATACTCCCCTGTGTTAGACAGGGCTGCGATGATATCCCACTTAGTAATCACTACGGAATTTTTAATTCACTTGAAGGAGTTGATTGACTGGGCAACAGTATGGCCCACTTTTGAGAATATTCAACCAAGCTGGAGCTCACCCCTAAGATACTATGAGTGAACACCCCCTATAGGGATTATTCCATCTCTATTAAACCTCATTTAGCGGTAGGTATTCAATCAACTTTACGAGCTTCAACGGGACATGGGGACGTTACTGGAGATCATAGAAACATGCAACTAGGAAAACCCCAGAAAGATCTTAACTCCACAACCCCAGACGAGATTGAAGTCTATGAAGATGTTCACCTTCCATCTACAGAAGCTCCAAATAAGTTACGGGAGATGAGCGTTGAGGCAACCTGCAACTTTGCCTTGTGGAATATTGCAGGCCTACGATCTAGGATAAGTAATCCCATTTGGTGTGAATTCATAACATTTTATAATATCATATCCCTTCAAGAAACCTGGCTGAAAGCTCCAATCCACATCAATGGGTATAAAACTCTCCACACTCCGGCAGTGGAGGGTCTAAGTGAAAGGGCGAAGGGTGGCCTATGTACTTACATTTCAAACACATTAAATGTAAAAAAGATAGAGAATCATATTGAGGAGACCTATTATCAATTAACTACAGTGGATTTTGATGAAAGGCAACACTTGGGATTGATAGTAACAAAGTTGACTTTGGATGTGAGGACCATATGCAGCAAAAGCATAAAAGATACAATGGTAATTATGTTAGGGGATTTTAATTGTTCATTATTCTCTAATGTTGATGGAAAGCAGTGTGTTTTTATAAATGAATAGGGCATTAGCAATACTCATTTTTGTCACTCTGTTTTTTGGGGACTTGTTTAATGAAATGATATTTACTT
This sequence comes from Lissotriton vulgaris, assembly GCF_964263255.1. Lineage (NCBI taxonomy): Eukaryota > Metazoa > Chordata > Amphibia > Caudata > Salamandridae > Lissotriton > Lissotriton vulgaris. Next base: position 393,757 of record NW_028247755.1, on the reverse strand, counting down.
TAGATTTGGTTTCGCGAATGAAATCTGTGATTGACCAGCTCCTTAAATGGAAGAGGCTTATACAGTACCATAGACTATGTACTTCTGACAAATAATCATGCTTCTAAATTACGTGGTTTCTCTGTTGTGATCATATTTCACTTAGTGACCTTTTTCCATTATGTTATTCCATATCACTGTCAGTAAATAAGACAAATGGGTATACCTTACGCTGGCCATTAGTTGATTCTTTTATGGTTACAAAAAAGTGATACAGAAATGTAAAATAGCTGTTGAGACTTGTTTAAGTGACTCAGCCTTTTTAGCTAACATATTGACCTCCTTTCAGCTAATCTCAGAAACGATGAGGGAGGCATTATACGTACAAAACTCAAACAGAAGGAAAAGCCAGGGTCGGTTTGATATATATATTGTACTCAAGCTTATAAGAACTTAAAAAAAGCACACCATCAGACTCCTAGAAATCATAACGCCGTGAGACAGGCAAGAGTTGATTATAGATTAGCCCTCAAGAAGAGAAAAATTTAAATACAAAATGAAGCTTGGGAAGCTTTGCATAAAGCCTCGTCACAGGGAGACAGTTCAGCTTTTGGAAAGCTGTTAAAGCACCTTTTCTGAACCCAAGAGATGGCCCGTCAATGGAAATCGCTATCAGTGAGGCTCTTTGGGTTGACCATTTCACTAGGGTCTATGAATCTGCTGATAATTTTGAAGCCGCTACTGAGAAAACCTCATTGGAGCCTAATATACAATATTGTAACCTTGAGTTTTCCCTGGATGAAGTAAACCGAGCAATCACTGCAAGCCTTGGGGGTAAAGCACCCGGCCCAGACTGGGTCCCGGTGGATTTGTTTGAAACTAATTTGTTCTTATTGGGCCCTATTGTCACCCAAGTTTTTAATGCCTGTTGTTCTCTGCTGAGAAGAAAAATAAATACAGATCTACTATAAAGAAATATAAATCTGCCCTCAGCATAGCCAAATCTACCTTTTATGCAGAAAAAATTGAGAATTCTGCTAATGCCCCTAGAGAGATGTTCAAGATAGTTAAAACTCTGGTAAAAGCCCCGGACCCGCCATCATCAGTACTATCACTTGAGGAATCTGGTGTTCGCTGCAATAAACTAGCAAGCTTTTTTGCCACAAAAATCCAAAATATCCTTCTCTCTCTTCCTCCCCTATCTGTGGCTGAATCAATCCCTTCTCTGGTAGGTGACACTGATTTTATTCCACCTCACCTTTCATTTTTCTCTCCGCTCAGTGCAGAACTTTTACCCCCTCTTTTCAATTCCATAAAAAATGGTTCCCCGCTTGACCCTGCCCCTATGACCATTCTAAAACTGGCTCTACCCCATGTCAGCAAGCACATTATCAACTTAGTTAACACCTCGCTGGAATTAGGACTGGAAATTGGCCATGGTCAGGGCCCTGTTGAAAAAACCAAATCTCGACCCTGACGATTTTTCCAACTACCGCCCCATTTCTCTTCTTCATGGCATCAGTAAGCTTACCGAAAAATGGGTGAATAAACAGCTGGCATCTTATTCGGAGACCCATGATTTGCTACACCCTACTCAAACAGTATTCCGGAGAGGACAGGGAACCGAGACAGCTCTGTTGAGGGTGGTTGAGGTTTCCAGGAGGATTTTGGACGCAGGTGGCAGCGCGGCCATTATCCTCTTGGACCTCAGCGCCGCCTTCGACACGGTTAACCACCGTGTCCTTCTATCTCGCCTTGAAAGGATTGGAGTCACGGGCAAGGCCCTTATGTGGCTCGAGTCTTTTCTCAGCGACAGAGTTTTTAAGGTTTTCTCAGAGACCAGCTGCTCCCTTCCAGTGCCATTACAGTGTGGGGTACCACAGGGTTCCTCCCTTAGCCCCACACTGTTTAATGTGTACATGGCGCCTCTGGCAGAGGTAGTGGCCCCCTTTGGAATCCAGTTAGTAAGTTATGCTGATGACACTCAGCTAGTTGTCTCCTTAAATCAGGTGGAACCCCTACCGACCAACCTTTGCAGCTGCCTGGAGGCAGTTACGAAATGGATGGATGCGTCCCATCTGAAGCTAAATGGGGGGAAAACTGAGCTGATGCTACTAGGAAAAAAAGCCACATTTAATAATTCCACACTGTGGCCCTCCTGCATGGGGCTTGGGCCTACTCCAAAGTCCGAGATAAAAAGCCCCGGCTTCTGGCTAGATATGGAGTTGTCTTTTAAAACCCAGGCAAGAAAGACGGTGGCCACCTGCTTTGGCCTGCTGAAGACAATTCGTAAAATCCTTCCTCAGTTACCCGAAGCAGCCAAGAAAACCATAGTCCAGTCCCTTATTCTATCTAGGCTGGACTATGGAAATGCGCTCTATCTAGGAGCCCCCGCTTCGGTTACTCGGCAACTCCAGATTGCCCAGAACTCCGCAGCAAGGTTACTTACTGGTACCAGCTGCCGTACATCAGCTGTACCCTCGTTGAGGACCTTGCATTGGCTTCCAGTAAAGGAGCGGCTTCACTTCAAAACCCTCTGTCTGGTCCATAAAACTCTTTATGGGAAGGGCCCCCCATTCTAAATGACATGATCAGACCATATAAACCACCAAGGGATCTTCGCTCAAACCAGCAAAACCTTTTAATAATCCCCAGGACCAACAGGGCCCGAACAGGGGGCCTCCTCTTTTCGCGAAATGCGGCCAAGTTATGGAATGCTCTCCCTCCACCACTCCGTCAAGAGCCTGACTTGCTTGCATTTCGCAAAAAGCTAAAAACAGTACTGTTCCCTAAGATTTAGATAAGTTGGCCCTCTGTACTTCAGGTATCTGATTTCTATCTTCCTCTGGTTAACGTGAAGCGCTGGGATGCTTCCGAGTAGCCATGCGCTATAGAAGAACCTTTACAATTACAATTACAATTACAATTTTGGCTACCTAGACTGAATCAGTGATTGTGCCCATTTATAAAAAAGGTAATCGCCAAGACCCGGGTTGTTATAGGCCTATCTCACTTTTGAATTCCCTTGTTAAAGCTGTAAGTTGAATTGTTTCAGAACGATAACAGACTTGGCAAGAGGAAAACAAAGTCCTTTCCGATATCCAATATTGTTTTCGGGAGAGCTTGGGAACAATTGAGCAGAGCCTAAATCTAGCCATCCTAATCGGGAAATATACATGGGCGAAAGGGGGCAAGTTGTTTTTAGCCTTCGTAGATCTCACTGTTGCATTTAATTCGATTCAACACGAGAAGCTCTGGGAGATTCTGAAGGTGATGGGGGTGTAAGCTCCAATAATAGTTTTTCTCAGGCACCTATATATTATGCTCACTTTAACTCATACATTAATGGTCTGTAACAAGCATTATTCAAGAATAGCTATGATTTCCCCCAGATAGCCGGACGTCCTATTCCCGCCCTCCTTTACGCAGATGATGTGGTTTTAATGTCCCGAACGCAAGTAGGCTTATAGAGGGTGCTTGACAATTTCTCCAACTTTATGAAATGTCTTGGTCTTAGGGTCAAAATTTCCAAGACCTTCTTTATGAGGTGTGGGCGTGGTAGTCAAAGGTACAAGGACATGTTTGTGGATAGACAAAAGATCAATCCCACAAAGAGATTCTCGTATCTTGGAATACTCTTTGACGAAAAAGACTTATGGACTCAAGCTGCATCAGCACAAAAACTTGCTTTTACAAGAACCACTACTGCCCTTGTGCATTTCTCTAGGAAACTGGGTAGGAGGCCTCCTGTGGAGCGTATTAAGATATATAAAGCTAAAAGTATCACCACAGCAATGTACAGAGCGGGGATATGGGGCCTTGCAAACTCCTACCCGCTGGAAACTGTAGAAAATACGTTCCTGAGACACATTCTATCCGTCCCATCTAGTACATCCTGGTATGTCTGTCATGCTGAACTGAGCCTGCCTCACATATCAGATCTTATTAAACTTGAGCCTATTCTTTTGTGGCATAGCGTGTGGACAAAAATAGAGGCCCAGCTAAATAGAGACATTCTGCTGGATAGCCTGAAGCTGGAAGGGGCCTTAAAGATCTCCTGGCTGAGATATGTCCTCAATTTAATGGAGGATTTCGGACATCCCGAGTATTTTTCCGACCGTGGTAGTTTACTTAAGGTCAGGAGAAAGGACCTAAAAAAAAAGGGTCTCCAACATATGAAAGCCATAACATTGCCGTCCGAGATTTTAAAACCCAGTGTTCAGCAGAATCAACAAATTGTAATTACTTTTAACATTCAACCATATTTAAAAGTTGTTCCTGGGGGTTATGATCGATTTCCATTAACCAGATTCAGACTTGGAATCTTCCAATCTACCGACAATGAATGACTGGACCCGACAATTGCAATTGTGTACATGTGATAATCTTTCAGAGCAATTCATCATACGTGTGTTACTGTTCTGCAAATTTTACAGAGAACTGAGAAAGGTGTGGATTCTTCCCATTCTAAAATGCTTTGGGATTAGAAAATGTAGGCCAGCTTTTATTGCTTTGCAATTCTTAGATAATATACATATTACCTGGCAATGTTTTTAAAGCACGTAATTAACCTCAGGAAAAGGATGGTAATTCAAGTCTAAGGGCAATAGGGTAGCAAAAGGTACTGATGAATTTAAGCACCTTATGACCCCAGTTTTTTATTGCTATTTCTTTTAACATTTTATCTAGTTTTTAACGGTTGTTTACTTAGTGTATACATCAATTGAATTAGCAATGTACATATATGAAGTTACTTGTCTTCTTAACTAGGCATATGTTTTGACATGTGCTTTTATGATTGTATGAAAGAGCAATCAAATAAAGCTGTACTTGACTTGACTTGATCTCAGCCGAGCAGATGGAGGTTATTAATATTAGGTTTATGTTCAGCACTAGTTTTCAAAGGACTTAAAAACTCTATTAAAAAAAACAAAAATGTTGTGTTATGTTAGTGCAGTAGTGCGTCATACAGTATTGTGTATTATTATAGAATTGGCTTATGTTGTCATGGTAGTACAACCATACTTCATACATGATGCTATGCTATCTTTATCAATGTTATGTTAGTGCAGCCATACTTCATGCATGCTGCAAAGTTGATGGGCCGCCATGTTATGGCTGATACAGCCTGTTCTATGTTGGTATTTAAGTTATTCCAGTTGTATGTATTACAACATGGTGGTGTTTCATGCCAGACTTTCTTAATGCCAACAATAGTCCAGTTGAACCCATTAAACTGCACGCATTTGTACAAGTTATCTTATATAGTGCATAGAAGTGGCATTACCCATCCAATCCTATCAACCTGGCGTATTTCTGTGATGTGCATATCTATTTCCTGGAATTTTAGTATAATTTGGTCATTTGGTTTCAAAGAATAACCCTGGTCAGTAGTAAGGTTTATTCACTTCCATATATTTTATGGAGAAATCCAAATCAGAGGCAGAATTATCCAAACAGAGTGAACCTCTCTCTTTCTTGAGTTGAAGGGGACTCGGATTTCCTCCCAGCATTTTGGATGAAAACAACTGCCGAAAGAACATTTCCCCTTTGCCGATAAAATTCTACCCACGCACTTCACAAGACGCCGTGTCTTAAAGAGACAAAGAACCCTTCCTTAGCAGGTCTAAATAAAGTGTTTGTTTATTTACGTAACCATAACATTTTTGACACATTAAAAGCATTTTCCATGAAAGAGAAATATTTCAAGGCATCCACCACAGAACTTCAAAGCGTCACTTAAAAGTTATTCTGTTACGTTATTTAGGTAGGGTTTTTTATGTTTAGTTGAGTCAAGATGCGTTTGCACTATGCCATGTATTGGGTTCGGTTGCGATTCCCGTCCTCGGATTTTGATTTGCTTTGCAAGGAAGAGCTGTGCTGGTGCGATCTCCATCTGTCTTTCCAGCTGTTTTGCAAACGTGGAAAACAAAACCAGCCCGGGAGTGGTGCGCGTGCATGTGCGCGCCGTAAGGAATGCAGCGGCCATCGAAACATGGCACCCTGCACGCTCCCGAGACCCCTAGGCCATGGCAGTGCTAGTTTTGAGGAGAGGCGGGACCTACATGAGCCTTTGGCCATTTGCGTGCTTTCTTTTGTGGAAGCCTTACACAACGGCCAATCAAATGTGTGGCAGTAAAAAAAAAAACAGGAGCAAAGCGCTGGGAGTTGGAAGTCCTTTTGGAAGTCCTTACTAGAAGCCTCACAATGCAGCGCATGAGCTGGCTCAGGTGAGACCTCAAAAGAACATTGCTTTCAAATAGTTCTTTCCTAATGTCAGAATTTCACTACAGACAACAATTCCGCACATCAGGTATATGTACATATATATTTTATTTTACCCAAGGTATTCACCCCTGCTGACATAACAGCCATTGTCAGCATGTTTCTACATTATACTTAGGTGAGAACCTCCTCGCTCATTTTGACTACAATACAATCGTATCATTTTCCTTACTGATCACTTAAGTCATAACAGTTAATATGGTCACATAATATGTTGTATTCCATATTTTCTTTAAAACTGCAGACAACTTATGCTCATGCATGTTCTTCTATAACTTGTAGAGGCATCCTAGCATCATCATATACATTAAAGAAAAATTCAATATAGCAGCGCTCAGTGCAGCTTTTCTTCTGTATTGGCCTTCACCAAAACCTCATATAATGAAAAGGTAGCAGCATTTTCAAAGAATACTAAGGACTTAATTTACCAGTCACAGCTGGAGCAGGTAAGCGTGGTGGGGCAGGGAGTCGACAGATGATGGAATAAGGAAAATAAATAAATAAAACCAGTTACCTTGCGCTCGCCGCATTGCCGAGTCAGTGATGCGGCAAGCGTAAGGTAATTGGTTTTGTTTATTTATTTATTTTACTTATTCAGTTGTCTGTCGCCTCCCCCCCCCCGCCCCGCCGCGCTTGCCTGCACCGCCCGCGACTATGATTTTATAAGGACTTGCATCGACCTTGCATGACGCAAGTCATCACAAGGCAATGCAAGTCCTTAACTGGGATTTACAAAGCCATGTGAGGGCCAAGTTGCGTGAAATGTAACGTAATGCAATTGTTTCGGCTGAGTTGGGTTACTTTACCTTGGATGGAGTATGAACGTTTCCGTGCATCTACCCATTGATTTTGACACAATCTCAGATGTACTAAGGTCAGTAAACCTGGGATTGCACCAAAATGCTACGTCTCCCTGATCCAAGGTGCAAGGATGCCTCCATTGGCGCAAGCCTGCACACAGTGCACCAGCCTTAGGAGGCAGCAGAAATGCGGTATACCTTTGTAAATATGTAGCATTTCTGCTGTTACCTTTTCACGCAGCACAGCAAGTTGCCTTGCTGTGCTCTGCTGAGTGACATCTTGGTAAATCTGGTCCTCGATGCTCAATATAGCATCATACACTTTATAAAATATGCCAGCGAGGCAAGTCATTAGTGTAAGTGCCTGTCTTTTAGCACATTCATGCCTTTGTGTGCGCGATCTTCATAAATAAGGGGACTGATTCACAGAACTAACTTAAGACAAAATCCTAAACTTACTACTTTTGTTATTCACAGAAGTTAGTATTTTGTCTTAAGACAAACTTAAGACAGACTTAAGACAGACTTAAGACAAAATCCCAACTTAAGTTTGTCTTAAGTCTGTCTTAAGTTTGTCTTAAGACAAAATCCTAACTTCTGTGAATACCAACAGTAGTACGTTTAGGATTTTGTCTTAAGTTAGTTCTGTGAATCGGGCCCAAGGTCTATAGAGGGGCTGCAACTTAACATTATATACTACAACCAGGTAATAATATTAGTAATTGTCCCTCCCCATATTGACGGATAATGAGGAATAGGGCACTAGCAAGCATTAGTGATTGAGTCATAAGCCACTGATGGAAAAAGCATGAGAAGGTGTCAGGTTTGCTCTCCCATCTTCTTTGATAATTAGCTCTCTGTTGGGAGAACTAACTAGCTGAATATGTTTTCTCACCACGTCAGGGTAAAAAGCTGTGATACAAATGTAAAGGCCATGAACAAGGATTTGAAGTTGGAAATGTTTTGAAAACTATTAAGCTGAAGCAGTTAGCACTATTTAGGAAGGTGAGGCAAAGCATAGAATATCATGACTCAAACAATGACAGATATATCAATATAATTTTCCTTTGACAATTGTTTTTTTTTTTAGATTTTAAGGACCCCCATGTTTCCAGTTTTTACTCACACTTCATCGAAGGTCTTCACCTGTCCATGGAGTTAAAGTGCACTCCAAAGGGCATCTCCTTCAAGATGGATAACGGCATGTACTGGAGCTCAATGCCGAATGGGATCCGAGGGAAACAAGACCGAGACCAAACCTGTGGGTTTCAGGTGTGTCTGATGAATAATGGGAATGTGGAAATCACAGACTACAAAGGCAACTATCTAAGTTTGGACCCACATGACTACCATAAAAGCATCAAGACAGTAGAAAGAAGGAATCAACCCTATTCTCAATTTGAAGTTCAATATGAAAATGAGAAGGTGCTTTTTAAGGCATCCAACGGGCTCTTTCTGTCCAGAATTTACTACACTGGTATTGAAATACACACTATAGAGGCCCAAAAGAACCCAAAAGATGTTTTCAGCCTCTTTGACCTGGTCAGTGCTTATGCCTAGATCCCATCTTAGATAATGGGAAAAGGGTGTTATGTATACTTTAGTGTAGTGATTATATGAAACTTCAATAAACATATAGGATGTAATTGTAGCAAAATATAATACAGTTATCAATGAAGAATAATGTTAATAAAGCATTGTAAATGACTCGTGGTTTAAACATTTATCAGAGAAATAAACAACAGTCCAATATCAAAACATGATGCGACAAAATTGAGCTCAGAATATTGTCTTCTTGAATATCTATCTATCTATCTATCTATCTATCTATCTATCTATCTATCTATCTATCTATCTATCTATCTATCTATCTACTAGCTATCTATCTATCTATCTATCTATCTATCTATCTATCTATCTATCTATCTATCTATCTATCTATCTATCTAGCTAGCTATCTATCTATCTAGCTAGCTATCTATCTATTTATCTACAGTTATATTACCACAGGCCGTTGCCAGTAGGAAGTAATAATTAGGATCTAGTTTCCATAGGAAAAGCATTTATTGTTTTGCCAATAACGTTTGTACCGAATCTTCACAAAATGTTAAAAATTAGTACAACACTCAATTGAGCTTCTGTGTTGAAAGTTTCGGGGTGATTTGCCAAGTGGAGGCCGAGAAAAAGGTGTGTCCCAAAACACTTTTTCCCAATGTTAATTCCCATAGATATTTCAGCACCCCTCACAGGTGTGTGCCTTGCTTCACTTACGTTTATTTTGCATCATTTTGCAGGCTCTCTCGAACTCTCTTATCCCATCTGCATTTGTTGCTGTTTGTCGTGTCCTCCCCTCAGTCACCCTCCCTTCGCTGCTTGCCGTAGTTACAGATCCCACCTCCCCCACCCCAATGACTGCTTTTGTACTTTTCCCTTTTTGTAAATGTAAATTCAAACGCATGGCTTATGTCCATGAATGCTTGTTGTTGTTTATCAACTACACAGTTTATACCTATGCATGTTTAAAAATCACAGTTACAAATTGTGGTAGAACTGTGGTACTTGCTGTGAGATTAGTACAAATGAAATAGTGATGGGTTTAGTGCATCACCAGGCAAAGTAGGGCAGAGTCCTTTTGCATTGAGCAGGAAAGGCCTGGGGACTGGGAATTGTGCAGGGACTACAAGAAAGCTCGTTAGGTGAAGCAGGCTGTTGAAAAGATGAAATCATGAAGGTCTACACCAGGTAAGCTGAAGAGCTTCTTTATTTCGGTCATCCACTCTCTGCAAGTGACAGAAAGCACCAACATTCTAAATGAACTACAGAAGGGACATTCTATTGACAACAGGGGAGTGGGGGGTTCCAGGAGAAACCAAGGGAAGAAAAGGGTAACGGGCAGAGAGAATAAAAAGACAGATTACAACACATGCCCATCTAGAATTGCTTTCATTCATTGACAGTGCCACATTTGAAAAAGTATTGTTTCCACAGAACACCATATCAGCAGTCAAATATTTTCAACAACGAATTTGTAAAACTGCCAATCAAATTAATTGGATGGCATTGCTCAGCGAGAACGCTGACTAGCTTGGGAAATTATTTAATACCCATGGATGAGTCACTTCGCTCAAGGATGTTTTTATTAAAGCTTGCATTTAGACATGGTCAAGAGAACATTCAGCTTCATGCTTGAAAAAGTTTTTAAATTGTGGGTGCCAATGTGAATATCAATTTGTCCGGTGTCATTTGTGAATAGCGTGTGATGCTTTTCTTTGCATGCCCTTATTTTTAGGTAGCTGTGCTGTCTTCTCCTATTGTACATGTAGGCCTAATAACCAGCAGAATGTAAACAGAATAAATAGGGTTCGGTGAGTGCCTCATGATCTCACGCAATAGCACACATTGAGATATCTTGCATAGTTCAGGTCTTAAATAGAGATTTCCAGTTCAGGGACATCTTAAGGATTTGGGGGGCGCTGGGCCAAATGTATTTTGGGGGTCACTGTTTGGAACAGCTTTGAATTTATGATCTAACTTCAGGTCTTTCATGCCCCTTTGGCCAGGTCACAGCAGCAGCGCACTAATGTTACTGCAAATAATCTCAGTGGCACCCTTCCTTTTCTCATATATGAGGTCCTGTTATGATTTAAAATATAGTTTTTTTATGGATGTTGCATAAACATAAATAAAACTTGCCTATGCCTTAAAACATCTCTGCTCCAGTTGTCTCCTCACAGGTTGCAAATACCAAATGAGTCCACATTTATGTTTTGTTACATTCTGGATACAGTGCGAAGGGGTGTTACAGTACCAGAATACACATAGGGGGTCAATTCTGATGTCGTTCGGAAGGGTTCCAAATCGAATTTGGCAAACACAAATTTATGTTTGCCGAATCTGATCTGCAACCCTTGTTTCCGACCGAATCGTACACACCGAGTACAATGCCTGGAAACTGGTAGGGCTGTCCGAATCGGTTACGAAAGTCATTCGGACAGGTCGCATCTTTCAGAGCAGAATCGTACAGCTCTATGGACTCGGTTTCTGAGTGAGCGAGTATGATGACTGATTCCGACAGCTGTTCCGAATCAGTTTCTCCTGAATATATTGGCTGCAGAATGTGTCTTTGGGGGACCATAGCAGGCACCCCTTCATGTAGGGCCTTCCGAATCGGGTATATGGGGGTACCCAAGGGATCTTCCTTTCCAACCATTCACATTGTGCCACTCGTTTTTTTCCCCTCTGTTGTGCCCCGTTTTGCCCTCTGTGCCACTGTTTTTCCCTCTCTGTGTGCCCCGTTTTTGCTCTCTGTGCCACTCGTTTTTCCCCTCTGTTGTGCCCGTTCGCCCCTCTGTGCCACTGTTTTCCCCCCTCTGTGTGCCCCATTTTTGCTTCTGTGCCACTCGTTTTTGCCCTCTGTTGTGCCCCGTTTTGCCCTCTGTGCCTCTGTTTTTTCCCCCCTCTGTGTGCCCCGGTTTTACTTCTGTGCCACTCGTTTTCCCCTCTGTTGTGCCCCGTTTTGCCCTCTATGCCACTGTCTTCCCCATCCTTTGTGCTCCGTTTTTGCTCTCTGTGCCACTCGTTTTTCCCCTCTCTGTGCCCCGTTTTTGCTTCTGTGCCACTCGTCTTTCCCCTCTGTTGTGCCCCGTTTTGCCCTCTGTGCCACTGTTTTCCCCCTCTTTGCGCCCCATTCTGCTTTCTGTCCCACTCTTCCCCCGTCCCCCTGCCCACTCGTTGCTCCCGCCTCCTGCCTCCCAGCTGCTCCTCCCTCCCACCTCCCCATATATGCCGGACGCTGCGCTGACGCTCCTAAGGCAAGCCCGTCTGCGCCCATCCACGCCTGGACCGCGCCCAGCACCAGAACCCCTGGACCCCGCGAACGCCACAACACCAGACTCCGCTACGACGCCAGCACCCTCCACGCACTCAATGCCCGCCGAAACCACACCTGCTTCCAGGCCGCCCCGAAATGGACCCACGGACCCTTCTCCTGCCGCACCTGCAGCTTTACCTGCGACAGAGCCACCAAACCTCCAAGGACTGGACACAACCACCTCCGCTGCATACTCCTCAACACCCGCTCCGCACGCAAACACGCCGTCGAGCTCCGGGATCTGCTTGACACCTCCGCCCCAGACGTGGCCTTCCTAAACGAGACCTGGTGGAACGACTCCTCAGCGCCCGACATCGCCATAGCCATCCTGGATGGCTACAAGATCACCCGCAGGGATCACGAAAATGGAATCGGAGGAGGAATAGCCATCGTCCACAAGTCCACCCTCAAGGTCACCACCCACGCAGATGACAAACTCAACACCGCCGAACACCTGCCCTTCCGGATCCACACCGACCCCAACACCACCCTCAGAGGAACACTCGTCTACAGACTCCCCGGACCCCAGGCTCAGTTCAGCGACTCCATTGCCGACCTCGCCAACACCATGTATTCAACAAAGCAGATGCAGCCATTGCACCCCAACTACGGAAGTTCATCAACATCTTCTTCGAAACAGCGACATTCCTGGAAAGCTGGAAGCACGCCGAAATCAACACCCTCCTCAAGAAGCCCAAGGCGGAACCCAAGGACCTCAAGAACTTCCGGCCCATCTCCCTGCTCCCGTTCCAGGCGAAGGTCATCGAGAAAATCGTCAACATGCAATTGGCCCGCCACCTCGTAGACAACAACATCTTGGACTCGTCCCAGTCCGGATTCAGATGAAACCACAGCACCAAGACAGCCCTCATCGCCACCACAGGCGACATCAGGCGTCAACTAGACAAGGGCGAAACATCAGCCCTCATCCTCCTGGGCCTGTCAGCCGCCTTCGACACGGTCTGCCATCGCACTCTAAAGACACGCCTCCAAGAAGCCGGAATCCAAGTGAAGGCCCTTGACTGGACCACGTCCTTCCTATCCGGCAGAACCCAGAGCGTCCGCCTCCCACCCTTCCGATCTGAAGCCACCGACATCATCTGCGGCATCCACCAGGGCTCATCCCTCAGCCCGACGCTGTTCAACGTCTACATGGCCCCCCTCGCACAAGTGGCCCGCCATCACAACCTCAACATCATCTCCTACGCCAATGACACCCAGCTCAACCTCTTCATCACCAAGGACACACACAGCGCCAAAACAAACCTCCGCAAGGGAATGAAGGCCGTCGCCGACTGGATGAGGAGCAGCTGTCTGAAACTGAACTCGGACAAGAGGGAGGTCCTCATCCTCGGACCCACCCCCTCAGCCTGGGACGACTCCTGGTGGCCGACCACACTGGGAACAGCACTGACACCCACCGACCATGCACGCAACTTAGGATTCATCCTCAACTTTTCCCTCTCCATGTCTAAGCAGGTCAACGCCGTCTCCTCCTCCTGCTACAACACCCTCCACACGCTCCGCAGGATCTACAAGTGGATCCCGACCGAAACAAGAAGAACGGTGACACAGGCCCTCGTCAGCAGCAGACTGGACTACAGCAATGCACTCTACATAGGAATCCCAGCCAAACACCTACGACGACTACAACACATCCAAAACGCCTCCGCCCGACTCATCGTCAATGTCAACCTGCCGCAGCCACATCACCCCCCACCTGAGAGACGTACACCGGCTCCCCGTCAACAAGAGGATCACCTTCAAGCTCTTCACCCATGCACACAAAGCACTCCACAATGCCGGACCAGCCTACCTGAACAGCAGACTCAGCTTCTACACCCCCACCCGCCAGCTCCGCTCAGCCAGCCTCACCCTCGGCGCTGTCCCCCGCATCCAACGAACGACCTCCAGCGGCAGATCCTTCTCCTACCTCGCCGCCAAGACCTGGAACACCCTCCCTACCCACCTACGACAGACCCAAGACCAAAGACCCAAGACTTCAGAAGACTCCTCAAGACCTGGCTCTTCGAGCAGTAGCGGCACCCCCTCCCCTCAGCGCCTTGAGACCCTCACGGGTAAGTAGTGCGCTTTACAAGTACTCTGATTGATTGATTGATTGATTGATTGATTGATTGATTGATTGATTGTGGAAGGCACCATGGGGTGCCAGCCACAGAGTGGGTTTCCCCAGCAACCCCTTTCTTCAATGGGAGCCTGTGTTCTCGCTCGGAACACAGGCTGCCATTGAAGTTAATGGGAGTCTGACCGAATCTTTTCCGGAACCATCCGGATACATCCAAATCCGCCAATCAGAGTAGTCCAGAAAGCATTCCGGAACCGATTCTTTAGGAATGCTTTCCAAACGACATTGGAATCGACCCCAAAATAGAAAGGGGTGAACTGCAGATGTATGACATCTCTGAGACATTTCCATGTGCGAGAGTAGAATCCTGGGGAGTTTTAAAATGTTGGGAGGCAGAGAGAAAGACCATGATTTGGAAACAGGTTGGATCCAGAGGCAGAAATTCACCCTTGCACCACTTGGGCTACTTACTTGGTATGTTCAAATGTCCATTCTTAGAGAGAAGGGAAACAGATGGCTCCAATCTTTTTCTCTAATTGCTGTCCCCATTCACTTTGTCTTTCTTTACTTTAAGCTAACTGGCACTTGCGTGTTTTGTGCAGTTCGACTATTCGGAAATGCTATACTATGGGTAACCAATTCTAGCGGGATAAGGCTAAACTTTCCCATTAGTTAAAGTAAAACATACTTTTAGCTGAGAAAGCCTAAGGTCATATGAGCAATATAGAACAAACAGTAACAGTGATTATTCCTTTCACTTCCCCTCCTGCTCTCTTCTCGGGTACTGCATCACTCTTATTCTTAGAATTCGCACACCCATACTGTGCTGTTGAAGGTTTACTTTCAAGCATGCACTTCCTGTGTAGTATCTGCCCTTTCCCCCGTAGCTCCTAACATGATATTTATACAGTCTTCTTAGTAATGCCTTTTTTTAGATGCATTTTCAGTCATTGCAGTAAATTGCAAGTAGAGGACAAATCCCTATATATTTGAGTGTTTGCCTGAGTCAAGACAATAGTCCTAAATTATAATTCCAAAAATAAAGTATTAAGGACACAGGAATTGACATCACTCTGTTTTCCAATATAAAACACTGTGCCAAGTCACATAGCAGGAATGGGTATGGTTATATTTCTGTTTTCCTCCAGAGGAACTAAATTAAATAGCGCAATAGTGCTAAGTATCCAAAGCAATCAGCCACTCATCACGCATATACTCTGTTCTCCTTCCTTGCACTCCGTCACACATAAACAGACCCGCACGCGCATACTATGGACTATTAATACCATTTTGTATTGCAAACCTGCACGCATTTGAAGTTATGTTATGTTATGTTATGTTATTATGGGTCTTCTATAGCGCACGGCTACTCCGAAGGAGTGTCCCGGCGCTTTGTGCTCCAGACCCAGAAAAAGAGGACAGGTAGAACATAACAGAAACAAATAAAGAGGCAGAACCGAAAGATGGAACTAAGAGCTCTAGCCGGTAAAAAGCCAGGTTTTTAAACCCTTCCTAAAAGCGAATAGGTTGGATGTGGACCGCAAAGACAAAGGTAGAGAGTTCCACAACTGAGGTGCCAGCAGCCTGAAAGACCGTCCTCCAATACGGGCTTTCTTGATACGGGGGACTACTGCAAGTGCCAATGACTCCGATCTTAAAGATCGTGTCGGCAGGTAAAAAGCCAGCCTCTTTTGTAAGTATTGGGCACCCGTGGCATGCAAGGCTTTGTGAGCTAGTGTCATAGCCTTAAAAATTATCCGCTTCCGGATGGGGAGCCAATGTAAGATTTGCAACAGATTTGAAGCACTGGCTCGTCGATGCAGGCCGAAAATGGCTCGTGCAGCTGCATTCTGAGCCACCTGCATGCGCTGTAAGAGGTATTCCGGAAGGCCCAGATACAGGACATTGGCGTAATCCAATCTGGATCCAATGAGGGCCTGAACAGTTATTCTTCGATGTTCCTCAGAGAGCAGCGGAAAGAACTTTCGGAGCATCCTGAGGATGCCGAAACATGTTCCTGTGAGAGTCAGCACCTGGGATTTGAGCGTGAGCCCGTTGTCAATTTTAATTCCCAGGTTCTTAGCTGACTCAGAAGAATGAACTGGAGGGAACATGTCGGCAGGCCACCAGCCTTGCCAGTCCGGTTCCGATGGGCATCCAAAAAAAAGTATCTCGGAATTATCCGAGTTACACTTGAGGCTGTTCAGTTGGAACCAGTTAAAAACAGCCCCAAGGCACTCACTGATATTTTCACCATCGAATTCTTCGCTCTTCCGGCAGGTGAAGAGAAGCTGGGTGTCGTCAGCATAAGAAACGATCTGGGCCCCATAGGACTCCACCAATGCCGCCAGAGGGGTCATGAAGATGTTAAAAAGAGTAGGGCTCAGGACTGAGCCCTGAGGAACTCCGACTCCCAAAGGCGACATTTCGGCAGATCCAGGGGAGGCCCAGACCGTTTGTCGGCGGTTGGCTAGAAAGGAACGAAACCAACTGAACACCGTCCCCCTCAGACCGATGTCATGAAGTCTCATGAGGAGATCCTCATGGGGGACGGTGTCAAAAGCCGCCGACAGGTCTAACATAACTAACATCACCCTGCCTCCGGCATCCAGCGACTCCTTAACAATCTCTGAGACCTCCAAGAGCACTGTCTCTGTACTAAGGTTAGGTCGAAAACCCGATTGAGACGCATGCAATAGCTCATTGAACTCCAAAAAATTGGAGAGCACACTATGGACATGTTTCTCCAAGATTTTTGTGAGTGCTGGGAGGAGCGAGATGGGTCTATAATTAGCCGGGACTTCAGGGGCAAGGCTTGGCTTTTTTAGAAGAGGAATAACCATAGCCTGTTTCCAGGCATATGGAAGGGCTCCCTGACTCAAGGAGAGATTCAAAATGGGATTGGCTAGGGGGTTAACAACGTCTGCCATTTTAGCTAAAAATTTGGCCGGACAAGGATCACGTGGCGAACCAGATTTGAGATTACTCATTAGTGCTAGCGATAAAGATACCGTGAGAGGCGGAAAGTCTGCCAGGACAGGGCCAGAAGTAGGCAGATAGGCTAACTCTTCCGACAAGGTCGAGAAGTCGACTGTCGGTCTTAGGGGAAAAGAATCCTGTATCTGCCTAATTTTGGTGGTAAAAAAATTGGCAATAGTATCGGCCCAGGTCTCAGTTGGTATTTCCTGTGCTGAATTCGATCGCAGGGTAGTAAATTCCCTTACGATCGTAAAGATCTCCTTACAGGAATTTGCTGCTTCCTCGATCCTTTGAGTGAAGTAGCATTTCTTTCCCTGTAAGACTAGTCTATGGTAGGATTTAATCATAGATCTATAGGTCAGTTTTGCCTCGGTATCATATTGAGCTCTCCATGTCCGTTCAGCGACTTTACATTGTCTATGGGAGTGAGCCAACTCCGCAGTAAACCAAGGTGCCGAAACCCGTTTGATGACGGATCGGGGGGGCTGTGCAGGGGCAAGCTCATTTAATCTGGCTAAGAGCCAGGTCTGCAGGGTTTCAAGGTCATTGTCCAATTCACCGGTATAGGACATGGGATGATTCACCAGGGCCTGGGCTAACAGATCTGGGGTCACCCGATGGTAAGCCCTGAAAGTACTTCCCTGCTGTCTCATAGCAGTAGTTGCTAGTTTCTCAGTGCCAGGTATTTGGAAATGAGCTAGTCGATGGTCGGACCATAATACCGGCAACAGTGCAGTGACCTCAATTGGTGAGGTGGAAAAGACCTGGTCTAAGGTGTGACCCTTGTCGTGGGTCGGGCCAGAAAGATAAGGGAGCAAGCCCAAGGCAGCCGTAACATCAAGCATCTTAATAGTATCCTGATCGTAACAATCTTCCAAATGGAAGTTGAAGTCACCCACCAGTACACACCGCTCAGATCTCAGGACTAGTGCGGACATGACTTGCTGGAGTTCCTCAAAGAAGGACCCCGCAGGTCCCGGAGGTCTATATACTAGAAGCCCCTTGATAGACTGTTGAGGTGTCAGGGATAGGGTGAAGGCAAGGGATTCGGCGCCCGTGATGGTCTCCGTGTGAATGACCGAACACGTGAATGTTTTTTTCACCATGAGAGCCACACCACCTCCTCTACCCTTATCTCTATCTTGTCTAAAGATGTTATATTCAGGGGGGATGGCAGCGACAAGTGCGCTTGTTGTCTGCATCTATTTTAGTGTGCTTCTTCAAGATGTTGAACCAACGCCAAAATCGACCCCCAGGTCAAAGGTTAGCAGTTCGGGCCGTTATGCCACATACCCTGTCCTGCCCCTTCACTTCTATTTTCAATACTCATGCCACACCGATGTATACACATATCAAATTTACATAATTCCAACCTAGGTTATTATAAACTATGGCATAAAACAGTAATCATTTTTGCCACACATCAATCCATCCATGAAAAACCAAATAACTATATAAATATTTTAATGTCAGAACATTAACCGTGCCCCTCCGGCACATGCAGCTTACCACCCTGGATTGTGAGCGAGGCTTAAATTTCCCTCAGCAGGTGAGTTGTTTTGTCCACACCTTCTCCAGTCATCCCATATATGCAGCAATGGTAAATGGATTTAAGGGAGAGGACCATAAAGAAAGCAATCTTAGGGCTTCCTTTGATTCCTTCCTTTTATTCACATGCCCTATTATGTCTAGCATGTTTACTTCTTTGGTAAAGTAGTACTGTATTGAAATTTTCATGATCCACTCATGGCATCTGCACATAATTATCTTCTGTTCGTCAATGTAAAATAAACAGCAGCACCTTTTAAAAAAGGAATGAGATTTTAAACAGACGTCACCAAAGCTCACCCACCTACCAATAAAGGTAGAGACTGGCCCTGTTCCCTTTCTTACTCCCTGATCAAGAGACCTTGGTTTTGGTTAGATGGATAAGCATTCCCGATGCAGTGCAGGGCCAGAGCTCTACTCATTTCTCTTTCAACAAATTTGCTCTTGGTAAAAATGAATGTGAAAATAACATTTATTTGTGCAGCGCCGAAAGCACTTGAGGTTCAGAATCACTCCGTTTTCAGTGGAGAGCTCAGCAGAGAAGACTTGGTTGAAGCACCCGCTCTTCATGTTTCTTGGTAGCAGAGCTTTGTGCTGCAGCTTACCAGGGAGTTCAGTTACACTGTGATAGTTTGATGTGTCCCCCACCTTTTACAGACTCCCCAATGGCTGCAGGCATTTCAAACGTGCTTGGCCGCTGCATGATTTTCTTTCTTTGTCTTCCACCTCTTACCTAATCTCCCCGCATTCTATTACCCCTAGTTACTGCACGATATATTCGCTATCTCAATAAACAAGTCATAACACTTTTATGGAGTTTCAGTTACTTATATTGCACAGTTCAGTTCAGTTCAAAGCAAGTTTATTTAGACCAATAGTCCTCAAACTTTTTTAAAAACTTACATTAATACAAACTTTTAAATCACATATCGTAAAAAAACATCATAACATTTCATGTAATACAGTCAATTGTCCTGTCCACAGTTCAAATACACAGAGAACCTAAAACTATTAAACAGCCTTTCAATTACATTCACATTTGAGGAATACTTTAACGTTTTGAATGAACTTCTCCATGGCACTAGATATGTCCAAAGTACTCAATTCGGTTAAAAGGTTTACTGCCTGAGCCCTATTTTTGAAATCATACTTTTTAAAAATTTGGCGTAAAATCTCTTTTCGTATATCTACAACCTTCTGACAATCAAATAATATATGTAAAATGTCACAAGTTGTTTTCAAGGTGCAGACACAGTTTCCATTACTATCAATCATGGATCTTTTTACTCCATCATTACCATTTCATGGGGTTAACCCCAATTCTTAGCCATAGTAGTTCCCTTCCTAACCAGTGGCAGGGAAACCTATAAATGTAAGGGAAATGTTGTTTATTTTGCCATGCGGTGACCATGAAGCGTACAGAACTTTTCTGCGAGAGTTAATCTTACCTATTTAGCTTTATTTATGGGACGATCTCTGTTTGATCAATTATAACAAGATCATCAGCATATAATAGACATGAAATGTGTTTCCCATCTAACTTCGGACTTGCCCCCCTTTCATTACCTAGATCTTGGGGCAACTCTGCAATAAATAAGGAGAAAAGTAAGGGTGCCAATACGCACCCCTGCCTCAACCTATTACCAATCTGTATTTTCTGAGATAGACTCCCCTTTATATTATAGGAGATCAACAATTCCTAACACCATGGATCTATTCTCCCGGGATCTAGTTTATGGTTAAAATCACCCAACACAATGAGAACACCATTCTGGTAGTTGTCAGATACAGTCATCAAATCTTCTTTTAAATTTTCCATTTCCACCTTATGTTCATCCTCCTTCCCTTTCTGAATGCATACCTTAACGACTGTCCCTTCATAGCGTGGGGAGGGGGCCAACAACAACATTCTGCACCCTAATACCCATTTATCTTTTAATCCAAAACGTTCCACCCTCCTGGAAATTTTTGTGGAAATCAACGTCAATTGACTCCCCAGAAGGTCTACCAAGGGTTTGCTTCTTTGCTACTTTTGACTGGTGGGCAAACCCTTCGATTTCGGGGGTTTCGTCGCATAGCCACGTTTCCTGTCAGCACACAATAACGTTGTGAGAAGTGGGCCTGGTATATTCTGTCCACTATTCTAGTGGGCACCTTGCACCAGTCCAAATGACCCTTATGATGGTAGATTTAAAGACAACCTATTTAGAAAGCTATCCTAGTGGTAGGTGTGGAGAGCAGCCTTCAGGCTATGTCTTAAAGAAATTTAAAGCAACTTGTTTTACTATTCTATAATCTCATGAATGACCAAATGAAAGGAGAACCACACCAGGTGTATATATATATAAAATATATGTATTTATTCTAAACACATCCCTATAGTCTCTTTATGAGGCTAGAGGTAAAAGTACATCAATTAAACGTATTTAGCACACAGTATACGTTTTGCCCTAGGGGTCTCACAAACCATATACTAAGAAAGTGGTATAAGAACCAAGACTGACAGAGATACAAGACCTAGAGCCTGTAGAACTGCTGGGGCCATTAGGAACCACCCAAGGTAGTGACACAGGGGACCTACGAGGACGTGTGCAGTGTCTAAACACAGACACAAATCACCATTGACTTCTATGGGGAAAGTCATGGTTGGAAAACTACAAGTTAAGGACACTTAGGAGTACACTAGGACAAAACCCCTGTAGAACGAGGCAGTTGTAGAGTCAATACCCACAGGATCACCGGAACGCTCGTGTTACCTTACAGAGGGAAGCCGGGTGCATAGGTGTCTTTTGGTGTCGGGTTTCATCATAGATTTCAATGGCGAACTGCGGAAAAGTGCTGCATGCGACCAGGTGAAAAGTGTCCGGATGGATTCAAGGGTGGATCGAAGATCTGAAGAACCTGAAAGCAGAGGGGACAGAGTCTGGATCACTAACCAGGGATCAGGAAGGTGAGGAGGAGATGCCAACCAATGTCGGGTGATTTCAGGTGAAGAAGGTGAAGCTGACTCTTAAGCCATGAGGACCAGTAGGCATCGACGATGACCAGGAGCTGGATTCGAGCTGTCCCACAAAGGATGTCGAGAGGTGCAGCGTCGGTATCCAGGATTGGACCCAACAAGCCTTGGCAACATCTACCCATGCAGAAAGGAAAGATTGACTTCGGTGCAGACCAGCAAGGTCTGAGGGACTCACCCTTTGGAGGGGAGTCAGGGCACATCTGGAGCAACCAGGAAAGCCCAAGAAACGGAAGAGTTTCCTTTGTGGGGACCCACCAGTTGACAGATCAGGGATCACGAAGGAGCCTCGAGCTGAAATGCTAAATGCGGGCCGACGGAACACTTGTGGAGTGTAGGCCCACCAGCTTCGGTGTAAATGGTGCTCGGGCTTGGACTACAAGTAGCCCAATGCACAACTTCGGGAATGCTCGGGAAGTAGGTGCACTTACATATGTGCACGGTAGCCAGGGGTTCTGGTTCCACGTCTCTCGTTATGGCTGCGGGTCTCAGCTTTGCTGTGATCTCGTGTCGGCTTTGGAGATGTCTAGAAGTCTGGGTCCTGTGTTGTAAATCCTTCGGGATCCGGCGGAAGCCTCGGAATTGCAGACCAGAAAGATGCTTCTTTGGTGCCTGTTTGAACAGGAGAGTCCTTCCTTGACCCCAAGGGAGATTCTTCCGTCTTCAAATCAAAATAAAATGTAGAAGGTCCAGGATATAAGTTGCAGAGTTTCATCCAGGGTAATCTAAAGTCCTAAGGACTAGGTTCTTAAACTTATACTAAGTTTAGGGGATGGATTAACTCGGAGGTCCACCTATGGGAGGACCTCCTGAGCCCTATCACTCAGGAAGGACTCAAGCCAGGCGAAGGCCAGGCCCTCAATGCCCCCCGCCCTGACACGGGTGAGGAGGATGGAATGGTCCATCGTGTCAAAAGCGGCAGACAGGTCTAAGAGAATGAGGGCCTGCGGAAGGTTGGTCTCAATGCCCTTGCGTAGGCTGTCCATCACTGAGGTCACCACCTTCTCCGTAGAGTGGAGGGGGCGAAAGCCCGCCTGCCGGGGGGAGAGGCAGTGATTAGTTTCCACATAGGTGCTCAGGGTGCTGGTCACATGGGTTTCTAGAACCTTGCCCAGGTAAGGCAGAAGGGAGATGGGACGGTAATTAGAAGGGGAAGAAGGGTCGGCACCGGGCTTTTTTAGGATAGGGATAACAGCCGCAAATTTGTGAGCAGTGGGGACCACTCCGTTGCTGAGTGAGTCGTTCAAACGTGTGAGGGGAGGGGTAGGGCAGTTTAGGAAGATTTCTCTTAAGATGTAAGCAGGGGCAAAGTCAAGGGGGGAGCCTGACTTTACCTTTTGGAGCAGGGGGAGAAGCGTCGCCTTAGTCAGGGGGGGATGGAAGTGAGTTTGGAAGTGACAGCAGGTGGGGAGGGGTTGGTGAATGTGGGGGAAGGGGGGGGAATGTTGGCTTTGATCTTTGCGACCTTATCAACAAAGAAATCGTTGAGTGAGTCGCAGAGCGGTTGGGAGGGGGGGATCGAGGCCGTGGCTCTGTTAGATGAGGCAAGCTCATGTACTGTAGCAAAGATTTCCTTGGTTTGGGATTCTGCTGCCAGTATCCTATTAGAATAGAACAAGGTCTTGGCATCAAGGATGCCTTGCTTGTATGCCTTGAGCACGGAGAGGTAGATGTTTTTTTTTTGCGGGGCAGTATTCTCTTCTCCATGCGCGCTCTGCTCTGCGTGCGGCCAATTTCTTCTCCTTGAGGTCAGGAGTGAACAAGCGGTTGGCAGCGTGAGCTCGCTTGACCGTGATCCGCCTCAAGGGAGCAAAGTCGTCGCCTGCCTGGGTCAGCCAGCCATCGATAGTGGCCAGTTGGACCGGGGCGGCGAGGCCGGAAAGGACGGGGCAGGAATTGGCTAGGGATGAGCAGAAGGATGGCATATCTGCCGTACCCCATTTTCTAACCCAGGTGTTCTTGGGAAGGGGAGGTTTGGCCGCTGGCGCTAAGGCAAGGGAGAAGGAGATTAAAAAATGGTCCGACCAGGAGCAGGGGGAGATGGTAGGGGGAGTGGTGGGAATGTTCAAGGTCCAAACCTGGTCAAGCGAGTGGCCATGCACGTGGGTAGGGCTGTGAACATGAGGGGTGAAGTTGAGACTGGTCATAAGGTCAGTGAATTCTTTGGATTGGGGGCTTTCGGCAGGATCGTTGGGCCAAAAATTGAGGTCGCCCAGGACCAACACTGACGAGTTGTTGACGACCAGTGTTGCGAGAATGTTCTGGAGGCAGGAAACAAAAGTGGGGGTGGGGTGGGGGGGGCGATAGATGAGAACAGCAGTTAGGGGGGCCGAGTGAGAACTAGCGCGAATTATCAGGCAGTCGACTTCAGAGATGGGGGGACAAGGAAGAATCTGAAAGTGGAGATCAGTATGAGCTATTAAGGCCACTCCACCGCCTCTTCTACCCTCCGTTCGGTCTGCTCGGATGATGGAATATGAGGGAGGAAGTGCGGCTAAGACATTGGGTAGGGAGTCGGCCTTAAACCAGGTCTCTGTTAAAAACAAGAGATCCGGATTGTGGATGTCAAGGTAGTCGAATAGCTCATACTGATTTAAATTCAAATAAATTCAAAATTCAAATAACACTATTATGGAGTTTCAGTTACTTATATTGCACAGTTCAGTTCAGTTCAAAGCAAGTTTCTTTAGACCAATAGTCCTCAAACTTTTTTTTAAAACTTACATTAATACAAACTTTTAAATCACATTTCGTGAAAAACATCATAAAACATCATAACATTTCATATAATACACTCAATTGTCCTGTCCACAGTTCATTTACACAGAGAACCTAAAACTATTAAACAGCCTTTCAATTACATTCACATTTTAGGAATACTTTAACTTTTTGAATGAACTTCTCCATGGCACTAGCTATGTCCAAAGTACTCATTTCAGTTAAACGGTTTACTGCCTGAGCCATATTTTTGAAATCATACTTTTTAAAAATTGGGCGTAAAATCTCTTTTCGTATTTCTACAACCTTCTGACAATCAAATAATATATGTAAAATGTCACAAGTTGTTTTCAAGGTGCAGACACAGTTTCCATTACTATCAATCATGGATCTTTTTACCCCATCATTAACATTTCAAGGGGTTAACCCCAATTCTTAGCCATAGTAGTTCCCTTCCTAACCAGTGGCAGGGAAACCTATAAATGTAAGGGAAATGTTGATTATTTTGCCATGCGGTGACCATGAAGCGTACAGAACTTTTCTGCGAGAGTTAATCTTACCTATTTAGCTTTATTTATGGGACGATCTCTGTTTGATCAATTATAACAAGATCATTAGCATATAATAGACATGAAATGAGTTTCCCATCTAACTTCGGACTTGCCCCCCTTTCATTACCTAGATCTTGGGGCAACTCTGCAATAAATAAGGAGAAAAGTAAGGGTGCCAATACGCACCCCTGCCTCAACCTATTACCAATCTGTATTTTCTGAGATAGACTCCCCTTTATATTATAGGAGATCAACAATTCCTAACACCATGGATCTATTCTCCCGGGATCTAGTTTATGGTTAAAATCACCCAACACAATGAGAACACCATTCTGGTAGTTGTCAGATACAGTCATCAAATCTTCTTTTAAATTTTCCATTTCCACCTTATGTTCATCCTCCTTCCCTTTCTGAATGTATACCTTAACGACTGTCCCTTCATAGCGTGGGGAGGGGGCCAACAACAACATTCTGCACCCTAATACCCATTTATCTTTTAATCCAAAACGTTCCACCCTCCTGGAAATTTTTGTGGAAATCAACGTCAATTGACTCCCCAGAAGGTCTACCAAGGGTTTGCTTCTTTGCTACTTTTGACTGGTGGGCAAACCCTTCGATTTCGGGGGTTTCGTCGCATAGCCACGTTTCCTGTCAGCACACAATAACGTTGTGAGAAGTGGGCCTGGTATATTCTGTCCCCTATTCTAGTGGGCACTTTGCACCAGTCCAAATGACCCTTATGATGGTAGATTTAAAGACAACCTATTTAGAAAGCTATCCTAGTGGTAGGTGTGGAGAGCAGCCTTCAGGCTAAGTCTTAAAGAAATTTAAAGCAACTTGTTTTACTATTCTATAATCTCATGAATGACCAAATGAAAGGAGAACCACACCAGGTGTATATATATATAAAATATATGTATTTATTCTAAACACATCCCTATAGTCTCTTTATGAGGCTAGAGGTAAAAGTACATCAATTAAACGTATTTAGCACACAGTATACGTTTTGCTCTAGGGGTCTCACAAACCATATACTAAGAAAGTGGTATAAGAACCAAGACTGACAGAGATACAAGACCTAGAGCCTGTAGAACCGCTGGGGCCATTAGGAACCACCCAAGGTAGTGACACAGGGGACCTACGAGGACGTGTGCAGTGTCTAAACACAGACACAAATCACCATTGACTTCTATGGGGAAAGTCATGGTTGGAAAACTACAAGTTAAGGACACTTAGGAGTACACTAGGACAAAACCCCTGTAGAACGAGGCAGTTCTAGAGTCAATACCCACAGGATCACCGGAACGCTCGTGTTACCTTACAGAGGGAAGCCGGGTGCATAGGTGTCTTTTGGTGTCGGGTTTCATCATAGATTTCAATGGCGAACTGCGGAAAAGTGCTGCATGCGACCAGGTGAAAAGTGTCCGGATGGATTCAAGGGTGGATCGAAGATCTGAAGAACCTGAAAGCAGAGGGGACAGAGTCTGGATCACTAACCAGGGATCAGGAAGGTGAGGAGGAGATGCCAACCAATGTCGGGTGATTTCAGGTGAAGAAGGTGAAGCTGACTCTTAAGCCATGAGGACCAGTAGGCATCGACGATGACCAGGAGCTGGATTCGAGCTGTCCCACAAAGGATGTCGAGAGGTGCAGCGTCGGTATCCAGGATTGGACCCAACAAGCCTTGGCAACATCTACCCATGCAGAAAGGAAAGATTGACTTCGGTGCAGACCAGCAAGGTCTGAGGGACTCACCCTTTGGAGGGGAGTCAGGGCACATCTGGAGCAACCAGGAAAGCCCAAGAAACGGAAGAGTTTCCTTTGTGGGGACCCACCAGTTGACAGATCAGGGATCACGAAGGAGCCTCGAGCTGAAATGCTAAATGCGGGCCGACGGAACACTTGTGGAGTGTAGGCCCACCAGCTTCGGTGTAAATGGTGCTCGGGCTTGGACTACAAGTAGCCCAATGCACAACTTCGGGAATGCTCGGGAAGTAGGTGCACTTACATATGTGCACGGTAGCCAGGGGTTCTGGTTCCACGTCTCTCGGTATGGCTGCGGGTCTCAGCTTTGCTGTGATCTCGTGTCGGCTTTGGAGATGTCTAGAAGTGTGGGTCCTGTGTTGTAAATCCTTCGGGATCCGGTGGAAGCCTCGGAATTGCAGACCAGAAAGATGCTTCTTTGGTGCCTGTTTGAACAGGAGAGTCCTTCCTTGACCCCAAGGGAGATTCTTCCGTCTTCAAGTCAAAATAAAATGTAGAAGGTCCAGGATATATGTTGCAGAGTTTCATCCAGGGTAATCTAAAGTCCTAAGGACTAGGTTCTTAAACTTATACTAAGTTTAGGGGATGGATTAACTCGGAGGTCCACCTATGGGAGGACCTGGGGAGGCGGTAGTTACACCCCTTCCCCTTTGTCCAGTTGTGCCCCAGAGCACGGACTGAGTGCCCAAGAAACCAGTTTGAACTGGGAAATGCACAGCAACACCAAATGTGTCCCAGGCAGTGTCTGAAAAGCATTCTCTGAATGCACCCACCTAGGCCCAATACACTAAAGCCTGTCTGGGAGGTGGTTACATCTCCATGTGACAAGAAACCTATTGTCCAGGCCTCCCCAGCCAGAGTTTCGTCCAGCAGCAGGAGGCCAGACCAGTGTCTGTGGCATCCATTTTGTGATGCCAGTGCTCTTTAAAACTATTACCGGTTAGACCAGTGTGTACATGTCTCTCCCACTAGAAGGGTGGAAATCTACCCCCGCCACCAGGACTTGTGGGGGGGTAGGATTCCAAAGTGTTTGACACCAAACACGACATGTATCCATGCAGCCACTCCAAAGTTAGCATTAACCGCTAGGTTATAATTCGCCTAAGAGTATATGGTCTGGCTAGATCACAGAACAGCTACAGAGAAATGATTCCGAAAGCTGCAGAGGGGTCCTGCTCAGGCTTGGGCACCCTCTCACACAAAACCAAGCACTCTGCCTTCAGGATTGATAAGGCCTGCCATAGGAGTGACTTATAGGTTTATATGTGTCAGTGATATAAGGTAGATAATAGGTAACCTATTTTTCAGTAAGGGGTGCATGCACCACCATACCCAGGCTACAGTAGCAGACCTGTGGTGCCATTTTGGAAGGTTTTCCAGGGGTGGCATAATACATGCTTCAGCCCCTGGTAGGCCTCTG
This sequence comes from Lissotriton vulgaris, assembly GCF_964263255.1. Taxonomy (NCBI): domain Eukaryota; kingdom Metazoa; phylum Chordata; class Amphibia; order Caudata; family Salamandridae; genus Lissotriton; species Lissotriton vulgaris. The sequence continues at coordinate 365,741 of NW_028247755.1, read as the reverse complement.
GGGTACCTATGCCCTTAGTACCTAAGGTAGCATCTACTAGGGACTCACAAGGGTAACCCAGTAACCAATCTGGAGTGTACCTAATGTACATGCAATCAATTTAGAGAGGAAAGCAGATAGGCTGGGACCCTGATTGGCAGGTATGCCAGCCAAACTAAGCCAAAAACCATCAAAACACCAGAAAAAAGGTGGGCAACCATGCAGTAAGATACCTACTGCCTACAAACGTTACACTCAATGATCTTTTTAAAACTTTCCTGATTCAATATCCTCTTATAACCATTTATATACCAGGATGATATAGACAGACTGTGCGAATACCCGTGCTCCTGGTCGATCTCACTCAAGCACCCTTCTTCTTCGCAATCTAAAGAAGCTAAGGCTCTGTATCTATTTCCAGCTAATGTAACTTCCTCACCTCTCACTATCTCTTATTGTAATTTCAAGTTTTTCCTTGTTATTCCAGCACGTATCCATCAATCTTACCTGACGTACTCCCAGCCCTGCATGCTTTGTGAGTAATGACTTCCCCAGCCAAATATAATCCCACATATTATAATCCAGCAATTCTTCCCTTTTTGCTAATCTAATACATTCCTTTTGTAACTCATATTCTGCATTTACTAATACTGTTTTAATAAGGGCTGAATAAAGGAGGACCTTAGTCACTACACTCCCTTTGCACAATTACTCACCAAGCTAAAACTTAAACAACAACAAAAATTATATTAATCACATAGGTGTAACTATGGCATTTATCAATGCTTGTTGTTATTTGGTATAAATCCGTTAAGTCGTTTTCAAGATATTTAAAGAAAAATAAATATGTATATCTAGAAGTGAGAATACTTCATGACTATTTTGCAGAGAGTTGTGAATGCACATGCCACAAGGAATGCCATGATTAGGTGGCAACAACCTGTGCAGAAAGTAGCAGTTGCCATTTTGTGTAACAGGACATGGTCCCAGGGGCTGAAACTATTTATTGACAGTAATAGAAGGGTCAGGACAGAGGTACCCTCACCCCATAACTGGAATATAGTGGTCTCCGAGGGACCACATATGCATAGAACATGTCAAAAAAAGTTTCTTCTCTCCACGTGTGATATTTGGAGCTACGTCATGACTCTCAGCTCAAGGTTGCAATGAACTGCCGGACATTGCCAACAAAAACAACAATCCCTCACTCAGACAGCAATGAATTCACTCTCATATGCACTCACACTCTCTTATACTCACTAACAGACCTACTCAGAGGCTCATTCACCCAGGCATAGCTCCATTCATACACTAACCCTCCCAATCACAGACCCACTCAGAGAATCATGCACCCCTCACAGACCCACTTAGACACTCATGGACCCACTCACAGCCCCACTTAGACACTCATGCACCCACTCACAGATCCACTCAGACTCATGAACCTACTCACAGACCCACTCAGACACTCAAGGACACTTTCCCAGAACCACTCTGTTATCTTCTTCTTCCTCAGGATCAGCGTGTAGATAGAAAGGCCCCCTCCAGATCTATCCAAACCCAGCGTGCTATAAAAGCCTTGGGCTAAGGAAGGATCAGATGAGGGCTGAAGGAACAAACGGGAAGGGAAGGAAGGGGACAGCGGGGAGGGAGAGCTGTAAGACAAATAACAAGAAAGTTGGAAACGTTTCTTGTACCAAAATGCACAACAAGGCAGTTTCGTTCTATTCTCTCCCTACCTGTAAAACATAAATAGGCTGCGATACTCAGGAGATACCTCTCTTCTACTGAGAACTTGCCCTGTCTGAATAAAGGAAATTTCCCCTCTGAAACAGACAAGAAAATTTTGAAGTATGAATAACCATGCACTTGGAATCTTTACACTAGAAAATACGTAAATCCTATAACTGCAAATCACATACCCTATACTCCTTCCCTTCAGGGTTCAACGTGGGGGTCTAGGATCAAAGCCTTAACAGCAGCCCATAAACGATAACAGGAAAGGTAGGGGTTACGTCACCCGAATAAAGTAAAGTTAATAAATACCTTTCGTATGGAGACACTTGCCAGCAGCCTCCAAAAGAAGAGGGAGTACGCTTGGTTGAACTCACCAAGACCATTCCCTAGTAGAATCTAATGAATCAAATCCTCTGCATTAGCCGTGGAAAGAAGGCTCGCCAACAGAGGATTAAATAAGAAAATATAGTAAGCAAAAGAACCACTTCCGCATTAGCCGTAGAAAGAAGGCTCGCCAACGGAAAGGTTACGGAAAAGGAAAACAACAAACTCCGTCTCCGCATGAGCCGAGGAAAGAAGGCTCGCCAACGGAAACTGTTTACGCCAACTGCGCATCAACGTATGCATACTGCCCTCTGCATGAGCCGAGGAAAAAAGGCTCGCCAACAGAGGAACCGGGAATGATGAGCTCGATTAAATTCAATGTAACAAACTCCAAGGAGTAGCGGTTACCTCACCCCTAACTATCGTTGGACTCAGGACACCACCACAACTCCTCCAGGATCCAAGAACAGGAATGACGAAGCAAAGAAAGGAAAGACTCACCAGCATGAACCAGTCTGGTTGAGAACCATCCGGGTCAAGAATCAGAATATCCGACACTGGACCTAGGAAGTGCTTGCCTTATATACCCGCCTCCATGCCGCTAAGCATTCTGGACAATGCATTCTCAATCCCCTGCGGCTTTACGGTGAGGCGCGATTTGGACCATAACACACTCAGAGACTCACACACCCACTCATAGCCCCATTCAGAGACTCAGACACCCACAGAACCACACATAAACTCATGGACCCACTCAAACCCACTGACAGATTCATGCACTCACTCACACACCCACTCAGAGACTCACACCAACCCACTCAGAGACCCAGTCATACATTTTAAAAAACTTTAGAAATTCACAAAAAAAACAAGGTTACAGGAACGTTAGTTAGGTTAAAAATGTACACACATAAAACCATAGAAATTTAGCTATTATAGTTAGAGCTATCTCAAGTAACTATAACTTACACTCTACGGTAACTATAACTTGTGCCCTTTCCATGCACTGCTAATTACCCCACATATTACATCACTCATGACATTTTCTATGACATCATTGATAATATCAGTGCAACATTTGCTATTAATTTTTTTATACCAAAACTGAGCAATAGGGAGCGCAAGTTATGGTTACCTTAGGACACGAGTTTTAGATTCTTGAGTTAATTATAACACCTGAATTTCTATGGTTTTGTGTGTGTAAATTCTGAACCAAACATCAACAACCCTGTAACCTTTGTTTTTTTAGTGAAAATATTTATATGTATAATATTTTAGTTCTAGTTTTTTTCTTCCACTAACATGCAAGCTTAATAAAACCCTGAAATATAAAGCATTCTCTGAATTCCAGAATGTAAAGTTAATATTCAAGTAGTGTCTTAATACTTTAAAACAGACATAAAATAAACACATTTGACATATAGCAACACTAGCTTAACACTTTTGGGGAAATATCAATTTTATTTTGATGATTTATTAAATACAAGTAGCCATCTATTGATAATTTTGACATGTAAAAGGCAAGAGGTGCAACTCAAACAGTGTTTAAACAAGCATAGTGTAAAGATTTGTACACTGTTGATCTTGACGTTCAGAAGAGGTTTATTAATTAACAAGTTAAAATCACAGCATCCCTAGCTGAGCACAGCTCAATTGCTGTTGTTCTTCAAACTCCAGGTTCTATCCTATGTCATCAATGACCACATACATTCTAAATCAACAAAATCATATGCGAACTAAAACGGAATTACAATAAAATACATCACATTAAGATTACTGAATAACAAGCATAATAACAATAATACAATACATTAACCCTGGATCTTACAAACATCACTCATACTTGTCATGGTTCCATTTTCTAAAACCACACAAAACCACCACATTGCGCTTGACCTCTCTCACTTTTTAAGGAGCAGAATATTTACTCTGACCCTTACAAACAAACCCTCCTAGCTTGACAACCACCCAATCTCCAGGTTTAACACAACACATCGCTTCCCACCCTTCTTCTCATTATAGTACACCATGTTTTTGATTTGCGACCTTAAAACATTACTCTGAATCTCTGCTCAATCAACTCTGATATTAGTTACCACTCCTTTCAGCCACACCAGACATTCTTTTACTCCAGGACTTCTTCCTTTTGAGGAGACGAAAGGAGAAACTCCTGTCACTGAATGAGGACTAGTCCTATGCGTCCACATCATCCTTCTCAACTCTCTCTTCCATGGAAGATGATTAGCAAGGGATAATTGTATATTATCCATCACCAATCAAATTTACTCTTTCTACCAAGCCATTGGCTTGAGGTCTTAAAAGAGCCACTTTATCATGCTCTATCCCCATTCAAGAAAAATAATTCTTCATCTCACTAGATACAAATTGTACTCCCTTATCTCACACTATTTTCTTGGGTATTCCTTCCTCCACAAAAACTTCCTCCAAGAGCCCAATAATGTTTGAAGTCTTTACTTCACCAACATCTTTAAACACAAACCATTTCGTATGATAATCTACTAAAATTAGAATAAATCTACTGTTTGGTCCTAACTTAGATATAGGTCCCAAAAAATCGATGGCTAACTTTTCCCAAGGTTTCTCTGGAAAAGCCACAATGGCCAATGGAGGCTCCCTATCTACTTTGGTTTCCTCACTATTAGCTCATATTGAGCAAATTTTCACCTTTTCCTCAACATCTCAATCTATTCCAGGGCACCAGTATGATTGTCTGACTTTCCTTTTCACAATACCATGTCCCAAATGCCCCTCATGGACAATATTGAGAATCCTAAATAGAATGCCTTTAGGAGGTACCAGCTGATTTGTTCTCATCAATTTTCCATCAATTATACTGAACTCATCCTTGACTTTAAAATATTCACGTAATTCCACATTCATTTCACAATTTTCATTCCATCCATGTACAACCTTTTACTCAACTTCATCCATTCCAACATCTTCTCTTGCAGCCATCCATTCCTTAGCGATTATAGCCATCTCTCAATTGATAAACACTTAATCTCTAGAAACTTTTCCAATTTCATCGTTTTCAGGTGCTCTTGATAAAAAATCTGCAATCACATTTTTTATACCTCTCACAAACTCAATCTCAAGGTTATAGTCCATTCCTGATAGCAACCACCTAGAGATACGTGGAGTAACATTTCCCTCCAGTCCTCTACCACCTTTAAAGATGAATGCCAACGGTTTGGGATCCGTTCTTAATTAGAAAGGAATTCCCCATAAATAGAACCTGAATCTGTTGATCCCACAACAACAAGCTAAAGCTTCCCTTTCAATTACAGAATATGTAGATTCTGCTCCTTGCAGTCTCCTAGATGAGAAACAAATTATATTTTCGACACAATCTTTAACTTGTGTGAGCAACGCACCAATTCCCACTTTACTAGCATCCGTCGTAATATATGTCCTTGCTGTAACATCAAAATGTCCTAGTGTTGGAGCATGACTAATACCCTTTTTCATACACAATAATGTATTTTCACACTCCGTACACCAGACAAATTCAGCACCCTTTTTTTTTTAGCAATTTCCTTAATGGTTCCACTATTTCAGTGAATCCCTTTATAAATTTGGCACAATACTCTGCTAAACCCAAGAATGATTTTAATTCATCCTTGGTATGTGGTCTATTTGCTTTTTCAATTGCAGTCACAATGCTTTTCTTTGGAGCTATACCTTTAGCATTTATTGTATGTCCTAGATAAGTTACCTCATTCTTTCTAATTCAACACTTTTATTTTTTTACTGTCATGCCATGTTTGCGTAACCTCAACATCACATCATCAAACAATGTGTCATGTTCAGAAAGATTTTTTCCTATAATTAATACATCATCCTGAAAACATAACAAATGATTGAGATCTCCAAAAATATTTTTCAATATCCTCTGGAACACTGCGGATGTCGATGTTAGGCCAAAAGGCATCCTCTGGTAATGAAAGGCCCCTAAGGGCGTCCCAAAAGGTGTCAAATGCCTTGATTGAGTATGCAAATCCACCTGATGATAAGAGAACGACATATCCAGAACACTGAATACGACTCCACCACCATTCATTGTCAACATTTCAGATATATTAGGAAGTGGCTGTCTGTTTAAATTGTGGAGGTCAATGCACAAACACATTTTTCCTTCAGCCTTAGGCGCTACCAAAATTTACACCAACCATTCAGAGGCTTCGATGGGTTCGATAATTTGTTGTTCTAATAACTTATCTAATTCTACTTTTAAAAGATCCCTCATGGCATTAGGGACATTCCTCACCTTATGTACTACAGGTTTTGCTCCTTCTTTCAATATGATTTCATGTGAGAACCCTTTGAACAGTCCTAACTTATCTTACAATACATCTGGATATTTTTCAATGAGACTTTCACAATTGGTAACATCAACTTCTTGCACTTCTTCATGCTCAGCTTGCATTACAGGTTCAGGGGCATTAGGATTAATGATTATGCCTAAGTCACGTTGATGGCGCCAAGCCAATAAATTGGAGCCATAATCAGTAATGTATACCCTACCATACACCTTCATACCTTTGAAATCGATAGATAACCACTTAATTCCCAAAATTTCAATTTTCCTTCCAGGCTACCCCACAGCTTTTATGTCTGATTTGAGTAAGGAATTGATATCCCAACTAATTTCAAACACTTCCTTTGATATCAATGTAAACAAGCTTCCAGAATCCACTAGGACTCGTATGGAGACTCCTTCAAGAAGTACTTAACAATGGGGTTTCTCTAATTTGTCAGTACTCTAAACTTTTGCGGCACCTTGACTATGACTTTTCACATCCTTTCCACCTTGTACTTCACCATCTACCATGGAAACAATTTCTACTGTAGAAATCAATTCATGAACATCATCACATGAATCATCCATTTGTGATTCCACCTGTTGAATTTGCTTGGTATTCGTATACTCCATCTTTGTTTTGCACATCTTTGCAAGATGACCCCTTTTCCCACACTTCCTGCAAATTGAACTTCTCGCAGTACATCTAGTACTAGATGCAATATACCCCGGAGCACCACAGTGAAAATATTTTATCTCTCTTCAATCACCGCTAGTTTGTTTAACCTGAATATCATTCTTTGATTTAGATTCTGTTGCCCCTTTCACATTACTGTTTCCTTTAGTATGTATAGTTCCCACTACAGCAACAAGAGTTTCTTTTTTATCACCGTTTGAACTATCATTTTCTTTTAACCATATTGCTGTGTGCTTCAATCCTTTTGCAATTATGATAGTTTCATCTAAATTTGGATCTTTCATTAACAACCTGTCTTTAAATCTTTTGTTATTTGTGCACCTAACTATTTGATCCCTGATCAAGGAATCAGTTGACTGCTCAAAATGACATGACAATGACAGACCCCTTAAGGTAGCCACATAAGACGCTATATCTTCATCTTGCTTTTGCACTCTAGAGAAGTACTTATGTCGCTCTAAAATTTGTTTTAGGAGTGAACTGAATATCAAGCATTTGCATGGACATTTCATACACATTGTTTGGCTGTCCATCACCCATACCCAAAGATACTTCAGGCAGATCCTCATATATCCTCCTCCCTTCAATCCCAAAATGATGAAGTAATATCGCCTGTCGCCTAAGAGGTCCATAACGATCACCACCAATAGTTATAAAAAGATTTTTACACTGTTTCCACGGTACAGGTGGTTCTCCAGGAGATGACAAAAAGGTGGAGGTGAAGACAAAGACTGATCTCCCATGATGAGGCAACAAAATAAAATAAAATAAATATATAAAATGATAGTCAATATAACAAATTAACATAAAAAAATTAAAGCAAGAAATTTGTTCTCCAATATTTCTTGTATAATGTTTTATGCTCTTTCTTTTTCCTTTTATAGCTTTTCTTGTCCTATATTCTCTTCCATGTGCTTTTGTAGCATTTACTTCATTCTATTATAGAAAGGATAATGTTCTTTCCTCTAATGGTTCCACTTTCTATGAGGGCCTTTCCTCTAATGCTTCCACTTCCTTTATTGACTTCAGAGGATGAGGAAATGAAGCGAGGAGCTGTTACTCGTCAGTAATGGTAAGACACATGTTATATTGAAGGAATTGTATTTGATCATGTCACCGATATACATGCAGATCCAGGTAGAAGTTTATGATGAAGTTTGCCGTAAGGATTTATAGTGCTGTTTCTTATTCTTTTTTATTGGTAAGATTTTATTTGTTTTCAAGTGCTGGAGCTCGCACCAATGTTTTACTTCTTAGTTCAGACTCACGTTGAGTCACACGCGTCAGAGCTTACACAGCTCACTCTGTATTCAGGCTTGCGCTTTGATCACGCGAGCTCTGCTCTGGTGCTGAGTAACACGCGCTGCTTCATTCTTTGATGAGGCTCGCGCTTTGCTCACACGCGCTCCCCTCTCCTGCTGAGTCACCCGCGCTGCTTCAGTCTTTGATGAGGCTCGCGCTTTAATCACACGCGCTGGTTATAGTTAACGTCAAAATCAATAAGATTAGAAATTAACCAACTATTAATATAAGGAAGAATTTCCAATTAAACGCTCATCCTTTTCCTTTCAGTTTCACTTGCCTGAGTTACAGTCATTGTATTTTCCAAGGGTGGAGATGCCGATGTCTGTCCCTTGATTCAGAAAAGGGGGTGGTGATGAACAGAGTGTCTGAATTAAGCAGACCACTCTTACCCAGTCCAAAGATCAGGGCTTGATCCATCACCGTTTTTTAGCTCACTGCACCATCCCAGCTCAGAACTTGGCTATATGCAAATTAGTCTGACCCTGGCCCAGTGCATCATGGGAACAGGGCAGACCAAACTACCAAGCCAATTCTTATACTGGGAAGGAAACAAGCTACCGGGGACCGGTTTCTGGCATTTCAGCCGTCTTCGGCCCGGCTTGCTTGAATCCTGATGGTGCAATGAGCTAGGGACTCACATCTGAGTATACCCTTCCACGCTTATGGTGGACAAAAATGATTCAGAAAAGGGGGTGGTGATGAACAGAGTGTCTGAATTAAGCAGACCACTCTTACCCAGTCCAAAGATCAGGGCTTGATCCATCACTGTTTTTTAGCTCACTGCACCATCCCAGCTCAGAACTTGGCTATATGCAAATTAGTCTGACCCTGGCCCAGTGCATCATGGGAACAGGGCAGACCAAACTACCAAGCCAATTCTTATACTGGGAAGGAAACAAGCTACCGGGGACCGGTTTCTGGCATTTCAGCCGTCTTCGGCCCGGCTTGCTTGAATCCTGATGGTGCAATGAACTAGGGACTCACATCTGAGTATACCCTTCCACGCTTATGGTGGACAAAAATGATTCAGAAAAGGGGGTGGTGATGAACAGAGTGTCTGAATTAAGCAAACCACTCTTACCCAGGCCAAAGATCAGGGCTTGATCCATCACCGTTTTTTAGCTCACTGCACCATCCCAGCTCAGAACTTGGCTATATGCAAATTAGTCTGACCCTGGCCCAGTGCATCATGGGAACAGGGCAGACCAAACTACCAAGCCAATTCTTATACTGGGAAGGAAACAAGCTACCGGGGACCGGTTTCTGGCATTTCAGCCGTCTTCGGCCCGGCTTGCTTGAATCCTGATGGTGCAATGAGCTAGGGACTCACATCTGAGTATACCCTTCCACGCTTATGGTGGACAAAAATGATTCAGAAAAGGGGGTTGTGATGAACAGAGTGTCTGAATTAAGCAGACCACTCTTACCCAGTCCAAAGATCAGGGCTTGATCCATCACCGTTTTTTAGCTCACTGCACCATCCCAGCTCAGAACTTGGCTATATGCAAATTAGTCTGACCCTGGCCCAGTGCATCATGGGAACAGGGCAGACCAAACTACCAAGCCAATTCTTATACTGGGAAGGAAACAAGCTACCGGGGACCGGTTTCTGGCATTTCAGCCGTCTTCGGCCCGGCTTGCTTGAATCCTGATGGTGCAATGAGCTAGGGACTCACATCTGAGTATACCCTTCCACGCTTATGGTGGACAAAAATGATTCAGAAAAGGGGGTGGTGATGAACAGAGTGTCTGAATTAAGCAGACCACTCTTACCCAGTCCAAAGATCAGGGCTTGATCCATCACCGTTTTTTAGCTCACTGCACCATCCCAGCTCAGAACTTGGCTATATGCAAATTAGTCTGACCCTGGCCCAGTGCATCATGGGAACAGGGCAAACCAAACTACAAAAGCCAATTCTTACACTGGGAAGGAAACAAGCTACCGGGGACCGGTTTCTGGCATTTCAGCCGTCTTCGGCCCGGCTTGCTTGAATCCTGATGGTGCAATGAGCAAGGGAAGAATTGGCTTGGTAGTTTGGTCTGCCCTGTTCCCATGATGCACTGGGCCAGGGACAGACTAATTTGCATATAGCCAGGTTCTTAGCTGGGATGGGGCAGTGAGATAAATAACGGTGATGGATCAAGCCCTGATCTTTGGACTGGGTAAGAGTGGTCTGCTTAATTCAGACACTCTGTTCATCACCACCCCCTTTTCTGTATCGTTTTTGGCCACTATAGGTGTGGCAGGGTATACTCAGACATGAGTCCCTTTCTCACTGCTCCATCAGGATTCAAGCAAGCCGGGCCGAAGAGGCTGAAATGCCAGAAACCGGTCCCCGGTAGCTTGTCTCCTTTCTGGTGAAGAATTGGCTTGGTAGTTTGGTCTGCCCTGTTCCCATGATGCACTGGGACAGGGACAGACTAATTTGCATATAGCCAGGTTCTTAGCTGGGATGGGGCAGTGAGATAAATAACGGTGATGGATCAAGCCCTGATCTTTGGACTGGGTAAGAGTGGTCTGCTTAATTCAGACACTCTGTTCATCACCACCCCCTTTTCTGTATCGTTTTTGGCCACTATAGGTGTGGCAGGGTATACTCAGACATGAGTCCCTTTCTCACTGCTCCATCAGGATTCAAGCAAGCCGGGCCGAAGAGGCTGAAATGCCAGAAACGGGTCCCCGGTAGCTTGTCTCCTTTCTGGTGAAGAATTGGCTTGGTAGTTTGGTCTGCCCTGTTCCCATGATGCACTGGGCCAGGGACAGACTAATTTGCATATAGCCAGGTTCTTAGCTGGGATGGGGCAGTGAGATAAATAACGGTGATGGATCAAGCCCTGATCTTTGGACTGGGTAAGAGTGGTCTGCTTAATTCAGACACTCTGTTCATCACCACCCCCTTTTCTGTATCGTTTTTGGCCACTATAGGTGTGGCAGGGTATACTCAGACATGAGTCCCTTTCTCACTGCTCCATCAGGATTCAAGCAAGCCGGGCCGAAGAGGCTGAAATGCCAGAAACCGGTCCCCGGTAGCTTGTCTCCTTTCTGGTGAAGAATTGGCTTGGTAGTTTGGTCTGCCCTGTTCCCATGATGCACTGGGCCAGGGACAGACTAATTTGCATATAGCCAGGTTCTTAGCTGGGATGGGGCAGTGAGATAAATAACGGCGATGGATGAAGCCCTGATCTTTGGACTGGGTAAGAGTGGTCTGCTTAATTCAGACACTCTGTTCATCACCACCCCCTTTTCTGTATCGTTTTTGGCCACTATAGGTGTGGCAGGGTATACTCAGACATGAGTCCCTTTCTCACTGCTCCATCAGGATTCAAGCAAGCCGGCCCGAAGAGGCTGAAATGCCAGAAACCGGTCCCCGGTAGCTTGTCTCCTTTCTGGTGAAGAATTGGCTTAGTAGTTTGGTCTGCCTTGTTCCCATGATGCACTGGGCCAGGGACAGACTAATTTGCATATAGCCAGGTTCTTAGCTGGGATGGGGCAGTGAGATAAATAACGGTGATGGATCAAGCCCTGATCTTTGGACTGGGTAAGAGTGGTCTGCTTAATTCAGACACTCTGTTCATCACCACCCCCTTTTCTGTATCGATTTTGGCCACTATAGGTGTGGCAGGGTATACTCAGACATGAGTCCCTTTCTCACTGCTCCATCAGGATTCAAGCAAGCCGGGCCGAAGAGGCTGAAATGCCAGAAACCGGTCCCCGGTAGCTTGTCTCCTTTCTGGTGAAGAATTGGCTTGGTAGTTTGGTCTGCCCTGTTCCCATGATGCACTGGGCCAGGGACAGACTAATTTGCATATAGCCAGGTTCTTAGCTGGGATGGGGCAGTGAGATAAATAACGGTGATGGATCAAGCCCTGATCTTTGGACTGGGTAAGAGTGGTCTGCTTAATTCAGACACTCTGTTCATCACCACCCCCTTTTCTGTATCGTTTTTGGCCACTATAGGTGTGGCAGGGTATACTCAGACATGAGTCCCTTTCTCACTGCTCCATCAGGATTCAAGCAAGCCGGGCCGAAGAGGCTGAAATGCCAGAAACCGGTCCCCGGTAGCTTGTCTCCTTTCTGGTGAAGAATTGGCTTGGTAGTTTGGTCTGCCCTGTTCCCATGATGCACTGGGCCAGGGACAGACTAATTTGCATATAGCCAGGTTCTTAGCTGGGATGGGGCAGTGAGATAAATAACGGTGATGGATCAAGCCCTGATCTTTGGACTGGGTAAGAGTGGTCTGCTTAATTCAGACACTCTGTTCATCACCACCCCCTTTTCTGTATCGTTTTTGGCCACTATAGGTGTGGCAGGGTATACTCAGACATGAGTCCCTTTCTCACTGCTTCATCAGGATTCAAGCAAGCCGGGCCGAAGAGGCTGAAATGCCAGAAACCGGTCCCCGGTAGCTTGTCTCCTTTCTGGTGAAGAATTGGCTTGGTAGTTTGGTCTGCCCTGTTCCCATGATGCACTGGACCAGGGACAGACTAATTTGCATATAGCCAGGTTCTTAGCTGGGATGGGGCAGTGAGATAAATAACGGTGATGGATCAAGCCCTGATCTTTGGACTGGGTAAGAGTGGTCTGCTTAATTCAGACACTCTGTTCATCACCACCCCCTTTTCTGTATCGTTTTTGGCCACTATAGGTGTGGCAGGGTATACTCAGACAAGAGTCCCTTTCTCACTGCTCCATCAGGATTCAAGCAAGCCGGGCCGAAGAGGCTGAAATGCCAGAAACCGGTCCCCGGTAGCTTGTCTCCTTTCTGGTGAAGAATTGGCTTGGTAGTTTGGTCTGCCCTGTTCCCATGATGCACTGGGCCAGGGACAGACTAATTTGCATATAGCCAGGTTCTTAGCTGGGATGGGGCAGTGAGATAAATAACGGTGATGGATCAAGCCCTGATCTTTGGACTGGGTAAGAATGGTCTGCTTAATTCAGACACTCTGTTCATCACCACCCCCTTTTCTGTATCGTTTTTGGCCACTATAGGTGTGGCAGGGTATACTCAGACATGAGTCCCTTTCTCACTGCTCCATCAGGATTCAAGCAAGCCGGCCCGAAGAGGCTGAAATGCCAGAAACCAGTCCCCGGTAGCTTGCCTCCTTTCTGGTGAAGAATTGGCTTGGTAGTTTGGTCTGCCTTGTTCCCATGATGCACTGGGCCAGGGACAGACTAATTTGCATATAGCCAGGTTCTTAGCTGGGATGGGGCAGTGAGATAAATAACGGTGATGGATCAAGCCCTGATCTTTGGACTGGGTAAGAGTGGTCTGCTTAATTCAGACACTCTGTTCATCACCACCCCCTTTTCTGTATCGTTTTTGGCCACTATAGGTGTGGCAGGGTATACTCAGACATGAGTCCCTTTCTCACTGCTCCATCAGGATTTAAGCAAGCCGGGCCGAAGAGGCTGAAATGCCAGAAACCGGTCCCCGGTAGCTTGTCTCCTTTCTGGTGAAGAATTGGCTTGGTAGTTTGGTCTGCCCTGTTCCCATGATGCACTGGGCCAGGGACAGACTAATTTGCATATAGCCAGGTTCTTAGCTGGGATGGGGCAGTGAGATAAATAACGGTGATGGATCAAGCCCTGATCTTTGGACTGGGTAAGAGTGGTCTGCTTAATTCAGACACTCTGTTCATCACCACCCCCTTTTCTGTATCGTTTTTGGCCACTATAGGTGTGGCAGGGTATACTCAGACATGAGTCCCTTTCTCACTGCTCCATCAGGATTCAAGCAAGCCGGGCCGAAGAGGCTGAAATGCCAGAAACCGGTCCCCGGTAGCTTGTCTCCTTTCTGGTGAAGAATTGGCTTGGTAGTTTGGTCTGCCCTGTTCCCATGATGCACTGGGCCAGGGACAGACTAATTTGCATATAGCCAGGTTCTTAGCTGGGATGGGGCAGTGAGATAAATAATGGTGATGGATCAAGCCCTGATCTTTGGACTGGGTAAGAGTGGTCTGCTTAATTCAGACACTCTGTTCATCACCACCCCCTTTTCTGTATCGTTTTTGGCCACTATAGGTGTGGCAGGGTATACTCAGACATGAGTCCCTTTCTCACTGCTCCATCAGGATTCAAGCAAGCCGGGCCGAAGAGGCTGAAATGCCAGAAATCGGTCCCCGGTAGCTTGTCTCCTTTCTGGTGAAGAATTGGCTTGGTAGTTTGGTCTGCCCTGTTCCCATGATGCACTGGGCCAGGGACAGACTAATTTGCATATAGCCAGGTTCTTAGCTGGGATGGGGCAGTGAGATAAATAACGGTGATGGATGAAGCCCTGATCTTTGGACTGGGTAAGAGTGGTCTGCTTAATTCAGACACTCTGTTCATCACCACCCCCTTTTCTGTATCGTTTTTGGCCACTATAGGTGTGGCAGGGTATACTCAGACATGAGTCCCTTTCTCACTGCTCCATCAGGATTCAAGCAAGCCGGGCCGAAGAGGATGAAATGCCAGAAACGGGTCCCCGGTAGCTTGTCTCCTTTCTGGTGAAGAATTGGCTTGGTAGTTTGGTCTGCCTTGTTCCCATGATGCACTGGGCCAGGGACAGACTAATTTGCATATAGCCAGGTTCTTAGCTGGGATGGGGCAGTGAGATAAATAACGGTGATGGATCAAGCCCTGATCTTTGGACTGGGTAAGAGTGGTCTGCTTAATTCAGATACTCTGTTCATCACCACCCCCTTTTCTGTATCGTTTTTGGCCACTATAGGTGTGGCAGGGTATACTCAGACATGAGTCCCTTTCTCACTGCTCCATTAGGATTCAAGCAAGCCGGGCCGAAGAGGCTGAAATGCCAGAAACCGGTCCCCGGTAGCTTGTCTCCTTTCTGGTGAAGAATTGGCTTGGTAGTTTGGTCTGCCCTGTTCCCATGATGCACTGGGCCAGGGACAGACTAATTTGCATATAGCCAGGTTCTTAGCTGGGATGGGGCAGTGAGATAAATAACGGTGATGGATCAAGCCCTGATCTTTGGACTGGGTAAGAGTGGTCTGCTTAATTCAGACACTCTGTTCATCACCACCCCCTTTTCTGTATCGTTTTTGGCCACTATAGGTGTGGCAGGGTATACTCAGACATGAGTCCCTTTCTCACTGCTCCATCAGGATTCAAGCAAGCCGGGCCGAAGAGGCTGAAATGCCAGAAACCGGTCCCCGGTAGCTTGTCTCCTTTCTGGTGAAGAATTGGCTTGGTAGTTTGGTCTGCCCTGTTCCCATGATGCACTGGGCCAGGGACAGACTAATTTGCATATAGCCAGGTTCTTAGCTGGGATGGGGCAGTGAGATAAATAACGGTGATGGATCAAGCCCTGATCTTTGGACTGGGTAAGAGTGGTCTGCTTAATTCAGACACTCTGTTCATCACCACCCCCTTTTCTGTATCGTTTTTGGCCACTATAGGTGTGGCAGGGTATACTCAGACATGAGTCCCTTTCTCACTGCTCCATCAGGATTCAAGCAAGCCGGGCCGAAGAGGCTGAAATGCCAGAAACCGGTCCCCGGTAGCTTGTCTCCTTTCTGGTGAAGAATTGGCTTGGTAGTTTGGTCTGCCCTGTTCCCATGATGCACTGGGCCAGGGACAGACTAATTTGCATATAGCCAGGTTCTTAGCTGGGATGGGGCAGTGAGATAAATAACGGTGATGGATCAAGCCCTGATCTTTGGACTGGGTAAGAGTGGTCTGCTTAATTCAGACACTCTGTTCATCACCACCCCCTTTTCTGTATCGTTTTTGGCCACTATAGGTGTGGCAGGGTATACTCAGACATGAGTCCCTTTCTCACTGCTCCATCAGGATTCAAGCAAGCCGGGCCGAAGAGGCTGAAATGCCAGAAACCGGTCCCCGGTAGCTTGTCTCCTTTCTGGTGAAGAATTGGCTTGGTAGTTTGGTCTGCCCTGTTCCCATGATGCACTGGGCCAGGGACAGACTAATTTGCATATAGCCAGGTTCTTAGCTGGGATGGGGCAGTGAGATAAATAACGGTGATGGATCAAGCCCTGATCTTTGGACTGGGTAAGAGTGGTCTGCTTAATTCAGACACTCTGTTCATCACCACCCCCTTTTCTGTATCGTTTTTGGCCACTATAGGTGTGGCAGGGTATACTCAGACATGAGTCCCTTTCTCACTGCTCCATCAGGATTCAAGCAAGCCGGGCCGAAGAGGCTGAAATGCCAGAAACCGGTCCCCGGTAGCTTGTCTCCTTTCTGGTGAAGAATTGGCTTGGTAGTTTGGTCTGCCCTGTTCCCATGATGCACTGGGCCAGGGACAGACTAATTTGCATATAGCCAGGTTCTTAGCTGGGATGGGGCAGTGAGATAAATAACGGTGATGGATCAAGCCCTGATCTTTGGACTGGGTAAGAGTGGTCTGCTTAATTCAGACACTCTGTTCATCACCACCCCCTTTTCTGTATCGGCATTTTAACAGGGGTTCGTGTAACCGACCAGCTTGCAGATATAAGCATGAGTGTACGAAGTGTGGGGGGCGACATGCGCTCACCCAGTGTTTTCCCGGACAGCGCTTTGGAGATCAGGGGAGGGGTTCAGGGGGCAGGGGACAACCTCAGCACTTTGTACAGAAGGGCTCCTACTCCTATTAAGCAGGATGTTCTGGAGATATGGTTGGTGGATTATCCTGATTTTGAGGCTGCTAAGGTTTTGTCCTGGGGTTTCAGAGTTGGGTTCCGGATTGGGTATCAGGGTCCCAGGGTGGGTCGGTGGTCTGACAATCTGAAGTCTGCGAAGGAGTGCCCTCAGGTTGTGCAGAAGAAGCTGGATGCTGAACTTGCGGCGGGTCGGATTGCTGGTCCTTTTCTGAGTTGCCCTCTCCCTGATTTGATCATCTCTCCGCTGGGTGTGGTTCCAAAAAAGGCGGTGGGGGAGTTTCGCCTTATCCATCACCTGTCTTGGCCCGAGGGTGCATCCATTAACGATTTTATTGACCCAGCTGACTCAACTGTCACTTATGCTTCTGTGGATGATGCCTTGCGGCTAGTTCGCACAGCAGGTGTTGGGGCTTTGCTGGCAAAGAGCGACATTCAGTCGGCTTTCCGGCTCCTGCCCATCCATCCTTGGGATTTTGGTCTCTTGGGCATGCATTTTGATGGTTGTTTCTACGTTGATAAGGTTTTGCCCATGGGCTGCTCGGTGTCATGTTCCCTCTTTGAGACCTTCAGTACATTTCTGCAGTGGCGCTTCACTTTTGCCAGCGGCCACGTCCTGGTCTGCCATTACCTTGATGACTTTCTTTTCATTGGCGAGGGTCACTCTGGGCAGTGTCAGTCGGCTTTGGCAATCTTTCAGGCTCTGACCAAGGAATTGGGCGTTCCTTTGGCGCCGGATAAGACCGAGGGTCCTTGTACATCACTGACTTTCTTAGGGATCAAAATTGATACCATGACTATGATGGCGAGATTGCCTGCGGCTAAAGTGAAGGAAATGTCTGATTTCATCCGACTGGTGTTGGGGGAGCGTAAGGTCGTTTTGCGGACCGTCCAGAAGCTTTTGGGGTACCTCAATTTTGCTTGCCGGGTTGTTCGGGCGGGTAGGACGTTTTGTAGACGTCTGGGCCTTTCGATGTCCGGCGCCAGCCTTCCTCATCATCGGGTGCGCATTACAACTGCTGTACGTGCCGATTTGACTGTCTGGCTCCGTTTCCTGCAAGATTTCAATGGCGTGTCCTTGTTTTTTGCGGACGAGGACATGGTGTGGCAAGTGCAGTTGTTCACGGATGCGGCAGGAGCTCACGGATTCGACATATTTTGGGAAGGTCGTTGGTGCGCGGCTGGCTGGTCTGTGCACTGGAAGGAACAGGGTCGCAGCATTGCGTTTTTGGAACTCTTCCCGCTGTTGGTTGCTTTGTGTATCTGGGGGGAGGAATTTCAAAATCGCTCAGTCTTGTTCCATGTGGACAATATGGCAGTAGTTCACCTTGTTAACAACCAAAAGGCTCGTGATTTGCGTGTTTTGAGGCTCCTGCGCGCATTCATGTTGAGGTGTTTACAACTGAATATTGTCTTTAAGGCTCGGCATGTTCCTGGAACCTCTAATTGTATCGCTGATTCTTTGTCTCGCTTTCAGTGGTCCGAATTCCGCAAATTGGCTCCTGGGGCGGACCTGGAACCAACGGCGATCCCACAGTACGTATGGGACTTGGGGGATTGAGGGTCCATCATTTGGTCGAAAATTCAGTGGCTGACTCCACACGGCGGGGTTATGTGAAGGCCTGGCATGAGTTTCTGCAGTTTGGTGAGGAGATGGCGGGGCCGGTCAGAGCCGGGTTATCTGATGAACAATTCTTATTACAGTTTGTTTTACATTTAGCGGACAAAGGCCTCTCTCACACGACCATTTCTGGCAAGTTGGCCGGGGTTTCTTTTTATGGGCAGCTTTGGTGGGGGAGGGATCCTGTTGGGGGGGTGTTGGTTCGTAAAGTATTGAAAGGTTTGGGTAGACTTCGGGCTGGTGGTCAGCAGCTTCGGCAGCCTGTGACTTTTGATTTGCTTCAGTTGCTTTTACCACAATTAGAGGTGTGCTGCCATGATGCTTTTGAGTGTCACAAATTTCGTTTGTGCTTTGTCTGGTTATTCTTTGGGGCATTTCGGGCCTCTGAACTGCTGGGTTTGCGGGGTAGAGTGGGTATGACCAGCAGTGAGGTGGTGGTGGAGCACGACAGGGTGCGGCTGTGGCTGCGGATGTCCAAAACTGATCAGATGGGGAGGGGTAAGTGGGTGTTTCTGGGTAGGAGTGGTGTCTCTGCATGCTGCCCGGTGGGGGAATGGGAGGTTTTTGTGTCCTCTCCCCATTTTTCCCCGGGGACGATTTTTTGTCATGCTGATGGTAGCCCCATTGTTGCACCTCAATTGTTGGCTGTATTACGCAAGGTTTTGTTGGGCCTGGGGAGGGATCCTTCTCAATTTGGTACCCATTCATTCAGGATTGGGGCGGCGACGGAGGCCGCTAGGTTGGGGTGGGATTGGTCCCAAATTTGTCGTATTGGGCGATGGCGCTCTAAATGTTGTGAAAAGTATGTGAGAAAATAGTCCGTCTTTGCTTTGCCTAACATTTCTTTTTCTCCTAGGTCCTTGGCCCTCAGTCGCCGGATCCAAAAGGAGGGTGTGGATCCTGGGGCACTCTTTTGTTAAACAGGCTGCTGTAGCCGCTGCAAGTCAGCTTTGTGGGAGATCACTTGGTTTAAACAGCCTGACGCATGAAGTCTCCTGGCATGGCACGGGGGGCATGCGCTGGGGTGGTCTTTTTCCCGCCTTGGCTTCTTTGGTTTCGAAGTCTTGGTGGGGCCCTCCGGATCTACTGGTGCTGCATCTTGGGGAAAATGACTTAGTTTCTCTCTCTGGTTTGACTTTGTTAAAATGAATGAAACAAGACCTTGAAGTCATCAAGACCACATGGGTGAGCACCATGCTGATATGGACTGAGTTTGTGCCTCGTTTGCAATGGCGTGGGGCGAGGAGCCATTCCGTCCTGGAAAAGGCACGACGCAAAGTGAATAGAACAATGCGACTTTTTTGTCACCATTTATGTATATACAGTTTGGCTCATTATCATTTAAAAGTTTCAGAACCGCATTTATTCTGTGAGGACGGTGTCCATCTGTCTTCATTGGGCACTTCCTTTTACCTTCTGGAGCTCAGGGATTTGATTGCCAAAGTTCTTCAGGTGCAGTTGTGGTGTGCTCCTTCCCTTCCGCTTTTAGGTGGGGCAGGAAAACGCTAAAGGTTTTCCTGGGTGGCGGTTTTTGCTAGTGGGGTGGGCAGCCTGGAGCGGGTTGGCCATCCTGAAGGGTAGCTCGTTGGGTAATCCTAGGGGTAGTAGTCAAGAGTTAATTTCGGGTTTCTGGTAGGTAGGATGTTTAGGCTTACTGTAGAGTTGAATTTATGAAATAAATAAATAATGAATGTGGTCAAGAAATTTATGATGCACCTGTCTTAAAATAAAGTGGCCTTTCTTGCTCCTTAAAGAAGTGTGGACAGTGATTTCTTGCGCGATTTACTTTTCTCACACCCTGAATACAGTCCACCAAGGCACAAATCATGACAGGCAACTTGCGGAAGGGAGGGGGTCTCCCATATCTACCCGTTCTTAACAAACAATACTCCCAATTCATTAAACAAACTCAGGGACCAGTGGGAGGGATGGATCGGGCCTCTGGAGGAAAGGCGCTGGAGAGACGCACTGAAGGCACATAAAACAATTACCACCTCCACTAGACTCCGTCTGGTCCAACTGTACTACATACATATTACATACTTAACATCGAAACGCCTTCACAGCGCAGGGCGAGGACCAGATGCATAATATCCACTCTGCAACCAACACCAATATCCACACTGCAACCAATACCAATCAGATTTCTTCCACATGGTATGGCTTTGCCCCGTCATTACACAATATTGGGATTCCATAGAAAAGGAACTCACAGAGGTTCTGGGCTGGGAGGTCCCACATAAGCCATTAATTGTGTTCCTGGGAGTTCATGGATGGGTTGGACCGGTCTAGAGACGACAAACTATTCCTGAACACAGCCATGGTGGTGGCCAAGAGGGACATTGCGGCTAGCTGGTTGCACCCTGCTACACCCACCACAGCAAAATGGCGCAGAGGGGTGGGCTGGTGGGCAACTCAAAAGAGACCTATGTACAGAGCTAGGGAATGCCCAGTGAAATATCGTAGAATCTGGGGGAAATGATTGGGGGTACTAGACGGATAGCACTATACTTGTGTAACTATGTGCTCAGTGCAAGACTTTACTCTTGTACTTTACTCAGTATCCCAGTCATTGACCTTAAGCCGAACTCCCCTGCACACATCTCTAGCGCCCGCTCCTTTGATCACTTTCCACCCCTTGATGTACACTCCCTACAGGCCCTTCTGACAAGGGTAAAATCCGGCTCCCCCAGTGATTGTTGCCCCCCTACATCCTAAAAGACACTTTCTTTGCCCTCTCCGCCACCATCCTGACCTTTCTTAATGCCTCCTTGTCCCAGGGCACGGTCCCTAAAGCCTTTAAAGAGGCAGTAGTTGTACCCCTCTTGAAAAAACCGGGTGCAGATCCCTCAACCCTCTCTAATTACAGGCCTATATCCCTCCTCCCCTACTTGGCCAAGGTCCTTGAAGCTCATGTAACCACCCACCTCTCCAACTTTATCGAGCAGTCCAACTACCTAGAACCCCATCAAGCCGGGTTCCGCCCTGCCCACTCCACCGAGACAGTCATTACCGCTGTCATGGACTCTCTCCGCGACAATGCAGAGAAAGGAATCCCACAGGCTCTGGTCCTACTGGACCTCTTGGCCGCGTTTGATACGGTCGATCATGTCATCTTATTAGACCGTGTCAGACAGGCCGGCATCTGTAACTCAGCCTACAGCTGGATCAGGTCCTTTCTCAGCGACCGCACCCAAGCGGTCCATCTAGCTCCCTTCACTGCCCCCAAACTCCACACCTCCTGTGGGGTTCCTCAGGGTTCCTCGCTGTCCCCCCTCCTGTTCAATTTGTACTTGGTTTCTCTGATCCAGTCCCTGAAAGCGTTCAAGGCCATTACATTTAATTATGCAGACGATCTTCAACTCATTTTTACAATAGACAACGCCCCCGAATCCATCCGGGAGTTCCTGGGCACCATGTTGCACATACGTCAATGGATGGATTCCAATCACCTAAAGCTGAACCCCGGCAAGACCGAACTAGTCCTTAAAGGCAAAAGTCAAACACTCTGGGGCCCACACTATTGGCCTCCATAACTTGCCCCCCCCCGTTACTCCCTCCACCTCGGCAATGAGCCTGGGGGTGGTCATCGACAAGGACCTGTCACTGAAAACCCAAGTAGGCACAGTGGTGTACTCCTGTTTTTTCCAGCTCCGCAGGATCAAGAAGATCAGTCAGATGTTAACCCATTCGGCCTTGATCCAGATTGAGCCTTAGTACTGTCACGCCTGGACTATGCCAATTCCATCTACTTGGGCCTCCCTGTCTTTCTTAGTAAACGCCTCCAATTGGTGCAGAATCAAGCAGCCAGATTGAACCACCACCAGCCTCGTTGGCAATCAGCCAAGCCCCTTTTAAAAAAACTTCACTGGCTTCCTATCTCCCAACGAGTAGCATTTAAAACGGCCTGTATCATTTTCAATTCTCTTTACGCCAGCAGTCCCCAATTCATCAACACTCTTCTGCCCAGATATACCCCTTCTCGCAACCTCCGGTCTGCCAATCTCCATCTTCTGGTCACCCCCTCTTTCAATCTCCAATGCCAGGGTGGACGCAGGTTTGCGACTATTGCTCCCAGATTCTGGAATTCCCTCCCTTTGGAAATCCACTCCTGCACTAACCTCCTAATGTTCAGGAGACAGCTTAAAACGTGGCTATTCACTCAGGCCCAGGTATAATCCTCCAACCGCCCGCGCATCTGCTAGTCAGCGCCTTGAAACCTCTGGGTGTTGGTGCGCTATATAAAAGATTATTAACATAACATAACATCCTCTTCTTCGTAATTATGCCTTTCAGATGCGATCACTGTATGGTAACATGATGATGTCATATAATTGCTGTATACTATTGCCTCTTATAACTGCTGGTTTTCCCCTGTTTCAAAAGCCAATAAAGTTGATTATCAAAAAAATATATATATATTTACTTTTACAGCCATCAAAATGACATTTTATCTACACAAGGTAAACTTAATATGTGGTTCTGCAGTAGGTTGTGTGTGAATCCCACATTGCCACTTCATAGGATTATAAATAATGTTCTTATGGTGGATGTTACTTTTAAAAACAGGATCCGAGAGTGAGGTCGCACAATCATCTCAATACCTAAATGAATATAAATGTCTTACATTTTATGTATTCAGCTTTCCTGACTCTCTGCTTTTCCATACACCTGGCTGCAGTTAGTCGTTGAAGCTGAGGTCCCGGTTGCTTCCTCATTTAGCCTTTCTGCTTCCTAACAGACGAAAATGAGCAACACCATTTGAGTAGGTCTGCTATACTTGCTGGTGAGGTTTCAAATGACTTAATGGCATTAAAAAAATGTGTACGCCAACAAGAAAGAATTTCTGTCAACATACACTTACCAGACGAACAATAGATTCCGACAATCACAGATCAATATAACAAATGTGGGGCAGTGGATGCCTGGAAAAACGTAGCTACAGGAAGCTACAAGCTGCACTTAGTAGACCGCCATCAATAATGAACACATCAGGCATCCGTCATGTTTGGTCTGCCATCCAAAACCAAAGTTGTCAGCATAGGGGATACCAGACAGCAGTAGTGCAGATGGAAGCATGACATTGCTTCAGTAAATAATAACAACTGCTGTGTAATTATTGGCGATCTCGACAGAAGTTTCAGCAAGTAATATTAAAAATAGTATTTAGGAATATGTTAACCATACATACGTATTTAAAAATATCTTAAAAAAGGAGATATTTTTAACATTGAAAACATGTGTATGTTTATATATATATATATATATATATATATATATATATATATATATATATATATATATATATATATATATATATATATATATATATATATATATATATATATATATATATATATATATATATATATATATATATATATATATATATATAAATGTATATATATTGTAGAACCAAATGAAGAATAATTTGTAATATTCTTTCAAAATGTATGTGTTTGGAATTTGACAGGGGCAAAAATAAAAATTGTTGTAATACGCCAATCAAACATGTGTGAACATACTACAATGACACTTTGCACTCACATGTTGTAGATACGCAGGAAAGATGGAGAAGTATACACGAACATCATGAATGAGGGTACAAACCACTTTCAATTCTAGAAACCATGCAGTGAAAACACAACATACAGAAATAAGGCTGAAACTGTACCACAACAGTTTAATTTGAACTTTTGCTGGAAATAATAATTCAGACTGCTATCCCATCTATTGTGAAGATTATGTCAGTGTTACATTTCTGTGCTACTGGCTCAATCCAGTACACAGTTAGCAACTCCAGATGCATTTCATGGCCTCCATTTTCAGCTGTCCCCAATCAGGTAAAATGTACGAATGACTACGTTCAATTTCCAACAGATAATGCAACAGATAATGCTACAATGTACAATCCCAAGGCCTACTTCTATGTTTTGGGTGGAATACCAGTTGTGGGTGATGCCATAGATAGCATCGACTTTACGTTGGTACCACCTCCTAACTCAGAGCAAATGTATCACAATAGGAATAATTTTCACTCTATCAATGTGCAAGTGGCTTGCATGCATGATATCTACATCACCAATGTGTGATTAAGCTTTCCAGGTTCCACTCATGATTCACTACTGCTACCCGACTGCTCCATATCACAACAAATGGCAGACCTTGCACTAAGAAGGGCATGGATTTTTGGTAAGCTTAGGTTGATGTAAATTGTTATAGGAAAGTCGTGCACTTCTAAACATAATTTCCCTTAAGTTTGGTTCTGTGATTATATTTTTCACTGGATGTGCTTATCCCAGATGTTACGCGGTTTTTAACACTTTCTGAGGAACCCATCAATGTCAAGGCAACTCCACTCCAATGAGGCCTGGAAGTAAATGCCTTTTTGTATGATCATCCCCCCACATTTTTGGACTAATGCTGCTGTTTTTTTATTTTTACTGAAATGCATTTGACCCTACTTCACAGGTCCCAGTGAATGAGCACTGACCCCTCAAAGTGTGTGTGCGATTGGCTAATACCTGATTGGCATATTTAACTTACCTGTAGGTCCCTACTGTATGGAACAAACTCTACATAGGGTTAGTAATTTAAGTGCCACAAGAGGACTGCAGCACTGCAGTCACAACTGAAATCAGGGCTTCAAGACAGTCATTGCAGCCTAGTCAGATAGCTCTTAAAATGCCAACTTGACCTGGCAAAATATAATTTTTGCCAAATTCAAACACAATTATATCATTCAACAAGATAAACAAGGGCAATCAATCAGAATATTTCATTAATGCAGAGATTGAATAACAAAGCAAATTAATTTCAGGGTAATAGCAGTGGTTTAAAATGCATTTCAGACTATAATTGGCTCCCGACAAACCTTTAAGGTAGATGCTAAATGGATATTTTAAAGTGCAAACAGTGATGGAGTATTAAAAGCGTTTAAAACAACCTTGAATTATGAGCATTGCATGTAAAATCATTCAATAGCAAAGCATTTAGATCAACATCCATCCATCCATCCAGCCACCAGACGTATTTGTGCCATACTAACACAACAACAAGGGGATACTGATTATACCTACCCCACCAATGTGTTTTTGCCTGGTATACAGACTAATACTTTTGATCAGTCCCGCTTTTCATTTGACTCAGACTCAACAACATTCAAAAGCCCCATCAAAATGTGCTTTTTCTTCAGTATGGTTTAAAAAAAAAATTGTATTCCCCCTTGGACTTATATCTGGCTGGCGCTTTTGTCCATTTTTTTGTTCATAATGATTGGATTTGTAGTAATGTTTTATCGTCGTTAATGGACATTATCTGACAGAGAAAAATTCAATTAGATTAATTGATGGAACTTTGGCACCTCACTCCTCATCACACATCATGAAGAGGGACCAGACTTTTGTTAACATCACAGCCTGGCCGGTGTTAGATGGGATTGTTTGGGATGCTGTCAAATTTCAAATCCATGGTCCCACAGAGATTATCAATGTCCCGAATGTACTTCGTGTTTCTATGGGCATGTAGTAAAACAAAACAAACGCTCTGATGATTGGGATGTTCAGGCCGTTGAGGCCCTTTTTGCTGCTTCAAAATATTATGATGCTAAGGATTTGTATTTAGATTCTCCTAGTTATGCAGAACTATTCTGCTATCAGCATTATGTCAATCATTTCCTGCACAAAGCAAATACATTTAGAAATGTAGTACATTTTACACAATGGGAACTTTGTCCTGCTTTTATTGGAGGTAGTTCAAAGACTCTACTGGACACATTTTCCTATTTTACTGATTTTGGTCAAGCTAATTCAGAGGCCTTTTATTTTAAAATGATTGCAAAGTCCCCTTCCAAAGTTTGACTTACCCACACTAAATTGCTTTATTCAAAGTCCTTTATGGATCAATTGGCTATAGGGGGCTATGAGCCATTGATCTTAAATCTGTTTGTTGTTCTAAATACTGGTAGGTACAAGGCACAGAGGCTTTACTTCGTGCATGTCTCATCCTGAACCACATGTTGTTTTTGAACTCTTCAGTTTCTCAAACAACTTGCCTTGGATTGGCTACTTCTAAAAAAAATGAATGCTCCCACCATTTCCGATCTATGCGCTTATCCCTGGTGGGGATATTATACGGACATGTCTATTGATGAATTGCTGCCCCTGGTTACTAATGCCTCCTTTAATATGTCCAGCTTTGATTCACAGGGTTGGTTATTATGGCAAAAAAGTTCAGATTCCTGCCAACATCGTTTTCTGGGTCTAGCTCCATGCTCCATGTAGGTTAGGGTGGAACCTCGTTTTGAAAGCTCCCATTCTGTTACTACCTATTCTGTCAGTAAACTGTGTCAAAATTGGCTCAAACATTCCACCTTAACATCAGTTAAACATCATTTGTCACAATTGACTGACGATGTTAATTTGAATGACTTTGTTAAAGACCTTGTAGGAGACAGGTCAAAAAGATGGATATATATGCTATTTACAACGAGGTCTGGAAATTTTCTTAAGTTGAAGCTGCTTCTATATTACGTGCTATAGATCAAACTAATTTAGAAAAAGTGCTTGCTGTCGTTGATAGTAGCATTAACACCCTTTCATCCCGAATTTACACATTAGACAATATTGTGTCATCTGCTGTTGATATTGTGCAAGATGAAGTGTCTGTTTTGTACCATGGTCAAAATCAATTATGTTCTATTATGCAGTTTGCATGGACTTTACAAAGTTTAAAATCTGGTAAAGTTCCTAGGCATTACATGAACACCTCTTCTCTAATTTTTCCGTTTAATTTGACTGACAAACAACAGTTCATGTCCATGAAAGATGCAACCTATTCCTTATTGCATATTGAAAAATTAGAACCTTTACCATTCTGTGTTGCTGAGTCCAATTCTGTTGTTTGGCTCATACATGGGTTTCCACTGTTTAAATTCCCTTTGTGTATAGAGAACTATGCCTAAGGCAGGTATGAACCGTTAGGCAGTGCCCTTCTCCATGAAGTTTGGTCTCTTCAATTTACATATTGATGCCTAAGGAAAGAGAAAGAGGTTTATTTAAATGGTGAAGAATGTACTTCCACTCCTGCTCACTCATTGGTTTGCAAGAATATACAATTGCACGACTCTTGTAACACGGAAGCCCCAAATTTAGCTTTCATTGTAAAGGGTAATCAAGTGCCGGCTATAACACCAACTTTCACGCTGCTAGCAGACAGTAGTTATTTACTTTTGAAAAATGAAGCTTGCTCTGGTATGCTGGCAGGAATTCCGTCCAATGTGACTGTTTCCCAACGTGTAGTTTGCTGCAAAAATGTGTTATTCCCACCCCGCATGGGAGACTAGACATCTTCATCTGGCCTTTGCTTCTGACCGTGAAAGCAGAGTTCAACAAGATGAGCAGAATAAGGACTTTATTGTCCCAGAGAGAAGTCGACCTTACTTCTTTCCGTGAAACATTTGTCCTTCTCGTGGCAAACACTCGCACTGAGGTGCATAAGCTTTTAAATACTGATCTCCCATTTCAATTTGGCACTTTGATTCACACAATATTCAAAGCCTCATCCACAAGTGGCCTGGCTCATTTTTTTAAAGTGTTGAGCTCCGGTCTTGTGACCTCATTCCAAACTATATTCAGTGTGATACTGGCCTTTTTCCATTCTATTTTCTCCAGCATCTTTGGTGGTTTACCGTTAATTCTCGCCTTAGCTGCCGGTGTCCTGCTGCTAATTTGCTTGCTAATAAATGACTGCACAACCTGTGCAACAGGACAGCCTGCTCAGGCTGCTGCACCTTCGCAACCAGATGCTTGAGTTCTATGGAACGTTACCTCTGGCCACGTTGAGTGTAGCCTATGGATTATCTTTCCGACTCTCGTACTTTAATTTCGTGCAACCTGTTTTACATTGCCTGGATTGTGATTTTGAATGGGCTTTGTATTTGTGCCTCACGAATAGGGTGTCTCCTGCCCTGGATTATGATCGACTAATGAGTCCCTAAGTGGCCCAAGAGCTGGATTGTTCTGATATCGGGATTATGGCCAAAGCAGCTACGCACGGGGTCCTAGGTAATTGAAATATGTATGCAGCGGCGCATGACTTCCTGGCACAAAGTTATCTCAAAGAACACGCAAGTAATCCTCTGATGGTACTAGAGGCTCCAGTGATCGAAGAACATGTATGTTCATTCTGGTTATTAAATTGGACGGATGGCTCATTTGCTGATGATAACAATAACCTCCTCTTTGAGGCTGTTGCAACATACTGTGCCTATACGCTGATGTATTGATTTGGCTCTTGTCCATCTACAATGCATAATTAACTTGAAATATTTTTTTTTATTTCAATTTTTTTGGAAGGCAGTATATCACTTTGTATTCGTTTTTTTGTTTTTTCTGAACTATTACAAATGTTTAATTCCAATTATTACATTTTGCAAAAATACATTTTGAAAAAATTATGAATTTGGTTCTGTCTTACTCAAACTTGAACTCTGCGTTTCTAAATGGTTTCACTTTTGGTTCGTGTTCCGATCAGGGGAGGGTGTATTGAGGGCAGGGTTCTACTTGCATACATTGCTAGGTTAGCATGAGCATTTTAGAAGTTAAACACCATTTTGTCACCTTTGCCTCTTTTTGCACAAAACACCGTAAGTAGCTGTTGTTGCAAGTTAAAATGCTTTATTTTTCTTCACACGAGAACGGTCTGTTTTCAACATCCCTAGACTTACACTGCGACCTTAGTCTGTACACTGAGTGCAGGAGTCGTCAAGGTTAAAAAACAATGTATGCTGTGATTCAGGTTGATCGGCCCACAGATCTAGACCTAACACGCACACAGCTGCACTCAACTGAAATCCTAGTGCTTTAATATTGCATTGCATGCACGATTCAGGCACTTGGAAGATTTTCATTTCCAGTGACAGAGAGCTTTGCTGATCCTGATGTGATTCACTTCTGCTGATCTTGGAGGTATGGGGTTCCCCATTTAAGCCTAAGAGACCTTCTATTATTATAAAACCTAGTTCCTAGCAGGGGAGGGTGGTACACAAGGTGCTATAGGACCTGTATCCACTATCATTGTAATATGATTTCTCCCTTTGTATTTTATGGAATTGTAACAATGCTGACTGTTTTATTTCTGATCATATGCCTGCTTATGTTAGCTAAAATACTGCATCTTAGAGCACGTAGTTCAAAATAAAAATTTTAAACTTTACTGTGTGTCTTATTACTCACGTACTTCAAAATAAACATTTTAAACTTTACTCTGTCTCTTATTACTCACGTTGTGGACTGGTATGAGAATAAAATGAAAGAATGTTCTTAATTTCCACCATTACTGATAGTACCCTATGTCGCATGTTCTGGGTTGTCTAATCATTGGTTGCCTCGCTCTAGGACGGAGAGCTAATGAGACACTGGTGCTAGTCGGATAGGGGTTCTGGGTACTGAGGTGAGTTTCTGGTCCACCACAATTCACTGAGGTCCTGGTTTCCTGTGCATAGTTCTGTGCATAAGAAGAATTCCTGGAAAACTGGCGTTAAGACGACCATATCGTTGGCATATGCTAATACCCTTGAGATGAGATTACTGGCTGGATTATCAAATACCCCTCCAATCGGCTTAAAATCGATCAATGTACAGAGCAAATAATAGGGGTGAGCAAGGGCGCCCTCCCAACTCCCCTGTGTGATGCTAATTTGGTTTGAGCTCTCACCCATTATCTGTATCCTGGCTTTGAGTGCCTGATATAAGGCCGTGACAGACCTAACTACTGAGTCCCTTCCATTTTAACACCTCCCACAAATAATCCCAAGAGACTCGGTCAAAGGCTTTTTTAGCATCTAAAAACACCAGGCCCAAAGACGATTTTGTTTTTTCAGCTACATCCAGCAGTGTTATTACTCAGCGTAGATGCCTCTGCCAGTCGGAACATCTTTAATCCATGGAGCATGTTTCATTTTGGATGTTAAAATACGACTGAAAAGTATTTGATGAATATTGGAATAGTTCACAAGCGTGCAAAAGATGTGAGTGCTGTATAATATTTATGGAAGCATTACTTATTTATATTGCATAAAGTAGATTCCATTTCCATCAGCATGTAGAAACGTTTGGTGCATTATGGGAGTTGATGTAATTTGAGGCAAATGAGGGTGGTCCATTACGCCACAGGTGGGGACGATGTTGCATTAAGAGGGGAGCTCACAGAGGGATGGGTGAAAGCCACGTTTATAATCAGGTGGTTGGAAAAAGAAAGGTTATTTCGCTCTTTGCTGGTGGAAGTGCGATGTTTGGTCGGTAGCAGGTAAGCAGATGAATGCTTCAGAACGTTGTGGAATGTGAGTCAGCGGAAAGATTAAGTTCACGGTGGAGGTGTTGTATACACAGGCTGGGATAGGTAGTTTCACAAGTATATGGGGAGCAATTCACTGAGGTATAATATATTTACTACTGGCTATGCAAAAGAGAACTTCCGCATAGAATTTGCCTACAGCTCACTGGAGAGTTACCTAAACAGTGTTAACATCGATAATAACGAGGCACATGAGATCATGGTTTGTTATTGGCGTATGGAGGTTTAGGCATATATTTTGTACTTTCAGTTACCCCAGAAGAAAGGCCCCAGAGGCCTGAAATGCATTGAGTCACAATAAAACTGCTTATTAATGGATTTGGCTTCAGTACGTGTTCTTGTCAAGGGGTTCGAATGGCCCTACATTAACATGAGAAACTTGGGAAATAGCGTTACCTGGTATATGGATGGAAATAGTGACGAATGTGAAAGCGGTAAACCGATATAAACAGGAGTAAAACAATGAAACAGTTAAGAAGTCAAACAATTACTGCAAATTCGATTGAACAATGCTGTGCCACAGGTTGGAGCCTGAAGGTGTTCCATTATGATGCTGTTCTGCCTGAAATAAAGCCATGCTGATGGGGGAGACCAAAGTTGCTATTACTTTATTTAGTCTTTTTGCCAGTATCTTTGCGTATATTTCCCATCTGCGTTTATACGAGGAAGTGATCTATACGACCCAGGGTTTAGTGGGGGCTTCCCATTTTTTTAAATTGACGATTTTATTTATTTATTTATTTATAAAATGAGTAATAACACTGCTGGATGTAGCTGAAAAAACTAAATCGTCTTTGGGCCTGGTGTTTTTAGATGCTAAAAAAGCCTTTGACCGAGTCTCTTGGGATTATCTGTGGGAGGTGTTAAAATGGAAGGGACTCAGTAGTTAGGTCTGTCACAGCCTTATATCAGGCACTCAAAGCCAGGATACAGATAATGGGTGAGAGCTCAAACCAAATTAGCATCACACAGGGGAGTTGGGAGGGCGCCCTTGCTCACCCCTATTATTCGCTCTGTACATTGATCGATTTCAGTGTCTTCCCAGGATTGTGGTGTTACCCCTTCATCCTGTCATTCAAACACTCAAATAGACTAAATATATTATTTTGATGAGTTCTGGGAGAAATACTGCATAAAGTTCCAATTGGATTTTATCCGGCCCAGCTGCTTTCCCCTTTACCATATCTTTTACTGTGGTCCCACATTCCACTGTAGATATGGTAGCTCCAAGAGTTGCCTTTCCTCTGGATCTAATGAGTGCCCCTTAATAATACTAAGGAAGTTGTAATAGGATTCTGGAAAAGAGATTGTATCTTCTGAATCTTCTGAATACAGATCAGAATTGTACTCACGGAATACCTCTACAATTTATGTAGGTACTTCTTTTTTTCCCTGTTTGCCCTTGATAGCCTCCATCCCCCTAGCAAACACCTTTAGCTTAATACGGTGTGCCAGAAGCAGGACCATGCTTTCTCTGTATTCGTAGCACTCTGCCCGGTGGTTTTGATATTTGGCAGCAACCTCTTTGCTATAATGTTCATTTATTTTTGCCTTGATTACACCTATTTTCTGACATACCCACTATGCTGCGTCACCAATTATCCCAGAAAGATCTGACTCATATCTCAAAAGTGTGTCATACAGTACCTGCTGCTGCTGTCTGCTTTGTTGTTGTTTAGCTAGGCTATAGCTCAATGTCTCTCCCCTTACTTCCGCTTTTGGGGAGTCCCATATAATCCCCAGGGTGGGCATATCCTTATTTATTTGAAGAAACCACTTCAGCCACTCCTGAATATGTTCCCTGTAATCTCTGTCCCTGAATAGCTTCCTATCAAACAACCAGGTACTAACTTATTTTTCAAGCCTGCTATTTCACATTCTAATATCCATGGATTAGGATCTAACATTGCCCTTGGGTGGCATTTGATTCCAATTTGCCCAGCTAAAGAGGCAGATACAAAAAAATAAATCGAGCCTACCCAACTTATTGTGGGGATATGAAAAGAAGTATAGCCCGAATCTGGATATTTCATCCCCTACCCCCCCCCAAACATCTGCCGGCCCATGATCACTGATCAATTGCTGAACTGCTTTAAAGACTAATGGTTTAGGACTCCTGTAAGGGTCTATTTTTCCCAAATTTCTTGTCATTTCTAGATGTAAATTAAACCCACAGAGAATAAGAGGGGCAGGCCATGTTGATAATTCCATATTGAGGGTGTGAAACAGTCCTGGCTCATCTAAATTAGGGCCGTAGAGAGAACAGACTGTGACTCTCCCGGTACCACTGTCGATATCTGCAATAGTCCATCACCCTACATTATCCATCTTAGTTCTTAGTTCTGATTACTGCCCCCACTGCTCGATTTGTCAATATAGCAACCCCTCTGGTAGGAGCCCGTTGCAATGTACAGTTTAGTAATGTATAACTCAACTCCTCTAGTACTTTCCTTCTCTCCCACGGGACATGGGGCTCCAGTAAGCATATTATAGCTGACCTCATAGCCTTAAAACAAATTGCCATTCTACTCCTTTTAGCTCTGTCATTCAAACCACAGGTTTGAATTTAACCCTGCATCAAAGGGTCCTCCGACCACCTTCCAGACTGTATAAACCGTATTCCAAAACATATTCAGCTCCCTGCATCGCAAATTGCAATGCAGCGCACGCTACAAAATTCATTTTATTTATTTAATTGTTTACTTACCTCCAATCATCCATATTCTGGTGTTTATTACCCCCCACCCTGCCCCTCCCCCGCAACGCCTTTCTGCCCCATGGAACTCCCTCCAGGGGCCCCGCTGCCCCCACCCCTCACTAAGGAAATTGGGCTTTGCTTTGTCCATAGATGGAGCTGGATCCCCCTCCCGCCACAGCTAAATACTAATTCCAAGATTTATTTTGCCAACTAGTTACCCACACATGTGTAAACACACAGGGCAGATTTACAAGCCCCTTGCGCCGCAATTGCGTCACTTTTCCCATCTTAAAAATGACGCAAAAGTGGTGCAAGGGGCTTGTAAAGCTGCCCCTTTATTTTTATTGCGCTCTCACCTTCCCCCTTTCTCTCTCTATACCCATTTTATGAATTCATTAATCCATTTCTTATATGCACCTACATCCAGAGTTATAGTGTAGCCATATCTTAATATAAAGTGCAAAAAAGAAAAGTGTGTAGTGCTTCTGAATACATCCATTTCAAATGTATTTAAAGGGAGTTTTTATTATATTTTCCGACGCAAAATGCTAAGTGCTTAGTGCTCAGATACTAAGTGACATGTGCTACTAAAGTGCATGTATTCTCACTTCACACTCCTCACTCCTTTACCCCCCTTTTCTTCCCACCCCTTTTTTTATTTCTTCCAGGAGACCCCTGCTTTTGCCACCTCTTGATACCTGTATTCAGCCTAATCCATCAAGAAACTCTTTTGCTTTGATCTCTGATGAGAAATAATGCATTTGGTCTCTTGAGATAACTTTAAGTTTTGTAGGGTTGAGTAAATATGCCTGTGCTCCCTTAGCCTGCATAGTCTGGATTAGTTGCCGAAGTCACTGCCGTCTCTCCACCGTAGCATGGCAGACGTCTGTCGGACAAACAAGAAACAGTCATTCACCACCCTCCTTCAATCTGGTCTTGCTTTATCAGAGATAGCCTGGCGTAAACGAAGTTACCAACATGTACCAGTATTGCTCTGGGCCTATTGTGTGCTGGTTCCTGCCGACGATGTTGTTTGAAGGGAAATCTGTGGGCCTTCTGAATCTTGCCTTCCCAGTTCCAGTCCTGCAATTCTGAAAAGGCCACTTTAAACAAGTTGACAATAAACGGCCGGACATCATCTTTATCTAAGCCCTCTGCAACTCCCAGGAGCCGAACGTTATTCCGCCTTAATCTATTTTCTAACGCTTCGAGTTTCCATTGAGTGTCTGCCAGGTGCACTGCATGACCTTCAACCTGCTTTTTCTTAGCTGTGGCTTCTGCTTCTAGAGTGGCCACTTGGCTCTCCACTTCTGTCATTCTGGTTGAGTGCTCCGTGCATGTCTTTGCCACTTTGTGAATAGCTACCTTTAGTTTCCTGTTAGCAGTTTGCATCCTTTGATTATCCAGCCTGGTCTTATCATGATGGGCCATTACCCCCTCATATATGGTCTCCAGTGTGATCTCCTCTAGCTGTATGACTGGTCTAACACTCCCCCATAACCGGGGTATTGCTGAGTAGTCCCACATAAGAATAGTGTCAGATCCTTCTCTCTTAGATGGGATACCGTATTTATTGAATTTTCCAGTTTCCCACCTACCTTCCTTTTCTGCACCTGATGCCCTAGAGCCACTCAGCGATCCAACATTCAGGTCATCTTGCAAATCTCGAGAAGTGTTCTATCACTTCTGACTCTGCCATATGGTCAGTTGACTTAGATCTAGAGGTTTTGGGAATCCTGGCTTAAGTTCCTCTCTCTTTTCTGACACTAGCGCCTTTAGGGGCCAAATCATCCACTTTCCAACTTGTAGCTTTCTGAAATCCATTGGTTATTTGAGTTTCATCATTAGGTGACTCTCCAATGTCTAACATTCCTGCTTCTCCTGAGACCAGCTTCTCCTCCAAATGTATGACTACAGGAGGGACAATTGCTTTGCCCCCCTCTATTGTTTCATTTCCAAGTCGATATTCACTGATGTGGGGCAGAGGCGAGGCAGGTACCCTCTTGATTATAGGTTCCTTAGTGCCCCTCCAATCCTGTAGCCTATCCTTCTCTAGGGTACCTTGCTGTGTGCCTCCTTCTGGGGGTTAGTCTAAAAACCCAGTAAGGGTTGTTACCTCCCCCTGGTCTGGTCTCTTGAAAGGGTTCACAACTTTATGCTAGGTTGGTCCCCACTGGTTCCAACTTCTATTTTTTCGGCCAACTACCCAACTCTGTCTTTCATAACAATAGATTTACTTTTCCCTGCTGTGGTTCCGGTGCTGCCCGCGCCCATTGCTCGTGGCGATTTTTGGGCCCAGCTTGTTGGCCAGTAGCTTGTCTCGCTCGTATTGCTGGCTGTGGGCCGTTTGTCAGTCTGCCGCCATGATACCAGTGATAAAATTTGGAGAACCCTCTGACCGCGGTGCACAAACCTGAATGCCACTGTGTGGCCGAGCTGCATCGCTTGCTAGGGGAAGGGCTTCTCTTCCGGCCTGCATGTCAACAGGAGAGTGAAGTGGGAAGATCCATATGGCTGTGGTTACACGGCCCCCATCATTGTGCCTTAGGGAGAATCGGCAAACTTCTTTGTGAAGCTGCTCTCTTGTTGTCAACAAAGGTCAGCGTTTTAGTGTTCTTGCTCAGTTGCTCTCCTTGTGCACCTCTGATACACAACACTCCCTGTTTCTACCACCCGTGTAATCCACCCGTGTAATCACATTAAATTGAGCTAGGGGTGTGGCTAGTGGGTGGGGTTGGGGGTGGAATTATACATGATACACGGACACTTCCATTGAGTTTTCATGCTGTCCTTGCATTGTCCTGGATAGTGGTCTCAAAATTTCCATATGTGCAGATTAACAACTAAACCCCTGAATAAGCCAAGCCATCAACAGTGCTTTTAGCACTTTCAGGCTAATAATCAATGTGCTCTAGGACGAGAGAGACTCTGGCACTTCCACCGGTTGCGCAATAGAACACAACATGTGAGAAATGTATCAATCCACACAAAATGTGTTAACTCGTTACACAAAATGGAGGTCAAAAACCAAATGTTCATGTTTCCTTGTTTTCTAATATTTGCAGCTTCTTAATATCATAATATTTCTAATGTTCCTACTTGGTTGCATTTGCCGCAACCCCTAAACATTAAAGGTTGCACACACACAAACAAGAACTCCACCCATTTATTTTCAAATACTTCCTGATTCTGTTCCTCTCAAACAACACACTCTGTTTTCCCATCTCTAAGCTCGAGATCCCGCCCGCACTCACCTCTCTCCCGTTTCTAGCAAATTCTGTCCCACTCTCATTACCCCAATTGTTACCTATAACTCTCTTTTATTGCTCTTTCTATTTCTAATCGGTTGTCTCCGCGCCTCTCTACCTCTTTCGATAGCCATCTGGATCTCTTCCATATCTCTGTCTGCGCTTACCCCTTCTTCCTCTCTACCTTTTCCTACTGTAAACTCTTTGTGCCTTCCCCCTCCCTCTTCACCATCACTCACCCCATTTTTCCTCCTCTCCCCTTGGCAGGAGGCCCATGGCCAGAGAGCTTGCAGTTGCATGCAGTGAGCACTGCAGGGTCCCGAGTATGTGCAGAGTACAGCAGGGTAGAGGTCAGGGGGAAGAACAATACTGGCCTCCAATGGGAAGGTCTGTTGTCCTCCCCAACCTCATCTGGGCTACAGGGAGGTGGGGGAGTATTCTGGGATATTTATATAGAAACACAGCCTTCTAGTATTGGATGTTTCATAAGGGCTAGTTACTTTTAAATATTTTGTTTTAGTCAAACAAGAAAATTCCCTCATGAGGGGAATGAGATGGGACACATGCCAAACCACTAACTCCGGATGTTATGTTACAGAATTTGTCGCTGTGGGAGATAATAGATTCTCATGGAAATGTTGCAGTGGGGGTTAGCGGGGGAAGGGGAGGACAGCAATCACTCCTTTATGCGGATGCCCGTGGATCACGCAGTGGCCCACCTAAAAGGGTGGCCACCTTAGTGCCACTTAGGCATACTACACCCCCTCTGGTCTTGGGACAGTGGGAGTAGTCCCACCGCAGGACTAGCGGGCCACATCATTTCTGGTGCACTGAGGGTGGGGGAAGGTATTTATACCTGCCCGCACCTTTCAGGCACCCTCTTTGCTGTTAGACACGCCGTCTGGGGGTTGCGTCGCGGATTGCCGGGCAGGAGCTCTGATGGAGTTAGGAAAGTTGTTTGTCAGTCGGCCGGATATATCCCCCCACCTCTTTGTGTCCCCTGTCGCTTGCGACATGCGAGGAAGCTGCACTGTGGCTCAGGTCGGGCCGATGAGATGATGATGGCAATGATTCTGAGCTTCTGAATTCTGGACACCCACCAAGATATGCGTGCAAGGTCCGCTGGGCTTGTTTCCGGTCCAGGGAAGACATGGCTTGGCAGTTCGGGCTGTGTTGTTCCAATGAGGCACAGGGTCAGTCTGATTTGCATATGGCCATGTCTGAACTGGGGTGGTGGAGTGAGCTAAAGAATGATGATGGATTAAACCCAGATCAGTTGACTGCGGGTGAGTGTTTGATTTGTTCAAATGCTCCGTACATCATCCCTTTTGGTATCCCCAAGGTCCGCTGGTGGCGTTTTGTTATGGGGCTGGGAGAGAGTGTTTTGACCGTCCTTAATCTCATGCTGCATGGCTAGGGGGGTTTTACAGTCACTAGGTACACCTGGCGTGTCCCATTCGCACGACATCCACACAGGAGGTATTCCCAGGGGCCGCGCGAGCCCTGGGGTGTGGCTATATTGTTGGCCTACCGGGTCGCTATTGTGGGGTCAGTGTGCTCATACTCCCTCCCCCACACCTTCTAGGCCTAATACCGGCAGTCTCTGGCCCTTCGGCAGTCTTTCAGGAGTAGCACGGCTGGTCAATCGCTAAAAATGTCTAGTGAGTGGGTTCAATTATCGTAAAGGGAAAAAACGGTGTCTAAGGTACTGCACTTAGGATGTTGGTGCGCTTATGGGTCCGGTCGTTGTGGAGATGCGGGCACATCCTTTCCTGGTAGGGCCTGGGGTTGAGCTAAGTGTCGGATTAGCGAGCTGTACCAGACCATGGGGTGACGTGGCCCAAGGTGTGCGGCGGAGGCTTAGAAGTGAAATGGGTGGGGCTGTCCTGCATAACGGGACTTGGATTGTTGTGGGAGTAGTCAGGGCCTCTCCCCTGGCCATGGCTCATCACGCCCCAGATACTTGCGGCAATTCTGGGGTGGCAGTTAGAATCGATCGGGTGCGCAGCTTTGCACTCGACTGCTGGTCAAGTGAAAGTGGGCCGAAAGATGGACCGGGGATGCCTGTGCACCACCCCAGCAGCTCGGCAAGGCTGGGGCTGTTCAATGTATAATTGGTGCTCGACTTCGCACACGGCCACTGGTCAGCACACACTGCCAGAGAGTGTGGGCTCTAGAGAGTACAGGCGGGCACTCCAATAGTGGATGGCAGGCAAGGCACACCGCCGCCTCATTGGTTCCCCAGCCAGTAGCTGCACTACGGTCATGTGGCTCCACCGGGATCTTTTCTGGAAGTGGGTGGATGATCCAGGGGAGGCTGTGAGCTGCTGTGCCCGGTGGGCTCCTCTCCTAATGAGGGGAGACAGCCTTCTCAGCATTTAAGCGCACATCTTCTACTGCGCGACCAAGCACCGAACTCCGGGGGGGGAGCCTGCATGACCCAAGGCTGGCGGGTGTGTGACCCGCCATACCAAGCATCCGGGCCAGAAGAAGCTCTACCACGAGCTTGCGAGTAGCTGCCTGAGGTGCTGATTATGGATACTGTTAACAATGGGATCTCTGGTTGGCTGAGGCTTGCGCTAAAGCAAAGCAGAGACCACTCTAGTCAGGGCAAGGCAGTTACACACCAACGATAATCCCTGCTCACCCCCTTGATAGCTTGGCACGAGCAGACAGGCTTATCCCGGAGGCATTGTAAGTTAAGCATTTGCGCACGCACCCACCAGCAACAACATCCCATGCCCCCCACAAAAGGAACTCCACACAAGGTTATATGAAAAATAACCTTTGTATTCTCAAAACACATTAGAATAGTAAACACATCATGTACACTATGCCATCTGGCACGGGACAATATTTCCAAGGGATTATGTACACAGGACAGGGCCACATGGGCCACTGTCAAAATTAGCACTTGGTACAGAAATAGTAAAATAGATAACTTGGTAAAAGTAAAATAGGTCATGAAAAATACAACCAGTAAACACTGGTTATCAAAAAAGTACAAATGTCAATAAGGAATGTCCAAGAATTGTTTTGTCTTGTTTTGTATCTTCTGTAACTTAAGAAAAGTCTCCGTTTGCAAGTTGAGAAAGACTTTTCTTTCCCAGGGGAGGACGCTACCTCTTGCTCGGCACAGAAGCCGATTACCTCGACGAGGATACAGAACTCGAGGAAACAAGATGTATGGTCTGTGCACATTGGACACAGCAAGCACGCCCTGATGAATTTCTTATGAACGAAACGCGTTGGCTGGTTTAAAGAAAAGTGAATAAAGAAGATACAAAACAAAACAAAACAATTCTTGGACATTCCTTATTGACATTTGTACTTTTTTGATTTCTGGTGGTGCAACCCATAGCGGGTGGAAAGTTTATTGTTCTTGTCAACAATTGCCCCTTGGGAGCAACAGGGGCATTGGGAGTGCACACCATAGTAGCTAAAAGCTCGGCATAGGACATACAACCAAGACGGGTAGGCCCAAGGCCAGTAGAGAGGTGCGGCACACCCAAATTTGATTTTGTGTGTTGAGTTGCTCAGGAATCGGGTTATATACAGTATCCCACAAGTCTAACTACATTGGACCCTAACCACCTAAGTAAAAATTACACTAGGAGCGTAAATCAAACAGGGAAGTATACTCTCCCTAACACAAACCTAAACAGGTAAAACAACCTCCTATGCATAAACCATATCTAGAGGTATCAAACAGGGTGCGCAAAACATACTATACACAATACATTTCCTAGCACCCAAAAAGCATTAGCATATAAATCATAATAGCACATAAATCACATTAGGGTCTGCGCCCTATAAATGTAACAATCCCCCCAGGCCAACTGGCCATCTCAAATAAGGGGGGCTCAAATGCCCTATGTCCATAGAGTAAGGGCTGCTGCCTAGGCAGCGAAAGTCAAGGTTGCGCCACTGTGCCAAAACCTAAACGTGGCAGCTGCCCACTACTTGCTGGGCAGCTGAGAACAAGAACTGGAGGCCTAAACGCTGCAGCTGGCACTTAGTGCTACGCAGCTGGGGAAGGCCAAGGTAGGGGTGAAGGAGTGTATCTCACTCCTGATTCACAAAGACAGGTCCCCTGAAAGAGAATACCTAAACGGTGCAGCTGCCCACTACTTGCTGGGCAGCTGTGAATCTCTGCAAAACTGCGGCATGGGCTCTCACTGGCCCTTAGAATAACAATGCGCCCAAATGTTGGAGCCATCTAGTCTTTAGACATCAACATGTTGCACTCAAAACACTGTGGAGCGCTAGAGCCACACGGGTCTCAGTAAAATAAACAAGGGACCCCTGTGAGTCATCTGGCTCCCAAAATAACTGGGGCCTCGGAGCCACGGGGCTCTGTGGGGCAGGATACTGCCCCTGGCCCCCTCTGGAGATAATGAGGAAATTATGGGCCATAAAGCATGGGCCCCTCTAGGGGCCACTCTGACTCTAGAAATGACTTCACCTTGGGCTCCACTGGTTCTGTCCAATAAAAGCATGGCCCCCCCTGGGCCTTCCCAACAATAAGGGCCTCACGGTGGAGCGGCCCGCTGCCAAACGGGGCTGCTTGGATACTGCCTCTCTCCCCCCCCCCCCCCGGACACCCTTGTGAAACTCACCGGAGGGGGGATGGAAGCAGGACTCTGATCGCAGTCAGCGCGGCCTGCGCGGGACTCTCCCTTCAACTCGGGAGCCCCGCCGACCGGTGACAGCGCTTCTCTCTCTCTCTGCTGGCGGCCCCGGGGCTCTCCACAACTCATGGGAGCCCCGGGCCGTGGGAGGTCATCTCTCGGCTGGCTTCTTGTTTTCTCGCTGCGGCGGGGGCGGAACGTCCTCTTGAAAACCGGAAGTCCCTCCCGCCATCAGGCACCACGGTGCCTGACTTCCGGCTTCACCACGGCTGCGGCAGTATCTCTTTTAGGGGTACAATGAGGGGTAGGCTCCCTCGATCAGCCCAACAAAGTTAGGAGCGGGGTGGAAACCCGCTTCGAATCAAAACAGGAATCCTGGGCAAAATGCAGGGTAGGCACCTGCCTGCAAACATCGAAATAAGAGGGGTGGGCACCCGCTCTGCCATCAGCAAATGCAGCAATGAGGGGTAGGTTCCCTAAATAACAGGGAAATTTAAAAAAAAAGCGCTTCCCAGGTGCCAAGGGCAAAAGAAAACTCAGTTCAACAGGGTAACTGGAGCAACCAGGGTCCCAAGAAGTCCTGGACAGCAAAGATGGAGCAAGCAGCTCCCAACAAGGAAATCCTCCATCATCAAGGGGCTGGGCATGGCCCAGGGAGGCAAGCCTTCCCCTGGACCCCAGCAGCAGCACGCCCCTGGTAGATTCGAGTACAGGACAAGAACATTTTCATGGGGTCACAGCCCCTTTTTTATACATAGAAATCCTTTGTTTCCAAAGGTGCAGGCAAGGAGCAAACCAGATGCAACTGGTTCTGGAGCACTTTGTTTTGCTCAGCCCCTCTGCCTATTCACAGGATGGGTCAGGGACATCAGACACACCACAGGGGGTGGATCCGGCATTGTGGAGGGAAGGCCAGCCCTATTCAGGTCCCAGGTGCACTCCTCCCTCCCATCAACATGCAGATCTCTCTATTCACCACCGGGGCAGACCCATCCTGACTCCTGGAGCCAGGCACACCAGCCAGCTCCAGCCAATCACAAGCCAGAAAGTCAATTCACATGTACTGCACAGACATACTGTTAGACCCGTCTACCTCTGAGAGTCCCCTCACCACTATGATTTCTTTTGTTCCCCTGTACCTCCCAAAATGTGTCGCTTTTCTTTGTCTACCAGGACTTTTGTGTGCTGTTTCATGGGGCTAGATGTTCCTTGATGCCCAGTTGTTCACAAGGTTTTTGGCACCTATTTACAAGGCACCTGGCGAAACCTGTGACATTATAGACTGGGATTGGCAACCTGTATGAATGGCCTCAAAATGGTGGCCATCCTTTTTCCTCATGAGAGTGACTCCCCTTGGAGCCTCCATGAACCTTGACCTTTCAAGGTTTTGGCGCCCTTTTACTTGGCGCGCGTTCCTGACAGGAATTTCTTTATTTCCCTCAGGTACACAAAATGGCTGCTCTAGAACCCCAGTAGGGTGGCTGTTAGGGTCCCAAATACCTCTCAGAAGTGCCATGTCATTGGCCTAGCCCAAAGAAGGTTTCTAGAACTTACTGGCACGAGCCAGCACCTCAGGGCACCGGCTATATAAGGTCCAGTCCCTGGCGGCCATTTTAGATGACCAGAAGACTAGATAGGATAATGATGTTCCAGGTCTAGGTGAAGAAGGAGATTCCAGACTTGACAACAGATTGACACCTGCCCTGTTGACCCCTGAGGCGGCTGGTAGCGCGGGCAGTAGAGCAGCAAGGGTCACTGGCGTTGATCCTGACTGGCGTTCCAGTTAGCCGTGTGTGCGGTGACCTCGCGCCTACAGCGCCTGCCCAGCGAGTGCCTCGTTACCCCCAAGAGACTGTGGCCGTTTTCGTGTGCCTCCCCTCCCCCCCGGTGGTGAATCACGATAGATTCGGGTCGCGAGGCGAGAGCAAGCTCGCCGCGACCGCGAGCGTCTTCTGTGACCCTTTGTGACAGGCGCCTCCAGCGAGGAGCTCGGACGTCTCCGAGCCCCACCGGCGTAGAGTGCTTCCTGCGCAGACGGAGGTGAGGTGGTGCGCCGGGCGGGGAAAGGCCGGCCTTCGTTGGGCGGGACTACTGTCTCTGCCCCTCCCCAGTGAATCGGTGGCTGTAGCTGTGGGCGGGAACCATCCCTGTATGAGGAAGTCGGAGGGAGGTCCGTGGAGCCCCTGAGAACCCGTCGCTGGCGTGAGAAGTGCTGAGCCTGACAGAATCGCTTTTCGATTGCAGCCGATGTGAGGTGGGCCCGTTTCTTCAGGTGGGAAGTGGTGATATAAAGGAACTGTGAACCGGCATTTATTTGACTGAGCGCGAAGATTGTGTGACCTCTTTGGCAGCCCCGTTCGTTAGTCTAAAGACTTTGAACTGGTGCCGCCTGAGTGCTAGCAGTGGTAAACCCCCTAGGCGCGCTTAGACCCC
Source organism: Lissotriton vulgaris (assembly GCF_964263255.1). NCBI lineage: Eukaryota > Metazoa > Chordata > Amphibia > Caudata > Salamandridae > Lissotriton > Lissotriton vulgaris. The sequence goes on along the minus strand of NW_028247755.1, from coordinate 321,792 downwards.
ACCGGCAAACGAAGATCTCAACCCGGTGGCAGCCGAGTGTAAATGAAGTGTTCACTGTCTTTCCTTGCCTTTTAGATACACACACATAACCCCGTGTGATTCTTAAAGAGTCCCAACACTCCTTTTGTGCCCAGAGAAGCCTGTGTACATTATTGGTGAAATCGTCATAAACTGTAAGAGTTATCTTTCCATCCTGAAACGTATTTGCAAATGTAATGTTCCTGAAGTATTTAATTGGTGGCAGCGATACCAGAATGAACATGTGGTTGTTTATTTAAATGAACCAGTATTTATTCTGCTAATCAGAAAGTGATATTTATTCTATTTATTGAAGATATTTATTCCCGATATTTATTCTATTTATTGATGATATTTATTCCTGATCTTATTTATTGTATTTATTCCAAAATCGAAACCCAGCAAATTGTGGCCAAAAGAAATGTATATGTGCTTTCCTAATTGATCCCTATTCATGACAGAGAATTTTTTATATAAAGGAATCGTATTTTTCTACAACAGTGGTGTGGTGTCCTTCTTTTTGTTGGTTGTACAAGGAGATATTATTGGGTCAAAGCCGGCTTAACACGATAACCTTCACTTGCCTTCACACTTGAGCCAAGCTACCCCCTTTGTGCTGGGCTTGCCCATCGCAGGTCCAACATAAAATTGGTGCTCAGCGGGTGGGATTACGAGCCGTGCTTGTTTTGGACCCCATAATAATTCAGTGTGCGCCACAGGTACACACCCGGAGTTTTCTCCCAGCGGCCCTCCAATTCAATATTTTGCTTTTTCCAAATTCTCTTCTGGAGGTGGGTGGAGGTGACCCTCAGAGTTCCTATCCTTGTAACCTACTTCGAGGTGGTTGTCCACACTTTTCACTGACAAGATGGAATTCGATATGTCAGAGCTGGAGACCTTTACTGTGGCGCAGCTCAAGGAGTTCTGTCAGGAAAGGGGAGTGTTCGTTAGGCGAGGGGCCAAAAGAGTGGAGCTCCGTATTAGTCTGCGAGCCTGGGTGGAAGCGCATCTGGAGGAAACGGTGGAGGAGGAGGAGTCAGACAGGGGTACTGTCGTTGAGAGGACTGCGGAATGTCCCCTGGGGGGGGGTGAGATGATAATCAGCCCCAAGGTCGCCTCACGTAGGGCAGCAGTGCATCAACAGGAGGGTTGTCAGAGACCGAGTTAGCTGACAGGAGAGAGGAAAGATAATTGAAGTGGGAGTTAGCCAAGCTGGAGATGGAAGGGAAGATGATGGAACACAAGCTCAAGCTACGAGAGCTCGACCTCAGGGCCCATAACATCACTCCGGAGGGTGTCGAGTCTGAGGAATTTGCCAGGGAGCTCAGGCCTCACTTACCCAAGGACGTGGTCGCCAGTTATACCACTGGAGATGACATAGCTAAGTGGCTGGCAGCCTATGAGGTCTCCTTAAGAGCCCATGGGATCCATGAGAAGCATTGGGGTGGTGGATTGTAACGCTACATGCCTCCGACAGGTAGGGATGCCCTATTGGCCCTAGACTGGGAGGATCAGGTAGACTACCCCGCCATGAAGGTGGCGCTCATCAGGAAGTTTGGGTTGACCCCAGAGAAATACCGGCAGAGGTTTAGGGGCAGCCACAAACTGAGCTCACAGAATTGGGTTGACATCCTGGATTATGCCAAGAAAGCCCTGGATGGGTGGGTCTAAGGTAGTGAGGTGGAAGACTATCGAGGGTTGTACAATCTCATACTCAAGGAACATCTACTCGAGAAATGTCTTCCTGAGCTGAGGCAGCACCTGGTAGACAGCAAACTTACTTGCCCCCGTAAGCTTGCTGAGGAGGCGGACATTTGGGTAAGTACCCGAGTGTCCACGAAGGGGACGGGAGGAGATTCTCAGAAGTCCGTACAGGGCGCTCCCCAGAAGAAAGAGGGGGGAGATAATAAGAAACAGGAGTTCTCCAAAGGCCCCCAAAATAACTTTAAGGGGAAAAGTTTCTTCTCCAACTCTAAGGCTAGCCCGCAAAAGAACCCTAATCCTGGCCAGAGTCAGCAGCCAAGGGTTGTCCATTGCTTTGAGTGTGGTGGTGTTGGACATTATAAGGGAGACGCGAAATGCCCTAAGAGACCACCCCCTCCCATTGGAGGAAAGGCCCCGGGAGTTGCTAGTGTAGTGCTCGGGGAGGAGATGCCCTTAGTTAAGGGGAGGGAGTGGGCGGGTGTCACCTTAGTGTCCCTGGGTGATCGGGAGATGGTTCCAAAGATCCAGGTGCCCCCAAATACTACCAAGTATGGGCAATGGGTCACCATCAATGGCCATAGAGGGGAAGCTCTGAGAGATACAGGAGCCAGTATGACTATAGTCAGGAGTCATCTGGTGTCCTCAGAGCAGGTGAGTCCAGGCGTACTTCATCCAGCCGCGATGGCTGATGGCAGAATGAGCCACTATCCAGTGGCTGAGGTTCCCCTTGAGTGGGAAGGGGTTGCAGGTTCACTTCAAGTTGCCGTAAGCCCCGCCGTGCCAGTCGATTGTCTGCTGGGCAATGATATGGAGCACAATGCTTGGAAGGAGGTGGAATACCGGACTCATTCTGAGATGCTGGGTACACCTGATTGGGCCTGTGTGAGTACCAGGTCGGCGACTGCTCGGGAGGAGAAGTCACGTGGGTTGGAGCCTGGAACAATGGCCCACCCAGCTGCCGATGAGGGAGCATCTTGAGGACAGGAGGAGCCTGCCTCGATGTCCGTGCCCCGTGAGACGGATAGGCCATCGTAGGAGATGGATCTGGAGTCCACGGAGGAGGACACGGTTCCGTTGGAGGATCTGCCTATCCCCGCTGAGTGGCGAGTGGAGGGGGGACCATCCAGGGAGGAACTGAGCAAGGGACAGAGGGAATGTCCCACCCTCGAGAGTCTGAGGCAACAGGCTGAAGCCCAGGCAGTAGGTAATGAGTCTGGGAACTACCGTGTTTACTGGGAGGATGGTCTCCTCTACAGTGAGCCCAGGGCGCCAGTGCACGGACTGTCATGGGCCCTGGTAGTCCCACAGTGTTACCGAGCCTTCCTATTAGAGTTGGCTCACGAGATTCCCTTGGCAGGACACCTGGGACAGGACAAGACCTTAGCACGGCTTGTCCCCCACTTTTATTGGCCTCAAATGAGGGTGGCATCCGACACATACTGTCGGTCGTGTGTGTCATGCCAAGCCAGTGGGAAAACAGGGATGAAGCTGAAGGCTCCCCTGGAACCACTTCCCGTCGTTGGCACCCCCTTTGAATGGGTGGGCATCGACATTGCTGGGCCCCTAGATCCACCGACATCATCTGGTCACAGGTTTATCCTGGTACTGGTGGATCATGCCACAAGGTATCCGGAGGCCATTCTTCTGAGAACCATTACTGCACCGGTAGTGGCGAAGGCCCTGATGGGGATCTTTACCCGAGTGGGATTCCCTTAAGAAGTTGTGTCTGACAGGGGGACCAACTTCATGTCAGCGTACATGCGGGCAATGTGGAAGGAGTGTGGACTGACCTACCGGTTTACCACTCCTTATCACCCACAGGCCAATGGCCTTGTGGAAAGGTTCAACAAAACCTTGAAGGGTATGATCAGAAGTCTACCCGAAAGCCTGCGGAGGAAATGGGATGTCCTCCTACCCTGTTTGCTCTTTTCTTACAGGGAAGTGCCACAGAAGGGAGTGGGCTTTAGCCCCTTTGAGCTTTTGTACGGGCACCCTGTACGTGGACCTCTCAACCTGGTGAGGGACTCCTGGGAAAAGTCTCCTCTGAAAGTTCCCCGGGACGTGGTGAGCTACATGTTGGCCTTCTGGAGCCAAATGGCTAAGTTGTGGAAGCAAGCTTCTGACAACTTGGAAGCCAGCCAGTCTGTGATGAAAGCGTGGTATGACCACAATGCTCACCCGGTGGAGCTGGAGCCTGGTCAGAAGGTGTGGGTGATGGAGCCTAAGGGGGGGGTGCCCTCCAGGACCGTTTGACAGGCCCCTATGAGGTGTTGGAGAATATGGGCAAGGCTACCTACTTGGTGGACGTGAAGACCCCTCGACACCCACATCGGGTGTTACATGCCAACCGCCTCAAGCCCCACTACGAGAGGCCCGAAGTCATGTTGGTTATGGTGACTGACGGATCAGAGGAAGAGGACACAGAGCCTCTCCCTGACCTTTTTGCATCTCAAGAAAAGAATGGGTCGGTGGAGGGAGTGAAACTTTCGCCATCCCTGACTCCTGAGCAGCAGGAGGAATGTCGCCAGGTCTTGGGGTCATTCGCTCCTCTGTTCTCTCTTGTCCCGGGTAAGACCCACCTGTGTACCCATGATGTGGACAAAGGAGACAGCCCACCTGTGAAGTCCAAGTGTTACCGGCTGTCTGACAAGGTGAAGGCCAGCATTCGAAGTGAAGTAGCTAAGATGCTGGAGCTAGGAGTCATCGAATCTTCAAGTAGCCCATGGTCTTGCCCGGTGGATTTGGTGCCCAAAGCTGCTCCACCTGGCGCCACACCAGAATTGCGATTCTGTGTGGATTACCGAGGACTAAATTCGGTAACCAAAACGGATGCTCATCCGATCCCTTGGTCGGATGAACTGATTGACCGGTTGGGAGCTGCCCAATATCTCAGTACCATTGACCTCACTGCAGGGTACGGGCAGATTCCCATGACTGATTGAGCCAAGGAAAGGTCAGCCTTCTCCACGCCTGATGGACACTACCAGTTTTGCGTCATGCCCTTCGGGCTCAAGAACGCTCATGCCACTTTTCAGCGGTTGGTGAACACGATCCTCACCGGGATGGAGTCCTTCTCTGCTGCCTACTTGGATGACATAGCTGTCTTCAGTAGCAGTTGGGAGGATCACTCGCAGCACTTGCAAGCTATTCCCCAAGCCCTGGAAAGGGCTGGCTAGATGATCAAGGCCAGCAAATGTCAGATTGGACAGGGGTCGGTAGTGTACTTCTGTCACTTGGTGGGCAGGGGAAAGGTGCAGCCCCTTCAGGCGAAGATTGAGGCAATCATGGCCTGGAAACCCCCCAAGACCCAGACTGAGGTCCGAGCCTTCCTGGGCCTCACAGGTTATTACAGACGGATCGTGAAGAGTTATGGCACTATCGTGGCACCCCTTACTGAACTCACGGCCAAGAAGCAACCCAGGAGAGTCATCTGGACAGAGGCTTGTCAGCGAGCCTTCGACACTCTGAAACAAGCATTGTGTAACGCTCCCGTCTTGAAGGCTCCAGACTTCACGAAGGAATTCATTGTCCAGACAGATGCATCCGACATTGGCATTAGGGCGGTGTTATCGCAACTCAATGAAGAGGGTCTGGACGTGGTCTTTCGTCACGGAGACTGCTTCCCCGAGAACAGAGGTGGAGTACCATTGAGCGGGAAGCCTTTGCGGTGGTCTGGGCACTGAAGAAGCTGCTTCTATACTTGTTTGGTTCACACTTCCTTGTTCAGACAGACCACCGACCCCTTCGCTGGCTCATGCAGATGAAGGGGGAAAACCCCAAACTGTTGAGGTGGTCTATCTCCCTACAGGAAAAGGACTTTCGGGTGGAACACCGACCCGGAGATGACCACGCCAATGCAGACGGTCTCTCCAGGTATTTCCGCCTTAGTGTTGAGAACTCCCAAGGGTTTGGGTAGCTCTCCCCACTTTCAGCTGGGGGGGGGGGGGGGGACTGGAGGACGCGTGTTAGACCCGTCTGCTTCTGAGAGTCCCCTCACCACTATGATTTTTTTTGTTCCCCTGTACCTCCCAAAATTTGTCGCTTTTCTTTGTCTACCAGGACTTTTGTGTGCTGTTTCATGGGGCTAGATGTTCCTTGACGCCCAGTTGTTCACAAGGTTTTTGGCACCTATTTACAAGGCACCTGGCGAAACCTGTGACATTATAGACTGGGATTGGCAACCTGTATGAATGGCCTCAAAATGGTGGCCATCCTTTTTCCTCATGTGAGTGACTCCCCTTGGAGCCTCCATGAACCTTGACCTTTCAAGGTTTTGGCGCCCTTTTACTTGGCGCGCATTCCTGACAGGAACTTCTTTATTTCCCTCAGGTACACAAAATGGCTGCTCTAGAACCCCAGTATGGTGGCTGTTAGGGTCCCAAATACCTCTCAGAAGTGCCATGTCATTGGCCTAAGCCCAAAGAAGGTTCTAGAACTTACTGGCACGAGCCAGCACCTCAGGGCACTGGCTATATAAGGTCCAGTCCCTGGCGGCCATTTTAGATGACCAGAAGACTAGATTGGATAATGATGTTCCAGATCTAGGTGAAGAAGGAGATTCCAGACTTGACAACAGATTGACACCTGCCCTGTTGACCCCTGAGGCGGCTGGTAGCGCGGGCAGTAGAGCAGCAAGGGTCACTGGCGTGGATCCTGACTGGCGTTCCAGTTAGCCGTGTGTGTGGTGACCTCGCGCCTACAGCCCCTGCCCAGCGAGTGCCTCGTTACCCCCAAGAGACTGTGGCCGTTTTCGTGTGCCTCCCCGCCCCCCGGTGGTGAATCACGATAGACTTGGGTCGCGAGGCGAGAGCAAGCTCGCCGCGACCGAGAGCGTCTTCTGTGCCCCTTTGTGACAGGCGCCTCCAGCGAGGAGCGAGGACGTCTCCGAGCCCCACCGGCGTAGAGTGCTTCCTGCGCAGACTGAGGTGAGGTGGTGCGCCGGGGCGGGGAAAGGCCGGCCTTCGTTGGGCGGGACTACTGTCTCTGCCCCTCCCCAGTGAATCGGCGGCTGTAGCTGTGGGCGGGAACGATCCCTGTATGAGTAAGTCGGAGGGAGGTCCGTGGAGCCCCTGAGAACCCGTCGCTGGCGTGAGAAGTGCTGAGCCCGACTGAATCGCTTTTCGATTGCAGCCGATGTGAGGTGGGCCCGTTTCTTCAGGTGGGAAGCGGTGATATAAAGGAACTGTGAACCAGCATTTATTTGACTGAGCGCGAAGATTGTGTAACCTCTTCGGCAGCCCCGTTCGTCAGTCTAAAGACTTTGAACTGGTGCCGCCTGAGTGCTAGCAGTGGTAAACCCCCTAGGCGCGCTTAGACCCCACCGGCAAACGGAGATCTCAACCCGGTGGCAGCCAAGTGTAAATGAAGTGTTCACTGTCTTTCCTTGCCTTTTACATACACGCGCATAACCCTGTGTGATTCTTAAAGAGTCCCAACACTCCTTTTTTGCCCAGAGAAGCCTGTGTACATTATTGGTGAAATCGTCATAAACTGTAAGAGTTATCTTTCCATCCTGAAACGTATTTGCAAATGTAATGTTCCTGAAGTATTTAATTGGTGGCAGCGATACCAGAATGAACATGTGGTTGTTTATTTAAATGAACCAGTATTTATTCTGCTAATCAGAAAGTGATATTTATTCTATTTATTGAAGATATTTATTCCCGATATTTATTCTATTTATTGATGATATTTATTCCTGATCTTATTCATTGTATTTATTCCAAAATCGAAACCCAGCAAATTGTGGCCAAAAGAAATGTATATGTGCTTTCCTAATTGATCCCTATTCACGACAGAGAATTTTTTATAAAAAGGAATCGTATTTTTCTACAACAGTGGTGTGGTGTCCTTCTTTTTGGTGGTTGTACAAGGAGATATTATTGGGTCAAAGCCGGCTTAACACGATAGCCTTCACTTGCCTTGACACTTGAGCCAAGCTTCCCCCTTTGTGCTGGGCTTGCCCATCGCAGGTCCAACATAAAATTGGTGCTCAGCGGGTGGGATTACGAGCCGTGCTTGTTTTAGACCCCTTAATAATTCAGTGTGCGCCACAGGTACACACCCGGAGTTTTCTCCCAGCGGCCCTCCAATTCAATATTTTGCTTTTTCCAAATTCTCTTCTGGAAGTGGGTGGAGGTGACCCTCAGAGTTCCTATCCTTGTAACCTACTTCGAGGTGGTTGTCCACACTTTTCACTGACAAGATGGAATTCGATATGTCAGAGCTGGAGACCTATACTGTGGCGCAGGTCAAGGAGTTCTGTCAGGAAAGGGAAGTGTTCGTTAGGCGAGGGGCCAAAAGAGAGGAGCTCCATATTAGTCTGCGAGCCTGGGTGGAAGCGCATCCGGAGGAAACGGTAGAGGAGGAGGAGTCAGACGGGGTACTGTCGTTGAGAGGAATGCGGAATGTCCCCTGGGGGTGGGTGAGATGATAATCAGCCCCAAGGTTGCCTCACGGGAGGGCAGCAGTGCATCAACAGGAGGGTTGTCAGAGACCGAGTTAGCTGACAGGAGAGAGGAAAGACAATTGAGGTGGAAGATAGCCAAGCTGGAGATGGAAGGGAAGATGATGGAACACAAGCTCAAGCTACGAGAGCTCGACCTCAGGGCCCATAACATCACTCCGGAGGGTGTCGAGTCTAAGGAATTTGCCAGGGAGCTCAGGCCTCACTTACCCAAGGACGTGGTCACCAGTTATACCACTGGAGATGACATAGCTAAGTGGCTGGCAGCCTATGAGGTCTCCTTAAGAGCCCATGGGATCCATGAGAAGCATTGGGGTGGTGGATTGTATCACTACATGCCTCCGACAGGTAGGGATGCCCTATTGGCCCTAGACCGGGAGGATCAGGTAGACTACCCCGCCATGAAGGTGGCGCTCATCAGGAAGTTTGGGTTGACCCCAGAGAAATACCGGCAGAGGTTTAGGGGCAGCCACAAACTGAGCTCACAGAATTGGGTTGACTTCCTGGATTATGCCAAGAAAGCCCTGGATGGGTGGGTCTAAGGTAGTGAGGTGGAAGACTATCGAGGGTTGTACAATCTCATACTCAAGGAACATCTACTCGAGAAATGTCTTCCCGAGCTGAGGCAGCACCTGGTAGACAGCAAACTTACTTGCCCCCGTAATCTTGCTGAGGAGGCGGATATTTGGGTAAGTACCCGAGTGTCTACGAAGGGGACGGGAGAAGATTCTCAGAAGTCCGGATAGGGCGCTCCCCAGAAGAAAGAGGGGGGATATAATAAGAAACAGGAGTTCTCCAAAGGCCCCCAAAATAACTTTAAGGGGAAAAGTTTCTTCTCAAACTCTAAGGCTAGCCCGCAAAAGAACCCTAATCCTGGCCAGAGTCAGCAGCCAAGGGTTGTCCATTACTTTGAGTGTGGTGGTGTTGGACATTATAAGGGAGACGCGAAATGCCCAAAGAGACCACCCCCTCCCATTGGAAGAAAGGCCCCGGGAGTTGCTAGTTTAGCGCTCGGGGAGGAGATGCCCTTAGTTAAGGGGAGGGAGTGGGCGGGTGTCACCTTAGTGTCCCTGGGTGATCAGGAGATGGTTCCAAAGATCCAGGTGTCCCCAAATACTACCAAGTATGGGCAATGGGTCACCATCAATAGCCATAGAGGGGAAGCTCTGAGAGATACAGGAGCCAGTATGACTATAGTCAGGAGTCATCTGGTGTCCTCAGAGCAGGTGATTCCAGGCGTACTTCATCCAGCCGCGATGGCTGATGGCAGAATGAGCCACTATCCCGTGGCTGAGGTTCCCTTTGAGTGGGGAGGGGTTGCAGGTTCACTTCAAGTTGCCGTAAGCCCCGCCGTGCCAGTCGATTGTCTGCTGGGCAATGATATGGAGCACAATGCTTGGAAGGAGGTGGAATACCGGACTCATTCTGAGATGCTGGTACACCTGATTGGGCCTGTGTGAGTACCAGGTCGGCGGCTGCTCAGGAGGAGAAGTCGCGTGGGTTGGAGCCTGGAACAATGGTCCACCCAGCTGCCGATGAGGGAGCATCTCGAGGACAGGAGGAGCCTGCCTCGATGTCCGTGACCCGTGAGACGAATAGGCCATCGGAGGAGATGGACCCGGAGTCCGCGGAGGAGGACATGGTTCCGTTGGAGGATCTGCCTATCCCCGCTGAGTGGCGAGTGGAGGGGGGACCATCCAGGGTGGAACTGAGCAAGGGACAGAGGGAATGTCCCACCCTCGAGGGTCTGAGGCAACAGGCTGAAGCTCAGGCAGCAGGTAACGAGTCTGGGAACTATCGTGTTTACTGGGAGGATGGTCTCCTCTACAGTGAGCCCAGGGCGCCAGTGCACGGACTGTCACGGGCCCTGGTAGTCCCACAGTGTTACCGAGCCTTCCTATTAGAGTTTGTTCACGAGATTCCCTTGGCAGGACACCTGGGACAGGACAAGACCTTTGCACGGCTTGTCCCCCACTTTTATTGGCCTCGAATGAGGGTGGCGTCCGACACATACTGTTGGTCGTGTGTGTCATGCCAAGCCAGTGGGAAAACAGGGATGAAGCTGAAGGCTTCCCTGGAACCACTTCCCGTCGTTGGCACCCCCTTTGAAAGGGTGGGCATCGACATTGCTGGGCCCCTAGATCCACCGACGTCATCTGGTCACAGGTTTATCCTGGTACTGGTGGATCATGCCACAAGGTATCCGGAGGCAATACTTCTGAGAACCATTACTGCACCAGTAGTGGCGATACTGTCCCTCACTCCCTTCTGCTTACCAGATTAGCGGCCATAGGCATCACAGGCTCTGCTCTTGACTGGCTAAAGTCCTTTCTGGACAATAGATTTCAACAAGTCTGGTTGCCGCCCTTCGCCTCTTCCCCCAAGAAACTGGTAACGGGCGTACCGCAGGGCTCTACTCTTAGCCCCCTGCTTTTTAATATTTATCTAACCCCGCTTATTTTTCTTGCCGAACAATTGGGAGCAAAAATAATGGCTTACGCTGATGACACTCAACTCCTGTTTACCTGGCCCAAAAATAATCTGGATACATCTGAAGCCCAAACCTGTTTGTCATCTGTCTTTCGTTGGCTTGCCCTCGCCCAATTAAAATGCAACGAAAGCAAATCTGAAATTTTGCTTTATGGCTCCTTCCCAGACAACTTTGGCAACTCTCTCTGGCCAGCCGACTTACCCTGTCCCAAATCCATCGGTGGCCCTGCAAAAAATCTCGGAGTCTGGTTCAACAACGACCTTAAATACGAGGATCACATAAAAAGACTCACAGGGACCTGCTTCTCTACACGTAAAACTTTACGCAGGTTCTTTCCACTTCTCCCGAGAGCGGCCAAAGAGACTGTCATCCGTGCCCTTATATTATCCAGATTGGATTACGCAAATGGCCTCTTCGGTGGCCTTCCTGCTTATCTTATTCATCGCCTCCAGCTTATACAAAATGCCGCTGTACGGCTTTTGTTTAACATTCCAAAAAGTTAAAGTGTCCGCCAACCCCTCCGCGCCCTGCATTGGCTCCCGGTTGCTCACAGGATTCTATTTAAAATCCTGGTCCTTGCCTTCCGAGCTGTTCACCAAGTCGGTCCAGTCTACCTAAGGAAAAGGTTTTCCTTATATGTTCCCAACCGCCCCCTCAGATCAGCTAATCTACACCAAATGAATGTTCCAAAATTCAAATATAGCAGGCTTGGCGGCCAATCCATCTCAGTCAGAGCGGCGAGAGCATGGAACACCCTCCCTCAGCAGCTAAGAACAGCTCCTTCCACTACTCTGTTCAAGAAAGGACTGAAGACCTATCTTTTTAACATCTCTGTATAGGTTCTCCCTCTACCTTTCCTCTTTCCCCTTTTCGCGCCAGGATACTATTTTTTTAGTAATAGAGCGCGCTATAAAAGCCTATAATAATAATAATAAAGAAGGGAGTGGGCTTTAGCCCCTTTGAGCTTTTGTACGGGCACCCTGTACGTAGACCTCTCAACCTGGTGAGGGACTCCTGGGAAAAGTCTCCTCTGAAAGTTCCCCGGGACGTGGTGAGCTACATGTTGGCCTTCCGGAGCCAAATGGCTAAGTTGTTGAAGCAAGCTTCTGACAACTTGGAAGCCAGCCAGTCTGTGATGAAAGCGTGGTATGACCACAATGCTCACCCGGTGGAGCTGGAGGCTGGTCAGAAGGTGTGGGTGATGGAGCCTGGAGAGCTGAGTGCCCTCCAGGACCGTTGGACAGGCCCCTATGAGGTGTTGGAGAATATGGGAAAGGCTACCTACTTGGTGGACGTGAAGACCCCTCGACACCCACATCGGGTGTTACATGCCAACCGCCTCAAGCCCCACTACGAGAGGCCCGAAGTCATGTTGGTTATGGTGACTGACGGATCAGAGGAAGAGGACACAGAGCCTCTCCCTGACCTTTTTGCGTCTCAAGAAAAGAATGGGTCGGTGGAGGGAGTGAAACTTTTGCCATCCCTGACTCCTGAGCAACAGGAGGAATGTCGCCAGGTCTTGGGGTCATTCGCTCCTCTGTTCTCTCTTGTCCCGGGTAAGACCCACCTGTGTACCCATGATGTGGACACAGGAGACAGCCCACCTGTGAAGTCCAAGTCTTACCGGCTGTCTGACAAGGTGAAGGCCAGCATTCGAAGTGAAGTAGCTAAGATGCTGGAGCTAGGAGTCATCGAACCTTCAAGTAGCCCTTGGTCTAGCCCGGTGGTTTTGGTGCCCAAAGCTGCTCCACCTGGCGCCACACCAGAATTGCGATTCTGTGTGGATTACCGAGGACTAAATTCGGTAACCAAACGGATGCTCATCCGATCCCTCGTCGGATGAACTGATTGACCGGTTGGGAGCTGCCCAATATCTCAGTACCATTGACCTCACTGCAGGGTACTGGCAGATTCCCATGACTGATGGAGCCAAGGAAATGTCAGCCTTCTCCACGCCTGATGGACACTACCAGTTCTGCGTCATGCCCTTCGGGCTCAAGAACGCTCATGCCACTTTTCAGCGGTTGGTGAACACGATCCTCACCGGGATGGAGTCCTTCTCTGCTGCCTACTTGGATGACATAGCTGTCTTCAGTAGCAGTTGGGAAGATCACTCGCAGCACTTGCAAGCCGTTCTCCAAGCCCTGGAAAGGGCTGGCTTGACGATCAAGGCCAGCAAATGTCAGATTGGACAGGGGTCGGTAGTGTACTTCTGTCACTTGGTGGGCAGGGGAAAGGTGCAGCCCCTTCAGGCGAAGATTGAGGTAATCATGGCCTGGAAACCCCCCAAGACCCAGACTGAGGTCCGAGCCTTCCTGGGCCTCACAGGTTACTACAGACGGTTCGTGAAGGGGTATGGCACTATCGTGGCACCACTTACTGAACTCACAGCCAAGAAGCAACCCAGGAGAGTCATCTGGACGGAGGCTTGTCAGCGAGCCTTCGACACTCTGAAACAAGCATTGTGTAACGCTCCCGTCTTGAAGGCTCCAGACTTCACGAAGGAATTAATTGTCCAGACAGATGCATCCGACATTGGGGCGGTGTTATCACAACTCAATGAAGAGGGTCTGGATCAACCCGTAGTCTTTCTGTCACGGAGACTGCTTCCCCGGGAACAGAGGTGGAGTACCATTCGGCGGGAAGCCTTTGCGGTGGTCTGGGCACTGAAGAAGCAGCGACCATACTTGTTTGGTTCACACTTCCTTGTTCAGACAGACCACCGACCCCTTCGCTGGCTCATGCAGATGAAGGGGGAAAACCCCAAACTGTTGGGGTGGTCTATCTCCCTACAGGGAATGGACTTTCGGGTGGAACACCGACCCGGAGTTGACCACGCCAATGCAGACGGTCTCTCCAGGTATTTCCGCCTTAGTGTTGAGAACTCCCAAGGGGTTGGGTAGCTCTCCCCACTTTAAGATGGGGGGGACGCGTGTTAGACCCGTCGGCTTCTGAGAGTCCCCTCACCACTAAGATTTCTTTTGTTCCCCTGTACCTCCCAAAATTTGTCGCTTTTCTTTGTCTACCAGGACTTTTGTGTGCTGTTTCATGGGGCTAGATGTTCCTTGACGCCCAGTTGTTCACAAGGTTTTTGGCACCTATTTACAAGGCACCTGGCAAAACCTGTGACATTATAGACTGGGATTAGCAACCTGTATGAATGGCCTCAAAATGGTGGCCATCCTTTTTCCTCATGTGAGTGACTCCCCTTGGAGCCTCCATGAACTTTGACCTTTCAAGGTTTTGGCGCCCTTTTACTTGGCGCACATTCCTGACAGGAATTTCTTTATTTCCCTCAGGTACACAAAATGGCTGCTCTAGAACCCCAGTATGGTGGCTGTTAGGGTCCCAAATACCTCCCAGAAGAGCCAGCACCTCAGGGCACTGGCTATATAAGGTCCAGTCCCTGGCGGCCATTTTAGATGACCAGAAGACTAGATAGGATAATGATGTTCCAGATCTAGGTGAAGAAGGAGATTCCAGACTTGACACCAGATTGACACCTGCCCTGTTGACCCCTGAGGCAGCTGGTAGCGCGGGCAGTAGAGCAGCAAGGGTCACTGGCGTGGATCCTGACTGGCGTTCCAGTTGGCCGTGTGTGCGGTGACCTCGCGCCTACAGCGCCTGCCCAGCGAGTGCCTCGTTACCCCCAAGAGACTGTGGCAGTTTTCTTGTGCCTACCCCCCCCGAAGTGTTCACTGTCTTTCCTTGCCTTTTAGATACACGCGCATAACCCCCGTGTGATTCTTAAAGAGTCTCAACACTCCTTTTGTGCCCAGAGAAGCCTGTGTACATTATTGGTGAAATCGTCATAAACTGTAAGAGTCATCTTTCCATCCTGAAACGTATTTGCAAATGTAATGTTCCTGAAGTATTTAATTGGTGGCAGCGATACTAGAATGAACATGTGGTTGTTTATCAGAAAGTGATATTTATTCTATTTATTGAAGATATTTATTCCCGATATTTTTTCTATTTATTGATGATATTTATTCCTGATCCTATTTATTGTATTTATTCCAAAATCGAAACCCAGCAAATTGTGGCCAAAAGAAATGTATATGTGCTTTCCTAAATGATCCCTATTCACGACATAGAATTGTTTATATAAAGGAATCTTATTTTTCTACAACAGTGGTGTGGTGTCCTTCTTTTTGGTGGTTGTACAAGGAGATATTATTGGGTCAAAGCCGGCTTAACACGATAGCCTTCCCTTGCCTTGACACTTGAGCCAAGCTACCCCCTTTGTGCTGGGCTTGCCCATCGCCACCAACACATACCAACTTCTAAAAGTGGCACTTCCACACTTTACACAATAAATCTGTGCACATCATCGCGCAGCATTTAATCTCGCGAGTTCGCCCATATCAAATTCGACCCTGCACTCCCCACACATCAGGAACTACCATGGACACACACATTCCCCATGCATTCCTTTGGGAGGGCAGGCCAATCTCACCACACGCACTCGAGAGTGCACGCACTTTACACTGGGCCACAGTGCTAAAGTGCGCAGAGACCAGAAATCACTACAATTAGGTAATATTAAAAGGCAAAAAGTTCAGGGGTGAACCTGCCAGAAGGGCCAAGTCCAACAGATACCATTATCTTGATACCACGGGTTGAGGTGCCGGGTTTTTAGAGACCCGGTGGTGCCAGGGGATCACACCCGAAGACCTCTGAGTACTCCCTGTTCTGGACTTACAGAAACACAGAGTCTTCTAGTTGAAGTCAGTGATCGAGTTTTATTGGCTGCAACCAAGTAACATGCGTCCTAGAAGTACGACAACACGGGCCGTAAGTTCTCAGGAGACTGTTCGTTTTTACAGAACCAGCCTTCTCCTTATATACATAAATAATAGCTGTAGGCAAGAATTCTTGATTTTATGATATGGCTATACAAATATTTCCACAATAATACAAAGAGCGAAGTCATGCTGGTCAGCACATATTTTAGATGTCCAGTTGGTGATGGATTACCCCGCCAGATCCAGAACTCCCATCAGATATCGATGAAACACCAATAAAGTCGGGCACCCTCCCATCATAAAACGGGTTGTAAACAAGAATCATGGACAGGTGTATGTGTATGGGAAACAGGGTCTGTATGTAGTGGATGGTTTATGACATGTTGTGCCTTGATGATATCTTGCTCGGCCACTGGGCGAGGAGCTGCCCAAACAGGCTTGGCTGGAGGCAGTGGAGGCAGCTTCGGCCAGGTCATGAGGAAGTCAGCTACAGAGGACGTGTCCTTTTAGATCAAGCTCGGCTTTAATCAATTGACTTATATGAGGGCAAGCCATAAGATGGATGCCGTTTACAAAATGGAGTCCGAGGGTTCGGGACGGAAACTACGATTTAAGGGTGTTAGCATCGCTCAATCGTGACGCAAATACATAGGGATAATGTCCTGATCATTACCGGTTCGTAGATATCAAATTCGTCATAGTACGATGATATTTTATGACACGAGTGTTGGACCTCGATATCTGTAAAACAGCGGGGTCCAGATTTGCAGTACCATAGACCCTCCTTTTGCCCTCATATTAGGCAATAACTCACACTAATATGAGTCCAAATCTGTATTGATGAATTCACGGAGATGCTGCTGTAGCATCATTCTGTTGCTCAATTCGTCCCTTGACACAGGCTTCCTTACACATGAAGTGGCGCAGAGGCCACATATTGCAGGAGCGCAATGCACAAACAGGCAGAACATAAACAGAACGGCTAAGATCATCCCAATGAAGATCAGAGTTTTACACCCCCAGGCAGAGATCAGTTCCCAGAACCACCCTAGCAGAGACCAGTCTCCTTTCTCCATGTGAAGGGAGTCGGAGATTTTGTGTAATTTGGAGATGGCCTGGTATACCGTCGGAGCATTATCGGGGATGAAAATGCAGCAACTAGATTGGATCACTCTACTTACACCACCACGGTCTGCAAGTATGACATCTAGGGCAACCCGGTTCTGAAGGGTCATAAGTCGATCCGACTGAAGCTCAGCTGTTAAGTTGCTAAGGGCACTGGCCGTTTCAGTCACGGCGGATTCAACTATTCTTGTCAGTTGTCGAATGTTCCTGCTGTTCACCATGGGCCCCCAAAATGGCAGAAAACCCTTTGCGAAGTCTCCAAACTCCTGACCCGCGGTGTCGTCTTGACTCACGACACCCCTAACTATCCTTGTCCGATGATAATCTGCCCTGGCCGTGTAGGTGGGTGGCAGCAGAAACGAGATAAAACATGTGCCCGAGAAATCAGGGGGCAACCATGTGTAGGCTTTGTCATGGCAGACGAAATAGGTGCCTTTAGCCGCCAAGAATGGAGGGGAAGTTCGGGAGGCAAACACATACATCTCCGTACATATGCTCTTCCCCAACTGCGCTTTGGGATCCCTGCCAATACCTTGCAGACATAAGTGACCTCGGTGGGGTACTATCCAGACTGGGGAGGATTTCTTTGATTTCTGGCTCTCACTTAAGGAAATCCCATACTTGGTGATGTTCCAACTGCTGTATGGGGTAAACTCATCTTTGGGAGTTGCTCTAACCGTGTCAATATCTCTACTCATATTTCGGATCCCTGCCACTAGTGCCTTATTGTTTGAGTTCTCCCCTCGAACGTAGGGTTCAAGGGAATACAGGAACATAGTCTGGAAAGCCCACAGGGAACCGAAATAACTGAATGGCAGGACAAAGTAAGGGATGCCCTTATCTGCAGTGTGTGGCATGAGTCCGCATATCCAACAGTTCGATGTGTTCATGTTGTGTATGAATGGAACTCGAAAAATGGACAGAGCAAAGCCAGTCAAAAACATTGTTATACTATACAACATTAAGATGCTTAACACTAGAGTTCGTCTTCTTGCCATTATAGTACATATTTTCTTTTCAAAGGTCATGTGTCTAGCAGGTCTCTCAACCCCTGGAAACTCCATCATCTGGTTGCTGCCCGCGGTGGGAGGTTGCTTCTGCCAAGATGTGCGCTCTGTCCAGTCCGGGGTGATTCCCTCAGACTGACCAGAACCGTTGACCTAGGCGTCCCCGGCTGCACTCCTCAGACTTCAACCGTGGCCTTAGCAGCAGAACCGGATGGCGGTTCGAAAATCAAAAATGAGCAAGTTCCCTGGGCGAGAGAGCTGTGGAATCAAAAATAGTTCATGGGAAGAGGGGGGAAAAATCGCACAAATTCGGTTAAGTCAGTTCCTCGGTTTTGGCCTCAGATTATATTGTTCCTTTCCAGGCACGGCGTGATCTTCAAACAATGTCTCAGGTTCTGTAGTGTCCAACTGCATCGACGGGGGCACAGATCCTTGCAAGATACAATCACTCTCTTTGTCGGTACCAGTTCCTTTTAATCGTTCATCGCTGAAGGGGACAAAACGTGGTACAACCTCAGTCTCGGAGTCAGCGACCTCTTGCTGGACCCATCGGTCATATGGAAGGGGCAACGGGACCCTTTTGCAGTGGGCGCTGTGCACCCAATGTTTCTTTCCGCGGACACGTACTGCAGAGCGGGTAGACAGTAAAACCTGGAAAGGTCCGGTCCAGCGAGGCTCCTAGTTCTTGGTACGTCTGAAATTCCGAATCAGGATCCAGGAGCCGGGCTCGATGGCGTGGCCTGGATCGTCAGACGCCGGTGGAGAGGAGCTGTGGACCTGTTGATGTAAAGTATGCAGTTTAGTTGTCAATTCGTGCAAATAGTCAAACAGTACAGGGTACTCGATCTCATTGAGCTTTCTTGGCCTTGGTACTCCCCATATATTAGCTGGGCGCCCAAACACGATCTCGTGTGGGCTAAGTCCCAGTCTAGAATGGACAACCATCCTGGTAGACAGGAGTGCTAAAGGCAGGGCATCTGGCCACTTGAGGCCTATGCTGGCTTGGATCTTGGCCAGTTTCAATTTTAACGTGCTATTATAGCACTCTACTAATCCTGCCGATTGGGGATGATTTGCAGCATGGAACTTTTGGAGGATGCCTAGACACTCACACACTCTCTTCATCACTCGCCCCACAAATTCACTTCCGTTATCACTCCAGACAATCCTAGGCATCCCGAATCTAGGGAAGAATTCCTTGACAAGGGCTTTGGCAGTTGACAATGCAGTGTTGTTCTTAAGGGGGTACGCTTCCACCCACCTGGAGAAGGCGCAAACGACAACAAGGACATATTTCAGGTTATTGCACCTCTCCATGTGAATGAAATCGAGTTGCAAGACCTCGAACGGGTATGTTGGAGGGGCGAAATGACCAGCTGGGGTTGGGGTTCCCCTACCGGGATTGTGTTTCAAACACACCATACAGTTTCTGACCAGATTCTCTGCACATTTTGGGATACCACTATTCTGCCATACTGGGGCCAACAGCTTACATATTCCTTTCACACTGATGTGTGCCATTCCATGGGCCATCGTTACCACTGCGAGTACATAGGCGTTAGGTAACAACCATCGCTGATGTTCTGACAGTTCGACCCAACAACCATTCGCGTCTAACCTACCCTTGCTTTCTCTCCATTCATTCACTTCTTTCTCGGTAGCATCAGCTTGTATAGACTTTACACTTTCAATGGTGTCTTCACACATACCCACATCAGGGGTCCATCTAGCAGGACCTACTACATACATCCGACTCGTTGTGTTCCTTGCAGTCTCTTTTGCGACCTCATCGGCAAATGCATTCCCTCGACCAACATCATCTCGGATTCTCTTATGCGCGCTACATTTCACAATCGCAACCTGTAGGGGAAAGGTCAGTGACTCGAGAAGGTTGTGTACTAGCTGGTCGTGTTGAATCTTTGCACCATGCGACGTCAGGAACCCACGTTCACGCCACAATCTTCCAAAACTGTGGGCGACGCCAAAGGCGTACTGACTATCAGTGTACACATTCACTCGTTTTCCTTTCGCCAACACGCACGCTCTTGTGAGTGCAACTAACTCTGCTGTTTGTGCAGAATTGTGGGGTATACGAGCTGTCTCTACAATTGTGTGTAATGTTGTCACGGCATATGCTGCAGTCGTATCACCATTTGGCAACTTGAAACATGAACCATCAACCCATAAATTATCATTACATTCAGGGAAGGGAGTGTCCTGCAAGTCTACTCTCCCTTTGGTCTCTTCCTCTGTCCTAAAGCGGCAATCATGTTTGTCGACCTCTGCTGGTGGAATGGGTAGTAACGTAGCGGGGTTGAGTGTATCACACCTCTTTATGTGAATGTGGCTTACTAACAGGGTCAATTCGTAGCTGGACAGTCGAGCACTAGTTAGGTGCTGTGTTTTCGTCCTGTTCAGTAGGATATCTACTGCATGTGGGACCATAACGGTCAGAGTATTATTCATGACTAACCGAGCCGACTGTCGAATACAGACAGCCGCTGCGGCAGTGGCTCTCAAGCAACTCGGTAATGCCTTAGCTACGGGATCTAAAGTCGCGGAGAAGTATGCACATGGGCGTTGTTTGTCCCCAAAGTGCTGTGTCAAGACCGATAATGCGCAACCTTCCTTCTCATGGACGTATAATGTAAACGGCTTGCTGTAGTCGGGATTGCCCAACACAGGAGCCGAACATAATGCCTCACGCAACTCATGGAAACTCGCCTGACAATCTTCAGACCAAGGCAAAGGATTGGGTGTGTCTTTACGCATTAATGCCAGCAAGGGCTTGGCCAACAGTGAGAAATTCGGTATCCATTGTCTACAGTATGATGTAATGCCCAAGAAGGCACGCACTTCTCTTTGTGTCCTTGGGACACTCAATTCTGCAATTGCCTGTATTCTTTCTGGGGTCAGTCTCCTTCCCTCCTTCGATAAGATGTGACCTAAGTAGGTTACTTCTTGTCGGCAAAATTGTAATTTGGAGAGCGAGACCTTGTGCTTCATGTCACATAAATGGCATAACAAGGACAATGTGGCTTGCTTGCAAATCTCTTCAGTATCTGCGGCGATCAGTAAATCGTCTACATACTGAATCAGAGTCGCGCCACCAGGTAGAACAATCGTATCTAGTTGCGTTTTCAGAGCCTGACTGAATATTGATGGGCTCTCGCAGTAGCCCTGGGGAGCGCGTCTGAAGCGGAAGCTTCGACCTCCTAAATTGAAGCCGAAGATGTCTCTGCTCTCTTCGGCGATCGGGATGCTGAAGAAGGCATTCTTCAGGTCGATCACTGAAAACCAATTGGCTGAGGCTGGAACCATTGTCAATAAGACAGTAATGTCGGGACGACTGGAAACTGTGGTACAACGATCTTATTCACTTCCCTTAGGTCGATCACAAATCGGTACACAGGGGGCTGTGAAGGATCGGTACGCTTTAAGACAGGCAAAACAGGACTGTTACAAATTTTGCCTGTAGTCTCTTCAATGACATCTTTCGCAATTAGATCGTGGACTATTTCTAGCAAAGCCTTTTCACATTCTTTTGACATTCTATATTGGGGAATACGTGGCAACCTGACATTAGTTTTCAATGTTATGACATACGGTGCTATCTCCAAATGACCTACATCATTTGAACCATTCGCCCAAAGTACATCTGGAAGAGATGACAACTCAGTCGGAATGATCTCCTTTGCCAAATACATCGGGGAAATCACTTTCTTACCAAGGGTGAGTTGTACTCCCGAAGGAGAACAGTATAAAGTCGCATATAATCTCTTCAGCAAATCCCAACCTAACACATTTTCACCACAACCTGTTGTAAGAATGAGGGGTGCTTCTAATTCGCATGGGCCAACAGAAAGGGGCATGGGATTGGAGATCGGGTTTCTAACAGGGGCGCCAGAAAAAACTACTGAAACATTCATTTCGCCGGACAAAGGTGCGCCAGGAAGTTTTGAGTGCATAATCGAACTTTTTGTAGCACCAGTATCCAGCAGAAATGGCTCCGACACTCCGGATGTAATCACCTCGACATAAGGTCCATTCTGATCTACTGGAACTGAAACAACTCCCTCTCTTTGTCCATGGCTGTCCTAGCAAGTATTACCCTCATTCTCGTTTTCTGCATAATAGTCATTTGCATAGTACTGAGCTGACCTGGAGGACGCATTATTCTGTTGGTCAAAGCTATTCATAGAATTCTGAGGCGGAAAAGATTTGGTGTTCTGGGGGAAGTTTCCACCGCCCCTACCTCTAGGAGCCTGTTGAACACCTCTACCTCTTGCGCCGGAGGCACCGTTTAAACGTCGTGCAAGAGCTTGGCAATTACTTTTGAAATGACCCTCTTCTTTGCAATATGCACATTGATTCGGGCCATATGGAGAACGCTGGTGGGAAAACTCGTTCCCTTGCGCGTTTCTCAAATACTGCTGCGGTTGCTGATAATTGGGCTGACTAGGAGTGCGAGGCGGATACGCTTGCTGGAGAAGAACTTTAGTCTTTAGTTCTTTAGTCTTCTTCTCTGACTTATCTAGCTCATCTTTGCGTCTATTTTCATAGTACTGGGCTGTGGCTAAAATCTGTGCTAACGTGGAGACAGCCCAAGCACTTTCTGAATCTTTCAATTTATTGCATAGTTCAGGAAGCAGATTATGTACAAATTTGTCTACAAACAGTCTTTGGCCACCCTCGGTAGCCATGTCCTGACCACTGTGATCAGTGAAAGTCTCCTCAAACCTCGTGAAAAAGTCAGACACATTCTCATCTTTCTTTTGCTTGCACGCAGATAGCTTGTCCCAATTTACGAGTAATTCAGGCATCAACGTTTTCATGTACGCAATAATCCTACCGGGAAGGTCTGCTATTAAAGGCTCGGGTTTAGAACCACCAACTTGTCTGGCATCAGTAGCAGTAATATTAGCCCATGAGTCGCCTAGTTCTTGATCATGATCCGCATGACGAATTTTACTCCATAAAGGATGCGGAACAACGTTCCCAAACAACATGTCTATATCTGCTAAATTCATTATACATGAGCTGGCAGTCTGTGACAACTCCTTGTAATATCCTGCTGGGTTTTTACGGGGATCGGGTAGTGTCTGTTTGAGTGCTAAAACTTCGGATCTTTTCCAGCGGACATGTACCCATACACGCTGGAAATGCGGTGGAACAGGCGGTTGCGCGTTCGCATCGCCTTCCCTCCATACCGGGGGAACCTCTCTCATGGGGTACTGTCGCGCCCTTTTCCTACCAGACACATCGTCCTCATCAAACGATCTAGAGCTGTTTCCCGTGCTCCTATAAGATAACAACAAATCCATTGCTTTCTCAACATCTGCGCCTATAATCATGCCTTCATAAAATTTGAATCGCATGATGCGGGCTAGTTCCTGCATTCTGCGTTTTGGGTCATTGTCTCGTACATCTTCCCAGAGGTATACACACATTTCCTCAAATACGTGTCTTTGAGTGGATGGATCCCACTGACGGAAAACTTCCATAACAGACTGAAGATCATACCTTACAGTATCAGTAACCCATTTGCGTGCTAACTCATTCAGTACTTCTCTTTCCTCGTAGTCGGGTAGTTGACTACGCAACTGTCTACGTTCTGGTTTAGGGGTCGTTTTAGGTGACCCAAAGAAGGGCGAGAACAGACCAGTGACAGTACTTGTCACTCTCTGTCTGACAGAAGGAGAAGCTTGTGGCGAAGCAGATGCGCCAGAAATGACAGGCTGATGTAAAGAGGAAGTGGAGGCAACAGCAGAGGAAGTTGAGGCAGTAGCAGACGTAGTATCGTAGTGAATAGTTGGAGCAGTAGGCAAAGTTGTAGAAGTAGAAGGAGTATGTAGCAAAGGCGGCGGCCCTTGAGAAGGCTGCGCCGGAGAAGTAGGAACCAGCGGAAGAGGAGCTGGTGCTTGTGCAAGAGCTGCTTTTCGTGCGCTAGGGCGCGGTATAACAATACGTCTCGGGGGTCCAACAATACTCGATGTATATGGGGGTGGTGAGTTTAATAAATGGGACATTAATGGATCTTTCTCAGGTGTTCCCTTTGAGTCTTGTCCCCCATGTGGTAACATCGGGTAGCATTTATCTATTGCTAGTTTCTTGCTTCTGAGCATTTGCTCACTTTCCTGCTCTTCCTCATTATCCCTGTATGCGATGGCAGCTTGTACCATCGACATACCTCTTTTGTTTTTCTTTGCTAATTTCATTTCTTTCTGTTTGGCTTCTTTGCGCCATAAGCGAAAAGAGTCAAACATCGCCGGCCGGGCTTTCTTCTTGAACAATTTGACCTCGAGGTTATCTAATATTTCTGAGTCAAAACTACCATGTTGGGGCCATTTTAAAACACCATCCTTGCGGGTGTATTTCATCCATGCCTCGTTATACGTGATAGGACCTACTCCATGCTTTATATATAACTCATATGTTGGAGTTCCAATCGGAGGAACCGGACACGAATCCTCTAATCGGGAGTCCTTACTACAACCAAGACAAAACAAGTTTCCAAGTCTGCTGAGACCAGGCATCTTCGCTCACTAGTCTAGCTTCAAACTTCAAGGGATTATCTAATTATGATATTGTCGTGAATACACGAACCCCTCGGTTTTGGTGCTTGCAAGTACCAATACAAACCGTATCTCTGGGATACCAAAACTAAGAACCAAACTAAGAACCAAACTAAGAACCAAACTAAGAACCAAACTAAGAACTGGGAGACGCTCCACTTATACTTAACTGAATATTGAAGATTGGTGACGTCACTAGAAGACTCGTCTATCATTTCGCTCTACCAAGGATCACTGGGTCCAAAACAGGGCGATAGTCAGGGCAGCAGTCCTTCGTAGCCGTCGGGACGCGGGGAACCTCGCAGCAAAGACCTTCGGAACCACGTCGACATGCAGGGGTCGCTGAAGTGGCTGGCCGTCCTCCGGAATTTTCACACGAAGCTCCTCACGAACATCTGGCTTGGACCGTCACCGCTTGATATCGCCTCGAGTTGGGCGCCAACTGAGGTGCCGGGTTTTTAGAGACCCGGTGGTGCCAGGGGATCACACCCGAAGACCTCTGAGTTCTCCCTGTTCTGGACTTACAGAAACACAGAGTCTTCTAGTTGAAGTCAGTGATCGAGTTTTATTGGCTGCAACCAAGTAACATGCGTCCTAGAAGTACGACAACACGGGCCGTAAGTTCTCAGGAGACTGTTCGTTTTTACAGAACCAGCCTTCTCCTTATATATATATAAATAATAGCTGTAGGCAAGAATTCTTGAGTTTATGATATGGCTATACAAATATTTCCACAATAATACAAAGAGCGAAGTCATGCTGGTCAGCACATATATATAGATGTCCAGTTGGTGATGGATTACCCCGCCAGATCCAGAACTCCCATCAGATATCGATGAAACACCAATAAAGTCGGGCACCCTCCCATCATAAAACGGGTTGTAAACAAGAATCATGGACAGGTGTATGTGTATGGGAAACAGGGTCTGTATGTAGTGGATGGTTTATGACATGTTGTGCCTTGATGATATCTTGCTCGGCCACTGGGCGAGGAGCTGCCCAAACAGGCTTGGCTGGAGGCAGTGGAGGCAGCTTCGGCCAGGTCATGGGGAAGTCAGCTACAGAGGACGTGTCCTTTTAGATCAAGCTCGGCTTTAATCAATTGACTTATATGAGGGCAAGCCATAAGATGGATGCCGTTTACAAAATGGAGTCCGAGGGTTCGGGACGGAAACTACGATTTAAGGGTGTTAGCATCACTCAATCGTGACGCAAATACATAGGGATAATGTCCTGATCATCACCGGTTCGTAGATATCAAATTCGTCATAGTACGATGATATTTTATGACACGAGTGTTGGACCTCGATATCTGTAAAACAGCGGGGTCCAGATTTGCAGTACCACAGGGTGGAACCTCGACAGAGGCCCACTCCTCATCCGAATTCCGGGGGAATATTGAGCGACCCGGTCGGGAGCAGTAATTACTGCATTTCCAGTAAAAGAGGCCCGGAGGCTTCTGTGCTCCACATGGTGAAGATTATTACCAGAGATTGGGCAATAGGAGAGTGTAGAAGCTGCACCCTAGTCACTGTGTAAAGCCAATTGTGTGCACCACTATGGTGATCCGCTGATGCCTAAGTTAGGCATGAGATACTTATGATATGCGTCCTGCTACAAGTGTTAGTAGGGTACACTGCTGATTAAGTTGATGCATAATGTGTTATGCTAAGTATAGAACCTACCAGTAACTACTGGGTTGTGCTAACTGATCTGTAGGACAGTGGCCCGATTTACCTAGCTATTTATGTAATCCCTGTGAAGTCATCTCAAGGTTTGGAAGCACAGTGTATTATATGCAGTTGGAACTAAGTTGTTTCTTTTATGGAGGATCCGAAGGATAATTCTAAATAACCTGGTATGGAGTCTCTTTTGTGGTGTGCCTAGTCTGCCACTGTGGGTGTGTGGGTGGCACATTACATTTGCACTGCCTCTGGGATAAGGCTGACTGCTTTGCCTAGCTACCTAGGGAGTGAGTAGGCATTAGCCTAAGTATGTAACTCCCTTCTCCTGACTAGAGTGGTGGGTTCGGCCAGGCTTTGGTGTATACTTTAGCCGAAGAGAAACTCCATTTATAACATTGGTAGAGAATGCCTAGGAGTTGTTTGCAATCTATTTGCAACTGCCCCATAGAGTGAATGTTTTAGGCTACATGGCATGCGGAGGGCTCTTGTGGGGGACAATGGTTGAAGAGCTAATTTCAAGCAAGTATGTCTTGTCCTTTCATCGCACTGTTAAGTCCCAGTCATGAGCTGATTGTATCAGGGTGAGCTGGCTGTGGGTCAGGGAGCACTGATGCATCAGATGCACCGAGCAGCTTACAGCCAGATGCAGTATGGATGGTCTCCGATGCAAGAGGCATCTGTTAGACTAGAGCTGTACTCAGATGTACCGCATTCATTGCTGGTTTCAGCCGTCCTTCTAAGACCACGGTTCAAACCCCAGCAGTGGAGGCGCGGAGCAGACTGGTTGGTGTATATCTGTTGGGGGCTGGTGGCATGGGGCCATGTCGGCAGTCACTGGCCTGAGGTTTTGGATTGATTGGAGCGGGAGCGGTGGCTTTAGCGACTGGAGCTGGAGACCCGGGTTTGGGCCTCAGCAACGGCCCCTATATCCTGTGATGCAGGGCAGGTCACTTGGTCTGGTTGTAGGGCTGGAAGCAGTTGTTCAATGATTTTGGAACCAATGTTGGGCTGGATGGTATGAGAATTTATGTCCCTGGCCTGATGGAGTGGGGGAAGAGTCATAAGTTTGGTCGGTGGTGCAGTGCTTACACAGTCCTAGTACTGCTGAGTTACAAATGTAGGTATAGTTCTTGTTAATCATATGTGTATAACGTATGGGGAGCGGCTCGGGGCCGGGGGGGGGGGGGGGGGGGGTTAAATCAGCCTGAATGCCCATCAGTGAATACTCAATATTGGTTTAAATCAGGCTGCTTTGAAATTCTTATGATGCGTCCAGGTTAACACATGGAGCCCTTTGTAAACTTCCATCCTCTATGGTACCACAAGGTGTTTAGGCCACAAGGTGGCACTGCTGCACTGTGGTTCCTCCATTCGGCTAAGAGTACTGCTAGTATGGACAAACCTTCATTGGGATGTTTGTCGCATTATGTTCACGTGGATCCATGCATGGACTGCACATGGGCAGTCCAGCAACTGGGGTAGGTGGTCTGAGAGATTATGACATGACATTGTCTGGAAGGTGGGCCCTGTGGGACGTCACTAGCTGGATGGGGCTTAGGCATACAGGTGTGTCTTAGAGCTGAGGTACATTTAGTTACAGACAAACTGCAGCTGCCTCTCTGATGGAATGAAAACTGGGGCAGACGACTGCTCGGGCACAAACTCTTCATACTGCATGCCACATGGGCATACTGCTGAGAGAAGAAGAGGGCAGTGCATTTATATTGACCGGATACCTCCCGGGTTGGACAACTATTGGTTGTGCCTCCACAGGTGACCAAACTCAGCGTCATCTACTTCATTGAAGGAATGCTGCCACTGGACAGATGGAGCAGAACTTTAAGTTGCTGTGGCCAGAAGGGCCCGGAGAGAAAGGATGAATGTTTCTCACAGTAGGGGTTATGACTTATGATCAGGATATGTGGAAGGAGTGGTTTCAGACCCTCAATTCAACTTCAAGTAACATCAGTGTTGAGCGATATTTAAGAGTGCTGAAGTTGAGAACCACTTTCTCGTTCAGGCAAAAGGACTGCAGAGGTCTTCGATGGTAAGAGTGGCACTGACCCTACCAGTTCGTGCGTCCATTAGGTTAAACCCAAGGGTGTATTACTGGGCATGCGATGCTGGGGAGTAGGAAACCCAGATACAGCGTGGATAGATTAATCGTCAGTAGGTCCACAGCACTCCACCAGTCCGCACCCTAACAATGGTAGTAAGTTAACACAAAGAATCCTCTTGGTTTTTGGTTGCTTCGATGTAGGGGCAACAAATAATGCTAGTCGCAGCTTCAGCCAACTGATATCATTGAAAATTTCTGAGGTGAGGGGTTGTACCCCCACCCCCCCCCCCCCCCCCCACCCCTCATGCAATATGCCCAGTTCAGGAGCAGGGTGAAACAGACTTGGGGCCAGGTTAGCATACCTGAAAGGTGTATCTGTGGGTTTAATGCAGGTGCTGCTTGGCCTGCGTGCAGGGGCGTGTGAATACTTTGCAGGGTTAGCACTGCAAGCTACCCTGCATTTGCTTTACTGATGAGGGTGATGCGATGGAATGGCTGCAAGCATGCACCGAGAGACGGGTTTTCGACTAGGCAACACCATAAATTTAACCGGGGGGAGTAATCAGGCTAAGGAGGTGCCGTGTGACTCTCGGGTCCTCTCAAGGGTCAGTTGGTTGGCATGCATTTCTAGTTGTTTGTTGCAAGCTTGCATGTGTGTTATCCAGACCTTTACTTGAATTTCAAGTAAACACCATGGTTGAGTGCTATTAAAGTGAGCAAAGGTTTACAACTCCTTTTCCCGCATGGCTAAAAGGACTGCAGAGAATGGGAAAGTGGAGCGGAACTTATCGGTGGTGGGTCAATTATGTTAAATTCACGGGGGTATTATAAGGCGTGTGAAACTGGGGCAGGTTAGCATGCCTCTAAGGTGTCTTTGCTGGTTTGAGGTGTCTTTCTGTTCGTTGACCGAGTAAAGTCATTCCCACCAGTTCTCTGCCTGGGTATTATGTCCATCAGTGGCCCAACCTCAGAGACTTTAGAGGTACGGCCTTGGTAAATTTAGTGCTTATTATGGTTTTCATGACCAAAGCGAATTGTTGTATCTTATCTGGGGAAGATATACAAGTTAACTACCTATTGCTCACAGTTGAGCCATTTCACAACTTGGGGGTTGGTCAACATCACAGAACAGGATATAGGGTCTGCCTGGTCATCACATGGACACATTCTTATACAAACTTGTCCCCAATAAAGTATTTGTTACACAGACTTTGGCATGTTTGTCCTCAAATCCCCTTCACCAGTTGCAGTGATTCTTGGTGTGCTAGGTGCCCTCCAGTACCAGGCAAGTGTATTCGGGCAGCTGCATTAATTATGGGGTCACTTGCATTGAGGCAGAGGGGTCCCAGCGGACCTTGGTGATTGGAAGATAATACACACATCTGCCTGGAAATGCTGGCAAAAAAAGTTCTAACCTGAATGACTAATTAGTAAAATGTAGGTTGAATCCGGTTTGTTTTTGGTGGGGGGCAATCAATTCCTGGGTAAACCAAGTGAACCAGGTCTAGTGCTTTATGCATCATGGGTCACAGCTGGTTAGCTCACGGTATGTGTCTGGGAGCGGACTAGGCACACTTAGCAGTGAAAAAAGCGATAGAGGTGCACATTGCCACAATCTGGAGTTGGACGGAAGCAATAATTATATCCCAGCCAAATCAAATCTAGGTACCTACTGTCAGATGCACAACATACAAACATTCACACTAGCCTCACTGAACCAGTCTTGACAAGAGCCAGTGTTCGCCATAGTTTAGCAGTATACCTGACTGGGAAAAGTTCTGGTCTCTTAGCGGAAATTGTGACCCCCGTAGACCAGTGCTTGTTAGTGGTGCTTCAGTTAAGCTAATTTTCGATCACTTGCAGCCAGATGGGTTGCGTAAGTTTGTTACTTAACATGGATGTGGTTCCAAGCTGAGAAACACTGGTTTAAAGCACTTAGGGACACAGCTATCAAACCACATTGAGCATTCCCATTTTCCTGAAAGGGCAGGGATCTTTATATAATGTTCTCTGCCTAGCTACCAGCCATTGAGCTTTTCCTTCAGGTCTGCATTATGGTAATCCTTTAACAGAAGCATGGAGCGGTATGACTTGCGCCAGGGTGCCCTGGAATAGTCTGAACTGTCACACCTATAAAAGTGTGATGGTTAGTAGGTCAGTTGGTACAGACATTGGCAGGACTGGCAGGGGCGATGTGTGGTGCAAGCTGCAGTGACCTCCTGACGAGGGCCCTGGCACTTATTGTGTTTCAAATTAAGCCCTGGCCATGACACACCACTTAACACAAAGACGCAATGTCTATTGTGCTGACTTCAAAGGTAATAGCAATATGATTGGCACATCTGACATTTTGTTCTATTCTGCACGATTACCCAGCCCACTGTTTTGTGTTCCTTACTTTTATGCCTACATTTCTTTGCAATAAACATGCCTTTAAAGAATGCGGTGTAAGAAAGATTTACAAAAAGAACTCAATCTACAGAAAAGAATAAACGCATACATTTGAAAAGAAGACTTCATTTTAAAAAGAGACAACACAAGAACACCGTAATACATGCATTAAAAGTAAGCTTGCGCGAGGACAGAATGCAACTGAAGCTGCAAAGTAAAATTAGTTTCAAATGCCGCAGTTACATAATGAGATTACCCTTTTAAAAGTCTGACTTCACAGCAGCGGTGCAACTAGAGCCAAATTTTGGGGGGGCTACTAAAAATGTAGTGGGGGCTAATTTTTCCAGCAATTGGGGTGAAAAATCAACAAAGCCTCACAACAAAGCCTCGTTAACACATAAATGGTATTTTAAAGAACTGTGAGGTACTTAGGTGTGACTGCAATAAGATGGTTGCCAGCCTGGGAGGCAGTCTCAGCCCGGGCTCCCAACAATGCAATTTGGCATGACTGTGATTATGTAAGAACCTCTGCAAATACTGTCATGAACATACCCATATGAAGTCACAATGAGATTCACACTATAACATACCTCACTGCACTAAGCCATGTAACCTACTTAATATTTTCCTAGGTTAGAGTTCGAGATTACCCTTCCCATTTGTATACATTTTTTTTTTTTTTTGGAGAACCTTTATTATTACTTCAAGCAATTACAAGTATGGGCCTACAACCACTCCGGCCGGCCGCTAGTCAACTAGTCAAAACAGAAGTACAACAGAGCAATGCGGAAAGTTATAGCAGTACGAAGCCGGGGTCCTACAGATGTCCAGGACATAACTCGTATTCAGGCGTACAGGTCGGAATTCAGGATTATAAAGGTTCATTTTACAATAAGGAAAAACTAAAAGAAGTGCCGTATGGTCATACATGGTCCTACAATAATGAACATGAATCAGGATTTCCGCAAATAGTACAAGTACAAGGGAAGTATCGGGGAGTGGACACTGTCCTGTGCGGTCGCTTCCCTCGCCCTCTGCCTCCCCCAGACGCTGCACTCACTGCTGGCTGTATTCGCGCCTGCCTGCCTGCCTGCTGCTGAAGCGCACTCAGCGCTTGGTATCGTTTTGCAGTATATTTACTTGCTATTACATTAGTGCACTCGGCGCTTGGTGGTATCTGCCTGCTTGCACAGTATTGTTTTCCTGCTGCGCATTACTGCTAGTTGGTGAGGGGAAGAGACGATTGTGTGGGGTGCATTTCTCTGTATTTTGTAGCGTGTTGCCCACTCCGGCTGTGTCTCAGTTTCGGTTCAGGGTCCGGACTCCATTGTGGCTCTCTGTTTACCCTCGGCAGCCCGTGGCTCCTCCCAGATCCCGCCTCCCAGCTACCCCTCCCACCCACAAGCACAGCTAACGCGTCACGGCCTCCCACCATTTGTGACCGAGTGGACACTGTCCTGTGCGGTCGCTCCCCTCGCCCTCTGCCTCCCCCAGAGGCTGCACTCACTGCTGGCTGTATTCGCACCTGCCTGCCTGCTGCTGAAGCGCACTCAGTGCTTTGTATCGTTTTGCAGTATATTTACTTGCTATTACATGAGTGCACTCGGCGCTTGGTGGTATCTGCCTGCTTGCACAGTATTGTTTTCCTGCTGCGCATTACTGCTAGTTGGTGAGGGGAAGAGACGATTGTGTGGGGTGCATTTCTCTGTATTTTGTAGCGTGTTGCCCACTGCGGCTGTGTCTCAGTTTCGGTTCAGGGTCCGGACTCCATTGTGGCTCTCTGTTTACCCTCGGCAGCCCGTGGCTCCTCCCAGATCCCGCCTCCCAGCTGCCCCTCCCACGCTCCGCCCCCCTCCACTCTCCATTTATGTCAGAGGTCCCAACGCGCAGCATCCACGCGCTGCGTCCACGCCGAAGGTGCGCCAAAGGTAAGCCCGTCTACGCCCGTCTGCGCCTGGACCGCGCCCAGCGCCAGACTCCCTGGTTCCCTTATGCCCCAGCCCACCCGCATTACATACGATTCCTCCTCCCTCCTTGCTCTAAACCCCGGCCGACTCCCCAACTGCACCCAAGCCGCACCAGGACACACCCATGGACCCTTCACATGCAACTCCTGCAAGTTTGACGGCACAAATACCAATTCCACATCCACTAACACCAAACATAGATCTGACGCCAACCACCTTAAATGCATCCTTCTCAACACCCGATCGGTCCACAGCCACGCCATCAACCTTTGGAATCTACTAGACACCATCTCTCCAGACGACGCCTTCCTAACAGAAACTTGGATGAACACCTCTTCAGCCCCAGACATCACCATAGCCATCCCGGAAGGCTACAAGATCATCCGAAAAGACCGCACCAACCAAACAGGAGGAGGCATCGCCATCGTCCATAAGAACTCTATCCGCATCTCAACCAGCTCGGACGTCAACCTCTCTAGCGCCGAACACCTTCACTTCCAGATCCACACCGACCCCAAGACCACACTCAGAGGCACCCTCCTCTACAGACCACCGGGACCCCGTGCACAATTCACTGAAGACATCACTGATTTTATCACCCAACACGCCCTCTCCTCCGAGGACTACATCCTCTTGGGAGACGCAGGTCACACTCTCGACCCTATCTTCACCTCCAGCAAACACATTTCCTTCAGTCACACCACAGCTCTCCAATGGACGAACCACAGCTGCGTTCACTTCATTTACAATAAGGCCACAACCCATAAGCATCCTCAACCTACCCTGCGAAGAAACTGGAACAAAATCACCATCGATCAGATCTCCTCATCGCTTCTTCAAAACCCCCCTGCCCAATAATCGAACCCCAACCAAGCAGCCATTAACCTCACTCAATGGCTAACCAACACCGCAGACAACCTAGCACCTTTGAAAAAATGTCAAATCAAACCAGGCAGCAAAAACGCCCCCTGGTTCAACGAGGATCTTAAGAAATCCAAGAAACTCTGTCGCTCCCTAGAGAAGGCCTGGAAAAAAGACCCAAACACCAACACCAGGGAGGCCTTCAAAAACGCCACCCGCATACACCACCAATTGATCCGGACTGCCAAGAAAACCGCATTCAAAGACCGACTAGACAAAAACGCCCACAACAGCAAGGAATTATTCAACATCGTCAAAGAATTTACCACCCCACTGCCAACTCCAACAACATCTCCCCCTCTCAAACCCTTTGTGACTCCCTAGCTTCGTTCTTCCACGACAAAATCGCAGACATCCACAACAGCTTCGACAACCAACTCGAAGACCAACCCACCCAACCCTCCGCCGTACCTCCACCCCCCCTGAACATCCTTAATGACTGGAACCCAATCTCCACTGAGGACACCATCCGCCTGATGAACTCCATCCACTCAGGATCCCCCACAGATCCATGCCCTCACCACATCTTCAACAAAGCAGACTCCATCATAGCACCACACCTCCGAGACGTCATCAACTGCTCCCTCAACTCCGGCACCTTCCCAGAAAGCTGGAAACACGCCGAACTCAGCGCCCTTCTGAAAAAACCCACTGCTGACCCCACCGAACTCAAAAACTACCGCCCCATCTCGCTCCTTCCATTCCCGGCCAGGGTCATCGAGAAGGCTGTCAACAACCAGCTCGCCGCCTTCCTCGAAGCCAACAAATCCCTCGACTCCTCACAGTCCGGCTTCCGAGCCAAACACAGTACTGAGACCGCACTCATCGCAGCAACAGACGACATCCGAACTCTACTGGACAATGGAGACACAGTCGCCCTCATCCTCCTCGACCTCTCCGCAGCCTTCGACACAGTCTGTCATAACACCCTGTTACAACGACTCAGAAACATCGGAATCCAAGGAAAGGCACTGGAATGGATCACCTCATTCCTTGCCGGAAAAACTCAGAGAGTACGCCTCCCACCATTCAAGTCAGAATCCACTGAAGTCATCTGCCGCGTGCCACAAGGATCCTCACTCAGCCCCACCCTCTTCAACATATACATGAGCCCCCTCGCGACTATCGCACGCCAACACAACCTCAACATCATCTCCTACGCTGATGACACCCAACTGATCCTCTCACTCACCAAAGACCCAAACATCGCCAAAACCAACCTACATGAAGCAATGAAAGAGGTAGCCGAATGGATGAAGCATAGCAGCCTGAAACTGAATTCAGACAAAACAGAAGTCCTCATCTTAGGCACCACCCCCTCCGCCTGGGACGACTCTTGGTGGCCAGAAGCCCTTGGAAAAGCACCCATCCCGACGGATCACGCACGGAACCTAGGCGTCATCCTGGATTCCTCACTCTCGATGACCAGACAAGTCAACGCTGTCTCTTCATCTTGCTTCAACATTCTTCGCATGCTCAAAAAAACATTTAGCTGGATCCCCACCGAAACTAGAAAAACGGTCACCCACGCACTGGTTACAAGCTGCCTGGACTACGGAAACACACTTTACGCCGGTACCACCGCAAAACTTCAGAAAAAACTCCAACGCATCCAGAACGCATCAGCCAGACTCATATTAGACATCCCGCGTAAAGAACACATTTCTGGTCACCTGAAAGACCTCCACTGGCTCCCCGTCAATAAGAGGATAACTTTCCGCCTCCTCACCCACGCACACAAAGCTCTTTACGAACTTGGACCCGAATGCCTCAACACACGTCTTTCCTTCTACACCCCCTCCCGCCTGCTTCGCTCTTCCAACCAAGCCCTCGCTGCTATTCCCCGCGTCAACAAAACCACCATGGGAGGAAGATCATTCTCCTACCTAGCGGCCAAAACCTGGAACTCACTTCCCATGCACCTTCGCCTCACTCAAAACCACCAAGCATTCAGAAAGCAACTTAAAACCTGGATATTCGAGAAGTAATTCCCCACCCCTCCTCAAGCGCCTTGAGACCCTCTGGGTATGTAGCGCGCTATATAAATTTATTGACTTGACTTGACTAAGGTACGCAAGTCAGGATAAATGTAGGCACAAACCCGTTCCGTAGTAAAACTGAACCCCACCCCTCAAAACAAAACATATTGCAGGAGACAAAAGAACGACGACACTAAAAAAAGGGGACCATGGAAACAAATAACGGACAATTTAACAAACCCCATCCTCCTACCCCCCACCCTGCACCCCTGCAAAAGGCCACGGCCTACCCCCCCAGCAGCGTGCCTGTCGCCCTAATGGAGACCCGAAATATAGAAAAAGAGGAGAAAGAAGAAGAGAAGAAGAAGTGGAGGAGGGCCTTCGATCTTGCCACTCGGCCCCGCCCCACACCCCTGCGCCCAGGAGACATCCCAAAAGCAAGATCAGAATATCCATGGAGAACATCAATCACCGACCACACCAACAATATAATCTCGGCAGAATGTCCCCCAAGCACCGTCAGCCAACAAGAAGTCAACTAGACTCTGGACGGTATCATCCCTGGCCTTGTCTATCAACCAACATACGTCCACTTATCAATCGGTATACAGAGCGGCGTGGAGGGTCCAAGTGGTCCGGGCGGGCCAGGCCGAGTTACCGCTACCTGGGACTTCAGCAACCCAAACCCATCCGAACATGTATGGTGGAAATCCGTTTGTGTCGGTATTGACCCCGAGAACGTCCCCAAGTCCGAACACAGTCTCACCATCCAAGGAGGGAAAGTCACACAATCCAGCAAGCGCCGAGACATCGCCGGGGCAGTCCAAAAAATGGATCGGCGTTGTTTCCCCAGCCGCCAATGAGACATGTGCCCCGAGGAGACACTCGCATGTACAACCGAACTGTCCGGGGCAATCACAGGGGCCGGGTCTTTCAGCGGCTCCAGGAACCTAGGCGTAGCTGGAGCACTCTTCATGGACATAGAGGCGGGCACGTCAGCACTCCGTTGAGATCGAACTGTGCCCGTGTGGAACGGCGGGACAGCAATGGCGGCCATCCTTCTTCCCAAGTCCCGGTTGCAGATCAGGGTCCCGTGTAGGGCCGTTAGAGCAGCCAATACATCTTTGGACGTGGGCTCCTTCTGGCGCCGCCAGCCCCCTGATCTCATCCGCACAGCAGCTGTTCGACTTGGATGTGGTCCGCAGAGGAGGGCGCTGGCCGCCATCTTAGCTGATCCGGCCTCGTCTTTCTTCACATCACCTCAGGGACCGGGCCCCAAACCAGGGCGCTACAGAATTCATAACCGGGACTCAAAAATGCAAGGCAGGCTCTCCGGAGAAGAGTTACCAAAGGGCTAAACAAAATCTCTGCCGGCCCCCGGGAGCCGCCCGCCGATTCCGGGGGTAATCCTTGATTGTGCCCGGACACAGAACTGGGGAGGGGGGCCAGATATCGTGCACCCCCCTTGTCCCTGCTTTGCCATGCAGCCCCACGGGGCACTCCGCTAAGTGGACTGGGTCGTCACTGCCGCCATCGGCCCATCAATTCACCAGCGCCCTCCAGCCGACTCCTCACCGCCACCAGTGGCCGCCGTTGTCACAGTCGCAGCCGGCTGCTCCTCTCAATCGACACCCCGGTCCCAGCACCACGAGGGCCTCAGAACAGTCGGGGACAATTCTCCGGGTCTGCCGCACGTAGAAGCCTCAGGAGCAGACGGTAAGTGATAGTTCTCCTTCGCCTACTTAAATATGCCGTTACGGCTCAGGATAAGTGCCAGGATTTATGCGCAGGGTGAGAGGGCTCGCGGAGCCGAGCGTCTATGCGGCCATTTCGGTCGCCTGCTTGGCTCCTCCCCCTTGTATTAATTTTTATTACTTTTATTAATTTTGAGTTTACCATCTTCACTACATCTAGTAACATCATAACACATTTTAATCATGTACAACACCTGAACGATCACTTTTAAGTGTGAGTTTAATTAATAATACGACCTTTCCAAGGTGAGTCTGTCCTCAGTTACCATTGATCACATGATCGCGACTATGTTTACATAGAGCTAAATTGCGAACGCTCTTGCTAGCGGCGCTTTTGAACGGAAGATACCCGCCTCAGGCGGATTTCTAAGACTTCACACCAGGTTAGTGAATCAACTCATCACACGCCACGCTCTACCACGCGAGGATATCGAGATAGCCAATAATAATGCTTCATTTGTCTTTCTATTTGTCTTCAGCGTATAACCCTACACGAACAAAGTCAGGCATGTAAGTCTTTTTCACCAGTCATTATCACCGTTTTACGAAAACGGGTGTATTTGCATTCTGTTACCATCACATTGAATAAGTGTGTTACATACATGTATGAATATTACTTTGTTTGACTCTTTATGTTAGATATTTCTCACGACAGCATCTTAAATATGTGGTTTGTTTATTATCTTTTTGACAGCATTGTTCCCTGACGAAGGGCCACATATAGGCCCGAAATGCATTGGATAGGATACAATTTACATGATGCCTCAAGCATGAATATATAAATAATGAAATGAGTGAAATGAACCGTTTTTTGAAAGAAAGAAATTTATGAATAAAATAAATACTTTCAAAACCATGTACAATATTGTGTGGAATCCTCTGAGATCATAAGAGGAGAACTCGGTGTTCCCACAGGGATGGTCCCAGTGACCCACTGGCATCACGTTCATATCCCTTTCTTACTCTGCCTTTAAGGAGATAAGCTGAATTTATAGTGTGTCCCAATTCTTACCTTCCCTATAGTTATTATGCTAAAATAAGAATCTGAGTACCTATTGTGTCTTTTTCCAAACTGCCAATACGATTGTGTAAGTTCTTTGGTTTAGTGTGTTCCCTTTCTTGACCCTCCTTTAGTCAAGTTGCAAAAGTCTGTTTTTTCTTAAAATAGTATGTTCCTTGTTCTTACCTTCCCTTTATTTCGAGATTGCTAAATGGTTGGCATAATCTATCTGTTGCATAGCTATAAACTGTTTATAATCTTGGTTATTGATAGTTTGATTGCTTTTAATCTATGGCTCATGACTTTTGATGATGATTAGATAAATGTAAATGTAAATGTTGTAGTACTTGTATAGCGCCCGAATCACCCCACATGGGGTCTCTCCGGCGCTTGTACGCATACCGCTGTGGAACCCTTCCTGGCTTTTTCTCTGTGAGGCGCCCACTCCTGGGCACCCCCAAGGTGCAGCCAGGCATCCTAGCGCTGTTGGGCCTGTTATGGAGAATAAGCAAGCTATTGCCCAGAGTTGCAGAGTGGGACCCATGATTAGAATAGGCACTGAGGCAAGAATTATCAGGTCCGAGGAAATTGAGCCCAAGAGCCGCCGAGGCGGGAATTGAACCCTGGTCCCAGGCCAAACCTCTGCATCAGGGTCTACCATTGAGCCACACTTCCGGAGTTTGAACCTACCCCGAGTCCGTGGTTATTATATAAATACAAATGTTATGGTATTTTTGAGTGCCTTTTTCTTATCTAACTCCCTGATTCATCGTGTTTAGGTAGTAGTGAGAAAGATTGGTAAATCAATGATATAGGAATTAGTGTAAAAAGATTATACTGGTAGTAGAGCGTGGGTTACCTGTCTGAGGTAATATTTTGAAATGTTGAATGATTGGGCCCAGGTGAGTATTGGTAAAATCCTAGTCGGGTGATCTGCGCGATCTATCAGTCACGCTGCTCAAAATATTCAGTCCACACAAAGTTTGTTGGAAAAGAGTTTTATGCAGGTTTATTTCATACATGAAGTATGCCAACGTGGTCAGTTAACTTATGGGTGATCATGGGCAGGCAGAGGTGACTTGAGGAAAATGGAATTTTATATGATCTATGTATCCCCTACGTGTACCCCAACGTGTAGTAT
Source organism: Lissotriton vulgaris (assembly GCF_964263255.1). Classification (NCBI taxonomy): domain Eukaryota; kingdom Metazoa; phylum Chordata; class Amphibia; order Caudata; family Salamandridae; genus Lissotriton; species Lissotriton vulgaris. The sequence goes on along the minus strand of NW_028247755.1, from coordinate 282,761 downwards.
ATATGCATGACATCCATGCACTTTCCCTCTGTATCCGAAATGAAGACGCATTTGCATTTGCGTCCAACGTTAACATGTCAACTACCAGGCCCTCCATGAAAGAAACGATAATTCAGCCTTAAGGCCTACGTTGCCAATGCATTTACATGGTACACGTTTTAACATCGAGAAGCACACGTTTTTGTGGCCCAGTCGAGCCAGGCCCTGAATTCAGGCCTCTGTTCGAGAGACCTTTACTTCAGACAATACATCCTCCAAACATAAGATATCAGATATGCCAAGGTACAGGTCGCTCTGACTTCCCAGACTCCAGATTCCTCTACTAGTGCTAAAGTCAACCCCCAGCTCTCTCCAGTTACACGTCATTTTCACGTCATGGCCAGTTGCGCGTACATGTAGGGTAAAGGTTTCTGCTGACTCTGCAGACCTCTCTATGCATCCACCCACCTGTGACACTCATATGACTCATCGAGTGAACACCTTCGTGTACGCCTATTTACACGCCTTCTTTCACGCCCATGTGGTCCTATCTTTGTCTCTCTTCACTTGCTCCGCCTGGAGTGTTCCGCCTACTGTATTCATTGCAATTATGTGGCCTTTACTATATATAATGTGTGATGTTAATAAAGCGTTAGATATCCCTTCCTGAATCTTAGTGGTGATGGAACCCGATTCTCCCCTGGCTCGAGCCATTGCAATAAAGCCCTTTTGAACTCAGACACCACGGACTCTGCCTCTCATTTTATGAGCTATCCTTATTGATATTAATGTATAGAAAAATGTTCAGGTAAATTATATTTACGACATTCTGGCGCCCGAATAGGGACTAGTCCCCTTCCCCACGCGCCGGCGATGTGAGCGCAGCCCCCTGACCCCTTCTACAGCCGTGACGGACCCATTGTGCACATCCGCGGGTTTTCCTGCTAACTCCCTCAGGCCCACGGAGGAGACGGAGACTGCGACGAGGCATCCACACGAGGAGGTGAGGATTGCGGACCATCCCGACCAGAGCCCGAACCGAGAGAGCAAGGTCCGAGGTATCCCGAGGCCGACCTGTTCCGAGGCGCATGCGTAGCAGAAGCAGCAGTACCAGAAGCCGTAGCAGTCCAGTCCAGTCCCGAGGCCTTAAGTTTTGCTTCCCGGTGAGTACCATTGTTGGGAACGCATCTAGACGAGTTCATTTATTTGAGCCCGGTCAAGACGGGTCTGGGTACACAGACCCGGTATAGACGTGTCCATTTTGGTGGATGCGGTATGACGTGTCTCTTTATGGGACCAGTATGACTGTACTGTTCTAGCAGTGCATCCAGTATAGTATTGTATTTTCCGATTATTTCAGAATTGTGTTATTCTATGTACCAGGTAGTATCTGTAATGTTTTAATGTCGTGGTATGAGTGAGTGTTTGCAGTCTATTATTGTGCTTATTGTGTTTTCGTTCAAACCAGTACAAACATGCCGCTGTTTTCGAAATTACGTCAGATAGGGACTAGGAAAGGGATACTCGAAGAGGCAGTTCCCGTCCCGCCAAGGGACACTCCTGGACACTTTATGTACCACAAACATGGCTTAGATGCCATACTGTACTTAGATTTATGGGTGGATTACACTAAAGACCTGGAAGAGAAATATTGCTGGCCTGTCTCAGGGACATGGGATGCTGATTGCATCATGAGAGTAGAAGAAGCACTGTAGAAAAAGAAAGCCAGACAATCCCAGAAAGATGCCATAGAATTGTGGCGTAAAGAAGAGCATAGAAGAACAGAGAAAGAAATACAGAAAGCAGAAAGAAGTAGAGAAGCATCAGAAAAAGCCAAGGAAAAAGAATTACTAGAAGAAGGTGAACGAGTGAGAGCAGAACAATTAGACCGACAAAGAAATGCCCTTATTAAAGGCATGTATCCCCTTCTCGCCGAGGGCCTACCTAAAGTGACCCCGGAATTACCCAGTAACTTGCCGACACCACTGATCCCGACTAAATTCCGTAGTCATAAACAGACCGCAGCGGACATTTTTCTTTCTTCTTATTTAGATGACGCTGCTCCACAGTATGTAAACGTACGTGTACCTCCTACTAATCCTCCTCCCAACCCAGTTGATAATACGAATTACCCCACTGTTCCTCCTGCTACCAACCCCCCTCCGAATCCTTTTCTCCCAGCACCTGTAGCACAGGATCAACCTGCATTACCAGCGCCAGCGCAGCCAGTAAAAGCCGATTCAAGCCAAGGCGATTCCAGTCTAGGAGCAGCGGGAGGGGGTCCCTCTACACCACCTCCGTTAAAACGATCATCACTACGAGAGTTAGCACTACAACACACGCCTAAAGCAGCTACTTTTCAATCCCTTAGACAGTACCTTACCGATTGTATATATGATCCCGTACCAGGAGACGGTGCTATGCTTATATATTCAATACGTTTAAGACGTGTTGCAGATTATTTGCTTATTTTACCAGACATGAAAGGGCACTTAGACAAAATCTACCACTTCATCAGAACGGGGGAGGGACCAGAAAGTATTCACGAGGCCATGGTACATAGAAAAGTGGAGCTTCAACGTATACTCCTACAGTTTTTGATTAATTGTTTGAGCAGGGAACGAGACCAGCCAGGTAAGGAAGTAACTAAAGTCATGACAAACTGGAGTGACAACATAGCTGCTGGTAAACATGATAAACAGAGTAGTGTAGAAAGCATGTACAGGAAAATTCGTAAAGAAATTCTTGATATACATGAGAAAGAAGCTGAGAGAGAAGACGATGAAGTTTCAGAGGACGATGTGAGGCAAGATGGCTGCCGTGGGGAAGGCTGTGTAGGCAGCTAGCTCCCTCGCTCCTGGCGTTTTATCGTGAAGGGAAGGAGAAACTTAGCTATTCTCCGTGTTTAATTATTCAAGAGCCGACTATGTGATTCATTGCTAATTTTGCTGATTATCTCAACTAGCGGGTTCATCTTACCTGTCAGAGGAACACGCTGGTTGATTCCGGCCGACTGCTGCCACTGCCGCTGCCCGCAGAGGCTGCCCTGGGCCGGCTGCTCAGAGACGGAGACAGAGCTGTGCGGAGCCTGAGAGGCGTTTACCATTTCCGTTTACTATTCTCGGAGTCGGACTCGGAGCTCCGCAGCTGCAGAGAGGCGTCGACCGTTTCCTGGAGGACTCTAGTATTGGCGAGATTGTTTGGTGATTGACGCTGATTTCTCCAGTGTTCGACCCGTGCAGGACAGACAGAGCCTCGGAGGCAGAGCGCCCCAAACCGGTGGAGAGATAATCGCATCACGCTATACTAGCATATAGCAATAACAAATTGCTACAAACTATCCCTGCGACAGGCGGAGTTCACGAATGTTACTAAATTTCTTCGAGTTCCATCGGCGGTCCCCGCTGTGGCGTGCTACACTTTGTCTGTTTTGGGCACAGAGTAGCGTTTTTCCTGGCAGAGGGGGCTCACGGAAGAAAAAGAGGACGCCACTTCCACTCTCTATTGCCACACGCAGTAACAAGAAAAACGGCCCTGGGTCCAATTTGAAGGACGTGGGACAAGAGAACGAGGAGATCGAGATGGCAGAGGCAACACCACTGATCCCTGGTAAAACAGCTACAAAACAGGGTAAGAACTCTAACAAGGGGGCTGCTACTAAATCTAATGAAATACCTGGTATGAAAAGTTCTGCGCTACAAACATTACCAGACTTGTTCGAAAAGCATGCTGCAAAAAAGAAAATGACTGATAATGGTATTGATAATCAAAGTACCGATTTGACTGTAACACAATCCTCTAATCAACCATCTACAAGTGGTGATAATCAGAATAACGCTAATAATCCCTCAACTTTGATAACAACTCTGATACCGACTGATTCTCTGAGGAAGGGTATTATGGGAATTGCAGTTCCAGGTGGAGCTATTACCAATCGAGCATGCTCTCTCCCATCGTTATCATTATTATCAAATGATTTATTTAGTGATTCACGAAATGAAAAAGAAACTACTGCGCAGCAACATAATCAGGAGCTCCCTGAAAACTTTTACTCTTTGTCAGAACTCTCATCCGATGAAGCGACAGGCTTAAATAAAGACTGGGCAGACTTTAGCTGTGAGAGTCTATCCTCTGACGGTGAGATTAGTTTAAGCCCTGATAATACCAATGCGGCTACTATCATTAAAAAGAAGCTGAAGAAGAAGAGATCTCTTCGTGCAGCGAGTAAAGAGACCATTCCCAAATCACCAAACGACGCGAACTCCCTATCTCCCAACCTAATATCTATCGCTTCTGCTGCTAATGATACTTCAGGGCCTAGCCATAACGTTATACCTGATCCAACTCTGCCACAAGATAACAACGAAGAGATCACATTGAAAACAATATTTGATACCATGATGAATCATAGGGCAGAAAGTAAGGCCGAGAATCAACGCACGCAAATGACATGTGCCAAAGTTAAAAATGCAGTACGCCGTGCAATTAAACTATGTTCAGAGACCGCTGACAGGGTCACTGAAGCAGAGGCCAGGATATCTGTGTTGGAAGAAGAATGCATGACCCAAAGACAAGAAGTGGGAGATTTCAAAGCACAAAAGGATGATTTATCTGACAAGTTAGCCAGTTTGGAAAATCAGGCCCGCAGAAGCAACTTGCGCTTTCTGGGGATCCCTGAAAATAAAGAAGGAGGTGACCCGAGGAGGTTCATCATCAATTTATTAAACGATGCTTTTCCAGAAATCATTGACTGGGACTGGGCTCGGGAAATACAACGAGCACATAGATTCCCTTTCACAGCAAGGAAACCACGACAAGGTCAAGAAAACTATCCCAGGGCCATTTTGGTGTCATTTAATAACTTCCTTGCCCGTGAATCTATTTATGCAAATGCAAGACCAGATAAGAAAGCGGATGGTCTAGGCTGTCAGTTCTTTGTGCGACCAGACTATTGCCAAGCTACTGTGGCTCAACGATGGCAATTGAAGCAATTAATTCCTGATTTTCAGAAGAAGGAAGTAGCAGTATTTCTTCAAGGTCCTGCAAAACTAAAAACTATATTTAAAGGCCAAACAAAATATTTCATTTCTACAATTAAAGCCAAGGAGTACTTGGATTCTCTTTGAATGATTATGAAGAACTTTGATGTACAGTACCATAAATTCAGAACTTGCGTTTAGTAATTATACTGTTTAATAATTATTTATATGCAGGACTACTATGCTTTTCTTTTCTATACTTTTCTTATTTCTCTTCTGAACTTTCTCCTTCTCTTACTTTTCTCTTTCTCTTTTCTTTTTCTTTTTCTTAGTAAAGACGCTAGGGGTTAGGGACACGGCATCCATACGTTTCAGGAACTGAAAGTTCCTGTGCCTCCTATAGTGGGGAGGGTGGGGGGAGGGGTTCTGGGAATAAGGGTGGGGGTGGGTAAGGGCAGCGGTTGGTGGTGGGGGTGTAAGGCAGAGGTGTTCAATACAGGGATGGATATAAGGCATTCAAATGATAATACCGAAGAGCAAATGCAAGTGATGATGGTCAATAATTTTTTTCTTACACTGTTTTTGACATGTATAAAAAGGTGAAAATATGTACTATCAATATTAATGGTCTCAATGACTTAAAGAAGATCGCTATGTTTCGTACAATGCTCCAAACTCTGAGTATTGATTTGTTATGCATCCAGGAAACTCACATTTCATGGGATAAACGTTTTCTTTTGAATAATCTGGGATTAGAAGTTTTGATTACATCTAAACAAATGGGTATTAAGAGAGGCGTTGCAATCTGTATGCGAAAGGGAGTAGGAAAGTGTTTAAAAACATCATCGGATAAATGGGGCAGATGGGGGCTTGCTGAATTAAAAATTGGAAGCTGCAAATTTACTTTATGTTGTATGTATGGCCCCAATCTGGATGACGCCGAATTTTTAATTCTATGAACACAGAGTTATCCATTTGGACACAACCGATAATAGTTTGTGGGGACCTTAATATTCATATGCCAGCCGATTGGAATATCAAATCAGGGAAGAGATATATGGGCCGTAAGATCAAAACCTATAAAGCACTCAGAGATCTGGTATTAAGTAACGGGCTAACTGATGTCTGGAATAAATTCTATTATAATGACCCTGGATATACTTTCTTCTCTATTCACCATCGAAAATTTGTCCGTTTAGATTATTTTTTTGTATCTTCAGTTTTTTGGGAGAAAATCCGTATTGAAATATTACCACAAGTCATTTCAGACCATAACCCCATAATTGCCGAGATTCAATTCCCTACTGATTGTCAAAACCCGAATAGATCCTGGTCATTCCAGAGAAACTTATTATTAGATGAAGAGTACCTTCAGTTTATGGTTACAATTATTAAAGATTATTTTCTAATAAACAATGATACTGCCTCCCCACAGGTAGTCTGGGATTCTTTTAAATCCGTTGTACGGGGGGAGACAATCAGTTTTGCAAATTATAAGAGGCAAAAAAAACAAACAGATTTTAAGGATAGGCTAAACAAGGTCAGGCTGGCCGAGCTCGAACTATCTACTGCTTTAAAAATAATGTTAGTATAGAGGATGCACAAACACGATTAACCATTGAACGTTCAGGTCTTCGTATACATATTGCCGATGAAGTAGCTGCAAAATTTAAACAATATAAAACTGAACGCTACGAATTTAGTGAACGCACGGGGAAAATTTTAGCACAGCGTTTACGTCAAAAATCCTCTTTTAATGAAATACAGTGTGTTAAAGACATAAATGGGGTCTCTCACGAAAGTAAGGAAGGAATATTAGAGGCATTTCATGGCTTTTACAAGATGCTGTATAACGATCATAATAATGAAGTTGATAAGACTCTTAATCCCATAAATTATCTACAAAATTCTAACCAACTTTCATTGTGTACAGATGATACTGATTTATTTGCTAGGTCAATAAGCTGGGAAGAGATTGAAAAGGCTATTTTGAGTCTTGCAGCCGGCAAAGCCATGGGGCCCGACCAGATCCCCCTTGAATTTTATCGGACATTTAGACATTTGTTGAAGACAGAATTGTTAAAAATCTTTAATGTAGCATTTCAAGACAAGTCCCCTGATTCTTGGTCCACTGCCATCATAGTTGTTTTTGTAAAAAAGAATAAGGATCCAAAGGAACTAGGCTCGTATCGTCCCATTTCCCTTATTACGGCAGACAGTAAGATTTATTCTAAAATCCTCGCAAATAGATTAAATGATGTTATGGCAGGTTTGGTTTCTCACACTCAACACGGGTTTATTAAACATAGGGACACTACAGATCACGTCAAACGTGTTATTGCACTGTTGGATTGGGCTCAAGCAAAGGAATCCCCAGTCGGAGTGATCCTACTCGATGCTGAAAAAGCGTTTGACAGAGTAGACTGGGGGTTCCTTTGGTCGGTATTAGAATGGAAGGGTTTCCCATCGCAATTTATTAAAGCTTTACAGTCACTTTATTTTAATGCTAAGGGAGTAATAAGACTAGGCACGGATATTTCCAGACCATTCTCAATCACTAGGGGGACCAGACAAGGTTGCCCCTGTTCTCCACTTTTATTTGCACTTTATTTAGAACCTTATTTGAACAGACTAATCACAGAACCTGGCATCCCACCAGTCCGACTTCATGAAGTAGATCACAAAGTTTTAGCATACGCAGATGATGTGGCCATTGTAACCTCTGACTCTTCTACCGCTTTACCTAAAATAATTGAAGTTGCCAGTGAATTTGGTAAATTCTCTGGTTACAAATTGAATATTTCAAAAACCCAAATTATACATTCTAAAACTGGTACACCCACTGATATTCCACTAAACTCCACTGCTACATACCTCGGCGTAACTATATCATCCAAAATAGATGACATTGTTGGACTAAACCTGGATCCTTTACTTTTATCCACTAATAGGACTCTAGAAAGGATAAATAATTTACATTTATCTTTATTCGGACGGACCAATGTCATTAAGATGTTAATTTTTCCAAAATTTCTTTATTTTTTTCGTACTATTCCCCTATTCTTTTCTATGTCTTTTTTTAATAAAATAGATAGGATGTTGTCCAGATTTCTATGGGGGTTTCGTCGCTCCGGAAGATCTCTAAAGTGGTGTACCCTCCCGCAAGGGCGTGCTGGGTTGGGATTTCCGAACTTTAGAATATACTACTGGGCTATTACTCTCAAAACAATTAAGGTTTTACTATTTCATGATCATGTTAACGAAACCTTTATGGCACCATCTATTTTCGAAATGCTTATGGGTGATCATGTGCGCCAATCCTTATTGATATTTATGGAGCCGAGCTATTACAAAAAAACTAAATTTAAGGTTTTTCTCTCTGCTTTCTTGGTTTGGAGACAAATGAACAAAGCTTTACGGATAATTTCAAAATATAATTTGTTGCAATATTTCATTATCAGGGATTTCTCAAGATATCCCCACCCATCGACCTCGTCTGGGACAGATTCATTCAATTGGGCAACTGTATCAAAACGGGGTTTTAATGTCCTTCTCTGAACTCCAAGATACATTTGGTCTTTCTAGAAACGATTTCTTCAAATATCTACAAATCCGTAGCTTTTTGAAAAAAAAAACCTCTTATACAGCGACGCAATGGAGACTAATGATATCTTGGAGAGTGGTAGGAGGGATAGCCGTATTGGCACAATTTATCAGCTAATGATTAACAGGTTGCATGATGATCTCGATCAACAAGCCCAGAAATGGGAAAGGAAACTGTGTATAGTAGGGATAGACTTGGCAAGGGCATTCGAGATTAGCAACAAAACACTAATTAACAGCTCTCTTAAAAGTCAACACTATATGGCTTCTTTAGATCTTTACTATACATCTGCTAAACTGGTCAAATGGAAAGCTATGAAAGGCATCAATTGTAGCCGTTGTGGAATTTTAGCAGCAGACTCATGTCACATGTTCTTTAGCTGTCCTAAACTTACTGTATATATAAACAAGATAGAAAAATTTCTGACCAATTTGCTTAACGTTAATATCAAATTATGCCCTTCTGTGATTATCTTTGGTGTATATTTTCCATCCGAGAGTTTATCTGTTGATCATGAACATTTTCTTTTTATTGGAATGTCCATTTACCGTTTTTGTATTACCTCAAGATGGCTAGATGTCGATCCACCATCATTTGAGCAAGGGTTAGGAAAGCTGTTAAACATTTATAGAATGGACAATGCAGTTTACAAATTGAAAGGACGGAGAAAGAAGATACTTGCTAGGAAGCTATGGTCTCCTATCGATAATTGGATTTAACTTAATAATGACCACATCTGTAAAGAGATATTTTATTTGCTATATGTTTTAATTTTTTTCTCTTTTTTTTTTATTCTTTATCCGCAACTATGTGTATGATTGTCATTGATTGTCATTGCCTAAATGTTGTCTTTTTCATCCTTGTATTTGTTATGCCTCTGCCATTGAAAATAAAAAAAATATATATATAAAAAAAGTTTCAGAGGACGATGATTTAGTAACTGAGAACCCAAGTAAAATAAATTACGTAGGTAGGGCAAGACCATTTGACAGACCCATACGTCTAGATTACAATAAACGCTCTCTCTCCAACACCAGAACAGTATTCCCTTGAACACATATTCCAAGCCACGGACCAAATATTGAAAAGACGAGTAGGGAGTAGCGAACTTAGTACCATGCATGAACAGGAACTAGCCCGGTCAGCAGTACAATGGGCCGGAAATTCTAATATATATAAGGATGATGTAGTAGCGCAGACATTTCTGAGTCTTCCTCCGGAAGAACAGCGTTTAGCTGGTATGTACATGACTCAACATCTCATCACATTGTACGAGAATCAGCATTCTGATCCAGGTCCCCTGTATAAATTATTGGACAATTTACTCCTAACCAGATGGAGAGGTCTAGGTACCGAATTAATTAATGTCATACTAGAACAACGACATAAGTACATGACTTTCCTGACCCCACATTTTGTTCCTGCTCCACACCGAGAAAGAAAAACCTTTTATATAGACAGACAGAATCCCTTACGAGAGGTTCATCCCGTTAGAACTGACGGGGGTGCGCTTCAACGAGTATACGTTTACACTCCCTTGACAAAAATGGAATTATTGGAAATGAAAAAATTACTGCCCTGTCATGATAAAGATCCAGCAGGGTTTCACCGTGAATTAAAAGACATGCTCCGTATGGGGGCGTATACATATGCTGATACGATTAAAATGTTGAAAGTCCTGTTACCTGCAGGCATTTACGAAAAACTCAAAGAAAAAGAGTGGGAGGTGGGAGAGAAAAAGATTAACTGGGCAGAATTAGAAAACGAGGATAATACATGAACCCCTGGTACTGGTGTCGGGGATAAAGTTAAAGAATTACCCGAGCTATTGATTCAGGTTTTGCCGACATTATTGATTACTAAAAAGGAAGATTGGGATGCCATTTCAGCCTGCAAACAGAAACAAGATGAAGACACTAGTGACTTCTATTCTAGATTTGAAAAATGTTTTATTATTAATAGCGGCCTAAAGACAAGTAGTGAATCGTATCCACATCTTTTTGTGACCAAATTAGTAGAGAATTCCTTACCCCAGATTAAAAATAGAGTATTAAAGGTTGAAAGTACCTGGCAAGCTAATAGCCCTTCCCAAATGTTACAAATGCTGCAGTATCACCAGAACAGAATTAGAGAAGAGCAAGAGCACGAAAAGAGACGCATGAAAGACACGAAAATGAAAGTACTAGTCGCTCAATCAGTTCCAGCCGATGGTCAGAGAAAGGGCACGGCACCTGTAAAAGGGAACTGCAACTACTGTAAGCAGCCAGGTCACTATATAAATGAATGTACTGTCCTGAAACATAATATAGCTACAGGCAAGACAAAAGAAAGACCGCGTCCTCCTAGACAGGAACATGTCCCGCAGAACACGCAAACTCCACAGAACACGCAACAGACAGTAGCCGTACCCCAACCCATAGCTGCCACACAACATGTCACGCAGCAAATGTACCAGTATGCACAGTCAGATTACCCGGATTATCAACAGTACTCATGAAACAGCCTAGAGAGGGAGGTTGGCTTGCCCCTTATTGAGGTTCCTGTAGATCAGGAGGGTCCCTATGTGCATAGTCATGTATTAGGAAAGGACAGAAAATTTCTGATTGATACAGGGGCGAGCAGAACTACCATCAGTCACGACGAGGTTCCAGGAGCACCCCTCTCAGGCTCACAGAATATTTCTATAGGATTTTCAGGAAAGCCTATTGTTAACGAAGTGTCAAAGCCAGTTTCCCTAGGAGTTGGTCCATTGACCCGTACTACAGACTTGTTGCTTACGAAATCATGTCCAGAAAACTTGCTTGGTATAAAAACATTGAAGGAACTAGGAGCAGTGATTTGTTGTTCTCCGGAAGGAGTGAGATTGTTTTTACGTGATTTTAGAGGACATCATGTGTTAAGAGATTTTGATCCCAGACTTCAGAATGTACCACCACACTTATGGGCGAAAGGTCCGACTGATGTAGGTTGCATGCACATTACACCATACCGTGTCACACTCAAGCGAGGAGTCGTACTGTCACGAATCCGACAATACAAGTTACCACCTGAGGCTGTAGTAGCCTTACTGAAAATTGTTGACGAACTCATTGCACAAGGAGTGGTTGTAGAAACTGATTCCAATGTATGCAATTCCCCTATCATTCCGATTCTCAAACGGACTGACCCAAATGCACCACCGGTCTACAGACTGGTGATTGACCTCCGGGAATTAAACAAATGCATAATACCCCAGTACCCAGTGGTCCCAGACATTTCTTCCCTATTGACTGCCATTGATTCCGAAGCGACGTTCTTCACTGTAATAGATCTCAAGAACGCCTTCTTTAGTGTCCCCATCCATCCAGAAAGCAAATACCTTTTCGGATTCTGTTTAAATGGCCGAAGCTTTAAATTTGCAAGAGCTCCTCAAGGGTTCACAGAAAGCCCTAGTATTTACAGTCAAGCACTGAAAAGACAGCTAGACAGTATTCACATGCCTACTGACACATGCACTACTCCAATACGTTGATGATCTTGTGATCACAGCGCGGACAGAACGAGACTGCGAACGTGCATCACTGACAGTCTTGTACTTCCTGGCAGAAAAGGGGCACAAGGTGTCCCCTTCAAAGTTACAATTCTGTGTCCAGCAAGTTGTATACCTAGGTCACTTGCTGTCCAAGAGGGGTAGACAGCTGACACCAGACCGCATTCAGTTAATTGCACATCTTCCACAGCCCAGGACACAAAAGGCAGTGTGGGCCTTCATTGGCCTCACCTCTTACTGCAGACAATGGATTCCCCAATATGCATTTCTAGCCAAACCACTCATACAGTTGACAACACAGGAGGCAGCGACTTCGACTGTCCTCCCTTAGACTCAGGAACATACCCTTGCTTTTGATGAGCTGAAGAAAGCCCTATGTCAAGCACCAGTTTTAGCGACACCATGTTACAGCAAACCTTTTACACTTTTTGTTACTGAACGCGATGGCACAGCATTATCTGTACTTACACAAGACCAGGCAGGAAAACACAAGCCTTGTGCTTATTTTTCTAGTACATTGGATCCCGTGGCCCATGCTTTGCCTGCGTGCCTGAAATCAGTTGCAGCAACAGCTCTAGCAATCATACAAAGCGATTCCATAGTGTTAGGACATCCCCTGACAGTACATGTTCCACACTCAGTGGAAGTTCTCTTGAATCGGACACAGACACAGCACCTGACTATAGCAAGACTGACAGGATATGAACTGACATTGTTCCAGCCACATATAGAGATCAGACGTTGTAACATCCTTAACCCAGCTACACTTTTACCCTCAAGTACACCAGATCCTGCACCACATGACTGTGTGGAAGTGATTAACACAGTGACTAAGCCAAGACAAGACTTGACAGACATCGCATTGCCCGATCCAGACCTGACACTATATGTGGACGGTTCATGCATGAGAACAAGCACAGGAGAGTTAGTGGCCGCATATGCAGTGACCACTGATACTGAAGTTATAGAAACACAACGTATTGACACCTTGTCTGCCCAAGCAGCAGAGCTCATTGATCTGACCCAAGCATGTATACGAGCCAAGAATCTAAAAGTAAACATATACACAGATTCACAGTATGCATTCGGAGTCGTTCACGACTTTGGAGTCCTCTGGCAAGGTTTTCTGACCTCCCACGGTGCCAAAATACAGCACGGTCCCCTCATTCAGGCTCTGTTAGATGCGATACACTTGCCTACAGCCATAGCCATCATGAAGTGCAAAGCACATACGAAAGTCACTGACACTATTTCCCAGGGTAACGACCTGGCAGATCGAACAGCCAAACTTACAGCTCAGACTCAGACAGACATTCCATCTGACACGATAAAGACTGAAGTACCATCACCGACAACTTGCATGACAGTCAAGAATCCCACACAAGATGTACTCGACATACAGACACATGCCACATCAGACAAAATCAAGAAATGGACTGAACTAGGAGGGGTCCAGACTGATCAGGGATGGATGACAAAGGGAAAAGCCACATGGTTTCTCCCCGACTCCATGGTTCAGGTTATCATTAATACAGCACATAGTCCAGCACACTTAGGAGAAAAAGCCATGTTAGACAGCATACAGAACATCTGGTTCAACAAACATTTACGTGCAGCAGCGAAACAGAAAGTACGTACCTGTATGATCTGTTGTCAGTTCAATCCAGGCAAAGGCATTCCCGTGGAACAAGGTGGATTTCATCCTCCTGACCACCCTTTTGAAGTCCTCCAGATGGATTATATTCAGATGGACCGATGTCGAGGATTCAAATATGTCCTTGTAGTTGTATGTGCCCTATCTAGATGGACAGAAGCGTACCCAGTCCCAGATTACACTGCTGTAACCACTGCCAAGCAGTTGGTTCGTGAATTCTTTCCGCGATACAGCTTGCCCCGTGTCGTGTACTCAGATAATGGACAGCCATTCTCCTCTGAACTCATGAAACAAGTATCTCTTCTGTTAGGATATCAGTGGAAATTCCATTGCGTACGACACCCCGAGGCAGCAGGCCTTGTGGAGAGACACAATCAGACTCTAAAAACACGACTAGCGAAGGTCTGTGCAGAAAAGGGCGTGGATTGGATGGTAGCCTTGCCGGTTGCCCTCTTTTACATGCGTATGGTAGCTCATTCCAGAACAGGACTATCTCCTTATGAGGTAGTTTTCGGTAGACCGCCAAATATGTGGGGTACGCCTATGCCGAGAAAAATCACAGATGTCGACAGTAATATGCTGACAGATTACCTGGCTTCCTTGATGTCTGCACTACTCTCTTGTCGTTCACAGGTTGCCGCCGCCTTTCCGGACAACACCCAGGTGAAAACGCATGCAATTGTTCCGGGAGACCTGGTGTTGGTCCGCAACTTCGACCGTTCAAGTCCTCTGGAGCCCCGCTGGCGAGTGCCCAAATTAGTCCTGTTAACAACGAGAACGGCAGTGAAGATTGAGGGAAGGAAGGGCTGGCTCCATGCCCACCACGTGAAGAGATTCCAGGGACCTGGTCCAATAAAAGACTCTGAGAACTGTCCCAAGGACATTGACATTAAGCCCCCTTTGCTAGAAAAGACTCCGCAACAGGAGTACCGATCCAAATTACGGTCTAGTAAGTCAGACAGCGTTTAATTGTTTAAGTCCCCCTCGGATGAAGCGGTTAGACAGGTTCCTGATATGAAAAAGATCGTAGACCCAAACAGTCAGAGAGATAGACAGAAAAATATGAAAGAGAAATACTGCAAATCCTTACGCAGTAGATGCATAGTTACTTTGATCATTATGTTTATCCTAAGTATATCGATTATATGTATAAGCTTGATGCTACATGTTTTCTTTCCTCCTCTTGGTTCTCATGTACATTCATCCGTCAATGACACTGTAGAGCACACATTCAGTGACCTGCCACCTCACGAACTGTCATATCGACTAGCACTGCGCAACAACACTTTTATTCGTATGTTACACCATTCCCACCAGACCAGCAATGTAACGAATTGCTGGGTATGTGGCCGACTCCCACCCTACCAGAAAATGAAGGGAGCTCTACCCCTCTTTCCTTATCCGTTCTCACACAATGGTTCGTGCGGAGCATGGTTTGCTTTAATGTCATCACTAGACACTAAGTCCACAGTTTTCCAGGGCGATTGGATATGGGGAGACCTGAACACAGTTATGAATAAAGCATGTTTCCCAGACAAAGACGGTCTTCCCCAAAGGACAGGGACCGATCTAGAAAACGAAGTGTATGAATTAGGTAATTTTTCCTTCAACCTCATGATTTTGAATGTCCAGTCCGAAACCAACACAGGTTCACCGTTTATAACAGTCTTACCAGTAAAAGGTGAATTATGCGTCAGAAAAAATGGTTCAGTGCACCTAGGACACAGTGATTGTAATACTGTGGTTGAATTCAGTGATAAAGGAAAGTCTACTTTTAAAGCTTCCCGCTATTCCTATTTCATTTGTGGTCAGACAGCTTATGTACGTCTGCCCTTGGACTGGGGTGGAACGTGTTACATTGCGTTCCTACTGCCGCCTGTTTTTCTAGCCCCATCCGATTATCATCGAGATTCCCAACTAGTACATGTTAGACACAAGAGGGAGATCGAGTCCCCAATTGTTGATCAGACTGAGACAACATGGGAACAATATACAGATTTCAATAAAGGATTCTTTTTCTTCGTAGGTCCTGTCCCAAACAGTAAATTAATACGCAAATTAACAAGAACACTGGAAGCAGTAGTGAATGAGACTACTTCTGCCTTAGGAAACTTAACAGAAGAGCAGTCTGCTATGAGACTTGTTGTTCTTCAGAACCGCCTTGTTCTTGACGTCATCCTGGCCGATAGGGGCGGGGCTTGTAGAGTGATCGGCTCCAGTTGTTGTGTGTTTATTCCTAATAACGCACCATCAGTATATGCAGCAATAACAAGGCTCCATAAGATAGCTCATCAGATACATCAGAATCCAGGCACCTGGACTTGGTCCGGTTGGCTCTGGAGTGTGATATCAGCCTGGGGATGGAAAGTATTGTCATTCCTAGGAATAATACTGCTCATAGTATTCAGTTGCTGTCTCTGTCTGCAATGTGGTCCAGCGATTTGCAGCTTGTGCGCCACTGCCTGTATTCCCAGTCCACGTTCACGTTCCCGTGCTCGAATAAAAAGGGACGAGCAAATGATGCTGTATGAACAAATAGATGGTCTCATGAAGATAGATATAGCCTGAAGGGAACGTAGGGGACAAGGAGGGAATGAGGAAAATGGAATTTTATATGATCTATGTATCCCCTACGTGTACCCCAACGTGTGGTATATATGCATGACATCCATGCACTTTCCCTCTGTATCCGAAATGAAGACGCATTTGCATTTGCGTCCAACGTTAACATGTCAACTACCAGGCCCTCCATGAAAGAAACGATAATTCAGCCTTAAGGCCTACGTTGCCAATGCATTTACATGGTACACGTTTTAACATCGAGAAGCACACGTTTTTGTGGCCCAGGCGAGCCAGGCCCTGAATTCAGGCTCCGAGCCTCTTCTGTCTCTGAAAGCTGCAGTTTAGGTATGCATCCCTGACCTCTCACCCACTCCTTTCCAGCCGAGAGGTGCCCGGCCTGGCCTGCCTGTCTGCCAAGACGATATTTTGCCTATAGTTATCTGCTCTGCCTCCGCAGAAACACATTCCAGTCTAGTGAAATAGGTAAACATTTTCCGCCTGCAGAGCATAGGGCCTAGCCTTCCTGTCTCCATATACGTGATTTACTGAACCTGTTACCATAGTAAGCCCATGGCCCCCTGCGCAATGCACGTAGAAATATATGCACCCACTAGCATTCAGTGATGAACGGCCTCTGTTTGAGAGACCTTTACTTCAGACAATACATCCTCCAAACATAAGATATCAGATATGCCAAGGTACAGGTCGCTCTGACTTCCCAGACTCCAGACTCCTCTACTAGTGCTAAAGTCAACCCCCAGCTCTCTCCAGTTACACGTCATTTTCACGTCATGGCCAGTTGCGCGTACATGTAGGGTAAAGGTTTCTGCTGACTCTGCAGACCTCTCTATGCATCCACCCACCTGTGACACTCATATGACTCATCGAGTGAACACCTTCGTGTACGCCTATTTACACGCCTTCTTTCACGCCCATGTGGTCCTATCTCTCTCTCTCTTCACTTGCTCCGCCTGGAGTGTTCCGCCTACTGTATTCATTGCAATTATGTGGCCTTTACTATATATAATGTGTGATGTTAATAAAGCGTTAGATATCCCTTCCTGAACCTTAGTGGTGATGGAACCCGATTCTCCCCTGGCTCGAGCCATTGCAATAAAGCCCTTTTGAACTCGGACACCACGGACTCTGCCTCTCATTTTATGAGCTATCCTTATTGATATTAATGTATAGAAAAATGTTCAGGTAAATTATATTTACGACAGACTGACCTAAGATGTCCTGCCCGCCTGATGAGAAAACCTGCACTGTGGCTAACCCTATTGGTGCTACCATTTATGTGGGGATTTTACCCCTTAAATACCATGGACTACCAGCGTGTTCATCGGGGAACCGGCCCCCCACCCGTGTGGTGCACCGGGGGATTGCCTGGTGCCCGCTATGGCCAGTCCGGCCCTGGTGGGGGCAGGTATAAATACGTGTCCCCAGTCCACTGAGCGTCGGAAATGACTCTGCAGAGGTGCAGGACATAGGGGGGACTCCCATAGGAAGGGGTCTCACTGACTGGTATACGGAGGCGTGCCTAAAGCAGCACTAAGAGGGCTGCCCTCTTACAAGGGCACACTGCAGGCAGCCGTGTTCTCACGATTTGTCTGTCACAACTGTACTGAGGAAGTGTCAAAAAATGGTTTAGGAGTTGTAATCATGGGTATCTACTTCTGATGCTGTGTGTGCACGCACACAGACTCACAGAAGATGATCCTGCAAAGAGGTACGTATTTGTCACACATTTCAGACTCATTTTGTAAAGCCAGTAACCTTTACACGATAGTGTTGCAGTCCTAAGTGTGTGCAGAGGATTCGACATATAAATGTTGTCTCATGTCTACCCATAGAACTTACAGCTTGAAGAGCACACCAAAGGGTTGTGCTCAATGGCTCATCCATGTAATAGCTCATTTTATTTTTTTGTATAGATTCTGTGCCCCTGCCCTGTCGCCGCAATAATGGCTTGTTTAAGGCATAGGGCGATGCTTCTCCCTGCATGTGTCATCGAACACGTGCTCCGTCCGGTACAATGTCCGCTAACCCGGAAGCGATTCAGTCAGGAAGTGCAACTCACTTCTAGCTTTCAGACTGCAGGTAAATGAACCCAGCGGCCAGCGCCTTCCTGTAACTCGCTGCACTCAAAAGCAGTATACACCCTGGGAATGACGGCTCCTATTACAAGGGGTACGTGACACCATTAGTTGATGTGTTTACCTTTTGTAATGTTCTTTCTTTTTCTACAGGTTGCAGTGATAAGCAGCTTGTTGTTAAGCGGGGGTACAGGCAGTTTAAAAAAGCATTAGCAGCACGTGGTAACCTTCGTGTTGTAACCCTGAAAAAGTTACTGCTGCAAACATGGCAACATTCTAGGAGACCAAAGGCGAGATAGGGTTATTGGCATGTATGTTACTGTGTAAAGCCATAAAAATATCGGGTCTTAGAACTGGCGGACCGATTTCTAAACTGTTATTTTTCTTCATGTGTATTTCTATAGGAAAACAAGTCAATTGTTAAAAGACGCGGCAGAGCCATTAACACTGCTGTTTTCCTATACAGTAAGCTCCGTAAATTCTATTCTCACTTTTTCGTCCCATTCTATCACGGAGAAGGCTTTTCCTCCTCAGAACTTGTGGTGTCCCTGAGCACACGTCCTATAACAAGTCTCCCTCCTGAAGGGCGCAGTGCCGCGGTCCTCGCATGCACACACACGTTTCACCCACGTGGCCGGGTCATGTGGCATTGCTGAGAGGTTTCGGGCATGTGCTCCCACTGAAGTGTCAAACCCTAATGAGCCATGCTGGTCGTCAACGCAGTGAGGCTGCATTGCAAGACACAACACAACTCGATGCAAAAATGTTTTTTTTAAAATCCAACAAGTCTCACGTTTTATCTGTAATCTTAACCTATGGCATACTTCATCGTGTCGGTCACGAAGGGCGGATTTACAGCATCAGGTATCGCTAACGTCAAAGTAACACGTTAGGGTGGTAGACCCACTCCCAGCGGGTGGGACTGCAATAAGATAAATGTTATTATTTAATGTATATTGACGTATCAAACCCGGTTGTTGTTGTGCTCATCTCAAAATTAGGCAGACAGCGCCACCATGTGGTGGACTATCACTAGAGCTGCTGCTGACAAGTGTCTGTTGCCAAGCACCGAAACCACGCTGAAATGAAGCACTAGGTACTAGCCTCAAATGTATGCAACATCTACAGACAAATACAGCGGGACCAACATTGCTTGGCTGCCAAGTTTTCAGATTGCAAGTGTGACATTTTCAAGGTTGCAGTGTACTCATAAGTGACATTCAAGAACCACATGTGTGACACTTAGAGTATTGTATTGTATTAAACACTTGTAAAGCTTACTTTCACCAAAAGGGTATCCTGGCGCTATGAGACCTGTGCTCAAATCCGCCGCAGATGGACAACCGGCCGTGATCAGATTGATCGAGGCAGACAAATTATGAGATAAATCATTCCCTGGATAATACACAACAATCAACTTGAGTGGCTCTTACAATACTGAGTGGACTCTCCTCACCCGCTCCTGCACTATTTTCTGATTTCTCTTCAATGAATATCCTAGCATCTTTTAAATTGCACTGATTATAAATGTAATATTTCTTATTTCAACTGTTGGTGAAGATTGAGTAATGATGACAGTGTTTTTTATCCCTTGCATCTTTCAAACCACCACTTTTAAATCATTGTGTTTAACATGCTTTTACAATCTTTTACAATTTTTAACGAAATCAAATAAAAGTAGTATTGACTGACTGACATTCCCTGGGATAGAGCTAGGTTTTGACTCTTTTCCTAAACTGCATCAACTCTTCTAACTGCCTAATGTCGGTAGGGAGTCTATTCCAAAGCTCTGCATCGCAATGCTGAAGGCTCTCCTACCGGATGTTGTCTTTCTGAATTTAGGCACCTTGGCCAGATTGGCCGATGAGCAGAGACTCAGGGTGGGGATGTTCCATGCAAATTTGTTCTGCATGGGTTTAGGACCAGCCCCATGCAGAGCCTTGAATACAATGCAGAGGTTTTTAAACTTTATCCTCGCTGACATTGGAAGCCAATGCAGCTCCGCCAGGGTTTGCGAGGCGGAAGAGTGTCTTGGTCTGGATAGAGCCAGCTTAGCCGCCATTGACTGGACCCAATGCAGTATCTCAATCAGGTACTTTGGAGACTCCAGCAGTAACGCGTTGCAGTAGTCCAGTCTACTTAAAATGACTCTTCTATCTACCAGTGCCCTGGCCTCAATCAATCAATCAATCAAAGCATTTATAAAGCGCACTACTCACCCGGAGGGTCTCAAGGCGCTAGGGGAGGGAGGGGGGTCCGCTACTGCTCGAACAGCCAGGTCTTGAGCTGCTTCCTGAAGGCGAGGTGGTGCTGGGTCAGGCGGAGGTGGGTCAGGAGGAAGTTCCAAGTCTTGGCGGCCAGGTAGGAGAAGGACCGTCCCCCTCTGGTGGCTCTTCGGATGTGGGGGACGGCGGCGAGGGCGTGGCTGGTCGATCGAAGCTGTCGTGTGGGAGTGTAGAAGTTGAGGCGGCTGTTGAGGTATCTTGGCCTTGGTTGTGCAGGGCTTTGTGTGCGTGGGTGAGAAGACGGAAGGTGATTCTCTTGTTGACCGGGAGCCAGTGCATGTCTCTCAGGTGTCCGGAGATGTGGCTGCGACGGGGGATGTCCAGGATGAGACGTGCTGAGGCGTTCTGGATCCGCTAGAGTCTCTTCTGGAGTTTGGCGGTGGTACCGGCGTAGAGGGAGTTGCCGTAGTCCAGACGGCTGGTGACGAGGGCCTGGGTGACCGTCTTCCTGGTCTCGGTGGGGATCCAACGGAAGATCTTACGTAGCATGTGCAGGATGTTGAAGCACGTCGAGGAGACGGCGTTGATTTGTCTGGTCATGGAGAGGGAGGAGTCCAGGATGAAGCCCAGGTTGCGTGCGCGGTCTGTTGGTTTGGGTGCGCTGCCCAGGGCGGGGGGCCACCAGGAGTCATCCCAGGCGGAGGGTGAAGATCCCAGGATGAGGACTTCCGTCTTGTCCGAGTTCAGTTTCAGGCGGCTGTTCATCATCCACTTGGCTACGTCTGTCATCCCCTCGTGTAGTTTGGCTCTGGCGGTGGCGGGGTCGTTGGTGAGGGAGAGGATCAGCTGGGTGTCGTCGACGTAGGAGATGATGTTGAGGTTGTGTTGGCGTGCGATGGCTGCGAGGGGGCTCATGTAGACGTTGAAGAGGGTTGGGCTGAGCGAGGAGCCTTGAGGAACGCCGCAGATGACTTCGGTGGCTTCTGATCTGAACGGGGGAGGCGCACTCTCTGTGTCCTTCCGGTGAGGAAGGAGATGATCCACTTCAGTGCCTTCACCTGGATTCCGACGTTGCTGAGGCGCTGCACTAGGGTACGGTGGCAGACAGTGTTGAAAGCCGCGGAGAGGTCTAGGAGGATGAGGGCCGCTGTTTCTCTGTTGTCGAGCAGGGCTCGGATGTCATCAGTGGCTGCGATCAGGGCGGTCTCGGGGCTGTGGTTGGCCCGGAAGCCAGATTGCGAGAGGTCGAGGGATCCGTTCGTCTCGAGGAAGGCGGCCAGCTGCTTGTTGACGGTCTTCTCGATGACTTTTGCAGGAAACGGGAGCAGCGAGATGGGGTTGTAGTTCTTGAGGTCGGTGGGGTCGGCTGATGGCTTCTTAAGTAGGGCGCTGAGTTCGGCGTGCTTCCAGCTCTCCGGGAAGGTAGCGATGTCGAAGGAGGTATTGATGATGTCCCGCAGGTGGGGTGCAATGACAGCGTCGGCCTTGTTGAAGACTTGGTGAGGGCAGGGGTCGGTCGGAGATCCGGAATGGATGGAGTTCATCGTGCGGACGGTGTCTTCGGTGCTGATCGGGGTCCAGGCGCGGAGGGTGGTGGTGGGGGTCGGTGGTTCGGTCGTGGCGTGCGTCGGTTGAGTGCTGAAGCTGTTGTGTATGTCCGCGATCTTGTTGTAGAAGTAGGAGGCGAGGGAGTTGCAGAGGTCTTGTGATGTAGTGATGTCGTTGATTCCGGCGTTGGGGTTGGAGAGCTCTTTAACGATGTTGAAGAGTTCCTTGCTGTTGTGTGCGTTGTTGTCCAGTCGTTCCTTGAATGCAGTTTTCTTGGTGGCGTGAATCAGTTGGTGGTGTTTTCGGGTGGCGAGCTTGAGGGCAGTCATGTTGTCCGGTGTTGGGTCTCTGCGCCAGGCTTTCTCGAGGGCTCGGCAGTTCCTCTTGGAGCTCTTGAGTTCGTCGGTGAACCATGGGGCTTTCTTGCTGCCGGGTCTGCTAGGCGGGGTCCTCAGAGGGGCGAGGTCGTCTGCGCAGTTGCTGATCCACTTTGTGAGGCTGGTGGCCGCCTGGCTGGCGTTCGTTGCGCCGGTGGGAGGGTTCTTGCTCAGGAAAGTCACGAGCTGGTCGGCTGTGATCTTGTTCCAGCTTCTGCGTGCAACCTGTTGCTGGTGGTCGTGGATCGTGGTCCTTCTGAAGCTGAAGTGGACGCAGCTGTGGTCCGTCCAGTGGAGTCCGGTGGCATGGCTGAAGGTGATGTCCTTGCTGGATGAGAACATGGGGTCGAGTGTGTGTCCGGCGTATTGGGTGTGAGGGTAACATTGGTAGAATCTGTGAGGGTAACATTGGTAGAATCTTCCAGAGCACCCTGATAAGGGCAAAACAGCAGCCAGCTGTATTGTTAACCTGAGTTTCCAGGCTCCGTTTGTTATTGAACATAACTCCCAGATTGCGCACTGTCTCTGAGGGTACTAGAGGAGTAGTGGTCGGTATAGGCCAGAAATCATTTGGAAGTGGGAGAGGAACTTTCCCTGCTGTGCAACACAGGACTTCTGTCTTTTCTGCGTTGAATTGTAGAGAGTTTTCTCTCAGCCAGCCTGCAGCATCCTTCATGCAGGCATGGAAATCTTCAAGTGGAGCGAATTTGTCCCCCTCCAGGGACAGGATAAGCTGCGTATCATCCCCATAATTAATAAGGCTGACCTTGTGAGTTTTGATATTAGCCAGCAAGGGTCTCAGATAGACGTTAAATACTATCGGGCTGATAGCAGACCCTGATTGCTTTCTCACAAGCAATGAAGTCCATGGAAAATACACATCAGAAATGACACTCTTTTGAGCAAGAAGAATCTCTAAAAATATCTTGAAACTGCTTCAAAACCCTTGAAAGGATAGGCCACTAGTATAGGAATGTAATCAAGACTTTGATAGGAAGTCGGCCAGCTGATCAGACTTCCCAAGGCATTGCCCTTGGTACATTGTAGGGGTGAGGATTGCATTGCAGATTCTGTTGTGCAAGGCATTGCAGCATCCATAATTAGAAGACTGCCGAACTTCAGACAGTGCTCGTTTACATGTGACCATATATATAACATACATACCTTTTTGGGGTTTCTACCAGATGATCACTTCCAATTACGTTTTGTCCCCTTGTGCAGTGTATACCACCGATTGTATGAGTTACACATTCTCACAGAAACTACAAATATACATTTTTCCATTTGTGCATGAATTCACTAAACAACCAACCACTAGGTAGCATTGGAACATTGGCAGAAACACTATGGACTTGTAGGAATATTGTAGCTTCAATGATAATCATGGGGGACAAACATTCAATATTTCAGGGTATTTTCAGGTACTACATTTGTGTAGCCAGCATTACCAGAATGTGGGTTGGTGCATATTATAACAAAAATGTTCTGGTGCACCTGGATGATCCTGATGCCTAGTGGGCATATTCTAATTGAGTTGCTGGCAGAAAGCTAGATCTCGCCCCAGAAACAGTGCTTTTTGTGAATTGGTATAAATTTGTTCAGTAGTTTTCATGTTATTAAAGCAAAAAGATTTTTGTATATCTCGAGATGCAGAGGATCCGCAGATTCGAGAGATCCCATGGTGAGATTTGATTGGCTTCCACTATTACAAACAAAAAGTGTTAGCAGCCATCTTGGGGCTCTGAACTTGGCCCCTAATCGTGCTGATTTCAGCCCCGGGGACCCCATACCTAGGGCCCAGCCAAAGTTGAAAAAGAGGGAGCCCCTTCCTGTGCCAATTTCAGCCCCAGGGACCTGCTGGGTGAGTAATGAATAGGTGTCCGGAGCCATTAATGGCCCTGGGGACCCCATGCCCAAGGGCTGGCTCCAGCTATTTCACAGGATGCCCAACCCTGAGTCAGAGACCACATTGGTGCGAGCAGGGAAACCTGTGTTTGCTCCCACTTGGCAGGAGCAATTTCAAATCTACTGCCCAGCGAGAGAATCATGAAGTCCTCTCCCAGCAGATGGGAACTTGAAAAATGATCCAGCTAGCTGGAGAAACAGATCTGAACATTGCTCCAACCCACAGGGAGCTGTTCCCTGCAGATGGAAGCAATGCTGGCTCCCGCTGGATGCGGGGAGCCGGCTGAGGCCTTGGTCCTCCCCCGCAGCCCCCAACAAAGATATGATGGGTGCTGTGAGTGGACACCCACCATTTACTGGCCTGGCCCCAGTAGATGGTTCACCGGGGCTGAAATCAGCTAGCGAAGGGGGGCTGCGTGCCTCCCTCCTCTTTATAATATCGCCGGCCCTGGAGATGGGGGAGCCTGGGGCTGAAATCAGCCCTGAATAGGGGTCTGCGTGCCCCCACCACCATAAATCCAGTAGTGGGCATTGGCGGATGGGGTCCCAGAGCAAAAAAAGTCTTGTGGAAGGGGACCACGTACCTCCTCCCCTAAAAGATATGCCAGACTCCAGGGGATGGTGTCCCTTGGGCTGAAATCAGCCCCGGGTAGGGGGCTGCGTGCCCCCCTACCAGATTGGCTACCTATGAGGGGGGTTGGACAACGGCTGTGCGTGGCGTTGGCTGCATGCGGGGGGGGGGTTAGCAGCGCTTGGATTAACGTATGGTAAATAAATATTAATTTACATTAAAAAAAGCCCTAGAAATTCACTGAAAAAACAGAGGTTACAGGGACGTTTAACTTAGTTTCAGATTTTGCACACACAAAACCTTAGAAATTCAGCACTTATACTCAATTGAGATAACTCTAACTATAACTCATGCCCTAAGATAAATATAACTCACGTTCTCCCATTGCACTGCTAATAATCCCTCTTATTACATCACTCATGACATCATTGATATCACTGCAACATTTGCTGTAAAATTATCGATGAGAAAATTATGCATGCTGACGGCGTGAGTTATAGTTACCTTAGGGCACGAGTTATAGTTACTTGAGATAACTGTAACCAAAACTGCTGAATTTCTGTGGTTTTGTATGTGTAAAATCTAAACCCAACTATAATGTCTCTGTAACCTTTGTTTTGTTTATTGAATAATATGTATACATATATACTGATAAAAACATACACACTTAAATGTATATGTATATATATATATATATATATATATATATATATATACGCACATATATAATACAAAACTATTAATAAAAATATTTGTTTTACATAACTTTTTTTACTTTACTAATAAACAGCATATATATTTGTGTACATCAATACATAAAATAAATCAAATGCTAAATATTACATAACTAACACAATTAAATAAATACAAAAAAGGTATTTGCTTAAATATTAAAAAACTAAATTATATAAAAAATTATATATAATATTTATATATATATATATATATATATATATATATATATATATATATATATATATATATATATATATATATATATATAAATATTTATACATCTCCAAGTATTATAAATGAAAGCAAATGATAATTATAGGTAATGTTACAAATCAGGTTGTTGGATGTCAGAGTATGCACCCTATACAAACAGGAACCACAATACTAGTCAGGATAAGTCAGATACACACTTAGGGCCTTATTATGAGTTTGGTGGAGCAGGAGTGGGGCTGCCGTGCTCCCGCACCGCTCCTGAACCACTCTTTTCTGCCAATCTCGTGTAGGAATGGCCCGCCAGATCAGGAGTTTTATCCTAGGCTGTCGGCTGTTCTTTGGCGTTCCGAGGGCGGTTCCTACGAAATAGGCATCGCAAGGGGAACGTCAAAGGCAGTACTGGACTGCTGCAGTCTATACTGTGCAGGTACTGGGGTACTTATTTAACTTTCCACCTTATACCCCTTCAAACCCAGCAGCCCGTATCTAATATATGGCTTAAAAAATAAAGTTATTACATAATTCACATAATTAATAATCATTTAATGCATACATTATTAATTGCCAATTAATTATTACTTAACTTCACACCCTATACCCCTACTAACCCAGCAGCCCATACCTAATATACTTAATGAATACAATTATTACACAAATTGCATAATTAGTGATCAATTAAATGATTAATATAATTAATTGTTAATTAATTATTACATATTTACCTACAAACTCAGCAGCCTGCACCTAAAATATACATGAACAAATATAACTGTGACACAATTTATATATTTATTAATCAATTAAATATTTAGGAAATAATTAATTAATTGTAATTAAGCTTCTTCCCACCCTACACCCATACTAACCCAACAACCCACTACAACAATATAAATTGCTATTAGCAATTAAATGAAATACTTGAATCACTTAAAATTACAAACTATATTTCAAAATATTAACAATTATACAAACAATATTAACACACATTTAATTTATGAACTAGCACACATATCATTGGAAAAATTATATTCTATACAACTATATTTTTGAAAACAATATTAACAGGAACAATATTATTGAAAACGATATTACTTACCTGAAAAATCGATATTTCTGCATCATAATATTTTTGTATCACAATATTTTTTCTCCGATATTTCTGCAACTCAATATTTCTGATCCGATATTTTGTCCAAACACCGTTTCCAGCCCTGTCCTCCTGAAACCTTTCAAGGTCAGCTGAAAAATGAGCGATAACGGCCTATGTGAGACATTTTACATGCAATATAAAATATACCGTGATTCTAGCAACAGGAAATAAATTATAAGTGGATGAAAATGTATGAACTAATTTCATGTTTTGGCATAAATATGGTCACACAATTAGATTTTCTATGAATGATTAACAGTGATAAATTGAGTTTTGATTTAACACAAAGGGGCACTGAAAAGTATCTGTTTATGGTACACCCAATCTAATTGCCCATATTATCATTTTTTTTAAATTGTGTGGAATCCTTCAACACTAAGTGCCAATTTATGGGCACAAACATGTTTATACATGCTAGGTTAGTTGACTAGTCATAATTATGTAGTCACTTATCTAATGCAGATGTGTCAGAGTTTTAGCCTTGGAGAGTTATTGAAAGATCATCTACATGACAAAAATATTTATAGACCATACTTGCTCAATGATCAGTGTAACAAAAAACATAAGTGGATCTAGGTGAGTGAGTTACTGCTATATCATAGTGGAACACTTACTGTTCTTTTTAGGTCGAGCGTAGCGAAGGACCTTTTGTTGGCGTGTTTGGGGGAATCTGAGACAGCGTTCGGGGCCGCGCCTCTGCTGTCTCTGATTCCTCTTCGTGGGCGTGCACGGCGCCGTGCCTATATTCCTGTGCGCACACAGCCAGCCCCCACACCATACAGACTCAAACAAACGCGCGCACACCCATCTCCTATCTCCACTGCAAGCCTGCTGGTTACTTTCACTTTCCATCCCCCCACCAGTCATCGGGCTCTTTTTACACATGCACGCATGCATACAGACACACAAACACACACACACACACACACACACACGCGCACACACAGTCACACAGACACACGCGCACACACAGACGCGCACACCCAGGCACACACGCGCACAAACACACACACACACAGACACACTTGCACACACACACACGTGCGCGGCACACATCCCCCCCACACACCCCACTCACCGAGTTCTTTTCGTGTGTCCCTCTCTCCCTCGTCAGGCAGCGGGTCATCCTCAGCAGCAGGCGGGGCTCTCCACAAGCCCGGGAGCCCCGCTAGCTGACACGCAAATCTTTCGGCTGACGGGCACACAAGCGCTTCAGCACAGGAGCGCGGGGTAGGCTCCCGTCTGCTTCCTGTCTTTTTGCGGCCCCGCCCCCGTCCCAACACAGGTTGCCTGGCTTCCTGTCCAAGCCGGGCTGCGGCGGTGAGTTTTTATTATTTCATGCGACTAATTTTAGTGTTTTTATAAAGTTTTTATATAGCGCAGACTTTACCCGAAGGCGTCAGAGCGCTTCACAATAAGAACAATAAAGATACATGAGGAGAAAATTACAAGTGCGCAAATTACAAAAGCAAATGTATAACAGCTGTGAGCCCGTGCCTGAAACGGTATGAAAACAGCAGTAGGCCTGAATTATTTATTGGCAAAGCCAACATACCTTTGAGGATGGATGATTATTGCACTGTGTTAAAACCAATGACCGACTCACTTGCCATTCATTTCATCTACAGTGCATCGCATCCCATAAGCCCACTGCTTCGAAATCAGACTGCCATATGGGAATCCTATTTTCCTTGCTGCATCATTATTTTCCATTCATGTTCAGAAGCAAGAGGTCAGCCACCTTGGATCAGAATAGAAACAATAGGCTAAGCACAATACTATTCCAAGACAGCCAGACATGCTATGTATATTTTTGTACCTATTTTTATTGTATGCACTTGCCTGCCAAAATTATATGCTACATTCATCTTTTTCTGCTTTTATTATTTTAATTTATCCTGCATATTTTTCTTGAGAATATGAGGGTGTTTGTGTGGGTTCGTAAGTGGATGAATGCAAGAATGAGTCAGTTGATGGATGGATGGATCAGTGCAAGCTTGAGTGGCAGAGCGCACGTGTGATTGGGTTAGGCGCCTTGATACCTGCGGGTTATTGTTCTTGCGCATTATAAATCTCCATTCAATTCAATTCATTGGGTATGGAGACCTAAAATTCACCAGTGACCGAAGTGGCACTTGCAACTATGAGCCAGACGTTTTCACATTGCAGATGCTTCGTAGCGTTGTAGATGCTGTCACAGAAAGTTTCTGTCCCATCCTTATAACCAAGCTGCAGGCAGTTTGTGGGTAATCAAGCAGTTCCCTTCAGTGAATGGTTATGCGTGCTTCTGATCTTTTGCTATTTTCACGCAGACTGGTCCAGCAATGTTCTTTGTCACAAGTGTCAGCAGAAAGACAAAGTGTGGGTGGAAGGCGGGCGTGAGAGTCCTCTCCCATAAGCAATCCAAAGCAAAATCACAAGCCCAAGGGAAACTGCCCGCTTTAACACCTTTTAATATACAGACGCCTACGCGCACGCTCTTTCTCTCTTCCCCCCTCTCTCGCGCACACACACAGACACTTACGCACGCATGCATTCTCTTTCTTTGGTGTGTAGTGCCGAAGTACCATTTATTCCTGCTAGGCACGGTAAGCCATTCATGGGTGCTTTCATTATGATACAAGGACCCCTTGCTCCCTGCCAGGCCTCTAGCACTTGTGGCGTGGTGGGGGTAGTTACAATAAGACCTTCACTGGGGCTTTTAGCTTCACTGTGGT
Organism: Lissotriton vulgaris; assembly: GCF_964263255.1. Lineage (NCBI taxonomy): Eukaryota > Metazoa > Chordata > Amphibia > Caudata > Salamandridae > Lissotriton > Lissotriton vulgaris. The sequence goes on along the minus strand of NW_028247755.1, from coordinate 252,917 downwards.
ATGATACAAGGACCCCTTTGCTCCCTTTCAGGTCTCAAGCACTGGTGGCCTAGTGGTGGCAGTGCGCAGCGCCGAAGCACTTTTGCCTTCTGCTATGCACTGTAAGGCATTCATTGGTGCTCACTGCTTTCAATAGGGCCATGGCTTGACAGCAGGCAGGCCTTTGCTCCCTATCAAGTCTCCAGCAGTGGTGGTGCATCATTCATTCCAGCTGCTCAGAGCTGGTGCCTGTTAATGATTCTCCTGCAGCTGCGGAGTCAGCAGTGGGTGCGTTTGTGAAAGGCTAGGGTGGTGTGTGTGCGTTCCCTCACACCTTTTCCTGCTCTACTCCATGCTCCCGCTTGTCCCTCGTGTGTATATTACAGAGGTCCGAAAAACACAGCATTTGAAATACCTAAAACACAAAAATATTGCATGAGAACCGGTGCCGCGGGGCGCCTTTCCTCTCATTGATAGGATATACCTGCTCTCCCTACAACTCTCTCTTTTTCACGCACACAAGCTCTCTCCCTCTAACACACGCATGCACTCACACATGCATACTCTCTCTCCCTCTCCCCCTCACACACACATGGACGCACTATCTTTCTCACACACACACACAGGCACACATGCACGCTCTCTCGCACTCACACACACACAAGCATACTCACACATGCAGGCTCTGCTCTCTTTCTCTCCCCCTCACACACATGCACGCTATCTCTCTCTCTCTCTCTCTCTCTCTCTCTCTCTCTCTCTCTATCTCTCTCTCTCTCTCTCACACACACAAGCACGCACACTTGCACATTCTCTTTCTCACACACATGCAACTAAACACACATGCACAACCACACACACGCACAACCAGACACACAAACCATACACACACAAAACCACACACACACACAACCACAACCACACACACAACCACACCCAACCACACACCCACAACTGCACCCACAACCGAACATACACACAACCACACAACGACACACACACACAACCACACACGCACACCCACACAAACATCCACACACACACACACACCCACACAAACAACCACACACACCCACCCACACACCCCCACCCACACACCCACACACACAACCCCACCCCACACACACAACCCCACACACACAACCCACACACACACAACCCCACAGACACAACCACACACCAGGATAGCAAAACATAGCATAACATAACAAAACACATCATAACATAACATAACAAAACATAGCATAGCAAAAATAAACATAGCATAGCTTAACAAAACACAGCATAGCAAAACAAAACATAGCATAGCAAAACAAAACATATCACAGCATAGCAAAACATAGCATAGCATACCAAACACAACAAAACAAAACAAAACATAACATAACAAAAAATAGCAAAGCATAACCCATACATTGGAATAGACTGTTCCATTAGACACCAGAATATGGTCGATATTAGAGTAGGCATCCCTCCCTCTAAATGACGGGCACTCTACATTGTCTTTATTCTTTGTACAGTCTAGCAGCTCGAGATCTAGTTTGGCTACTAGATTGTTCAGGGTACTTCCATAGTTGGTGTGCAGGAAGTGATTGTAAACAGTACTGCCACCACTATGGTACTCCCCTCGGTGTCCACAGATCCCCTTTTGTGCACGACAGCACGCTTGGATGTTAAAGTCTCCTGCCCAAATTATTACTGGGGGATCACTTGATAATTTTAATACTCCCTCTATAGCCCGTTCTATATCTAGTACAATCATACCCCTGTTGGCTCCAATGATATTGTTATAGAAATTTACTACAACTAAGTCCCTACCTTTGCCATGCACTAAACGCAGGATCGATGCATACGGGGCCACCTCCACATAGCCACCAGGACTGAACTCAGTAAGAGAAGTTGATATGACATGTGCTCAAATCCGCCGCAGATGGACAACCGGCCGTGATCAGATTGATCGAGGCAGACAAATTATGAGATAAATCATTCCCTGGATAATACACAAGAATCAACTTGAGTGGCTCTTACAATACTGACTGGACTCTCCTCACCCGCTCCTGCACTATTTTCTGATTTCTCTTCAATGAATATCCTAGCATCTTTTAAATTGCACTGATTATAAATGTAATATTTCTTATTTGAACTGTTGATGAAGATTGAGTAATGATGACAGTGTTTTTTATCCTTTCATCTTTCAAACCACCACTTTTAAATCATTGTGTTTAACATGCTTTTACAATCTTTTACAATTTTTAACGAAATCAAATAAAAGTAGTATTGACTGACTGACATTCCCTGGGATAGAGCTAGGTTTTGACTCTTTTCCTATGCTGCATCAACTCTTCTAACTGCCTAATGTCAGTAGGGAGTCTATTCCAAAGCTCTGCATCGCAATGCTGAAGGCTCTCCCACCGGATGTTGTCTTTCTGAATTTAGGCACCTTAGCCAGATTGGCCAATGAGCGGAGACTCAGGGTGGGGATGTTCCATGCAAATTTGTTCTGCATGGGTTTAGGACCAGCCCCATGCAGAGCCTTGAATACAATGCAGAGGTTTTTAAACTTTATCCTCGCTGACATTGGAAGCCAATACAGCTCCGCCAGGGTTTGCGAGGCGGAAGAGTGTTGTGGTCTGGATAGAGCCAGCTTAGCCGCCATTTGACTGGACCCAATGCAGTATCTCAATCAGGAACTTTGGAGACTCCAGCAGTAACGCGTTGCAGTAGTCCAGTCTACTTAAAATGACTCTTCTAACTACCAGTGCCCTGGCCTGTGAGGGTAACATTGGTAGAATCTGTGAGGGTAACATTGGTAGAATCTTCCAGAGCACCCTGATAAGGGTAAAACAGCAGCCAGCTATATTGTTAACTTGAGTTTCCAGGCTCCGTTTGTTATTGAACATAACTCCCAGATTGCGCACTGTCTCTGAGGGTACTAGAGGAGTAGTGGTCGGTATAGGCCAGAAATCATTTGGAAGTGGGAGAGGAACTTTCCCTGCTGTGCAACACAGGACTTCTGTCTTTTCTACGTTGAATTGTAGAGAGTTTTCCCTCAGCCAGCCTGCAGCATCCTACATGCAGGCATGGAAATCTTCAAGTGAAGCAAAGTTTGTCCCCCTCCAGGGACAGGATAAGCTGCGTATCATCCGCATAATTAATAAGGCTGACCTTGTGAGTTTTGATATTAGCCAGCAAGGGTCTCAGATAGACGCTAAATAGTATCAGGCTGATAGCAGACCCTGATTGCTTTCTCACAAGCAATGAAGTCCATGGAAAATACGCATCAGAAATGACACTCTTTTGAGCAAGAAGAATCTCTAAAAATATCTTGAAACGGCTTCAAAACCCTTGAAAGGATAGGCCACTAGCATAAAAATGTAATCAAGACTTTGATAGGAAGTCGGCCAGCAGATCAGACTTCCCAAGGCATTGCCCTTGGTACATTGTAGGGGTGAGGATGGCATTGCAGATTCTGTTGTTCAAGGCTTTGCAGCATCCATAATTAGAAGACTGACGAACTTCAGACAGTGCTCGTTTACATGTGACCATATATATAACAAACATACCTTTTTGGGGTTTCTACCAGATGATCACTTCCAATTACGTTTTGTCCCCCTTGTGCAGTGTATACCACCTATTGTATGAGTTACACATTCTCACAGAAACTACAAATATACATTTTTCCATTTGTGCATGAATTCACTAAACAACCAACCACTAGGTAGCATTGTAACATTGGCAGAAACACTATGGACTTGTAGGAATATTGTAGCTTCAATGATAATCATGGGGGACAAATATTCAAGATTTCAGGGTATTTTCAGGTACTACATTGGTGTAGCCAGCATTACCAGAATGCGGGTTGGTGCATATTATAACAAAAATGTTCTGGTGCACCTGGATGATCCTGATGCCTAGTGGGCATATTCTAATTGTGTTGCTGGCAGAAAGCTAGATCTCGCCCCAGAAATAGTGCTTTTTGTGAATTAGTATAAATTCGTTTAGTAGTTTTCAAGTTATTAAAGCAAAACGATTTATGTATATCTCGAGATGCAGAGGATCCGCAGATTCGAGAGATCCCATGGTGAGATTTGATTGGCTGCCACTATTACAAACAAAAAGTGTTAGCAGCCATCTTGGGACTCTAAACTTGGCCCCCAATCGTGCTGATTTCGGCCTTGGGGACCCCATACCTAGCACCCAGCCAAAGTTGAAAAAGAGGGAGCCCCCCTCCCTGTGCCAATTTCAGCCCCAGGGACCTGCTGGGTTAGTAATGAATATGTGTCCGGAGCCATTAATGGCCCTGGGGACCCCATGCCCAAGGGCTGGCTCCAGCTATTTCACAGGATGCCCAACCCTGAGTCAGAGCGGTTTCCTTGCCCACATTGGTGCGAGAAGGAAACCTGTGTTTGCTCCCACTTGGCAGGAGCAATTTCAAAGCTACTGCCCAGCGAGAGCAATCATGAAGTCCTCTCCCAGCTGATGGGAACTTGAAAAATGCTCCAGCTAGCTGGAGAAACAGATCTGAACATTGCTCCAACCCACAGGGAGCTGTTCCCTGCAGTTTGAAGCAATGCTGGCTCCCGCTGGATGCAGGGAGCCGGCTGAGGCCTTGGTCCTCCCCCGCAGCCCCCAACAAAGATATGATGGGTGCTGTGAGTGTACACCCACCATTTACTGGCCTGGCCCCAGTAGATGGTTCACCGGGGCTGAAATCAGCTAGGGAAGGGGGGCTGCGTGCCTCCCTCCTCTTTATAATATAATAAAGATATGCCAGACTCCAGGTGATGGTGTCCCTTGGGCTGAAATCAGCCCAGGCTAGGGGGCTGCGTGTCCCCCTGCCAGATTGGCTACCTTTGAGGGGGTTGGACAACGGCTGTGCGTGGCGTGTGGTTGGCTGCATGTGGGGGGTGGGGGGTTAGCAGCGCTTGGGTTAACGTATGGTAATTAAATATTAATTTACATTAAAAAAAGCCCTAGAAATTCACTGAAACATGGACGTTTAAGTTAGTTTCAGATTTTGCACACAGAAAACCTTAGAAATTCAGAACTTATAGTCAATTGAGATAACTCTAACTATAACTCATGCCCTAAGATAAATATAACTCACGTTCTCCCATTGCACTGCTAATTATCCCTCTTATTACATCACTCATGACATCATTGATAATATCACTGCAACATTTGCTGTAAAATTACCGATGAGAAAATTATGTACGCTGACGGCGTGAGTTATAGTTACCTTAGGGCACGAGTTATAGTTACTTGAGATAACTGTAACCATAACTGCTGAATTTCTGTGGTTTTGTATGTGTAAAATCTGAACCCAACTATAATGTCTCTGTCACCTTAGTTTTGTATACTGAATAATATGTATACATATATACTGATAAAAACATACACACTGAAATGTATATGTGTGTATATGTATATATTATCTACTGGCGGTCGCCAGTAGGTATATATAGTTAGGACCTAGTTACCATAGGAAATTCCGAACATTCTATTGGGAATAACTTTGGCGCCGATTAAGGGATCTGCCTGTAAATTTCCCTTAAATTTGCCTCGCTGCGCTCCGTTCCTTCCGTGAAAGTTTCGGGGGGATTCGTCAAGCGGGGGCCGAGAAAAAGGGGGGGGTCCCAAAACGTGTTTTCCCCATTTTAATTTCCATAGGGACATTCTGACAAGGCTACAGCTCGAACGGCTGAACGGAATTACACCAGATTTGGCAAAATGGTAGGGACTGGTATGCAGCAGTGCCTTTTGTATGTTTGGTGTAAATCCCTTCAGTAGTTTTTGAGAAAATTGAATGTGAAATTGATTCCAATGCAATTTTCCATAGGACCTTTAGACACAGCTACAGCTCGAACGGCTGAATGGAATTACTGCAGACTTGGCAAAATGGTAGAGCCTGGTATGCAGAAGTGCCTGTTGTATATTTGGTGAAAATCCCTTCAGTAATTGTTGAGAAAATCAACTTTTTTCAAATTATATATCTATAAGCGGGACATGGTGCGTGCACGGGCGTGCACTGTCCTTGCACTGTCCTTGCACGTGCGCGGACCTTAGCGGGCGTGAGCTGCGTGCTGATTGGCTGCCATTGTCTGTCAACACTCCAAAACAGAAATTGTTGGCAGCCATCTTGTGCCTCGGTAGACTGAGGCACAGGAAAGCAGAAAAACAAACTTGTAGAACTCAAAAAGGGGGCAGGGTAGAAGTACCCTGACCCCCTAGGCCTGCTCAGGGGGTCCCACAAGGACGCGCACCCCATAATAAAAAAAAAAAAGCAGGCCTAAGGGGTCAGGGTGCTTCTACCCTGCCCCCTTTGCGTGTTTTGCACCTTTGTTTCACTGCTTTCTTGTACCTTGGTTCTACCGAGGCACACGATGGCTGCCAACACTTCCTGGTTTGGAGTGTTGACAGACAGTGGCAGCCAATCAGCATGCCTTTCACAGGAAAGCAGTACAAAAGGGGGTGGTGATGGACGGAGCATCTGAATCAATCAAACACTCACACCCAGTCAAAAGATCTGGGTTTAATCCATCACCGTTCTTTAGCCCACTCTGCCACCCCAGTTCAGACACCAGTTCAGACATGGCTATATGCAAATCAGTCTGACCCTGTGCCTCATGGGAACAGTCCAGCCCGAACTGCCATGCCATGTCTTCCCTGGACCGGAAACAAGCTTCCGAGGACCGGTTTCTGGAATTCCAGCCGTCTTCAGCCCGGCTTGCTTAAATCCAGTGGCAAAGTGAGCAAGGGACTCACATCTGAGCATACCCTGCCACACTTGTGGGGGCCAAAAGCGGTACAAAAGGGGGTGGTGATGGACGGAGCATCTGAATCAATCAAAAACTCACACCCAGTCAAAAGATCTGGGTTTAATCCATCACCGTTCTTTAGCCCACTCTGCCACCCCAGTTCAGACATGGCTATATGCAAATCAGTCTGACCCTGTGCCTCATGGGAACAGTCCAGCCCGAACTGCCAAGCCATGTCTTCCCTGGACCGGAAACTAGCTTCAGAAGACCGGTTTCTGGCATTCCAGCCGTCTTCAGCCCGGCTTGCTTGAATCCAGTGCCAAATTGAGCAAGGGACTCACGTCTGAGCATACCCTGCCACACTTGTGGCGGCCAAAAGCAGTACAAAAGGGGGTGGTGATGGACGGAGCATCTGAATCAATCAAACACTCACACCCAGTCAAAAGATCTGGGTTTAATCCATCACCGTTCTTTTTGCCCACTCTGCCAGGGTCAGACTAATTTTGACTTTTGACTGGGTGTGAGTGTTTGATTGATTCAGATGCTCCGTCCATCACCACCCCCTTTTGTTTCACAGGAAAGCAGCATCCTCATTGGCTGTCAACACTTCTAACCAGGAAGTGTTGGCATTCATCTTGTGCTAGGTAGACCGAGGCACAAAAGAAGCAGAAAAACAAACGTGTAGAACGCAAAAAGGGGGCAGGGTAGAAACACCCTGACCCCCTAGGGCTGCTCAGGTGGTCCCAGAAGGATATTTACATATTTAAACGTTATCCACTAATAGAATTAGCATTTAGAAAACCTTTGAAATTTATTTTAAAAAACTATACGTTTCACGCCTGACATAGTTAGGAATTAGCATTTAAAAAGTGGTCCCAGAAGGATATTAACATATTTAAACGTTATCCGCTAATAGAATTAGCATTTAAAAAACCTTGCAAATTCACTTAAAAAAACCATAGCTTTCAGGTCATATATCGTTAGGAATTAGCATTTAAAAAACCTTGCAAATTCACTGAAAAAAACGGGTTTCAGGCCTTATATAGTTAGGAATTAGCATTCAAAATACCATTGAAATTTCTCCTAAATAGTTAGTTGTACTAACTATATTTCGCGCACCCGCAATCCACTGCTGATGATTTCACATATTACATCATTCATGACATGGTCAGTGACATCACTGATGAAATCTCAAATGACATCAATGATGACATCACTGATGACATCATCCACGTGACAATCACATACACCTTTTCCTACACTAGTAAAATCTTTCATCACTCTTTGTAAAATACAGAGTATCATATTTGAATCCATTGACACAGCAATACAAGTATCTAAAAACCCACTCATTGATTCCTAGATGTATACACACATCTAATCACTTACCTGTAGATTCACTCATGCTGTCAATGATCAATAGAACACTATCAAAAATACTTATACACCTATATCGACATTACACACCAAAACACAACCTATTCACATATGAAGTTATCCTACTCACTTATTCAAACAATGGATCATACTTGCATACTTACTTAGCTACACACTTATACAAACACCACTTCATCTATTTATTTAGATAGTAAGTCAAATTTAGTGTAGAATAAAATCATTATTACAAGTATACAGTTATCTATACAGTCCCGCACACAGTCATTGAGTCTTATGTATACTTATTTATATACAACAATTGACACGTACACTGCCTTTTATTTTTCTAGTTTATCTACTGAATCAACTATTCACACATCTTTGGGCAGTCACACACCCTCCACCGAACCACAAACACATTCACTCTCCCATACAAATACTCAGTTAACTAATCAATAACTAATATAGACTTTCACATAGCTAGTAACCAACTGGAGAACCAGTTTACACAACAACTGACAAAGTGATACAGATATTCACGCAGTTTAGTCACTATCCACTATATTTAGTGAGACACTATAAATTGTTAAAGTCCTCCATCCAAATATTTATTTTTATATATCCACTCATACTTCAATGCAAATTGCTATATATATAATGCATATTTAAATAACGAAGCAAACCACATTCACTGGATGATGTCATCAGTGATGTCATCATTGATGTCATTTGGGATGTCATCAGTGATGTAACTGACCATGTCATGAATGATGTAATATATGACATCATCAGCAGTGGATTGCGGGTGCGCGAAATATAGTTAGTACAACTAACTATATAGGAGCGATTTCAATGGTTTTTAAAATGCTAATTCCTAACTATATAAGGCCTGAAACCTATGGTTTTTTCAGTGACTATATATATATTATCATTTGCTTTCATTTATAATACTTGGATATATATATATATATGTATATATATATATATATATATATATATATATATATATATATATATATATATATATATACATATGTATATATATATCCAAGTATTATAAATGAAAGCAAATGATAATTATAGGTAATGTTACAAATCAGGTTGTTGGATGTCAGAGTATGCACCCTATACAATACTAGTCAGGATAAGTCAGATACACACTTAGGGCCTTATTATGAGTTTGGTGGAGCAGGAGTGGGACTGCCGTGCTCCCGCACCGCTCCTGAACCACTCTTTTCTGCCAATCCCGTGTAGGAATGGCCCGCCAGATCAGGAGTTTTATCCTAGGCTGTCGGCTGTTCTTTGGCGTTCCGATGGGGGTGCCTACGAAATAGGCACCGCAAGGGGAACGTCAAAGGCAATACTGGACTGCTGCAGTCTATACTGTGCAGGTACTGGGGTACTTATTTAACTTTCCACCTTATACCCCTACAAACCCAGCAGCCCGTACCTAACATATGGCTTAAAAAATAAAGTTATTACACAATTCACATAATTAATAATCATTTAATTCATACATTATTAATTGTCAATTAATTATTGCTTAACTTCACACCCTATACCCCTACTAACCCAGCAGCCCACACCTAATATACTTAATCAACACAATTCTTACACAAATTGCATAATTAGTGATCAATTAAATGATTAATATAATTAATTGTTAATTAATTATTACATATTTACCTACAAACTCAGCAGCCTGCACCTAAAATATACATGAACAAATATAATTGTGACACAATTTATATATTTATTAATCAATTAAATATTTAGGAATTAATTAATTGTAATTAAGCTTCTTCCGACCCTACACCCATACTAACCCAACAACCCGCTACAACAATATAAATTGCTATTAGCAATTAAATGAAATACTTGAATCACTTAAAATTACAAACTACATTTCAAAATATTAACAATTATACAAACAATAATAACACAAAATTAATTTCTGAACTAACACACATATCATTGGAAAAATTATATTCTATACAACTATATTTTTGAAAACAATATTAACAGGAACAATGTTATTGAAAACGATATTACTTACCTGAAAAATCGATATTTCTGCATCATAATATTTTTGCATCACAATATTTTTTCTCCGATATTTCTGCAACTCAATATTTCTGATCCGATATTTTGTCCAAACACCATTTCCAGCCCTGTCCTCTGAAACCTTTAAAGGTCAGCTGAAACATGAGAGATAACGGCCTATGTGAGACATCTTACATGCAATATAAAATATACCGTGATGCTAGCAACAGGAAATAAATTATAAGTGGATGAAAATGTATGAACTCATTTCATGTTTTGGCATAAAGATGGTCACACAATTAGATTTTTATATGAATGATTAACAGTAATAAATTGAGTTTTGATTTAACACGAAGGGGCACTGAAAAGGATCTGTTTATGGTACGACCAATCTAATTTTAAAATTGTGTGGAATCCTGCAACACCAAGTGCCAATTTATGGGCACAAACATGTCTATACATGCTGGGTTAGTTGACTAGTCATAGTTATGTAGTCACTTATCTAATGCAGATGTGTCAGAGTTTTAGCTTTGGAGAGTTATTGAAAGATCATCTACATGACAAAAATATTTATAGACCAGTCACTGCAGAAGAAATAGAGATTATTTGTAGGCTTCAGCAACAGAAGGCAGGGCTGCTCGGCATCAGTACAGCTTTAAGGAATCAATGAGAGGAAAATCCAGTCAGGAAGAGCTTCAGCCGTGTGGTGCTGTGGCTTTCCGTCACTTCTGTTGTGGGTTTACTAATGTGTGCATGAGTGAAATGTTAAATTCACATGCTGCCTTGGCCAGAGATGGGTTGTTATGTTATTATTAATGTTAATGTTAAGAGCATTTATAAAGCACAACTGTTACCCTAAGGCAGAAGTCTTCAAACGTTTGAATGCCGAGACCCCCCCTGTCAGAATGTTGAGGTGTAAGGACCCCCTCCTGACAAAAATTTCTAAACCTGTAGGCAGGCCTGCTGTAATTATGAGGCAGTTGAGGACCACATTAAGCGACAGGCTTGACTAAATTGTGTGGGAAGAAAATGTAAATGATGTTATGTGATGCCGCGTATTTTGGATTAGCATTGTTTCATTATTTTGAAATTAATTTATTACACACAGTAAAACTGAGGAAAGATTTCACCCCATCAGTACTTGTTTATATCCAAAATACAACAATTAACATCAGAAAGATTTCTAGTCAACTCTGGTGAAGGGCCTCCCAATCCGCAGGAATATGCGCTGCCACATTAGAAGCTCACCTGGCCCTGGCCGGGAGCAGCAGGGTTCCCTTAAAACCCTGGCGCTCTTGTGCAGACTTAAGCAATTTACCCATGCCGCTTTCCTCTGACCCCCTCCCTTCCATCCCTCTCTCCTCTCCCAACCCCGTACCCCTCTCTCAATTTGCAGGCCATTTTCTTTCACCCCTTTTTACAACTTGTGAACTCTCCCCATTCAACCGCTCACTTGACCTTTAATCACCTCTTGCCATTCTTTCTTTTCACTGCCCTTATCTCTAACAGTCTCTCGCATTTATCTCATGGCCTCTCTGGCCCGCCACTTCCCGTGCCCTTCAGCACTTCTCATTCACCTCATCTCTCCATTCAACTTTTTGTCCATTTGTATCTTACACCTCTCCAGTCCCCCTATTCATCTTTCACATCTCCCCTTTGTTCTAACAGAAGCCCTCACCTTTTGCTCACACTCACTTCTTGCGTGTCCACACTTCTGCAATTTACATTTCTCCTCATCCCTGACCCCTTCAATCAAATTCTCTCACTCCCTTGCTGTCCTCTCTCATCATCTCATCACCAAGCACACGGGTCAGACCTGTATGCTCCTCTCAGCCTGTGCCACTCTGCTTATTGTTCCCTAATTCAAGAAGGCATGAATTGTCCGTTTCGCTGTTTTGGTGCAGGCCGTGCAGTTATGGGACTTGCACCCTCCATTACTTCACTCCACCAAGAATCTATTGTCCTTTAGAATGATATAAAAACCTTTCTCTATGCTCTGTAGGTTACCCCATTTGGCTGGTTCTCCTTCTCCTTCTGTGTGTTTCTCATTTGCCTTCAGGCAGCAAATGGTTATTAGCCCCAGGACATCTTTTGGTAACAGTAGCGCACTACAAATGTAAATAATAATAATCGGCAGAAGCAGGGAAGCCACTAGGCCAGACATTCCGGGGGGGCGGGGCGGGGGCGGGAAACACTCCCAGCCAGGGCTTGCCCTAACACTGGCGGCACACGGTGCAAAAGTATATTTTTTGGTGCCCCACCCCCCTTTCCTCCTTCTCCATGAATTCCCTCACTACCACTCCCCAACAATGCACCTCATCTCTCTATAGCACCTTTCTGACAAACATTCCATTTTTTTTATAGCACTAGTCATAGTTTACTCACACTCATTTCTGTGATCTGCATGGTACATATTCTTTGTAGCAGACACATTAACCCTCTGCACTGTGTGGGTGACAAGAGTGCACATGTGAGAGCACAGTGAGCAATGCAACAGTGTGAGAGATGGGTGAGAGGAGTGACTGCAGAGTGAGTAAGGTGGCCTTATCAATTTGGGTGCGGGTGCAAGTTCAGAATAGGACGAATGAATGTATGATTACTGTTGGGCTTGTTTGAATGAGTTATATATTCAGCAGCGAGGGGGACAGGTGAGTGAAGTGTCAACTTGAGTGCAGAATGAGTAGTGTGCTTATGTGACTGCAGGGTGAGGTATAGGATAAACAGCGCAAGTGCTTTGTGAGTGCCGAGTAATCACTGTGAGTGCAGGGTGAGCAGGTGAATGGTGTGAGTGCATTGTGATCGCTATGAGTGCAGGGTGAGCGTGAAAGTGAAGGGCGAGAATGAGGAGTGAGTTGTCTGAATGCAGGTGCATTCCCAGACACTTGAAGTAACTCAGCATGTTATTGACGGTGGCATAGGGTTTAAGATCTTAGTTTAACTATTGCTATTATGGCTTTAATAGGGGATCAAGGGTGTAGGAAATAAATAATGTGCTGATGCTGCAACAAGCTTCCAGTCCTATGGTTAGGGTTGCCAGCAGATAATGTTGATGGCCCAGTTGGAACAAAAATAAGCAGACACCTAAAGTTGTATTTTAAGCACTTATATGTGCATACTTCGAACAGCAAATATAAATAGAAAACACTTTTAATTGTGTTCTAAGGCGGCCTGAATGGTCCATGACTGATAATTAAAGAGAACAAAGACAGAAAAGTCACATAATGAATGAATACATACTTTTTTATTTATAAATCTATTTAGTGTCAAGAGGAGGTCTCTGCAGGCTCTTTAAACAACACACACAGGCATTTTACTTTTGGCAACCCTACTTTATATTCCTTTCCATGAAATGCATTCTCACACTACAGCAGTAAATGTGAAATACAAATGTAAGGAATAGGCAGAGCAGGACCCAGGGGGTACTGGAATCAGGAAAAGACACTAAGCCTCTGTAACAAGTTTACAAAGGCATGTAAATATGTAAATAGCCTTTAAAGACCTGTGAAAAACTCTGATGGGTGTGCTGGAGATAAGACTCCAGACACTGCCCAGCTGAGGCCCCAGCAGCTCGAGTTACACTGCAGCAGCCCGGCCTGAAACACAGGACGGGGGAAGAGGGGGGCTGAAGCCCTTGGGCCTGAGCAGAGGTGTCAGTGGGAATGCGCGACCCCCTTTGCATCACTCCACGGCCCCACTGGGGGTCGCACTCCACAGTTGGAAGACCCCTGCCCTAAGGTGTCCTGGGGCTAGCTACAATCCTCCAGAGAAGCACACATTGAAACTGGATGAGCAATCAATCAAAAAGCTACGCTTTTTAGGCCTTTCTAAATTCAAGTAGATCCGGTATATTCCTCAGGTGGAGAGGAAGGTCATTCCAAGCCTAGGATGTACAAGCACAAAAGCGTTTACCTCCCCACCTGGCCTTTTTTTGTGGATGGTACTATCACCAATTTTGCTCCTAGAGAGCCCAGTGGTCTATTAGGCACATACTACTGAAATTTGTGCTTCAGATAGTCAGTTCCTGTGCCTTCTAGAGCCTTAACAACCATGCAGAATGATTTAAACTGCACTCGCTTCTTGACAGGCAGCCAGTGGAGTCTATGGATTTCACTGGAGAAAGATGCAAATTTGGGTATACCTGAAAGCAATTTAGCTGCTGCGTTCAGCAAAAGTTTAAGTTTATGCACAAAGCACTCCTGAATATTCAGATATAAGCTGTTGCAGTAGTCTAGACTCGACATAATCAGTGAAGTAATCACCAAGCGCTGACTGTCCCTTGGCAAAAACAGCAGTATTTTCTTACATGTCCTAAGGACATATGACGTAGACGAGGCTACTGCATTGACTTGGGCCCCAAAGTTGCGTCCATCATCTATTAAGACTCCCATGTTTTTTTTACTTTCCTATAGGGTGTCGGGAGAGAACCCATAGAGTCCGGCCACCAACTTGGGTTCCAGAGACTGGGATTGTTGTTCTAGGCCTCTGGTGAACAAAGCACCCACTCGGCAAGTGGCTGTGGTGCCCTCCAGAACTAACTGAAGTAGAAAACTGTGTAAAGGGAGAAAGTACGAGAGGATGCTGCTTAATGGCTAGAGCAGCAGACTTTGAAGCTGGGCAACCAGGTTCTAATCTGGCGGGAGGCTCAAACATCCTGTAATTGTGGGCAAGTCATTTAATCTCCCTGTGCCTAAAAGTGAACATGCTTTAATGCAACTGGTGCTCATGTAAAACGCTCTGATACCTTCGGGTCAAGCTTGTGCTATATAAAACTGCACACAAAAAAATAATCTCTTCGGTTACAGATATGAAACATGCCTGACAGAAAACCCAGGCAAGGTCTGTATACACCACCCAGTAGCATAGTCAATGCGAGCTAGGGGAACTACTAGAGCTAGAGAAAGTCTTCTGAGGTGTTAACACATTTTTAGACACAAAGGTTCTCCCTGGATAACTAGAGAGATCAATATCAGAATTTAACCTGCTTGAGCTAAAGAGCTTAAGAACAACAGACAGATACCAACAGACAGTGGAGGAGCAGGTCTCATTATTCAGAATACTAAATCTTACATGAGATTTATAGCAAATTAGATAACGTTTTAGAACACCATGCTACGCTCAGCCACATTGAGGGTCAGTTCTTTAACCAATTAGCAGATACCTTTGACCTTTTTACCATAGACTTTAGGCACAGACTTTAAGCCCGGGTAGATGGTGCACCACTCTGCCGAGGGGGCATGAGTTATAACTCTTGCCATCCCGGCTCTATATGGAGAGAGTCCTACCTGTGTATAGGTGATACCTGCTGTAGAGACACATAAGCAACTCTTACAGCACTGAAGGTTTGCCAAGTGGGCGCCAAGTTAAAGGGAAACATATTTTTTTAGAGAAAAAGCCCTACTAAATATTAGTGACCCTGAAACACAGTAACCTTTTTCCTTATGCACGGGTTTCACTTTATACTTTGTCTGGTTTTGTCCACCTATTATTGGCAACTATATATATGGTAATTATTTGTCATGGCTCTTCTCTTCTAACACTAATGTCTTACAACCTATCGATGTAAACGGTGCCCTCAATACAATATCTAAATGACATTTAGACAATTTTATCTATTGTATCTGGTTCTTGTGTAATTTAATCTGTAGTGGTCAAACATCTCAGAAGATAAAGACTAGGATTAGCCAACATGGGAGCTGAAACTGATGCAAGGCTTTTATTTTTCTAACAATATTGAAAAGGATAAAAAAATGGCAAATAAATTACATTATCACAACACTATCAAGAGGCTGAGACCTGCATAAAATGCCCTGCAACCAATAATGCAAATGTATCCAATGATGCACATGCATTAAGTAGGGTCTAAACACGACATAGGGCTGGAATTTCATCATAAGGAATTAATACTGACATTCATATATTTACTCGCTGTGCATGCCTCAAAATTGCACACTATTACACACTATTACACACTATTCTAAATGTATGGTATTCCGAACATTAAACTATTGTCCATTAATTAGTTAATTTTTATTTGTCAGGAAGCTATCGTGTAAGACACAAATATTAGAAATTCTAAAGCTATAGTTATAGCTTAAATATATATTTTACCCTTTATATACAAACCCAGCATAAAGTAGACAAACATTACAAAATTCTAAAGTTATAAATTACATTTAGAATGTATTCACCATATTGAAATTACTATAAGTTGCACACCTCCGTACACAGTGTTGTCAGCTCGCTAGCCACACTGCATTAACAATAAGTTGGCAATCAGTCATCCATGGTGTTCTCACAAATGAGATCATTTGAGGTGCATTAAGGGTAGTTATGAATGCAATGATTTCAAATGGTATAAGTTATTATTATTATTATTATGAAAAGGCTCTTCTATAGCGCATGGCCACTCGGGAGCATCCCAGCGCTTGTGATATAATATGAAAGGTTAGAAGTAGTGCATCTTAAAGGTATGAGTTATAGTTAAGGCAATGTGGAAGCGAGTTTAATAGTGTGTCATAGGATGACTGTACTACAGTGTGTTACAACGGAGTGGCATAGAGCGGAGTGGTAAAGATTGGAGTACAGTGGAGTAGTGTCTCATAGAGTACACTGGGATAAAATGGCATAGAGGGAGTTGTGTCGAATGGCGTACAGTAGATTAGAATGGAGTAGAGGGTCTAGGAGTGGAAAGGCCTTAAATGGAGTAGAGCAGAGTAGAGGTGGTGGCGTGGCATAGAGTAGAATAGAGTGGAATGTCATTGAGTGGTGTGTCATATAGTGTCTTAGAGTGGAGAGGCATATAGGGGAACGGTGTATAGTGTAGTGGCATTTCATAGAGTACAGTGATGTGCTGTAGAGTAGTTTGGTGATGTGTGCCATAAGTGGAGTGGTGTGTCAAAAAGTGAAGTGCTGTTTGAAGCGTGTAGTGGAGTGGTGTGTTGTGTTGTACAGTGTTGTAGATTGGCCTACAATGTAGTAGCATAGAGTGGAGTAGAGTGTTACGGTGGAGTGTTGTGGAGGAGAGCGGCGTGTCATAGAGTGGCGTTTCGTACAATATTATAAAGTGGAATGTATTGTTGTAGTGTGGAGTGACATAGAGTGTTGTGGAGTAGAGTGGAGTGGTGTCTACGAGAGTGGCATGTTATACAATGTGTTAGAGTGGAAGGGGCATTGAGTGGAGTGCAGTAGAGGGGAGTCATGGAGTAGTGTGGCGTTATGTGGTGTAGAGGTTGTTGTGTAGAGTGTGGTAGACTGGAGTACAGTGTTGTAGAATGGCAAAAAGTGAATTAGAGTATCAGGGTTGTAGAGTGGAAAGGTATGGAATGGTGTGCCATAGAGTGGAGTGTTGGAGAGTATTGTGTCATAGAGTTTTTAGGTGTACAGTGTTGTGACCTAGATTGTCATGGCATACAATGTCGTGGTGTACAGTGTCATAGTGTGAAGTGCAGAGACATAGAGTGGAGTGGGGTAGAGTTGAGTCGTGTACATTAGGGTGGCATGTCATACAGTACATTGAAGTGGCTTAGAGTGTAGTGGGGTGTCATGGAATAATGTGGAGCAGCGTGTCATTGAGTGTCTTGGAGCAGAGGGGAGCAAAGTGTAGTGCTGTGGAGTGGCATGTCGTAGATTGGTGGGCACAGAGAGGAGGAGAGTGTTGTACTGTGTAGTGGCGTAGAGTGGAATTACATGTTATGGGGTAGAGTGGATTCATATATCATACAGTAGAGTAAAATGGCATGGGGTTGTGTAGAGGAAGTTGCATAGAGTGGAGTAGAGTGTTGTAGAGTGAATGGGAGTAAATTGGAGCAGAGTGGAGTGGCATTGAGTGAAGTGTATGAAGTGTCATGTCATAATGTCAAGGCATAAATTACTGTGGCATACAGTGCCATGACGTTCAGTTTTGTGCCATACAGTGGAGAGGCATAGACTATTGTGGTGTACAGTGTCATGACGTAGAGTGTCATGGTGTACAGTGTTGAGGCATACAGTGTTACAGCATATAGTGGAAAGGCATAGAGTGGAGTAGCATGGAGTATAGTAGATTGCAGTGTGTAGAATGTAGGGGTGTGCCACTATGTAGAGTGTAGTGGCGAGGCACAGAGTGGCGTATCGTTGAAAGACTTGGAGTGAATATGTGTGAAGTGGACTGCCGTAGAGTCGAGTGGTGTGTCGCAGAGTGCACTGGTGTGAAGCGTCAGAGTGGAGTGTCATACAGTGCAGTGGGATAGAGCACATTACAATGCATGCTTTTACCACGCGGTAGGTAACACCGCGGTCATTACAACGACTTTGTTGTTACCACACGTGGCATTACGTCGCAAGATGTTTCAACGACTTGCGCTAGATGGCGCGCTGTACTTAGAAATAGTCTAAATTTCTATTCCTACTCCAGTTAGCGCAATAGCAGGGAAGGTGTTGGATTTAAAATCCAACACGGTCTCTGGTGTTGCACACCACCTAGTGCAAGTCATTGAAACTTCTTGCGATGTAAAGGCACAAGTGGTAGCAATGCAGTCGCTGTAACAACCGCATTGTAATGTACCTGCGTGTTGTAAACGCTGTTTCCCAGTGCAGTGGCATATCATACTGTGAAGTGGCATGTGATAGGGTGTGGTGAATGTCTTTAAATGAAATACAGTGGAGTGGCTTACAGTTGAGTGGTATAGAGTAGAGTTTCATTCAGTGTTGTGGCGCAGTGTCATTCTGTAGAATGGAGTGGTGTATACTGTTCTGGCCTAGAGTGGAGTGGTGTACAGTTGAGTAGTGTGTCGCAGAGTAGAGTGGTGGATCGTAGGATAGAGTGACATGGAGCATCATAGAGTGGCCTGGTGTGAAGTGCCATAGAGTGGAATCAAATGTCATAGATTGAAGTGGCATGTCGCACCGGGGAATGGGGTGCAGTGGAGGGGCACAGACTGGAGAGGAGTGTTGTAGAGTAAAGTGGTGTGTTGTATAATATGTTAGAGTGGAGTGGCACAGAGTGTCATAGAGTGCAGTTACATATAGTGCTGTAGAGTGTTGTGTTGGTAGATTGGAATACAATGGATTATAATGGCGTAGAGTGGAATAATGTAGTGCAATGAAGTATAGTGGGATAGTGTGGCATAGTGCAGAGTGGACCATAGGGAGTTACATAGAATGTAGTAAAGTGAAGTACAGTGTCGTAGAGAGATATAGAGTGGAGTAGAGTGGAGTGTTACGGAGTGGAATAGTATAGTCTTGTGAAGGGGAGCATGCAGTGGCTTAGAGTGGATTAGTGTTGTACTGTGGCGTGCATTGGAGTGGCATGTTGTGGAATGGAGTGGCATGTAGTACAGTGGAGGGACTTGTCATAGTGTGGAGTGCTGTGGAACATCATGGAGTGGCATGCCATAGATTGGAGTCCAGTAGAGGAGCACACAGCGAGTAGAGTTTTGTAGGCTGTAGTGGTGTGACATGCAGTAGAGTGGAGTGATGTGTCATAGATTGGAGTGATATAGAGTAAAAATTGGTGTCGCAGAGTGGAGTGGCATGCCGTAGAGTGTAGTGGGGTATGGTAGACAGGAGAGGCATGTTGTACAGTGGAGAGGCGTACATTAGAGCGGAATAGTATGTCAGAGTGGTGTGTGGTAAAGTGTCTTTGGAGTGGAGCGGTAAGGAGTGACATGGCTTGTGGTAGAGTGGATTGGCATGTGGTAGAGTGGAGGGATGTGTTGTGGAGTGTCACGGGGTGGAGTGTGGTAGACTGCAGTGGGGTGTCAGAGTGAAGTGGCGAATTGTAGTGTTGAGTGGTATATTGTATCATAAAGTGGAGTGGACTTTCATATTGTGTAGAGGGGTATCGTTGAGCGGAGTGACATGTCAGTGGAGTGGCATATTGTACAGTGGAATAGAGTGGTGTGTTGTAAAGTATTGTATAAAGAAACATTATGTGAAAATGGCTAAAGGATTTGAGATAAAATGTGGCTGAAAAATAGATTATGGGGTGTAGGGTCATTTTTGGTAGTAAATCTAAATTGTTTCAGTGGTTTTAAAGTTATATTGCCTGATTCACAAAGTTAAACTTAGCCTTTTACTGATTGGGATGTGTTGTCAGAATATTTGATTTGTTGCTGAATGAGTACATAATTAACTATTGTTTACAGATATAACCTTTTAACCAGACATTTATTTGGCAGATTGAGTTACCCATATACTGTGGCTGTAGGAAAGCACATATGTAAATGCGGCAATAGACAAGCATCTGAGATTGAAGCTGGCCCCACTGACATCTGTGGCCTTGAGGGATACAGCACATAGACTCTTCCTCTGCTATACTCCACCACCTGAACGGTGCACAATGGTGTTCTATATTTTCCAACTTTTTGTGCAGATCAAATCAAATCAAATCAAAAGGATTTATATAGCGCACTACATACCCAGAGGGTCTCAAGGCGCTGGAGGAAGGGTGGGGGGATTACTTGTCAAATATCCAAGTTTTAAGTTGCTTTCTGAATGCTAGATGGTTCTGAGTGAGACGAAGGTGAGTGGGGAGTGAGTTCCAGGTTTTAGCAGCCAGGTACGAGAAGGATCTACCTCCCATGGTGGTTTTATTGATCGGGCACGGTAGCAAGGGCTTGGCTGGAGGAACGTAGCTGGCGGGGGGGGGGGGGGTGTAGAAGGAAAGTCGAGTGTTGAGGCAATCGGGTCCGAGTTCGTAAAGTGATTTGTGTGCGTGGGTTAGGAGGCGGAAAGTAATCCTCTTATTGACGGGGAGCCAGTGGAGTTTTTTCAGGTGACTGGAGATGTGGTCTTTACGTGGGATGTCAAGTATGAGTCTGGCTGATGCGTTCTGGATGCGTTGGAGTTTTTTCTGGAGTTTTGCGGTGGTGCCGGCGTATAGGGTGTTTCCGTAGTCCAGGCGAATTATAACCAGTGCATGGGTGACCGTTTTTCTGGTTTCGGTGGGGATCCAGCTAAATGTTTTTTTGAGCATGCGAAGAATGTTGAAGCAAGATGATGAGACGGCGCTGACCTGTCTGGACATCGAGAGTGAGGAGTCTAAAATGACGCCCAGGTTCCGTGCGTGATCCGTCGGGATGGGTGCTTTTCCAAGAGCCTCTGGCCACCAGGAGTCATCCCAGGCGGAGGGGGAGGTTCCTAAGATAAGGACTTCTGTTTTATCTGAGTTAAGTTTTAGACGGCTATGCTTCATCCATTCGGCTACTTCTTTCATTCCTTCATGAAGGTTGGTTTTGGCGGTATTAGGGTCTTTGGTGAGTGAGAGGATCGGTTGGGTGTCATCTGCGTAGGAGATGATGTTGAGGTTGTGTTGGCGTGCGATGGCCGCGAGGGGGCTCATGTATACGTTGAAGAGGGTGGGGCTGAGTGAGGATCCTTGCGGTACGCCGCAGATGACTTCAGTGGCCTTTGAATTGAATGGTGGGAGGCGGCTCATGACGAGCTCAGCTCGTCATGACCCGCGTGGCGCTCACACGTGGGGATAATTCCCCTGCTGTGCTGCACATCCACGGAAACAGGCGTGGGCACAGTGCCACCATGCTGCATGACGAGCCGAGCTCATCACAAGCACCGTGGTGCTGCACGTGCCCCCACTCCTCCAGCGCCGCAGGGGAATTCGCCCTGCGGTAAAGGGGTTAATCCTTTCATTGTTGAAGATGGGGCCTTGGTATCTAAAGCTGTTTTTTGTTCTGCTTGTTCCGACTACAGAAAGGGAAATCCCTTTGTTTGCTACCATTAGAGTTTTTTAAGCTGCAGTTACAAGCAAATAAATAATAAATTAGAGTGCCACTCATCTAAAAAGCACTATACAAGAAGGGACAGCTGTAGGAAAGTGGGTTTCTGTTGCAGTAAACCTCTCACTTTTTGCTGACCTACTGATGCACTTTTTCTTGGTGTGCCCTGGGTCCCTGCCAAAAAGGTT
Organism: Lissotriton vulgaris; assembly: GCF_964263255.1. Classification (NCBI taxonomy): domain Eukaryota; kingdom Metazoa; phylum Chordata; class Amphibia; order Caudata; family Salamandridae; genus Lissotriton; species Lissotriton vulgaris. Next base: position 230,858 of record NW_028247755.1, on the reverse strand, counting down.
CCCAGGGCCTGTGTTCTTTCCCCAAAGCTAACCCAATTGGCATTTCTGGCCATAGGTCAGCCCCTGGTAAAAAGTACCACAGGTACCCAGGGCACTGTGGTCAGGGAAGATCTCTAAGGGATGCAGCACTTATTGTGCCTCCCTTAGAGGCCCTCTACCTTTACACACACACTGCCTTTGCAGGCTGCGTGTTTTGGTGCAGAACAAAGTGAAGAGGCGGCATGACACACCTGTGTGCCATGCCTACAACCCACTGCCCTGGCATAGATGGGTGCCTATGCCAGTGGTGAGGGTACAGGTGCATGAGCCCTGTACCCCTAAAGTGTCTAAGTCCATTCTTAGACATTGTAAGTGCAGTGCTGCCATTAAGAGTATATGGTGCTGGGAGCTAGTCATTACGAGCTCCACAACACCATAATGGCTACACTGAAAACTGAGAAGTTTGGTATCAAACTTCTCAGCACATTAAACTCACACTGATTCCAGTGTGGGATTTAGTGAAAAATGCACACTGATGGAATCTCACAGATGCCCCCTGATAACTAACCCACCACTAGTGTCCCTACTGAGTGGCTGCTTAGGCTGCCATCAACAGACGTGTTTCTGGACCCCTGTGTCGGGAGACTCCTGCTCTTGTGGGCCTGAAACAATGCACCTCCTGGGACGAGGTGCTAAGTCTCCTCCCCCAGGATAGGCAGGGTTCACGAAGGGGAATCTTGAAAGGCATGCCACCTTTGTGTGCTTCTCCAGACCACTTGCTGCTTTCAGCAACTGGTCCCCACTGGTTCTACCCCCCACTAGGCGTGGTGAAACACAACTCCGATTCCCCGCCATCTTGAGCATAGGGATACCCAACCAACCAGGGACAAGCTCCTGCCCCTCTCCCACTGGAGGGTGACAAAATAGGGGGTGTACCCAGCCAAGGGAAGGGACCCATTGGTCCCTGCCCTCTACCTACCTGTAACACCTCTAAATCTAGTATTTAGGGGGCACCCTGAACCTTGCTTCCTCAGATCCATATACAACAAGAAGAAAAGAAGAAGGACCGAACAGGTGTGCAGCCAGCTAACAAGAGGAAGACGCCCACTTACTTGGCCCCAGCCCTACAGGCCAGTCTCCCCTTGAACCTGCTCCTGCGAAAACCCGGTGTGTCCTGCTGCCAGCAACCTCAAAAACCCCGGAGGACCTGCCTGCCTTCACTTCCAAAGACTGCTTCTCTCGATTTGTTCAACTGCAACCTCTGGCAGCAGCCGGAGACCGCAAATCCAGCCCACTCTGCACCCCCCGAACTTGGCCTGCGCTTGAGTGGAAAAACATCATGAGAAGGTCCTCCCGGCGATCCGGACCAGAGATCCTGCGACCCCTGACCTGCCTCAAGCCTCCAGCTGATGCCTGAAGCCTAAATGCAGAAGGTATGAAGATCCGACCCCAAAAGGCACACCTGCACCCAACGCCACGGCCTTGTGTGCCCAAACCGACGGTGCCTAACCGACCCCTAACTTCCCAACTTACCTCTCAGATGGGTGGTCGCACCCAGAGGTCCCTCGTCTCCCTGCCTGCAGTGCTTTTACAAACCGGAGGTTCTCCATTGAAAACAAGTAATGGAACACATTGTCTATGTATGCCCTGCATTGCTCATGGCCAGACGGTCATTATTACGCAATCAATGGACCTGGTTGGGAGTTCAATCCTGCCTCCAGGCAATAATGTCTGCTTTAAATCCTGAGAACACTAAGTTGAACATTGGGCTCACAAAATGTGTTCACAAAGCATCAAAACTACTGGAAGCCACAACTGCAACCAAACCCTTCCCCTCTTAGCATGCGGCCGAGTTAAAAGGCTCAACAATCGAATTAAAGACTATAATATCAGAAAACCAGAGTGAGGCCTTTCAGCAGAACATTATTAGCTCATAATAATCTAATTTTTAGTAATTTATAACCCCCATTTCTAATACTTATCATTGTCATTTTTATTGTCTAAATTAGTCTAGTTTTAAATTGTAAATTTTATTTTTAACCCAATCAATAAAGTTATCATATACAACAGGGTACCCAACCTCAAAACAGCACCCTGCAACCGGCCACTCTAGTGCCGCTGAAGGTGCACCTTTTGTGCTGCTTTGTTTCCCCATTTGCCCTGACCTAAACAATAAGAGTTCTGCTCCAACAACCCAGTGGCCTGCTTGCCAGCAGCCACCAACCGGAGTCCCTATATCCCCCAATGCATAACACTGGGTCTCAACACTCTGCACCCGGCCACCCTAGGGCCACTGAGGGTGTAACAAGAGTGCATCACTGACCCTGGGGGACCTCTGAGTCTAACCCCAGCATATTAACTCCCATAGTCTATAACTTACCTGTGAACCGATAACCTGTTTTTCCTCCATAGGATAACAATGACAATTTTCTTCCAAAAAGTTTCTAAGTATGGAATTTTGAAATCTAAAAATATTCTTTAAAAATCACACGAATAACCAAAATGTAATTACTTACCTGCTTGCAGGAAATGTCCCAGTGCTGAATCTAGGTATTCTGCACTGAGTTAGAAAAGTAACGTAAAAAGTAACTTACCTGTAATTTACTGAAAAAGCCTATTTATTTCAAGGTACTGTATTTGCTAAGTATTGCAACCTCCTGCATCCACCGTAAAACAAACAAAGTACAATTCCTATTGCATTTTCAAACTGTTCTACATTCATCAATGTATTACTGGAAAGTATTTAATGCTTACCTGTGCCAGGCTTGCTTGGTTCTAAAAATAAAACAGTATATATTTTTATACAAAAACAATTTGCCTAGAGTTCAGTTCTTGAGTGTGTGAATTCATTTGCTGACTGAGTGTGTATATCAAATGCTTAACACTGGCCTCTGATACTGCCTTACTGCTCGACCACTCTACCACAAATAGAGAGTAAGGTCCTATCTAACTTTAACCTCTGCCTATCTCTGGGGTCACCAGCCAGTTTCCTACAACAGTGTTAAAAACTTCTGCCAATCAGATCATCTTTTCAGTGCAAAACACTGTGTAATCATCTCACTGTACATTTTATTCTTTTCACAGTGAGCGTGACCTTGGATGCAGCAACAGCAAATTATAGGCTCCTGCTGTCTGAGGATCTGAAAAGTGTCAAATGGTCAGAGAAAGGACAGTCCCGGTCAGACAATCGCGAGAGATTCAACTATGCGCCATGTGTCCTTGGATCAGAGGGATTCACATCTGGAAGGAATTCCTGGGAGGTGGACGTTGGAGATGGGGGCTTCTGGATCATAGGGGCTGCCAGGGAATCTGTAGTCAGACTAGGTGCTTACAATCGGACCCCTGAATACGGATTTTGGTCGGTAGGACTGTGGGATGGACAGCTGCGGGCAGTCACCGCTCCCTTAACAAACCTCTCCTTCGATGAAGACATCAAGAGGGTTCGTGTTCTGCTGGACTATGAAGAAGGACAGGTTTCATTTTACAACGCATCCACCATGTCACACGTGTACACCTTCTGCGACTCTTTCACTGAGAAAATCTATCCTTACTTTTGGGTTATGTATGACACAGAGCTCAAACTGTGAGACCTGCACAGGAACTCAGCTCTGTTTCTACCACTACCCAGTCCAGTTTTATGAACTCACCTCACTCACAGCTTCACTGGCTGAGAGAGTCAGTGTTGGCCCATCATTGATCTTGCATGATAGAGGGTATAAAATCTGTCCCTTCTGGGTGGTGTCACTGCAACAGAAGTGAGATAATAGAGTAGGCACTGCCTCTGAGGCAGTTGTTGCATAGTAGTCCTACTGACAGCAGTGCCTTTCCTTATAGAAAAGTTACTACCTCCTTCCTGTCTCTTCCCTGATTTCCTGGCCAGCTTCCTTCATCTAGTACAGGAATGAAATCTATTATTGTGGCTATCATACAGGGATTCCAGACACTCTGTTCTGTACAAATCCCCTGTTCACAGGAGGGGTCTGTGCATTGTAGGCGGGAGAGAGGTCCAGAGGACTTGGGCGCTCTGACTATGCAAAAGCCAGGGTGGGTGGAGGTGGGGAGAGGGGCTGCAACGACCGCTGGCCTTCCACTGAACTTCAGGCCCCAGACGGCGGCCTTCTGGTGGCTGCAGACCCATCCTGAGGTGGCTTTGGAGTTTAATTCTAGAGGGCGCAGGGACATTTGTTATTACTGTTTATTAGCTTTAACAAAGACTTTGCAGCTAGGTTGTACAAAGCATGAGCGGATGTGCACGGGTTGCTATTCTGTGCATAAAGGAATCAAATGTCTGCTGAGCACAGCATGCTTTTCCTTACACCTTTTGGGGTGCAATGGCACAACTTTCCTTTTTCCTGGCCACTCCTCAACACACTTTCCTTTTATAAAAGAACTGATTAGTAAATGTACGCACTTTAAATGTAAATGTGTGCGGCTTAGAAGGGAGTGGAGAAAATTACTGTTGTATGAGACCGAGATGACAGTGCAACAAGAAAAGAGGAGTAAGTCGTATCTTGAAATCAAGATTCATTTGGTGTGAGCAGAATCAGAGTACTCGGATAACTATGTGGAAAAACTTTCACTGGGGATAATTACTATGGCTTGTCGTGAGCTGAGAGACAAGTTGGCCAAGTGATGTGCCACTTTGTCAAAGCATCAGGTTCTCTCTCAACCCTCAGTAACTTTTCATGACAAGTATGCAGCTAATTTGATTGCTCTACAGTAATCACAAGACGCTGCGCCTGATGATAACCAATGCTGCTGTTTCTAAAAAGTTGAATTTTTAAGAAAAAATACTGAAAAATGTGAAATACGCTGCTTCTGTAACTGGCACCAACAGGAGTTATTCACTGCCAGGATATATAAAACATAAGTCCCCATGCCCTAGGTTTTAAATATAATGTACCCTGCCCTATAAGCTTTTAGTCCCTACCTTAGGGGTATTACACTGGAAGGTTTATGCCAAACAAACTATTTATTTTGCGGGGTCAAAATGCCAGTTTAACCCGTTTGCTGCCGCCGCCGGCCAACGGCCGTCGCGAGCACTACCTTTGTAGTGTTGCGCACTTCCGTTGGCCGACCCGGCCCTGCCTACGCAAGAAATCACCTGCACCGCAGTGGACTTTATGCCGCGGTTAACGGGTTAAACTGCACTGCAGGTTGCTTTAGGAGGCCTGAGGTATGTTTGTAAACTGCTACTTTAGTGAGTGGGACAATGTGTGCTACAGAAAGCATTTAAATGATATGCCCTGGTTGCAAGCAGTACCAAGACTTGTTTCTTACATTTAAATTAAGTGTGCCAATTAGGTGAAGTCCAATTTTACCATGATGAAGGAAAGAGCACAAGCACTTTAGCACTAGAAAGTGCAGAGTCCTAATGCTCACATACAATTCAGCAGAAGAGAAGGGGGGAACATAAGTTTAAGGGGAACACCACACCATAGTATATGGACACATGAAGGACCTATCACCCAGGGTGTACCATAGTTGGTCCTGATGAAGACCCTACTGTAAGAACTCCAGTTCTTTACATTCACCCCCCAATGTCAAAATGTTGATGGCTATACATTGTATTTACCATTGTGGACAACAGTGATAGGTCCTTCATGTGTCCATATACTATGGTGTTGTAAATAGATTGGCCATGTATTATAGGCCTGGTTGGCACTTTACATGATTTGGATGTATATATTGCTCACTGCCCTTCCTCTCTCACTTACCCTCACTTATGCACAACGCTGCACTTACCTTTCCCATTGGGGCACCTTTTTTGAATTTTTGAATGCATACTATTGTTGTATTCTCAGTGAACATGAGAATCTGTGTTTCACTAGTGCCATTTGGTTCATGTACTGACAAGACAGGAGGGGGGCATGTTTACTAGTAAAGTGGCATTTATTTACAAGAATATGGTGCAGCCCTGCGTTTCCCCCTGCTCTGGCGCTAAATTTAGCTGCCTAGCGCCAATGCAGGCACCCTTGCACCATAGTGCAAGGGTGTCTGCATTGCAGGGGAAGATTGTTTATGTGCAGGAAGGTGTCCCTTTCTGCACATAAACAATCTTTAAATGGCGTTTTGTAACTTCAATGTGTGCTGGTCAATGCAGCTAACATAGAAGTTGCAAAACGCCATTTAAAAAAAAATGATTGTTTATGTGCTTCCTGCACATAAACAATCATTGCCGGTTTGCTGTTTCCATGTGTGCTGCACAACGCAGCACACATGGAATCAGAAAAAGCAATGAGAAATTAAAATGTTCTCCTTGTTTCACCAGGGTAAGACCCGATTTCCCCTGGTCTTAATTTTGGAGCTGCCCCATATTTACGCCACCCTTTTAAATATGGGGCAGCGTCAAAATCAACGGGTTTTGCGGTAGAACATCCACAGCAACACTCATTGCCCTCCCCTTTCACGCTAAGTATAGCGTGAAAGGGGGCCTTATTTACAAGGCAGCATTAAGCCATGTTAGGTGGCTTAACGCTGCCTTGTAAATAAGGCAAAGCCTCTATCGCCACCACAGCTTCCTGAAAAGTGACAAATGTACAGCACAAGGCATCAGTATCGTCCGTGGGTCTTTTGATCTTGTGAATATACATCTGTGGGTTATGAAAAGTTCTTTAGTTAAACAGCTGTCGCTGGTCCAGGTTGCATCTATTAAGATAAGCAAGCACCGGAGAGCTAACAGGTATAGCTTTAATATGCTAACACATACACAAGAAGGCACACATGTGAGGATTGAGGAGGAGGATGAAAGCTTGAGCAGTAATTGGACAACAATCTGTGGCTGCACTTTGGGTACCAGTGGTGGTCAGGTATACAGCCAGTGGGCATTTGTTGTCGGTATTACAGCTTCTATGTTCAAGGTGCAGCATCAAGGGAGGGGTGGATTCTTAAGGAAACGTGATTCGGCAGCAACATCCAGGTTTTACCAGCTACAGCAGGGGTGTTCTAAATGGTCTCTTCTGTCTGAAAGTCAGCAGACAAAAACTCAACTGAATGGTAAAGAAAGATCGGTTGAATGAAAAGTGAAAGAATGATGGGAGGTTAAACAGAATGATGGGTGTCAAGATGGGTGAAAAGATGGGTGGATTAAATGATGTGGGGTTTAAAGGATGGGAAAGAGTATGGGTGAAAGGATGTGTGTGTGGCTGAAAATGCGGATTGCTGGAAGGATGTCTGAAAGGATTGGTGAAAGGGTTGTCAGTGAAAAGGTTCGTGGGTGGGTGAAAGAATGAGTGGGTGAATGGATGAAAGAATGGGGAAAGGAAGGAGTGGTCAAAGTGTGGATGGTTGTAAGTATTGTTGAATGGATGGAATGGTGTAAGACTCAATGATGGATGAAAACTGAATGGATGACAGAATGTAAAGGTGAAATAGTAGGTATCATTGGGTGGATAGTAGGGTGAAATGTTGAATGGTTAGATACTTGAATGGTAGAAACAAAAGCTCTTCTGGGAGGGTCAGCTCTCATGCGTTGTTTACTTGGTGCCATCAGAGCTTTGGCACAAAACAGTGGAGGGTATTTACATTTTCTGGCTACTCCCTTGCTCATCAGATTACACATGCATTTAGGTCCTTCAGTAGAGGACTGGACACCATGACATAATGTAAAGGTGTACACAAATGTGCAAATACAGGGGACAACACCTGAAGCTTCAATACACAAGCAGAGGTGTCAAGAGTTTAAACAGGAGGAAGATGTTTACGGGTCAGTACTCTGGTTAGTATGTAAGTGTGGCACGGCTAGGCACATTGCAGAAGATTTGTAGAGTTTCAGGTGGGCTTCTGCATACCTTGCAGTGCACCTAAAGTCAACAAATAGGTGAGGAATACTGCCTCAGTGAGGGCAGGAGTTACTGTGTTGCCTTATTGGAGTGTGGATAATGCTTGTGGAGATGTTTACAAACATGAAATTTGGCACTGGGGCTTGTGCTGCAGCCCTTTTCCAGGCCACAGCACAAGCCTCAATTCAAAGAGAGATGTTTCATCAGTCTGATCAGAATTTGGCAGGCGGGACTGATGACTACCTATAGGCTGGTCCCCGTTCCCATAACGATGGCGGTCGGATACTCATCTGATTGCCATCATAATCAGCCTCTTTATTAATCTGTTAAGATTTTGTAATTTTCTAAGCAGTCGTGGACCCCCCTGACTAGGCTTTGTGGGCCCCCAGGGGACCCGTACTGCATGTTAAGAACCACTGATTGATTACATTGTTGTGAATGATGCTTTATAGCAATGACTGGAGAACTGCATAGACCCTTGGCTGCTGAAAACACTGAAGGACTGTCAATGATAATAGGCATTGAACTCGATTCACTGCTGATGGGATCCAGGTTACAGCAAATTAACTGGACAAGTAGAAGGTACAGGTATGAGAGTTACATGAAATCAGAATGTGTACCAGGAGAGAGTGCAGCTTTACAACATTGTTGATGCAAGGTTGTTGACAAGCACTGTCGCACAATCAAGCACTTGAATAACATCATATATCCATATTAACGTTCTCCCTTGTTCATTTGCTTGCATGTAAAGTTGTTGTGCCAAGCAGAGCTTTCTCTAAGTGGCTGACTGTGCTCTTATGTGAAAGGAAAAGGCCCCATCACCCACTGAGTACATCAGCAAAGAGCAATTTGGTGGTTTGGGAGTAGTTTCTGACTTACTTAAAGGGTGCTGCTTGTGGATGGACAAGAAGATGCGATCATGGAAATGGGAGTTGTCATCCAATGCAGCAGGAGCTTTGGGACTCTGCGTGTAATGAGTGGTGTGCTGAGGAATGGCCTTCAGAATGGAGAAGGCAGCGGCACAGCATTGCTTTCCTGGAATCCTCTGTCCTGTTGGTACAGGGTGATGTCTTGTGAGATAGCAGAGTGGTGTTAGAGATGACAACAAGATATGCAGGTGGTGAAGAAAGAATGTGAAAGATATGTGGCTGAGTAAAATGCTGAGAGCATTACTTTTGAGGTGCCCCAAACATGTCCAAGATATGACTAATGGAAATGCCACTCCATTATTTAATGGGAAATGAGTCTCCATGGATTGGCACCAGAAGCGTCTGAGAGGTCCACTACAATGTCTGATAGATTTGGACCTTGGAGTGAGAGCTGGAGACAGCAACAGGTCATAGAAAGATGCATACTTGGGCCAATGAATAGGTACCTGGTTCCAGCTGCAGTGCTGGTAAAGATGGCTGATGGCATTCTTTGGCAAAAAGTTTTGAACTTATGACCTGGTTGGGGACGAGCAATGTAAGATAGTGCTTGAAGGATAGTCTGGAATGCTAACTGGCAAGAAACAGGTGTTGCTGGTAACACTTAAAAAGTGGAGCACTTAAATTGAGTATACTATTTGAGACTGGGATAGTTATAGTTAGGACCATGTTTCCATAGACAAAGCATGTTTTGACTTGCCTATATCTTTTGTGGTGTTTGACGAAACCTTCACGAAATTTTCCCAGTGTGATGATTATTCTTGTTGCACGTGGAAAGTTTCCAGGCGATCCGGACAGTGTCGGCAGAGAAAAAGGGGGCTAAAGAAAATGTTTTTCCCATGTTAATTCCCGTAGGACTTGTCAACAAGCCTACAGCCCAAACCACTGGAAGGAATTACACCAAATTGTCAGAAAGGTAGATTTGGTTACGCAGATTCCGCTTTTATTTGGTGTAATTCGTTCAATAATTGTTGAGTATTTTAAACAACTAAAGAAAGTGATGTCTGCTGCCACTACAACTTCATGAAAAATAACCAGCTCATGCAGGGAAATGCAGAGCTCTAATTTGCTGCAAACACTTAAACCGTGACTTGTTGGCAGCCATATTGGAGGGCACGGTAGGAGTACGCTTGAAGGACTGGACTATTCTAAGGCCCAGCTGTGCCAGGGGACAACACCTGAAACCTTCGTGGGTTACCTGTTCCGGCGTACAAATCACAGAGACACGGGACACTTCCTTCGGCGTCAAAGATCAACGTTTATTTACTGCAGGGATACAGAAATCGCAAGAAGTACACTACGTGTAGGTTCTGAGAGACTGCTTCAAATTGCAACAGTGGATCGCTCCTTTTATACATATTTTAGTCATAGCAAGGACAAAGATAGACAACAGATTGAAAAAGAGTGTAAGGGGCAATATCGGAAGCACGATTGCAGGATCAAAGGATTCGTGCCTAATGCATGCACGGCTGAAACAATAGACCGGCACGGCAAGATGAGCCTTGAGCGGAGACATCTGCCTTTGCAATGTCATCCCCCTCGTCATAAAGACATCCTCAAAGGAACACGTGTCTTCCGCAAGAGCTTGGGAATCCCAGGGTCACAGAGCGGACAGTGTCCGTTCACTGACTTTTTGAGGGCAAGAGACAAAATGGATGCCGTATCTAAAATGGAACCCGTGGGTTCAGATGGAGAAACCCACGAATAAGACGAACGGTTCAGGCTAGCGTAGCGAAAACACGTACACCCACTAAACTCGTCATTTGCGGTTCATAGATACCAAACTCGTCCATATTCGAACGAGTCAAAAACATCGTTATGATTGTCACGGAACCTCAGACGCTCCTTTTGCCCTCATGTAGGCAAGCACTAGTCGATATCAGAATCGATCTCGATATTCATCAGGTCATTCAGATGTTGCTGCAACATTATTCTATCCATCAATGCTTCTTTGGTAACAGATGGCCGTCTTATACACGTTGTAGCACAAAGGCCACATAAGGCAGGACCACACTGCACGCAAAGACAACACGTGAACAGGAACATCACAACAACCCCGATGATCATCAGAATCTTCCAACCCCACGTCGACATTAGGCCCCAAAACCATCCGAGTAGCGTCCCATCACCTACGTCCACGTGTATGGACTCGGAGATCTTATGCAACTTCGAAATAGCTTGATATACAGTTGGAGCATTGTCAGGAATGAAAATACAGCAACTCGAATGGATCACCTTGCACACACCACCTCTATCTGCAAGTACAACGTCTAAAACCATACGGTTCTGCAACGTCATAAGTCTATCCGCCTGAAACTCTGCTGTCAAATTACCAAGGGCACTTGCAGTTATATTAGCAGTCGATTCCACCACACGAGTCAGCTGTCTCAGGTTCCTACTGTTAACCAAAGGTCCTCAAAACGGCAGGAAACCCTTGAAGAAGTCTCCTGCTTCTTGACCGGCAGTGTCCTCTTTGCTAATAACGCCTCTCACAACTCTAGTCTTGTGATAGTCCGAGGCAACTGTGAAAGTCGGTGGCAACATATTCGCAATATAACAGGTGCCCGAGAAGTCACGGGGCAACCATGTATATGCGCGATCGTAACATACAAAGTATGTACCCTTGGCAGTCAGAAAAACAGGGGAAGAGAGCATTGGTAAAACGTACGTTTCAGTGCAAGCACTCTTCCCAAGCTGAGCTCGCGGATTCCGACCAAGCCCTTGCAAGCAGAAATTACCGAGATGGGGTACGATCCAGATCGGAGACGAGCTCTTAAGCTGTCTATCACCCACTGACATGCTATACTCAGCCTCACTCAGATCCTTGTATGCTCGCACCTCTTCCTCTGGAATAAGCGATGCATCAAAAATATCTCTATCTAAGTCAACAATCGCTCTTGCCAAAGTCTTGTGGTACGGGCCGGGACCAGGATCTGCAGAGCGTGGCTCTCGATGGGGGTAGGAATCTAGTGCGCTACGGAACATAGTTTGGAATGCTCGAGCTGACCCCTGGGAGCTGTAAGGAAGAACCAAATACGGAATACCCCTATCCATGGTATGTGGCATTAACCCACACACCCTACAGTTAGTAGTATTCATCACTAACTGATGTTGATGTAAGAGCTGGACAAAGGAGTTGTTCATGAATTCCGCACGTCTAACCTGTTCGTGTTGGGGCAGAGGATGAAAGGAATGTGGAGAAACAGTGGGAATAGATTTCGGTTCAGAAGAAGAAGTAGGTGAAGCAGAAGGCAATAACGACTGTATTCCAAAATACGCTCCACCCACCAATAACATAGAAACAGTCAGAAACAGCAGGAGGGAAAAAAACCAAAAGGGATTTCTTTTATTAGTCTTTGTTATGAGAACGAAGAAAATATCGACTTCTCCCAGGTCGAGTCTGTTCTTCAAATAATTGTTCAGATTGCGAAACAGCGTCCAATCGATCAGACGACAGTTCAAGCCTCGAATTCTCCAATGCTGATGGTTCAACAGATGTATCTGGCTGCAATGAAGTGTCTCCTACAGGTTGAGCATCACTAAACGGCACAAAACTTGTTGGGGTCTCTGTTTCCGTTGCCGCAATCCCAGTCCTCACCCAAGAATCTGCTGGCAAAGGGATCGGAACTTTTTTGGTGTGGGTGGCGTGCACCCAATTCTTTCTGCCTTCCAACCGAACTGCAGTCCTTGTAGCCAGCAGGACTTGGAATGGACCCACAAATCTCGGCTCCAAGTTACGCTTTCTGCCAAAGTTGCGGGTGACGACCCAGTCACCCGGTTGGAGCCGATGTCCAGGACCCTCTGTCTGTGCCGGTAGAGCTTCAAAGACCTGTTGATGAATTAACCTCAGTTTAGCAGTCAGATCATGAAGATAATCAATTAACATTAGATACTCGAGACTATCAAAGGCCTTAGGCCTCGGGACTCCCCAAATGTTCGCAGGACGGCCGAACACAATCTCATATGGGCTAAGACCTACTCGAGAGTGTACAGTCGCCCTGGTCAACAAGAGAGCCAGAGGCAAGGCATCAGGCCATGACAGACCAGTCGTAGCTTGAATCTTAGCAAGTTTCAGTTTCAGAGTGCCATTGTACCCTTCCACTAAACCCGCTGACTGGGGATGATTGGCGCTATGGAATTTTTGTCGAATTCCAAGGCCCTTACACACACTCTTCATCACACTCCTCACAAACTCACTTCCGTTATCTGACCATACAATCTGTGGCATTCCATACCGAGGAAAGTATTCCTTCAGTAGGACTTTCGCTGTTGACAGGGCAGTATTATCTTTAAGAGGATAGGCCTCAATCCATCTGGAGAACGTGCAAACCACAACTAAAACGTACTTCAGGTTATTGCATCTCTCCATATGGATGAAGTCCAGTTGAATAACCTCAAAGGGACATGTAGGAGGAGCAAAATGGCCAGGTGGAGTGGGGGTGCCCTTGCCGGGATTGTACATCATACATACCATACAATTCCTAACCACTCTCTCAGCACACTTAGCAATAGCATCATTCTTCCATACAGGGGACAGCAAATTACATATACCTTTCGCGCTAATATGTGACAAGCCGTGAGCCATAGTCACAACGGCTAGCACATATGCATCCGGTAACATCCACCTCTGACACTCCGACAAATCAATCCAACATCCATGCGCATCTAACTTTCCCGTGCTTTCTTTCCACTTAGTCTTTTCAGTTTCAGTGGCCTCATTCTGAATCGCTTTCACGCTCTCAACAGTGTCCTCACACATACCAGTCTCCGCAGGCCACCGTACTGAACTCGTAACGTACATTCGGGTTACAAGATTCTTAGCTGTTTCCTTAGCAATCTCATCCGCAAACGCATTACCACGACCAACACCATCCGTAACCTTTCGGTGCGCGCTACATTTAATGATTGCTACCTGCTTAGGCAATGTAAGTGCGTCCAAGAGATCGTTCACGAGCTGTCCGTGTTGGATCTTCGTGCCATGCGATGTCATAAATCCTCTTTCTCTCCACAGACGACCAAAGCTATGTGCAACGCCAAATGCATATTGACTATCCGTAAACACATTCACTCACTTTCCCTTAGACAAAACACACGCTCTCGTCAACACAATCAACTCTGCCGCTTGCGCGGAATTCTGACTCAATCTCGCAGTTTCCACAACCGTACTCAACGTCACTACAGCATACGCAGTCGTCACATCACCATTTGGCAACTTGAAACACGAACCATCAACATACAAAGTACCATCGGGATCTGCCAATGGAGTGTTTTTTAGGTCAACACGACCCTTCATTTCTTCCTCAGTTCGTAAATAGCAATCATGTGGTGGTACATCATCTGATTCCATATTAGTCGGCAACAATGTCGCCGGGTTCAGTACATTACAGCGCTTTATTTGTATATGACTTGCCAAAAGCGTCAACTCATAACCAGACAACCTTGCGCTCGTCAAGTGTTGAGTTTTCGTCCGATTCAAGAGAGTGTCAACTGCATGCGGAACCATCACCGTAAGCATATTATCCATGACCAGTCCTGCAGATTGCCGGATGGACACCGCAGCTGCCGCTGTCGCTCTCAGACAACTCGGCAATGCTCTAGCTACTGGGTCCAAGGTCGAGGAAAAATATGCACATGGACGCTGCTTACCGCCAAATTGTTGCGTCAAGACACTCAACGCACAACCCTCTCTCTCGTGAACGTATAGTGTAAACGGCTTACTGTAATCAGGGGTACCTAACACCGGAGCCAAACACAACGCATCACGTAATTCAGAAAAACTTTTCTGACACTCTTCAGTCCATGGCAAAGGAGTCGGAACATCCTTGCATGTGAGGGCGACCAATGGCTTCGCTAGCAATGAAACATTTGGAATCCATTGCCTGCAGTATGACGTGATACCTAGAAAGGCACGCACATCTCTCTGAGTTGTTGGCACAGTCATTCGAGCGATCGCTGCAATTCTTTCAGGGGTCAACCTTCTTCCCTCCTTTGACAATAAGTGACCTAGATAGGTTACTTCTTCACAACAATATTGCAGTTTAGAAGGCGACACCTTGTGATGTAAGTCACAGAGATGCTGTAACAGCGATACTGTAGCAGTTTTGCAAATGTCTTCAGTGTCAGCAGCCACTAACAAGTCATCAACATACTGAATCAAGGCCGCACCAGCCGGTAACACAAACGCATCAAGTTGACTCTTTAGGGCTTGGCTGTAGATCGATGGACTCTCACAGTAGCCCTGAGGAGCGCGTTTAAACCTGAAGCTGCGACCACCTAATGAGAAGCCGAATAGATCTTTGCTTTCCTCAGCAATCGGAATGCTAAAGAAAGCATTCTTCAGATCGATCACTGAGAACCAAGAGGCAGAGGCTGGAATCAGAGTCAGTAAAGCCGTAATATCAGGCACCACATGAAATTGTGGAATCACAATTTTATTTACCTCCCTTAAATCAATGACAAAACGGTACACAGGAGGCTTGGATGGATCAGTTTGTTTCAAAATAGGCAACACAGGACTATTACACACATTTCCCCGAGTTTCCTTGATGACATCCTTCTTGATCGAATCATATATGATCGCTAACAGCGCTCGTTCACCGTCAAGAGAGATACGATACTGGGGGATACGTGGTAATCGCACATTCGATTTCAATTGGACAACATAAGGTGATATGTCCAGCAGGCCCACATCATTGGGACCTGTTGCCCACAAAGACTTAGGAAGAGAACTCAATTCCGGTGGGAGCTTATCAGTTGACAAGTACATAGGAGAGATCACTCTCTGACCCAATGTAAGCTCCACTCCCGTAGGAGAACAATACAGAGTCGCATATAACCGTTTCAGCAAATCCAGGCCCAAAAGATTCTCACCACAACCAGTAGTCAAAATCAAAGGAGCTTCTAGCTCACGAGGCCCAATTGTAAGGGGCAAAGGGTTAGAAACCGGATTGCTAATGGGGGCGCCAGAGAATCCAACGGAAACATTCGTTAAGCCAGACAAAGGTGCGCCAGGGAGTTTCGAATGCATGATGGAACTTTTCGCTGCACCAGTGTCCAACAGAAAAGGCTCAACTACGCCCGATGTGGCAACTGCGACGTAAGGCCCTCTCTGATCAACCGGAACTGATACTACTCCCTCTCTTTGTCTGTGGCTGTCCTAGTAATTACCGCCAGCATCGATATCATGCTCGACGTAATAGTCGTCCACATGATACTGTGCAGATCTACCAGATGATGAATCGCGCTGATCAAAGCAATTGTTCGAATCTGATGAAGTGGTAGAACGCTCATTCTGATTTTGAGTGGCACCACGGCCTCTACCACGTGATGCCTGTTGAGGACCACTACGACCTCCTCGAGCCGAAACACCATTATTTCGGTCACGTAAAACCGGACAATTAAACTTCAAATGGCCCTCACCTCTACAGTATGCGCATTGATTATAACCAAGCATAGATCTCGGTGTAGAGGAGTCAGTACGCGACTGAGTCCTAGAAGACTGTGATTGTGATCTATTTTGCTGCTGTGCATCGTTTTGATTCGAGCGCGGAGGATACGCTTGCTGCAACAGAACTTTAGTTTTAAGATCCTTTGTTTTCTTATCCGCGCGATCATTTTCCTCCTTCTCCCTATTTTCGTAATATTGAGCCGTGGCCAATATTTGAGCAGAAGTACAAACAGCCCACGAACTTTCAGAATTTTTCAACTTGTTGCTGAGTTCAGGCAACAAATTCGATACAAATTTATCTACAAATAATCGCTGACCTCCCTCACTGCTCATATCCTGACCACTGTGATCGATGAATGCCTCCTCAAATCTCGTAAAGAAATCGGAGACACTCTTGTCCTTCTTTTGCTTGCACGCGGACAGTTTATCCCAATTAACTCTCATTGCTGGCATAAGTGTCTTCATAAGTGTAATTATCCTCTGGGGCAGATTCTCAATGATCTGTTCAGGCTTAGCCCCACCAACTTGTCGTCCGTCGGCTGCCGCAAGAGCAGCCCAATCACCGCCTAACTCGGCTACGTGATCTTCTTGACGGATTTTTGCCCAAATTGGTTGAGGTACTACGTTACCGAACAGCATGTCGATGTCGGCAAGGTTCATAACAGTAGCATCCACTAATTGGGATAACTCCTTATAATAACCTGCCGGATTTATGCGGGGGTCAGGCAAAGTTTGCTTCACCTGCAAAACTTCCGACCGCTTCCATGGGAGGTGTATCCAAACTCTCTGGAAGTGTGGCGGAATAGCAGGATTAGCAGCAGGATCACCTGGCATCCACACTGGGGGGATTTCTCGCATGGGATACTGACCAGGTTGTGCCATCCACTCCTCAGTTTCGTCATTAAACAATGCTCGAGGTTGTACCGTAGATCGAAAGGACAAGAGACGCTCTAAAGCACGTCGAACATTACTACCTACAATCATACCGTTCGAAAACTGAGTCTGGAGTTCAGTCATTTCGGGCGGTACGTTGTCTACCTCATCATTATCCCACTCCTCTCGTAAGGACTTACACATTTCCTCAAACACAAATCTTTGTGTGGGCTCATTAAATTGAGAGAACGTCTCAAAAACTATGCGCGGGGTGTATTTAACGGGATACCTAATCCATTTACGCGTCATTTTCACTAACGTATCACTCTCCCTACCACCAGGAATTTGACTTCGTCTTTGAGGGACATCAGAAACATCGGACCCGAGGATCGGTCCAAATGGAGAGTAAAGATTAGCAACAGCATTAGGTATGCGACTACGGACAGAAGGAGAAGAGAAGAGAAGTACAGGGGCAACAACATGAAGGCTAAACGTAGGAGCAGTAGAAGTAGAAAAAAGAGCAGAAGTAGCGGGGACAGCAGACTGAGAAGGTATAGGCAGTGGAGCAGTAGGAAGAAGGGCAGGCAAGGGAGCAGGGACAACTTGAGGAACAAGAGGATTCAGAAGGACAGGACCAAGGCCAGGCTGACCAGCAGCTGCAGGAACAACAGGTTGAGGGACAGGAGGAACCACAGGGGCTGTAGTATCCTGTGCATACGGAGGTGGCGATTTCAGTAGATAGGACAACAAAGGGTCCTCTACTGCTTCTTCTCCCTTCTTATCAGAACTCGATGGTAAAACAGGATAACACTTATCCACCGCCATATGTTGCAGTCTAGCAAAAACTTCCTTTTCCTTCTCTTCTTTGTCTCGCTGAAACTGCT
The DNA here is from genome assembly GCF_964263255.1 of Lissotriton vulgaris. NCBI lineage: Eukaryota > Metazoa > Chordata > Amphibia > Caudata > Salamandridae > Lissotriton > Lissotriton vulgaris. Next base: position 212,968 of record NW_028247755.1, on the reverse strand, counting down.
CTGCATTTCTCATCACCGTAATGATACCTTCTCTCTTATTTTTCTTAATCTGGTTGATTTCTTTCTGCTTGGCCTCTTTGCGCCATAACCGAAAGGAATCAAAACATGGCCGGCCTAGCTTTCTTTTTAAACAATTTAGCTTCAATTTAGCTTCAAGATTATCTAAAATTGCAGTTTCGAAACTACCATGGGGTGGCCAACTAAGGACACCATTGTCTTTAGTGTAGCGGATCCAATAATCATTATACACGATAGGGCCCACTCCATGGCGACTATAGAGCTCATAGATCGGAGTTCCAACTGGAGGTATCGGACATGAGTCCTCCAATCGGTCGACAGTCAGAGCATCAGTCCGTCCCAGCCGTTAGGAGGCGGGAATCTTCGTGGGAAAAGTCTTCGGGCCACTTATTTCGACAACAGGATCGCTGAAGCGGGGTGCACCTTCCCTTGGAGATTTCACACTAAGTTCCTCACGATCGTCGGGCTTTTGACCAGTACCGCTGATGTCGCCCCCCAGTTGGGCGCCAACTGAAGGACTGGGCTATTCTAAGGCCCAGCGGTGCCAGGGGACAACACCTGAAACCTTTGTGGGTTACCTGTTCCGGCGTACAAATCACAGAGACACGGGACACTTCCTTCGGCATCAAAGATCAACGTTTATTTACTGCAGGGATACAGAAATCGCAAGAAGTACATTACGTGTAGGTTCTGAGAGACTGCTTCAAATTGCAACAGTGGATCGCTCCTTTTATACATATTTTAGTCATAGCACAACATGGCGAACAAAAGGTTACAACTCAGTTCCGACAGTAAACTTCAAAAGGGTTGCTTTCATGTATTCAGGAGCCCGGAACGTAATTACAGTAGCATCGCCGGTTCCCAACTGTAAAAGTACGTTATCCCATCATTAGGTACATTCCATTCTGGCTGTAAACGAGTTAAAAAAAGAGACAGAAACAGGTGCAAGGAAGACAAAGATAGACAACAGATTGAAAAAGAGTGTAAGGGGCAATATCGGAAGCACGATTGCAGGATCAAAGGATTCGTGCCTAATGCATGCACGGCTGAAACAATAGACCGGCACGGCAAGATGAGTCTTGAGCGGAGCCATCTGCCTTTGCAATGTCATCCCCCTCGTCATAAAGACATCCTCAAAGGAACACGTGTCTTCCGCAAGAGCTTGGGAATCCCAGGGTCACAGAGCGGACAGTGTCCGTTCGCTGACTACTTGAGGGCAAGAGACAAAATGGATGCTGTATCTAAAATGGAACCCGTGGGTTCAGATGGAGAAACCCACGAATAAGACGAACGGTTCAGGCTAGCGTAGCGAAAACACGTACACCCACTAAACTCGTCATTTGCGGTTCATAGATACCAAACTACATATTCGAACGAGTCAAAAACATCGTTATGATTGTCACGGAACCTCACGCTGAGCCCCAAGCCTTGGTCTTTGGGACCACGTTGGGACCCATCCATGGCTTAAAACATCTATAAAAATAGAAAATAGCTGCAAATTTGCAATATTAGCTGAAAAAAATAAACAAGCGTGAACTCATGTGTTCGCTTTCAAATAACCCTATGGTGGGCTAGATCTCGGGTGCGTTGCAGGAAAACAGGATGGGGTGCATGGGGTCCTCATCAAGCCCTGGGTACCGCCACTTCCTGAGGACATTGATTTGTATGTATACAGCAGATGCCCATGCAGCAGTTCCCATACCCCGGGGACTTCCCTCTCCCTGGGGCAAATGTTTGAAAAGTAATGCAGGGCCCGCTCGCTCCCCTGCACTCCCGGTGGAAGAGGAGAAAGAGGCAAAATAAAGGTCAGAGATGAGCAGAAAGAGGCAGAATAAAGGGCAGCATAAAGTTCAAGAACAAGCGAATAGAGGCAGAATAAAGGTCAGCAACGAGCAGAAAGAGGCAGAATAAACATGAGAAACAAGCAGAAATAGGGAAAATAAAGGTAAGCAATGAAAGGAAAGAGGCAAAATAAAGGCCAGTAACAAGCAGAAAGAGGCACAATATAGGTCAGGAACAAGCAGAAAGAGGCAAAATAAAGTTCAGACATGAGCAGAAAAAGGCATAAAACGAGCAGAAAAGAAGCAGAACCCACTCAGACACTCATGCACTGACTCATTGAACAACTCAGACACTCTCACAACCAAACACCCATGCAACCACTTACAGAATCAATCATACTCTCCCTGACTCACAGACCCACTCAGAGACTCACACATATACTTATAGACCCACTCAGAGATCATGCACCCATTCTCAGATCCACTCAAACACCCAGTGAGACACTCACGCACCCACTCACTCACAGACCCATTCAGACACTCATGCACTCACAGAATAACACACACATTGAGGCACTTGCAAACCCACTGTCATCTGTGAAGTGACTGACCATGTCATGAGTGTCGTATTTTGCGAGGTCATAAGCAGTGCATTGCGGGGGAATGAGTTACAGTTAGTTCAGGTAACTATAACTGTTGAATTTCTCTGGTTTTGTACAAGTAAAATGTGAGCCTAAATATAACGTCCCTGTGAGCTTTGGTTTTTTCAGTATATATGGTAGAAATGGGGGTCTCTAGTTGGCAAAGGTAGGTACCTTGGTCCAAATAGGGACCCTTGTTTCTAGTCAAGATAAGGGGGATACACTTCTAAAATAACCCCTGCTCACCCCCTTGGTAGCCTCGCACGAGCAAACAGGCTTTTCTGAGAGGCAGTGTGTAAAGCATTTGTGAACACATACGGTAACACAGTGAAAAAACTACAAATGGGCACCACAACAGTTAAGAAAAATAAGTAATCTTTATCTAAGCAAGACCAAACGCCAAAATCCACAAAACAGTATCAAAAATAAGGTTCTTAAATGGTAGAAATAGTTCAGTTAAATGCAAGTTGTAAATGTGACACTTTTATCACAAAGTACCTTAGATGAGTCACGCAAAACAAACAAAAGGGTCGCAGGGAAGGTGATGCGTCAGTTCCTTGCTTTGGGGAAGGCGATGTGTCTGTTCCTTACTGCAGTGCTGGGGAGGCGATGCATCTGTTCCTTACCGGAGAGGAGGGGATGCATATGTTTCTTACTGTGTTCCTGTTACGATGGGACAAGATGGCGCTTTGATGCCTGGCGACGATCCGGTGCGATGCAACAAAATTGCGACTTGATTGGATGCAACGATCTGGACGATGCGTGAACATTTGCAGCCACAAGGCTGCAACGGTTTTCTCAGCGATGCGTCGGGACTCGGTGTGGATGCGGCGTGCTTTCTTCTCCATGGCTCGGCAATGCATCTGGATCATCCGTGACTCGCGATGTGTCAGGAATGGGTGCGGATGCGACACGCTTCATCCTCGTTGCGTGGATCTTGCAGCTCCCAACAACAAACAGTTTCTAGAGGTCCTAAACAGCAGTAGGCACCTCTTTGCAGGTTGGAATTCCCAGCAAGGAAATTCAGGGGAGCTGGTGGTGAAGTCTTTGTGTTCCTGAGACTTCAGAACAGGAGGCAGGCTCAGTTTCAAGCCCTTGGAGATCTTCCACAAGATGACAAAGCAAACAGCAAAGTCCTTTTTCTCCTTTCCTTAGCAACAAGTAACCACAGCAGGCCAACACCAGACAGCAAACAGCACAGGGGCAGTAATCTTCCTCAGCTTCTCTGGTTTTTAGGTCTCGCGACCTATCGATGTGCGCAAGCGCATCGAGCGGAGCGAGAATTCAAGTGGCGAAAACATCCTGAAACCAAAGGGCTTTCAGCCCCGCGGTTTTCATGCAGTTCCAGTGTACATGCACGCGCATCGCATGCAAGCCCAGCCCAGTCCTCCCCTAGCAGCACTCCTCCCACACCAGCAACTCCCCTCTCTCGCATTCACGCCATCAGGCTTCTCCTCCCCTAGCAGCACTCCTCCCACACCAGCAACTCCCCCCTCCCACACCAGCACCTCCCCTCTCTCGCATTCACGCCCACCCACCAGGCTCTCCCGCCCCCATCAGGCTTCCCTCCCAATCCGCCTGCCTCCCCTCCCGCATTCACGCCCCCCCCACCAGGCTCTCCCGCCCCCATCCGGCTTCCCTCGTAATCTGCCTGCCTCCCCTCGCTCGCATTCCCGCCCCAGGCTCTCCCGCCATGGAAAATAAAACCTGTAAACTTTACTTTTTTCTTAGGTGAACGGCACCGATTACCACTCATTTTCACTACTTAAAATGAAAATCTGTACCCCGCTCCTGTACACTGCGCCTGAGAAATAATTCCAGTTTCAAGCCAAGTCCATTAGTCATAGATCACTGTACGTCAAGGCCTCTAATATGCTTACAAAGAGCACAACACTGGTGTACAGGAGTGAAAGCGCCATTCGTAGGCTCTCCTGCCCCATCCGGCTTCCCTCCGGCCACTTGCCACACTCCTTGCCTCTGTCTTGCCTCCCCCTCCATTCTCCTCCCCTCGCTCGCATTCCCGCCCCCCACCAGGTTCTCCTGCCCCCATCCGGCTTCCCTCCGGCCACAGCCCTGGCACTCAGGTAGGCCCTAAGAAATGCATGAATCTATTTGCATTACTGTTTTTCCGGACAAATGTCTATATTCCAGCGAAAACATACCAAGTCTAAATCATAATGTACATCATAATTGTTGTTCTGCTGATCCATTAAAATAACTTATAATAGAAAGATACTCGCATTCATTTGTGCAATGCTTTTCATGATCAGCTGTGAAAGTCTTCTGCGATGCTATCTCACTGTGATACCATTAAATATTTTAGTCAGGACTCCAGTGCAAGCCAGACCCGTTGGCCTGGGCCTCATTATTATTATTTAAGAGTGTTTTTTTTTTAATCATCCAGCTTTTATACCTCACTGGAGATAAAGATGCTAAATCCTACAGTGAAGAATACTCTTCTACCTTGTTGTGATCTGCCTCAGTTGTGCACTGCATATTTCTTAAGTGACTGGTGTGACTGGTGTGTCTGTTGATGCACATCTGTGGGCTGTCTGCTTGGAGTGTTCATGCTTACAGTGCTGCGGAAAATAAAGCTCGATTTTAAGAACAGTTGGTTAAAGAGTCTAAACCCGTTCCCAATATCCACTAAGCTGCAAAAAATAATTTTCTTTTACATAATTGTCTCGTTTGCTATTGTGGCGCAGATAGCCGTTTGCCGTTGACAGTTATGTTCCCAAGTGGATTTAAGAAGTAATTCGTGGCCCCAGGCTTACATTTGTTTTCCCCACACAACATTTCTGCAGGCACACCATTTTTTTTCCCTCCTTGTTTTGTTTGAGGTCACCACAGGAGCCCACGGAGCTTCAAAGTGAGCGCTCTCACCTTCCGGATTGGTGTTGAGCCCTCCCCCACCCTCCGAGCACGAATGCAACGTTTCCCACAACCCAACCTTCCCCATGCATAGAGTGCGCAGCCATCCATGTCCTTACCTAGAAGAGGGGAAACTTTTAAGCCCTTTCTGTGGCATCATTGACCAGCTTGCAACACGTACTCATTAAGCTGGACAGGACGCTTTGCAATCAAACTTTTTTAGATGAATATTTATTTTATTGATAAAGTACCCTGAGCAAAGTTGTATTTGCTATCTATCACTCTATTACTGCATTTGCAGCTTTTATCTCTCCTCCTCTGCGAGCTTTCCAATCGTTCCTGCCCCCCCTCCCCCATTTAATTTGTTTCCTGTCTCTTCATTGCTTGCCCGTCCCCCAAACCCTGTGCCTTGCTACGGTTTTCAGACTGCCGATTCTGCTGTGAAACCACTGTTTTGCCCTGCCTGTGTTTATGCTGCATGAGTTGTTTCTAACCCTGCAACAACCTTATTTGCTGGGTGTTATATACAAGGGTATGGTCGGTGCTTAGGGGCTACATGTCTGTGGCCAGCTCACCATGATTAAAAAAATAAATATTCATTAAAAGGGAAATCACCCACGCAAGCCCACTATCACCCACGCAACACCACACTCACCCACGCAACGCCACTCACCCAAGCAACCCCACTCATCCACGCAACCCCACTCATCCACGCAACGCCACTCATCCACGCAACCCCACTCATCCACGCAACGCCACTCATCCACGCAACGCCACTCACACATGCAACGCCACTCACCCACGCAACACCACTCACACATGCAACGCCACTCACCCACGCAACGCCACTCACACATGCAACGCCACTCACACATGCAACGCCACTCACACACGCAAAGCCACTCACACACGCAACGCCACTCACACACGCAACGCCACTCACACATGCAACGCCACTCACACATGCAACGCCACTCACACATGCAACGCCACTCACACATGCAACGCCACTCACACACGCAACGCCACTCACACACGCAACGCCACTCACACACGCAACGCCGCTCACACACGCAACGCCAATCACACACGCAACGCCACTCACACACGCAACGCCACTCACACATGCAACACCACTCACGTTGCCAATAGGTCTCGCAGTAGGAAAGTTGGAACCATTACAATTGCAAATAACAATGCCTTTTATTTATTTTTCATTTTAAAAACATAGAGGGCTTTGTCATTTACAAAACCAATAGCTCCAACTTTCCTACTGCGAGACCTATTGGCAACGCCAGTGCTTGTTATCCCTGGCAAATGTTCCTCTTGATTTCCCAGAAGTTATCTAAAGTTCTGGGGTCTGGGTCCCCCTTTTTATACACACAAATTATTTGTTCTCTGAAGGCAGAGAGTGTCTGTACCCAGCCAAAACCTGTTGTGTCTTCACTGGTGCAGCTTCCTGGCAGGAGGTGAAGACAGCATTGTTGAAAGCAGACCAGAACCAGGCAGGTGAAAGGTAATCTCCTCCCCCGACTCTAAATTCAACCCAGGTCCAATGATCCCAGCCCTGACTCATCAGACTGCCGGAGCCGCAGCCCTCTCCCAGCCTCTGTCACTCACAAGCCAGACATGCAATACACAAACCTAGCAGAGGCACACTAGAGGGTTAGGCAAGAAAATACCTACTTTCTAAAAGTGGTATTTTCAAACACAGAATGTAAAAAACACCCACACTAAAAGATGCACTGTAACATTCTGAGTTCAGGCATACTGAACTTTATTTTCCTATCTAGTTCCCAGGGTCAGTTCTGTTTATAAGATGTTATAAGCAAACTGCCCATTCTGGCCTATGGGAACAGATAGCCTTGCAATAGTGAAAAACGAAATTGTCAGATTTTCACTGTAAGGACATGCCACACACATCAGGATATGTCCTACCTTTCACATACAATGCACCCTGCCCATTGGGGTACCTTGGGCCTACTACCTTAGGGGTGACTAACTTGTAGAAAAGGGAAGGTTTAGGGACTGGCAAGTGTGTGCAGTTGCCAAGTCGACATGGCAGGCCTGAGCTACATTTTATAAGCTGCTTCTGTGGGTGGCACAATCAGTGCTGCAAGCCCACCAGCAGCATTTGATTTACTGGCCCTGGGCACACATTGTGCACTGTACTAGGGTCTGACAAGTAAATCGAATAACCAATCATAGAATCACTAAACCATAACTACTATTTATAAAAGGGAGCACCTGCACTTTGGCACGGAACAGCAGTGGCAAATTGCCCAAAGCATCCAGACTAGCAAAAACACAGGAGACAACAGCAAAAAATGGAAGGGAGACCCACGCCAATGGTGCCATGTATAAAAATATGTATATTTGGAGGAGAGTGATGGGTGGCGTTGTGCGCAGGAATACATTCATCAACCCACTTGGGCTTTATTTGATTTTATGAACTTAGGGTGAACCCTCTTGGGACAATAAGTCGTAAGACCATAAGTACCATGATTCTTTGCACTTGCACAAGCATTTGCAGCATGCCCACTGGGGTGGGATACTGAAGAAGATGTCGGCGCAATGCTTCTTATCACCCACAAAGACACCTATGAGCAAGGGGGTGTACCCGAAACGTGTTAGGTGATGTGAACAGCTCCGGATGTGTTCGGCTCATCTCGTCACAACCTCCAAGAAAATAATCGCATACTTACCATGTGTGCTTCCCCGAGCAAGGGCAACCTTTTCCTCTCATACCTAACGGCATGTCCAGCCATGGGGTAGCACCGCCACATGGAGTGGACCAGGGTGACGCCATAATTGAGTCACCATTCTAGACGGTGGGGTCCTTTTTGGAGGACAGAGATGGGTGGCGTTGTGCGCAGGAATACATTCATCATCCCTCTTGGGCTTTATTTGATGTTTTAAATTTGGGGTGAACCCATTTGGGACAATAAGTCTAAGACCACAAGAACTATGATCCTTTGCACTTGCATGAGCATTTGCGGCACGCCCACTGGAGCGGGATACCAAAGAAGATGTTGGCGCAATGCTTCTAATCACCCACAAAGACACCTGTGAGCAAGGGTGTGTGCCCGAAATGCATTAGGTGATGTGAACAGCACTGAATGTGTTCGGCTCATGCCGTCACAACCTCCAAGTAAAGAATTGCTTACTCACCATGTGTGCTTCCCCGAGCAAGGGCAACCTTTTCCTCTCATACCTAACGGTCGGTCCAACTGTCGTGTAGCACCGCCACAAGGAGTTGACCAGGGTGATGCCGAAGTGGAGTCACCATTCTGGAAGGTAGGACCCTTTTTGGAGGACAGCGATGGGTAGCGTTATGTGCAGGAATACATTCATCAACCCACTTGGGCTTTATTTGATTTTATGAACTTGGGGTGAACCCACTTGGGACAATAAGTCATAAGACCACAAGTACCATGATCCTATGCACTTGTACGAGCATTTGCGGCATGCCCACTGTGGCGGGATACTAAAGAAGATGTTGGCGTAATGCTTCTAATCTCCCACAAAGACACCTGTGAGCAAGGGCGTGTGCCCAAAACATGTTCGGTAATGTGAACAGCTCTGGATGTGTTTGACTCGTCTCGTCACAACCTCCAAGAAGAGAATTGCGTACTCACCGTGTGTGCTTCCTCGAGCACGGGCAACCTTTTCCTCGCATATATATATATCTAGATATATACACACACACACACACACACATATATATATATATATATATATATTCACTGAAAAAAACATAGGTTTCACACCAGTTATAGTTAGCTGGAAATTTTACTGACATAAAACCATTGAATTTCCCTCGTTATAGTTAGTTGGACTCACTATAACTTGCGCGCCTGCAATGCACTGCTGATGACGTCACATATTACATCACTCATGACATGGTCAGTGACATCACTCATGACATCACTGATGACACCATCGAGTGAATGTGTGTCTTTCTGAAAAATAAATATGTTTTATATATGTATATGTAAAGGTTGATGGAAGAATAAATGTTTAAATAAGTGTCTTAATGGATGTTTTTAAAAAAAAAATTTGATTGGTTGACTGGCTTATTAAGCGTATCTTAGTGAATACATATATTAACGAGTATTGTTTAAATATTTAAATGTTTGTATCAGTGTTTCACTTTGTGTATAAGTGGCTGCATGGGTTGGTGAGTAGCTACATGTGTGTGTATATGGGTTATTAGATGTTTTTTTTAGTATCAGTATGAGTGTCTGTATGGTTTGGTGGGGGTGTTACTTAGCACATAGATGCATCAATGACTGACTCACTGTTTGTATGTGTTTTGAAGACAGCATATGTGCAGGACTGTTTGGGTGGATGAGTGTGTATATGTGTGTGTTAGTGAGTGAATGACTGTCTCACTAGTGTCTTTATCGGTAACTACATATGTTTTAATCTAGTATATGTGAGTATTGATGTATATGAGTGAGTATATGTGAGAGTGAGAGATTGAAAGAGTTCTTATTTAAATAAGTATGTGTTTCTATAAGTTATTGTTTAAGAGAGTAAGTATGTGTAATTTTCCTTAGAAGTAAGGTGGTAGTGTGTGTATAGCTGTATATGCAAATAAATGGATGTTCAATAGTTTATTTGCATGTGTGATTATGTGTGTGAGTAACTTTTGGATGACTGTCGGTGTGTAACAGGATGTATAGGTGTATCACTACATATGATGAGTGAGTATATGTATGAGTGACTATATAGAACTGTTGGTGAATGAGTGGATGTGTATCTAGATGGTGGAATTACTGAATTGGTTGTTGTAACTGGTATGGGTATCTCCATTTTTATGAAAATGTTAGTTTCTATTTTTGAATATGTGTTTCAAGGGTTACATTACACTGAAAGGAGGTCTGTCAGTCTGTCACAAGGATGGTGTCATCAGTGATGTCATGAGTGATGTCACTGACCATGTAATGAGTGATGTAATATGTGACGTCATCAGCAGTGCATTGCAGGCGCGCAAGTTATAGTGAGTCCAACTAACTAGAACGTGGGAATTTCAATGGTTTTATGTCAGTAAAATTTCCAGCTAACTATAACTGGTGTGAAACCTATGTTTTTTTCAGTGAATTTAATAGGTTTTTTAAATGCTAATTCCTAACTATAACTGGTGTGAAACCTATGGTTTTTTCAGTGAATTTCATAGGTTTTTGAAATGCTAATTCCTAACTATAACTGGTGTGAAACCTATGGTTTTTTCAGTGAATTTCAAAGGTTTTTTAAATGCTAATTCCTAACTATATAAGACCTGAAAGCCCACCAGGAATCTCCAGTATGCGCCAGGGGACTGCATTGCAGAGAGGTGTAATGAAGCCACGACCCTTTTTACACCTCTCTGCAACGCAGCCCCCGTGCATGTTTGAAGAACGGGAACTAATTCCCCTTGCATACTGGGGGCCAACTAGCCCACCTGGAACCTCCAGTATGCGCCAGGGGGCTGCATTGCAGAGGTGTAATGAGGCTATGCCCCTTGTTACACCTCTCTGCAACGCAGCTCCCTGCCACGTTTGCAGAGGGGGAACTAATTCCCCTTGCATACTGGGGGTCCCTGGGGGCCAACTAGCCCACCAGGAGCCTCCAGTATGCGCCGGGGGCTGCATTGCAGAGAGGTGTAATGAGGCCACACCCTTTTTACATCTCTCTGCAATGCAGGCCACTGGCTCGTTTGCAGAGGGGGGACTAATTCCCCTTGCATACTGGGGGTCCCTGTGTCATATCTGCCCAAACACCGATATTCCGAACGATTGAAAATTACTTTTTTTGAGAAACATTTGGATTTGGATTATCATGTCCTATACTTTGGAATTTTTGAAAGACTGACTTTGAGGATGCTATAAATTACTCAAGTCTGCCCGAATTGTGTGGGTAAAATTGATACTTAGTCACTTTGAATAAGAATGTACTTACGTCTCGTCTAACATTTGTAAGAAAAATCTAGTTATATGACAACAGGATACCGACATAACTTGAAGGAAATAAGAAAGCCCTGAAGAAGTTCTGTTGTACAGAACGAAACGTTTCGGCTGGCTGTGGTACATAAACTTAAGGAAAATAAAAGCATTTGAATATACACCAAGATTCAGCGCTTCAATAAGGACTCTAAGTGATATGATTTGATTGGACTCATTGTGCAAGTGGTGCTGTGTCAAACTTTGGAATATTCTCCACTACTCTCTACTACTTACTCTCTCCTACTCCACTACTCACAAATACTCACTCTCTACTACTCATTCTCTACTACTCTACTACTCTCTCTCTACTACTCACTCCCTACTACTTGCTACTCACTACTCCCTACTACTCACTATCTACTACTCTCTACTACTCACTCTCTACTACTCACTACTACTCTCTACTACTCACTCTCTACTACTCACTCTCTACTACTCTCTACTACTCACTCTCTACTACTCTCTCTACTACTCACTCTCTACTACTCACTCTACTACTCACTCTCTACTACTCTCTACTACTCACTCTCTACTACTCTCCCTCTACTAGTCTCTACTACTCACTCTACTACTCACTCTCTACTACTCTCTACTATTCTCTCTGCTACTCACTCTCTACTACTCTCTACTACTCACTCTCTACTACTCACTCTCTACTACTCTCTACTACTCTCTACTACTCACTCTTTACTACTCTCTACTACTCACTCTCTACTGCTCTCTACTACTCACTCTACTACTTACTCTCTACTACTCTCTACTACTCACTCTCTACTACTCTCTACTCACTCTACTATTCACTCTACTACTCTCTACTACTCACTCTCTGCTACTCTCTCTACTGCTCTCTACTACTCTCTACTACTCACTCTCTACTCTATTACTAACTCTCTACTCTCTACCTCTCTCTACTTCTCTCTCTACTAGTCTCTACCTCTCTACCGCTACCTCTCTACCTCTACCTATCTAGACACCCGAGAGCCAATCAGCTTTCCGCACGCAGGTCGCGTAGCGCGCCCTGTACGCCCCCCGGTGCGCGTACCGTGGCGCTGCCATAGATATATATACTTTTTAGAACCTAAATTACTCAAAATACACTGGAGCACATATCTTGAGACATAGCAAAGGCACATCGGGCTACCAGTCCCTACAATTTTGCCAAGTTTGGTGGAAATCCATTCAGCCGTTCGGGCTAAAAGTGAGTTCGACCGCCCGATGGAAATTAACATGGGGAAAACACGATTTGGGACCCCCCTTTTATCTCGGCCCCCGCTTCACGAATCCCCCCCAAACTTTCAAGGAAGGACCTGAGCCCCGCGAGGCAAATTTGAGGAAATTTTCAGGCCGATTCGTCAACCGGCGCCAAAGTTACTCCAAATAGAATTTTGACATTTTGCATTGAAAAAAATCCTAACTATAACTACCTACTGGCGACCGCCAGTAGGTAATATATATATATATATATATATATATATATATATATATATATATATATATATACACACACACACGCATACGCAGAGTGAAATGCTATTCTTATACCCTCTGTTAGAACCGGGGTCTCTAGTTGCTGGAGTATGTATAAGTAGGGACCACCGCTTCCGACAGGGTAGCATGGCGCAGAGCAGGAAGGCGTAACTTAAGAGGCAATGTGTAAATTTTTGTTCAGCACACCGCGGTAGTGAAACAGTAAAAGCACTCACAAATGGACACCACACCCATTTTATATAATAATAAAATTATCTTTATCTAAACATTATGCAAGATAGAAGCACCAACAGCCCATTATACACACGTGAAACTCTCAGTAGAAATATCTTTTTAGCTTGGCTGTTGCAAGGAGAACCTGAAAAAGGCGGTATTCCTACAGGTGGAGAGCCCTAGGGTAAAACAATCATTCAGTACGGAAGGTTCCTGCACTATTGCCGTATTAGGAGCACATGTCTCTTTGGAGGAACAGTATTTTACCTTCAGGGCAAAACAGTGCTGTAAAACTGTCTGGCTTCCCAATAGGGACAATACGGTAATGCTTAGATCAGAGAACGGGGGCCGGTCTCCAAGTAAATCTCACCAGTCCCTGGCCCATAATCTCCTGTGTAGAGTAAATCATCCCGCAAATAAGGTAAATGCCCCAACAGTCCTCAGCAGGCCTGCAGCTGATTGGACACCATCCAGAGCAGGCCGATAACGAAGGGAGGCAGTCCATTAGCAAATAAGCACAGTCCCCGTAGCTCATTAGTCAAGTCAATTAAGACAGTCCCCACTCTTCACGCCACCGCCCCCAATTACAAAGAAATGGTCCCCGCACTTTCACGGAGAATGCAGTGATCCCTGGTACCTTAATCAGGGCCCCCCACATTCTGGTGAGCCTGCAACCCTCCCGCGGTGGCGATGCCCACAGTGCCAACGCCTGTCTTCAGCAGAGCTCCCTTGCCAGCGGCATTGAGCTTAGCTTCGACTCGGGCCAGAGGCGGTGCAGGGGATCTAGCAGTGCTTTCCCTTGATAGCAGTCTCGGATCCACAGGACCCTTAAGGTCCCGGGCAGCGGCGGTGATTTACAGCGCTCGCACTGCACCGGGCCGGCGGTGGTGCAATGTAACATGCGCAGCTTTCCTCTGGGCACTGGCCGACGGCGGTGATTTCTGGGTGTAAAATAGCGCTTTTCTTCACAGCGCTTCCAGGACACAGTGCGACTGGGTGCCCGGCCCGGCAGGGGTGATTATGGGTGAAATAGTGCTCTTCTTCAAAGCACTATATAGCGCTCCACAGTGCCTTCAGGTCCCGTAGCAAAGTCCTTCTCCCACAGGGCATTCCGTAATGTGGTTTCCGATTTACGTGCACAGCACCACAGGAGCGATTTAAGTTAGGCACTCAGTACGCACTGGCAGCGGTGAGGGTGGGGAGATATCCCTTGTGGCAGAGGCAGTCACTTTAAATGTCCCAGGGCCAGCAAGGCTGCACGCACACACAGCGTTCCAGAGCAAGTCTTCGAAAAGTTGTTGTTCCAGAAAAGGCAGTCCTAATGAATGTTGTGGAGACACTCTGGAGAAGTTGCTTCAGTCTTCTTAGCAGGGTCAGAACAGCAGGCAGTAGGGCAGCTCAGCAATAACAGGGCAGCAGTTCCTAGGAACAGTCAGCTCCAACAGAGTGGCAATCCTCCGGGCACAGCACTCTGTACTCCAGCAGAGTTTCGTCTTGTTTCAGCAGTGTAACAAGGATGTGAGGCCAGGACCCTCCCTTATATACCCTACAGTCCAATTACTAGAAGGGTGCAGAAGTCTCTGGAAGGGTCTGGAGGCAGGGGCTTCTGGAAGTGTCTAGGGAGGTCTGGTATGTTCCCTGCCTTTCCTGACCTGGCTGTCACAGTGACGAAAGACAGCGCCGTTAAGGCTACAGTGGGCAGCTGGTCACTGCCTATTCCAGGGGAGAAGGTGTGAATCACCACTCCCACCTCCCAACCCAGGCAGGCTATCAGTATGCAGAGGAGAGGGGGGAGTCTACAGTGCCCAGACTATGGGGCTCGTTAGATGACGGGCAGACTTTGTCCGCCCATCATCCTACCGATGAATGGGACCACCCGCCATAAGGGCGGGGGTCCCGTTGTACACATTAGGATGCGCCCGCCACAGTGGCGGGCGCTTCCCGCATTTTTAGCATTGCGGCGGGCGGTGCCACCATATACAACCCTTTTCCGCCCTGGTCGCCTTCGGAAAAGCGGCGGATGGTCTTTCCATCCGCTGCGGTCCCCCCTCCCACCACAGTAATATGGCGGGGGAAATGGGTGGCAGGCGGGTGGTGGGCAGGCTAGGATGTCGGGCGGGTCGCCACCGCCTGCATGACGGTGGCGATCCGCCCGACATCCTAAAGGGCCCCTAAGTGAAGGCAGGAAAATGTCCACTTTCTAAAAGTGGGATTTCTAAAGTAGTAGTGCCCAAACCCCATATATCATTTGAAAGGGTTCCCCGCCCCAAGTCCAACAAGATCAAACACGACAGACTTATTAGGTGTCCGTCAGAAATTATCCCATAAAGGGGGTTCCCAATGTTAGCCTATGGAGGGTTAAGCCTTATTGCAGTAGCAGGGGCTTGTGGCAGATATGCCAGCATCACATTGTTTTAGGGGAGAGCACCTGCACCTCAGCACTGTTTAGCAGTGGTGAGGCGGACAGAGGCCTAAGTCCAACAAAAAGGTACAGTAAAAATGGGAGGCAAAAGGGCAAAAATGTAGGGGCAGACTACCCCAAGGCTGAGAGGACCAACACTCTCATTATATTTATATCAATATACACCTAAAAGCCCAGTATAATTAAATGACAAATATGTATATTTCATTTCATCTTTATTTGATTTTAAAAAACATAAAAGGAGCACAGTTCATCACCTGCAACAAAAAAACGAGAGCTTTAACATCATACACATTTTGAAAGTGAATTGATGTTCATGCAGTCCAAGCAGGCATCATAGTAGGAAAGCCTCTTTGTCAATAATCCAAGATCCATAAGCCCCATTTTTTTAAGCCTACACGGATTTTAACAATAATGCTACCAGCATAATCCTAATTAATTAAATATTTACAAAATAAAGTGCTTGCTTTCTAGGAGGAGCAGTGCAACAAGGCCTATGGCTCAAAAATCCAGGAGCCACAAAAGCGCATTTCTAGACGAAATGTAATAGATGAATCCAATAATAATAGGCATTAGGATCAAATCTGCGGAGCCAAGTAGTGAGTTGAACGTAATCTGTACATGAATAAATGCTAGGGTGTCCTACAGTGTTACATCTGTGTAGGCATCAAAAAGGCCTTCAAACTTACAGTAGAACTATAGGCTGATATCAAAGGGGGTCTTTACTTTTATAAGTATAAACCTCGACTAGAAAGATGGATCAGACGACCATAGAGAACTAAGAAGCCAAAAATGCTGTGGACATAACTTTGTCCTGATGGTCGGGCCTCCATTGATTTCCTACATATTGCTGCCATACGGGCTGCCTAAGAGCTGTGGGTAAAATAATGCTTTGGCTTTAGAAAAAGTAGACAAAGAGCTCTAAATAATTTACAGAAAAACATAAAATTCATCAGTGTTTGATCAGACAGCCCATCGCATGAGCAAACTGATGCGGAACTACCCACAGTGCTGTGAGCCTCCGACAAACACAAACGTTTGGCATTAAAAAAAATTGATTCCCTTCATTAGCCAATCAATAAATTCAAATGTGATATACAGAAATCACATTTTGAAAATCATGATTTTAAATGGCCGAATATTCAAAAGTGTTAGCTCTTTCAAGCCAACCTTTTGCATCTGTCTTATCAAAGGTAAGGTCAGGGGATTATCATTTAATACGCGGGTTATGGTTTATATGGCTGTTGTGCAAGTTATGGATTGCAAAAGTTGAGCTCCTCCTCACTACTTAGAGTTAGGGGAAGCACTGTGTTTGCGACAGTACAGCCTCCTCTAGCTGTACCAATCAAAACTTCTAATCTTACAGCCAGTCCGCCAAAGAGCCGTCGGTTCACAGTGAATGTCACTGCACACTGTTTAGAGTGGGAAAACCATCGCTCGTTTTGCCTGCCCAAGACCACTATGTCCCACTTAGTCCCAGGCAGAGAAATCAGTCAACGGCTCTTTTTGTTCTTCAAGTATAAACTCATACCATGGGAGTTTATTCTTAAAAACAAAAACCTCTCAAGTGCATCATAGATGGCGACATTTTTGGAAAGCTTCCATGTCTTTAATGGAACCGGTGGTTCTTCCACAGAAGGCAAAAAGATTCCTGTCCGTCTCCCAAAATGGAATCTCTAAAAATGGCAGGCTGTCTTCCACCATGAAAGCGAGAACAAAACCTCTGCTGACAAGGCTTTAAGTGGGATGGAAAAATGGAGGGGGGTCTCTCCAAGGGGCGTGACCAATGTAATTAAGGGCATTGCTTAGAAGCACCTAAGCTGGAAATCTATGCTTAGCTTAGTGGGCTGCTCAACTGGAATTTTTTTAAACATATTTTTATTAGCATTTTACTTAATAACTCTTAGACAATTACAAGCAGGACAGCTCTTCATTTGACAACTAGAATACAATACAGTGCATTGACAAGCGCCTTACCCCAATCAGCCGAATTATTATGACACCCACCAATTTGAGCGCCTGCTATAGAACATACAGAGGGAACAGCTCCATGTGTCACTATATGTGACATAAAGAATCCTGGTTTTTGTGCGTTGCATCGATTCATCATACATTTATTTATTTATTTATTTATTTAAAAATTGTTTTTATTGCAGAATTAGAAACCATTGCATACAATTGCTCAACCAGTACACTCATGGTGTCCCCCCACACCAATCGTAAGAGCTTAGATCATACACAGCCATTCAGCCCGCATCCCGGAGGCCGGGCGGCACAGCGTCCCAGTTAGTAGCAAGACAGCATGGTGAGTGTCCCTGAGGGACAATGGTCGAAATCGCTTCACGTATCTGCATTTTACCCCCCCAACCCCTAACCTATCCCCAACATCAGCCATCCTAGTCCAACATTCCAGTGCTACGGAGCCGCTGCAGTCCCATTCCCCGTACCCTACGAGGGCCTCGTCATGTCCGTCCCATGCTCCCCTGCCGCCCCCCGCTATCCACCCACTCTCCACAGACCCAGTAAGCAGTCCCAATCCAGAATTGCTGCCGTATCCAATCTGCCTCCCGGCTCCTAGCCCACCCCTCAACAACCCCTAAACAACCCCTAGTCCCACCCCGCCTGCAACCGCTAATGGTGTGTGTGCCATGTTCCTGACTCTTGCTTGGGTCCCGCTACAGATCCGCTGATACCTCCGTACCCGTAAGCCTCGCGGTGTCCTCGAGCCCTATCCATTCAGTCCTCATCCTCCACCAATGAATCACGCAAAGCCTGCACTATCAATTCCCATGCACGCGCTGATTCTAAGATCTTTTCATTATCAAGCTTGACAGCCTGCCTCATTCGGAGCACACTCTCGCACTCGGACCACCTCAACAAGTCATTCGTCCACCTCCTCACAGATGGGCCCTCCCTGGAAATTCCAGTGCCAAGTAATCTCTCGCTGCGCCAGTATTAGCCCTAGGTCAATAAACTTGCTTGTCACCTTAGTGCGTTTGGTGTGTGGGAACCAGAGCAACAAGCACGCCGCCATATCAAACTCCACCTCCCTGTCGGTCACTGCATTGAGAAGTTCCCCTACCTCCTCCCAGTAAGCTTCTAGTTTCGGACAGCCCCAGAGCAGGTGATCCATATCTGCCTCAGACGCCAAACACCTCGGACACCGCGCTTCCTGCACCTGGAAGTACCGTTTGATATACTCCGGAGTCAAGTAGGCCCTATGCAATACAAAGAAGTGCACCTGCTGGAAGCGCGCGTTCCTCGTGCCCTTCCACGTGCGCTTAAGAATATGGCTCCACACCGTGTCCGGAATGGGCCTACCTACGCTCGCCTCCCATTTCGCTTTCAGCCCCAGGAGCGGTTCCAGCCCCTCATGCAGCAGCCTATTATGTAGGCAGGTCACCGCCTTAAAGGTGCCAGCGGCCATCACTACGTACTGGCATGCCATAGTCGTGTCCGGTTCAAGGAGCCCCCCTTTCCAGTGCTTCTGAATGGCCGCCACCACCGCCGCATGCAAGAGGAAGCTCCCCTCCGGCAACCCAAACTGTTCCTGCAGTACCCCGAAGGGCGCCAAGGTCCCGTCAACATACAGGTCCCCTACCACTTGCAGTCCCAACTCCTCCCATTCCGACAGTGGGGACCAATCGCCCCCGTGCGGCAGTGCAGTCAACATGCCTATCGGTATCTCCGGTGCATACGGTCGGGTCGCCTTCGCCCTCCTAAGACTCCTCTGCCAGCACGACCTGAGCGCCCGCTCCTCCATAGTGAGGCCTCGCAGCTCCAATTTCTGCTGCATAACGATATAGGCCAGGACGTGGCGTTGTATCCCCAACTCTCGGGCACACTCCGGCCCTCTGAACACCCTAGCCACGTGCTGCGTAAGAACCTGAAGCTGCGCCGCCAGGTAATACAACTCAAAATCAGGGACGGCCATCCCCCCCTCAATCTTGGGGCGAAGCAACGTGTTCAGTGCCACTCTACGTCGGCCATGCCCCCAAAGGAAGTCAATAACCATCGTCCGCAAGTCCCGAAAGATCCTCTGAGGAATCCAGATGGGCAGCGTTCGAAAATAATACAGGAGTCGTGGGAGCGCTACCATTTTCAACAGAGCAATCCTACCTAACACCGTCAGGGGGAGGGATGCCCAAAAGGACATACAACCTCTCAACGCCCGTACGCACCGTCCAATATTGCCCTCTAATAGGTCCACGGCCTCGTGGTAGATACGGACTCCCAAATAAGTAAAGCAAGATGGCTCCCAGACCACCCCCAAGTCACGTGGGGGCAAGGTGCATCCCCTCGGAGCGGAAAGACACAGGTCTTCGCCCAGTTAACCCTGAGGCCCGACAACCGGGCAAACTCAGACAGCATTCCCTTCGCCCCTTCCAGAGCCCGTTCCGTGTCATCCATATATAGCAGCAGGTCATCCGCGTACAGCGAGATGTGGTGCAGCTGCCCACCGCTTGCAATCCCTGCATACCCGTCTCCCGACCTGGCACGCACTGCCAAGGGTTCCATCGCCAGTGCGAACAAAAGAGGGGAAAGGGAGCACCCCTGTCGCGTTCCCCTACCAACCGGATAAGACGCGGACACCAAATTGCCCAGGCGTACTCGCGCCGTTGCCGAGGAATACAGCACCTTCGTCCACCTGCGGAACCCTTCACCAATACCAAACCTCACTAGCACTTCATCCAGATAGACCCATTCCAAACTATCAAAAGCCTTCTCAATGTCTACAGACAACACCGCCTGGGCACCATCCGTATCCACTGTACCATCCAGTATCCCAACCAGGCGACGAATATTTAACGCCGTGCTTCTCGTGGGGATAAACCCCGCCTGGTCCCTGTGCACCAGGCCAGTCATGTGTGGGGCCAACCTGGTGGCCAAAATCCGGCTCAATATCTTGTAGTCCACCGTCAGCATGGACAATGGCCTGTAAGACCTCACATCAGTCGCTTCCCTGCCGGGTTTTAGCAACGGCACTATCAGTGCTTCCCTCATTGACCCGGGTAGACCCCCCAACCTGTAAGCCTCCGTGTACACCACCAGCAGTCTGGGCGCCAAACTATCAACGTACTTCTGATAGAACTCAATTGGTAGGCCATCCACACCGGGCGTTTTGTTTCGCGCCATGTGCTTAATGGCCGTCCTGATCTCAGCCAGCGTGATAGGCCCACCTAAATCTTTTGCATCGTCATCGTCAAGGACCGGAAGCTGCCCTGACTCCAGACACGCCGCAATTTCGTGGGCCTCTACTCCCAGCTGACTCTCGTACAGCTCCGCATAATAGGCCCGAAAGCACTCCAGCACCGCCGATTGGGAATACACCATCTCCCCCTGTGCATTTTTGATGCTTAGGACCGGGCAGCCTCTGAGTTCGGGATTAGCAAGCCTGGCCAGGAGCGTACCCACCTTATCCCTTTCGGCATGCGCTCTAATGGCGTATTGCCTGTAGTCATAGCTCCGGAGCCGTTCCGTTTCGGTGGCTACCACCTCCTTCGCCTCCATCAACCGGGCCTGCAATTCCGGTCGGGTCGGCCTACGCCGCTCCAGTTCCCTCAGTTTCTCCTCCGCACTGGCAAGCGCATTCAGCACCGACAATCGAGCATTCGAAAACCTACCCAAGCATACACCTCTCACCACCACTTTCATCGCATCCGATTCAGTGGACCTGCATGTAGCTGTACCCTCATTCTCACTGAAATACTGATCAATGCCCTGTTGGACTGCGTCACTGAACACCGAGTCCTCCAGCGTGTTGGGCCGGAGCCGCCATGTTGGAATCGCAGAACGCTCCCGCTGCCATTGGACATGCACCAGCAGAGGATTGTGATCCGAGATGGTCCTGGCCAGATACTCCGTATGAGAGACCAATGGGGCTAGGGACCCGCCACACAATACCGAATCAATTCTAACATGTAGAGCATGGAGTGCTGAGAAAAAGGAGTAGTCCCTAACATCCCTGTGTTGTTCCCGCCACACATCCAACAGCCCCCACCTATCCTGCCAATCCTTCCTATGCATGGCTAGCTTGCGGACCGGGGAGTCAACCAGGGGAGGGTGAGATCTGTCTAAGGCCACATCCGTGATCGAATTAAAGTCCCCCCCCAATATCACAGGGCCGGCTAGGAAGGAGGCCAAGGACCTCCTTCCTAGAGGATAAACCATCGAAAAAGCGGGCCTGATCAACATTTGGAGCATATACACAGCTGAGAACCACATCCCGACCATATAACCTCCCCTCCACCGCCACATATCTGCCCTCTGGATCCACCACTTGATTCAGCACCTGAAATGGTATCCCCGCCCTCACCCATATCAGTACCCCTCTAGCAAACGCTGAGTAAGTGGTGCCAAAAACCTGACCCCGCCATCTCTTCTGTAGTGCGGTGCATTCCTGTTTCGTTAAATGAGTCTCCTGCAACATGGCAACCTGAACCCCCCTCCTCACCAAATACGCATGCACTTTGCGGCGTTTGACCATAGTTCGCAGCCCTCGGACATTCCACGTCAGGCATTTCAAGTTAGGTAACGTCCCCATACCAGCATAGAGCGATCCAGTTCAAATACAGCCAGTCAATATCCACACCATAGCAGTTGCCCCCCCCAGAACAAACTATTGAAAAGAAAACTCCCTGAACCCCACTCCCCAGGACAGAGCCCACAAACCCGGTGTCAGCCCCGATCCAAACCTGAAACCAAACACACATCTAACTAACCTGTGGTCGCCACCACAGAGGGCCTTAAGGGCCCGGAGGGGGGGAGTTATCGCCGACCCCGGCAAGCGGAGCCCGCGCCCCGCGCTCTCCATCCCGCTATGCCAACGCGGCACCCTGCCCTGCGACTCACCCAGATCCAGCAGGATGCCACCCTACCAAAAATCGTGTCCAAGTCCCAATGAAAAATCAGCCATGAAAAATCCCATCAGATGTCTGGGGGGTGACCATCGGCCCCTTCGAGCTTTCCGCCTCCGAAAGTTCCTCACCGGTCCGGCTGCCGTCGTCGCCAGAGTCCGTCGCTGCCAGTTCACTCTCCGGCTGCGATCTCGTAATGGCCGCCGTCGCTGCCAGCGCCTCTCTCTTGTCCGCAGCCATTTGGGCCTCCCGTTTCTCTCGCTGGTGCCTATTGCGGGAGCGGAACCTTTGGGACTGCCGGACCTGTGGCGGTTTAGGCCGATCTCGCCGACTTTTGTGATTCCTGTCCGTGCCAGCTCTGTATGATTCCAACCACAGCCATGCTTCATCCGGGGTCTGAAAAAAGTGCGTGGCCCCATCCAGGATTATCCGCAGCTTGGCCGGGAAGAGCAAGGAGTACTGAATGCCCTCCTCCCTCAGTTCCTTTTTCACTGCCAGAAATGATGCCCTATTCTTCTGGACCGCCTGAGTGTAGTCCGGGAAGATCGTAACCCTGCTGTTTTCCACCTCATATGGGCCCGAAGCCCGAGCTCTCTGGATTAGGAGGTCCCGGTCCTTATAGTGAAGGAGCCTCACCACCATCGGTCGGGGGGGCGGCCAAGCGCTGGCGGGCGAGCCGGCACCCTGTGAGCTCGTTCCAATGTAAAGAAGGAAGTAAGTCCCTCCGGTGCCACCACAGTCCGGAACCATTTCTCCATGTAGGCCACCGCATCCTCCCCCTCAATCCGTTCTGGCAGGCCTACGACCCGCACGTTGTTCCGTCTGTTTGCGCTTTCGGCATCCTCTGCCCGTCGTTCCAGCATGTCCAGCCGGGTCAGGATGTCTGTTATCTTATGTTCCGCAGTCACCACCGCCGGTTTCAGGTCCAATAAGAGCTGTTCATGGTCCTTCACCTTATTCGCCAACTTGGCGTGATCCGCTCGCAGGAGCCCCAGCCCCGTAGCGACCTGCGCAATGTCCTGCTGCAATGCCTCCTTGGTCAAGGTGATAGCATCCAGTATGGCATCCAAGCGTCGGTGTAGCCTCTGCTCCTGATCCATCATCGGCGGGGGGCCCTCGCCGACCTGGGTTAGTGCGGCCATCTCCTCTTGGCCCTGCTCCGTGGTGGTCGCTCCCCCAGCAGCCGCCATCTTAGGTTGCTCCGTCGCCTCTGCACGGGCAGAGGGCTTCGCCAAGTCCCAACAACCACTGTCCAGTGGGACGTGCGTCTCAGCAATAATCGCGGCAGAGTGCCACCACAATGCCCGCAACTCCAGGGAGCTGGAGGACCGGCGCCATTCACCTCACTGCCACCAGGTCCGGGGGGTGGGGGAGGGGGAGAAGGAGTAGAGACGAGTAGTCGCCCCCAGTTGCCCTGAGCAAATGCTGGGCACCAAACTCCCCGCCTTCAGGACCGCATCCACAGCTCCCACAACTCCGATCTCGTAGAAGCGGGCCACCCCGCCAGTCGAAGCCAATTCCGTTCAGTTTCGGTTTCCGAGGCCATCGGTCCGCTCCGCCGCCATTTTCTTCACACTCCGGGCGACACCTCGGCCGTCGTCTTACAATGTCTCCACGGGGCCAGCGAACCCCAAAAGTGCTTTCCGCCACTCCCCAGTGGCTCCCCAACTCTTCGTAGGCCAGTCAGACCGACCAGGGGTCGCTCCGGGTGCTGATTTCAGGAGAATTAGCGGGACCCTGCGCGGAGCTGCAAGCTCACGCCACCATCCCGATCGGCGTCCAAGTCACGCCCCATTCATCATACATTTATAAATATAATATGTTCTATTCTATTTAAGAAAGTGGTTATAGTGGGGATGACTCCCACAAGCTTACTTGACAATATTAACTAGTAACTAATAAGTGCAGAGAGTTTCAGGAGCTACAAAATCAATTCAGGGCCATAGCTGATTGTGACAGAAGGGGCCAGGGGGGACCAGTTTTGATTGGCCTCCAGCCGACAGGCCACTGCATCCTGGTCACAAACGCTGGGTGGGTTCGAGGGGCAAAGGGCGTCCACTTCACTCATCACTGCCGAGGCCCACGAGGGTGCTCCACCCATATCTAGTATTCTCCCTTGCCGCCTAGCAAGGGTCAACCTGGTCTAATTTCCCCAGCCACGTGCATGTGCTCCTCATCCAGGTGGGTTCCATCCCGAATCCGCTTACCCGTTACTACCTGCCCTTTCCGGAAGCTCCAGGAGGTCCCTCTATTGCTCCGCGATGGGACGCCGTTTCAGACCTCTCGCTTCTTTCCTAGCCAACACAGCCCATTGAGAGACTTTATGTCTCCAGGCCCCAACCACTGGAGCGCCAGCAGACTTTCAAGCCATAGCAATTTGTCTTCTACTAAGGACTAAGGCGAGGTCGATAAATCTGTTACCAACCTTCCGAGCGGAGGGGTGGGGAAAAAGCCCTACCAAGCATACCTCAACTGTGGAGTCAAGTGTACAGACCAGTATCACCCCCCCCCCTTCCCCCCCCCCCCACTAGCTTTAATACTTCATCCAAGAACCGGTGCAGTCCAGGGCCCTCACAGGTCATATTTATGAAGTCTCCATCATCACAGTTACACCTCGCCTCCATATAAAACTTGAAGTCTATTGGGAGTCATGTAGGTCAAATGCAGGTAGTTAAACTGTGTGTACTTACTAGAAACCAATTTAGGGTATGCCATAGCCCAGTTCACTCTAAGTCTGCAAGATCCCTCCCCAATATCGCCTCCCATCTCCCACGTAGTTGAGGAGTGTGGGTCCCATCAGACAGTGAGCAATAAAACCATTTCACCTGGTGCTGTGCAGAACCCAGTGTCAGCAGGCAGTACAGCACCGGATGGGCTTGTGGGTTCCTCATGACCCCCACCCACAGTTCTGTCCAGACCAAGGTTTTATATCAGAGAAATTTTCCAGACGGGAAGCCCGGGTCTTCGAACAGTTCTGCAAATGGGGCAAAAGTGTTCAGGTGGTAACAGTCCCCCACTGTGTCCAACCTCTCCTCCATCCAGGCCGCTAACTGTTCAGCCGTAAATATCGTTAGCGGGTGCCCGTCGGGCAATCCAATCAAGGTAGGACCGGGGTATACAGAGGAACCCCCGTAGTCTTTGCCTGCGCCTTTTCCAGTAGTGCAAGGCTGTGGATAACAACAGTGACCAGTGTGGTAGTTTCACTGCCAGATTAAGTAGTTTAGCCAGCATTAATGCCCGGTTACTTACAAGTAATATTCATTACTCTGAGTTGTAGCCCTCCCCGTCCCAGTCTTAACTACATGAGCATAGCTCCTCCCACCAAAAACTCCCAAGCAACTAAAAACCCATCCCTTCCCTCCAGGCCACACCCACACCCTGAGGCATATAACCATGTGACCCACCAATCCACATCCTGCACCACCAAGCACAAGAAACCAAACAAGAAGCAGAACATGCAGGGAGGGATGGGAACCTGGACTGGGACGGGGAGGGCTATGACTCGGAGTAATGAATATTACCGGTCAGTAACCGGACATTACCTCCTCGTCAGCCCTCCCTGTCCCAGTCCTAACTACATGAGCAGATACCAAAGCAATAATCAGCTTCACTCAGTAGCAAAAACAGACATAATCAGCACCAGCAGAAAGTCACACAAATGGAGCAGAACACAGCATCACGTCCCCAAACCCAGGAGACACAGCCCCACTCATCACTCAATGATTATGGGGCAAAAAAGTGTGAGGAGAACACCAAGCGGCATCCATGCAGAACACAGCCATGGAAGCCCCCCGGAAGCAAGCCCAGGACTCAGCCACCCAGAGTCGTTCTACCTTGAACCGACCCAGGCACCAACACACCACAAGCTCAAACGAAGGCCCCACAGCCAACTCAGCCACTGACTGAGAGAAGCCCCAGAAGGCATTAGACCTTGACCAGCCAGCCCAAAGGACACACAATGGGAAACCACCCAATGAAAAGGCACAGCATGAAGGAAGCACACCTCAAGAGCCCGCACAACGGCCAAACAGAGCAGCCGCACCCAAATCCCAGAAAGAGGATCAGGACAGAAAACAGGCAAAACCAGAACCTCCGAGCTGCAGAGACCCCAAAAGGAGCCCACCGCCAGGCCCCAAACCAAAGGAGAACCCAACAAGGAGCAAAGGAATGAAAAACCAGTATCAGGAGTAAACAACACCACGACCACCGGGATACCAAGAGCACCACCAGCTCAAAGTCTGAACCCCAAAAGGCTCACACAGCCGCCCACAGAGCACTCGGGGAGGACACAGCCCGACCCAAGTTGAAGCCAACCCTCCAAGAAATCCAAGACACGCACAGGAATGCAACGCAGACCCACCCCGTGTCGTACAGTAATCCAGTAAAGAAACCAATGACTGGCATAGGGCAGGAGAGGTGAAGGGCGTCCAGACCGCTGAATAAACTCAGCCACAGAAGGCGAACACCCCAAAGCAACGAGGTTCAGCCAAACCACGCAACCCGCAAGTGGACCAGACACCCCAGAAACAGAGGGGGAAACACAAGGGACCACCGGCAATCTCCAGCAGGACCCCACCGCCAACCTCAACAGCAGAGGAAGCCAAGGCCTCCCAGACGAAACCGGAGCCACCAGGACAAATGAGGCCTGACCCAGTTCGACCTGCAGCAGGACCCTGCGGAATCAGAGCAATCAGGGGAAAAGCACACAGCAGGCCCCCTCCTACTGGAAGGGCAGGGCAACCACCCTCCAGCCAGCGTCAAACCAAACCAGAGAACAAACCTCACCCAAGGCGTTCCTCGGAGGACGCAAATAGGTCAACCTCCGGGACCCTGAACCAGGCTATCAGGCCACCAACCACCACCCACGTCGGGTACAACTCGGATAGGGAGGGAAACACCCTTCGCAGGCGAGCCGCCACCAAAAACCATACCCCCCCGTAGACATAAAGCCCTAAGGGACAGCAAGTAGGAATCCACCCACCGGCAGAACAGCAGAGCCAATAAGGCAAGGGAAGCCATCCTCACACTCCAATTGTGAATGACATAACACACCACCACCCCACATTCCGACCCCCCCATCACGAACCTCTGGAGGACCCAAGGCAGAAAAGAGTCCAGGCCAACCAAACCACCTTCAACTCCCTTCAATTCTAAGACAGTGTTAAGACCAACCGCTCCCGGGACACAAAGGGCGAACCCTGCAAGAGGCCCTGAACCACCAGCCATCAGGACAAACCCTGGCCATTGGCCACACCCCCGGAAACAGCAGCTCACAATCCAGAGATGCCGGATCCCAAAGCCCCAGGGCATGATACACCAGGAGGAACAAGTGCAAACGGGCCCAAGGAACAATCACCACAGACGAAGGAGCCAGAAAACACCTAGATGAAAGGGCCTGAGCCGCAAAGAAAGAAGAGGAAGAATCAACCAACCCTGAGCAAGCAACAAAACCACCAAAGGTAATAAAACATCAGCAAACACCCTAGGAGATGCAGACAGTCCCAAAGGCAATACCAAAAAAACGGTAATCAATCAATCAAAGACATTTATAGAGCGCACTACTTACCCGGAGGGTCTCAAGGCGCTTGGGGGGGGGGTGGGGGATGCTGCTACTGCTCGAACAGCCAGGTCTTGAGCTTCTTCCTGAAGGAGAGGTGGTCTTGGGTCAGGCGCAGATCGGGAGGGAGGGAGTTCCAGGTCTTGGCGGCCAGGTAGGAGAAGGACCTTCCTCCTGTTGTCGTTCTTCGGATGCGGGGGACGGCGGCGAGGGCGTGACTGGCTGATTGGAGGTGGCGTTTGGGAGCGTAGAAGTTGATGCGGTTGTTGAGGTAGCTTGGGCCTTGATCGTGTAGGGCTTTGTGTGCGTGGGTGAGGAGACGGAAGGTGATTCTTTTGTTGACGGGGAGCCAATGCAGGTCTCTCAGATGTCCGGAGATGTGGCTGTTTCGTGGGATGTCGAGGATGAGTCTGGCTGAGGTGTTCTGGATCTGCTGGAGTCTCTTCTGGAGCTTGGCGGTGGTTCCGGCGTAGAGGGCGTTGCCGTAGTCCAGTCGGCTGGTGACGAGGGCCTGGGTGACCGTCTTCCTGGTCTCGGTGGGGATCCACCGGAAGATCTTCCGTAGCATGCGCAGGATGTGAAGTGAAGTGAAGTGAAGTGAATGAAACTTATATAGCGCACGACTTACCCTGGGGCATCTCAGCGCTTGCTTAGGGAACCCGTCCTGGTATTCCCCTGTGAGATAACCCTGGCAGGGTATCCACAAGGTGAAAGCCAGGCATCCCACCGCGAGGGGCCGTTGTGGAGATTAAGCAAGCTATTGCCCAGAGTCGCAGAGTGTGAACCCGTGAGTTGAGAAGGCACCGGAGCGAGAATTAACGAGTCCGTGGAATTTTTGAGCCCAAGACCCGCCGAGGCGGGGAATTGAACCCTGGTCCCGGGCCAAACTCAAGCTCCAGGTCTGCCGCCTCTAACCCCTGAGCCACACTTCTCCATGTTGAAGCACGACGAGGAGACGGCGTTGACTTGTCTGGTCATGGAGAGGGAGGAGTCCAGGATGAAGCCCAGGTGCGTGCGTGGTCTGTCGGTTTGGGTGCGGTGCCCAGGGCGGGGGGCCACCAGGAGTCGTCCCAGGCAGAGGGCGAGGAGCCCAGGATGAGGACTTCCGTCTTGTCTGAGTTCATTTTCAGGCGGCTGGTCGTCATCCACTCGGCTACATCTTTCATCCCTTCGTGAAGGTTGGCTCTGGCGGCGGCGGGGTCGTTGGTCAGGGAGAGGATCAGCTGGGTGTCGTCGGCGTAGGAGATGATGTTGAGGTTGTGTTTGCGTGCGATGGCCGCGAGGGGGCTCATGTAGACGTTGAAGAGGGTGGGGCTCAGCGAGGATCCTTGAGGGACGCCGCAGATGACTTCGGTGGCCTCTGACTTGTACGGTGGTAGACGGACTCTCTGTGTTCTTCCGTCGAGGAAGGAGATGATCCATTCCAGTGCCTTCTCCTGGATTCCGACGTTGCTGAGGCGCTGCACTAGGGTGCGGTGGCAGACAGTGTCGAATGCCGCGGAGAGGTCCAATAGGATGAGGTCCGCTGTTTCTCCGTTGTCCATCAGGGCTCGGATGTCATCGGTGGCAGCGATGAGGGCGGTCTCGGTGCTGTGGTTGGCTCGGAAGCCAGACTGTGAGGGGCCGAGGGATCCATTCGTCTCGAGGAAGGCGGCCAGCTGTTTGTTGACGGTCTTCTCGATGACTTTGGCTGGAAACGGGAGGAGCGAGATGGGGCGGTAATTCTTGAGTTCGGTGGGGTCCGCTGTTGGTTTCTTTAGTAGAGCGCTGAGTTCGGCGTGCTTCCAGCTCTCCGGGAAGGTGGCGGTGTCGAAGGAGGTGTTGATGATGTCCCGCAGGTGGGGTGCAATGACAGCGTCTGCCTTGTTGAGGACGTGGTGAGGGCAGGGGTCGGTCGGAGATCCGGAGTGGATGGAGTTCATCATGCGGACGGTGTCTTCGGTGCTGATCGGAGTCCAGGCGCGGAGGGTGGTGGTGGGGGGCGTTGCTGCGGTCGTGGCGTGTGTCGGTTGAATGCTGAAGCTGTTGTGTATGTCCGCGATCTTGTTGTGGAAGTAGGAGGCGAGGGAGTTGCAGAGGTCTTGCGATGGGGTGATGTCGTTGTTTCCGGCGTTGGGGTTGGAGAGCTCTTTCACGATGTTGAAGAGTTCTTTGCAGTTGTGTGCGTTGTTGTTCAGCCGGTCCTTGAATGCAGTTTTCTTGGTGGCGCGGATCAGTTGGTGGTGCTTCCGGGTGGCAAGCTTGAGGGTGGTCATGTTGTCCGGTGTTGGTTCCCTTCTCCAGACTTTCTCGAGGGCTCAGCAGTTCTTCTTGGAGCTCTTGAGTTCGTCGGTGAACCATGGGGCTTTCTTTCTGCCGGGTCTGCTGGGCGGGGTCCTCAGTGGGGCGAGTTCGTCCGCGCAGTTGCTGATCCACTTCGTGAGGTTGTCGGCGGCCTGGCTGGGGTTCGCTGAGCTGGCGGGAGGGTGCTGGCTCAGGGAAGCGGCGAGCTGGTCGGCTGTGATCTTGTTCCAGCTTCTTCGGGCAACCTGTTGCTGGTGGTGGTGGATCGTCGTTCTTCTGAAGGTGAAGTGGACGCAGCTGTGGTCTG
Source organism: Lissotriton vulgaris (assembly GCF_964263255.1). NCBI lineage: Eukaryota > Metazoa > Chordata > Amphibia > Caudata > Salamandridae > Lissotriton > Lissotriton vulgaris. The sequence goes on along the minus strand of NW_028247755.1, from coordinate 182,543 downwards.
TCCAGTGGAGTCCTGTGGCGTGGCTGAAGGCGATGTCTTTGCTGGATGAGAAGACGGCATCGAGTGTGTGTCCGGTGAGGTGGGTGGGGGTGGACACCAGCTGCTTGAGTCCGAGGTTGGCGAGGTTGTCGAGCAGGGTGATGGTGTTGCGGTCGCTGTTGTTCTCCAGGTGGAAGTTGAGGTCCCCCAGGAGGATGTAGTCAGCGGAGGGGAGGGCATGCGGGCTGACGAAGTCGGCGATGTCCTCGCTGAACTGTGTGCGTGGTCCCGGGGGTCGGTAGATCAGGGTGCTTCTGAGGGTGGTCTTCGGGTCGGTGTGGATCTGGAAGTGTAGGTGTTCGGCGGTGGTCAGGGTGTCGTCGGTGTTGGTCGTGATGCGGATGGTGTCCCTGTGGATGATGGCGATGCCTCCTCCCATCTGGTTGGCGGTGCGGTCCCTCCGGGTGATCTTGTAGCCCTCTGGGATGGGGATGGCGATGTCGGGCGCTGAGGAGTCGTTCATCCAGGTTTCCGTGAGGAAGGCAACGTCAGGAGCTGTGGTGTCGAGGAGGTTCCAGAGTTCGATGGCGTGTCTGTGGACGGAGCGGGTGTTGAGCAGGATGCACTTGAGGTGGTTCCTGCTGGTGTTCGGCTTGGCGGGTGCTGGTGCGAGGCAGGTCCGGATGCAGGTGAACTTGCAGGCGTGGCAGCTGAAGGGTCCGTGGGTGCGTCTCGGGGTGGCTCGGTAGCATCCCGGGATTTGGCCGGTGTTGAGCTCGTTGAGGGTGGCGGCGGTGTACGTCCGGCGGGTGGGCTGGGGTCCTCGAGGGCCAGGGGTCCTGGCACTGGGCGCGGTCCAGGCGTGGACGGGCGCAGACGGGCTTACCTTTGGTGCACCTTCGGCGCTCAGTCGGTGCTCCCGCTGCGCGCGTCCGCTGAGCGGTCGCTCTGGGGGCGTCATAAGAGGGGAGTCGGGAGGGAGGGTCTGCGGGGAGGCGGGTAGCGTGGCAACCAATCGGCGGGCGGGGGGGTGGGGTTTCGCGGGAGTCCGGCGGGAAAAGGAAAGCCTGGGGGCTCGGCGGCGGCCCTGCGGTGGCTGGGGCGGCCCTGCGGTGGCTGGTGCGGCTCAGCGGCGGTCCTGCGGTGGCTGGGGCGAGGTGTAGTGCGAGGCACAGGCACAGGCAGCAGGTAGCAGCAGGTGAGGAGGAGCAGGTGGGGGCGACCAGGCCAAAGGCGCAGTGGTAATGAACAACTCCCACATCGAAACGTAGGAACCACAGTGAAGCTGCGTATGCCGGCACATGAGTAGGCATCCAGGAGAACCAGAGAAGCCACAAAACCTCCCCCCCCACCGACAGGAAGGGAAGAAACAACGGGAGAGACACCATTATGAAGGACCAATGAGGAAGACACAAGTTTACAGCCATCATAACCAGGACAGGACAGTATTCCCCATATGGCCCTCGACCCTGCTGACTCACAGGCACCCCCAACACATCCCCATCGGAAACTAAGTCCTGAACTCAGTGCAATAGAGCCGACACACTGTCTGAGAACTGGGGAAAGAGGCGGCACAGAACACATCCATTATCCCAGCCTGACAAGGCGGGACTAGAAGAAGAGGAAGCACCCCATTGACCCTGGGACATGAGGAAGGAAGGGACACCCACACCAAGAAAGGACTGGGCCGCCAATCTAGAATGAAACGCCACCCAAAAGCCTGCTTACAACCCGAAAACGTCCCATACCGAGAAACCGGACCGAAGCCAACAAATTATTGTCCTCAGCGGTCATACCAAAAAAGGCCTCCAACAGATCCCCAAACAGTATAGATCCTGCAAAGGGAAGCTCCATCACGGTAGCACTCCCAGCAGCACTGCCTTCCAAGGCCAAAGTCACAACTGCCACCAATCAGTCACAGAGGTCTCAGCCGCTGCCGCCGCCATACTAACATACTAAGTGAATCGAAGGACAAATCCGCCAGGAAACGCAACTGCAGGCCCATCACGGAAAAAGATTCTGAGGGATCCACATTCAGCAAGAACTGCACCGAAATACCCAGACAGTCATACAGAAGCGACTGAAACAGAAAGCTGGGGCAAGACGCAGACCAAACTGCAAGACTAGAGGCAGCAAAGCCTGCTTCAAGGCCCCTTCAACCCGCATGACCACAGGATAAGAAGGTACAGCATCCACGGACACCACCATGCTCTGAGATGCCACACCAGCCAGCAGGGATCCACCCTCACCACAACCAGGAAACCACAGCAAACCATTGTAAAGGATACCCCACTGCAAGAAACCGCGGAAAGGCATGTTTGACAACATCCTTTCACCCCCCCACTAGCACATTACTCACGGAGTTTAGGAATAGGGAGGCCTACAAGCCCCAGCAACTGGTGATTGGTGAAAAAGTCTACTGACATTCCACCCACCAACAGCCTAGGGAACCCAAAAGAGTCCCGAACACGTAGCAGAACACCGTGAAGGTCTGTCACCTGGTCTCATCCGAAACAAAGTCCGGATCTATGTCAGCAGAGACATCCTGACCATGCACTAGGAAGGAGCAGCGGAAGACCCAGCGACCACCACCTCCTCCATACAGCGGAACCCACTCAGCCCAAACCACTCTACTACACGATGAGCAGAACAGAGAAACCAGCGCCCAACCAATTACCGCAGAGCAAGCAATGCAAGATCCATAAGGGCCAATCAGGGAACGCTAAACCCCAACAGGACAGTAGGCCAGCCCACCTGGGACACAAACACAAAAGAAATGACTAAAAAGTCGCCAACAGGAAGGAGCCAGAAGGAGTCCAGAAGCCCCAGCCACAGGAACCAGTCCATGCAGATCATGTCCAGAAGACAATTCTGATAATTGTAGCTCAGAAACCACAACAATTAAAAGACCAGGTTTCAAACACATATCTTTTAGAGCGAGCGTCAGAGACCATAACCACTAGGCCACAGTGACACATTGTCCAGGAAGTACACATCAGAGAAAACGGACTCAAATGACCGGGAAACCCCCTACCAGGGCGCTCCCCCTTGTATTGACAAACGGAAACGCTCATTTGAAAGTACATTTACAAAAAGGGGGGTGGTGATGAACAGAGTGTCTGAGTTAAACAGACCACTCTTACCCAGTCCAAAGATCAGGGCTTGATCCATCACCGTTATTTATCTCACTGCCCCATCCCAGCTCAGAACCTGGCTATATGCAAATCAGTCTGTCCCTGGCCCAGTGCATCATGGGAACAGGGCAGACTAAACTACCAAGCCAATTCTTCACCAGAAAGGAGACAAGCTACCGGGGACCGGTTTCTGGCATTTCAGCCTTCTTCGGCCCGGCTTGCTTGAATCCTGATGGAGCAGTGAGAAAGGGACTCATGTCTGAGTATACCCTGCCACACCTATAGTGGCCAAAAACGATTTACAAAAAGGGGGGTGGTGATGAACAGAGTGTCTGAGTTAAACAGACCACTCTTACCCAGTCCAAAGATCAGGGCTTGATCCATCACCGTTATTTATCTCACTGCCCCATCCCAGCTCAGAACCTGGCTATATGCAAATCAGTCTGTCCCTGGCCCAGTGCATCATGGGAACAGGGCAGACTAAACTACCAAGCCAATTCTTCACCAGAAAGGAGACAAGCTACCGGGGACCGGTTTCTGGCATTTCAGCCTTCTTCGGCCCGGCTTGCTTGAATCCTGATGGAGCAGTGAGAAAGGGACTCATGTCTGAGTATACCCTGCCACACCTATAGTGGCCAAAAACGATTTACAAAAAGGGGGGTGGTGATGAACAGAGTGTCTGAGTTAAACAGACCACTCTTACCCAGTCCAAAGATCAGGGCTTGATCCATCACCGTTATTTATCTCACTGCCCCATCCCAGCTCAGAACCTGGCTATATGCAAATCAGTCTGTCCCTGGCCCAGTGCATCATGGGAACAGGGCAGACTAAACTACCAAGCCAATTCTTCACCAGAAAGGAGACAAGCTACCGGGGACCGGTTTCTGGCATTTCAGCCTTCTTCGGCCCGGCTTGCTTGAATCCTGATGGAGCAGTGAGAAAGGGACTCATGTCTGAGTATACCCTGCCACACCTATAGTGGCCAAAAACGATTTACAAAAAGGGGGGTGGTGATGAACAGAGTGTCTGAGTTAAACAGACCACTCTTACCCAGTCCAAAGATCAGGGCTTGATCCATCACCGTTATTTATCTCACTGCCCCATCCCAGCTCAGAACCTGGCTATATGCAAATCAGTCTGTCCCTGGCCCAGTGCATCATGGGAACAGGGCAGACTAAACTACCAAGCCAATTCTTCACCAGAAAGGAGACAAGCTACCGGGGACCGGTTTCTGGCATTTCAGCCTTCTTCGGCCCGGCTTGCTTGAATCCTGATGGAGCAGTGAGAAAGGGACTCATGTCTGAGTATACCCTGCCACACCTATAGTGGCCAAAAACGATTTACAAAAAGGGGGGTGGTGATGAACAGAGTGTCTGAGTTAAACAGACCACTCTTACCCAGTCCAAAGATCAGGGCTTGATCCATCACCGTTATTTATCTCACTGCCCCATCCCAGCTCAGAACCTGGCTATATGCAAATCAGTCTGTCCCTGGCCCAGTGCATCATGGGAACAGGGCAGACTAAACTACCAAGCCAATTCTTCACCAGAAAGGAGACAAGCTACCGGGGACCGGTTTCTGGCATTTCAGCCTTCTTCGGCCCGGCTTGCTTGAATCCTGATGGAGCAGTGAGAAAGGGACTCATGTCTGAGTATACCCTGCCACACCTATAGTGGCCAAAAACGATTTACAAAAAGGGGGGTGGTGATGAACAGAGTGTCTGAGTTAAACAGACCACTCTTACCCAGTCCAAAGATCAGGGCTTGATCCATCACCGTTATTTATCTCACTGCCCCATCCCAGCTCAGAACCTGGCTATATGCAAATCAGTCTGTCCCTGGCCCAGTGCATCATGGGAACAGGGCAGAAACCGGTCCCCGGGAGCTTGTTTCCTTCCCAGTGTAAGAATTGGCTTTTGTAGTTTGGTTTGCCCTGTTCCCATCATGCACTGGGACAGGAACAGACTAATTTGCATACAGCCAGGTTCTGAAACTGGGATGGTGCAGTGAGCTAAAAAACGGTGTTGGATCTAGCCCTGATCTCTTGACTGGGTGAGAGCTTTCTGCTTGATTCAGAGACTCTGTCCCTCACCACCCCTTGTTGTAAATATTTTTGTCCACCCTAAGCGTGGAAGGGTATTCTCAGATGTGAGACCCTTGCTCATTGCACCATCAGGATTCAAGCAAACCGGGCCGAAGACGGCTGTAATGCCAGAAACCGGTCCCCGGGAGCTTGTTTCCTTCCCAGTGTAAGAATTGGCTTTTGTAGTTTGGTTTGCCCTGTTCCCATCATGCACTGGGACAGGAACAGACTAATTTGCATACAGCCAGGTTCTGAAACTGGGATGGTGCAGTGAGCTAAAAAACGGTGTTGGATCTAGCCCTGATCTCTTGACTGGGTGAGAGCTTTCTGCTTGATTCAGAGACTCTGTCCCTCACCACCCCTTGTTGTAAATATTTTTGTCCACCCTAAGCGTGGAAGGGTATTCTCAGATGTGAGACCCTTGCTCATTGCACCATCAGGATTCAAGCAAACCGGGCCGAAGACGGCTGTAATGCCAGAAACCGGTCCCCGGGAGCTTGTTTCCTTCCCAGTGTAAGAATTGGCTTTTGTAGTTTGGTTTGCCCTGTTCCCATCATGCACTGGGACAGGAACAGACTAATTTGCATACAGCCAGGTTCTGAAACTGGGATGGTGCAGTGAGCTAAAAAACGGTGTTGGATCTAGCCCTGATCTCTTGACTGGGTGAGAGCTTTCTGCTTGATTCAGAGACTCTGTCCCTCACCACCCCTTGTTGTAAATATTTTTGTCCACCCTAAGCGTGGAAGGGTATTCTCAGATGTGAGACCCTTGCTCATTGCACCATCAGGATTCAAGCAAACCGGGCCGAAGACGGCTGTAATGCCAGAAACCGGTCCCCGGGAGCTTGTTTCCTTCCCAGTGTAAGAATTGGCTTTTGTAGTTTGGTTTGCCCTGTTCCCATCATGCACTGGGACAGGAACAGACTAATTTGCATACAGCCAGGTTCTGAAACTGGGATGGTGCAGTGAGCTAAAAAACGGTGTTGGATCTAGCCCTGATCTCTTGACTGGGTGAGAGCTTTCTGCTTGATTCAGAGACTCTGTCCCTCACCACCCCTTGTTGTAAATATTTTTGTCCACCCTAAGCGTGGAAGGGTATTCTCAGATGTGAGACCCTTGCTCATTGCACCATCAGGATTCAAGCAAACCGGGCCGAAGACGGCTGTAATGCCAGAAACCGGTCCCCGGGAGCTTGTTTCCTTCCCAGTGTAAGAATTGGCTTTTGTAGTTTGGTTTGCCCTGTTCCCATCATGCACTGGGACAGGAACAGACTAATTTGCATACAGCCAGGTTCTGAAACTGGGATGGTGCAGTGAGCTAAAAAACGGTGTTGGATCTAGCCCTGATCTCTTGACTGGGTGAGAGCTTTCTGCTTGATTCAGAGACTCTGTCCCTCACCACCCCTTGTTGTAAATATTTTTGTCCACCCTAAGCGTGGAAGGGTATTCTCAGATGTGAGACCCTTGCTCATTGCACCATCAGGATTCAAGCAAACCGGGCCGAAGACGGCTGTAATGCCAGAAACCGGTCCCCGGGAGCTTGTTTCCTTCCCAGTGTAAGAATTGGCTTTTGTAGTTTGGTTTGCCCTGTTCCCATCATGCACTGGGACAGGAACAGACTAATTTGCATACAGCCAGGTTCTGAAACTGGGATGGTGCAGTGAGCTAAAAAACGGTGTTGGATCTAGCCCTGATCTCTTGACTGGGTGAGAGCTTTCTGCTTGATTCAGAGACTCTGTCCCTCACCACCCCTTGTTGTAAATATTTTTGTCCACCCTAAGCGTGGAAGGGTATTCTCAGATGTGAGACCCTTGCTCATTGCACCATCAGGATTCAAGCAAACCGGGCCGAAGACGGCTGTAATGCCAGAAACCGGTCCCCGGGAGCTTGTTTCCTTCCCAGTGTAAGAATTGGCTTTTGTAGTTTGGTTTGCCCTGTTCCCATCATGCACTGGGACAGGAACAGACTAATTTGCATACAGCCAGGTTCTGAAACTGGGATGGTGCAGTGAGCTAAAAAACGGTGTTGGATCTAGCCCTGATCTCTTGACTGGGTGAGAGCTTTCTGCTTGATTCAGAGACTCTGTCCCTCACCACCCCTTGTTGTAAATATTTTTGTCCACCCTAAGCGTGGAAGGGTATTCTCAGATGTGAGACCCTTGCTCATTGCACCATCAGGATTCAAGCAAACCGGGCCGAAGACGGCTGTAATGCCAGAAACCGGTCCCCGGGAGCTTGTTTCCTTCCCAGTGTAAGAATTGGCTTTTGTAGTTTGGTTTGCCCTGTTCCCATCATGCACTGGGACAGGAACAGACTAATTTGCATACAGCCAGGTTCTGAAACTGGGATGGTGCAGTGAGCTAAAAAACGGTGTTGGATCTAGCCCTGATCTCTTGACTGGGTGAGAGCTTTCTGCTTGATTCAGAGACTCTGTCCCTCACCACCCCTTGTTGTAAATATTTTTGTCCACCCTAAGCGTGGAAGGGTATTCTCAGATGTGAGACCCTTGCTCATTGCACCATCAGGATTCAAGCAAACCGGGCCGAAGACGGCTGTAATGCCAGAAACCGGTCCCCGGGAGCTTGTTTCCTTCCCAGTGTAAGAATTGGCTTTTGTAGTTTGGTTTGCCCTGTTCCCATCATGCACTGGGACAGGAACAGACTAATTTGCATACAGCCAGGTTCTGAAACTGGGATGGTGCAGTGAGCTAAAAAACGGTGTTGGATCTAGCCCTGATCTCTTGACTGGGTGAGAGCTTTCTGCTTGATTCAGAGACTCTGTCCCTCACCACCCCTTGTTGTAAATATTTTTGTCCACCCTAAGCGTGGAAGGGTATTCTCAGATGTGAGACCCTTGCTCATTGCACCATCAGGATTCAAGCAAACCGGGCCGAAGACGGCTGTAATGCCAGAAACCGGTCCCCGGGAGCTTGTTTCCTTCCCAGTGTAAGAATTGGCTTTTGTAGTTTGGTTTGCCCTGTTCCCATCATGCACTGGGACAGGAACAGACTAATTTGCATACAGCCAGGTTCTGAAACTGGGATGGTGCAGTGAGCTAAAAAACGGTGTTGGATCTAGCCCTGATCTCTTGACTGGGTGAGAGCTTTCTGCTTGATTCAGAGACTCTGTCCCTCACCACCCCTTGTTGTAAATATTTTTGTCCACCCTAAGCGTGGAAGGGTATTCTCAGATGTGAGACCCTTGCTCATTGCACCATCAGGATTCAAGCAAACCGGGCCGAAGACGGCTGTAATGCCAGAAACCGGTCCCCGGGAGCTTGTTTCCTTCCCAGTGTAAGAATTGGCTTTTGTAGTTTGGTTTGCCCTGTTCCCATCATGCACTGGGACAGGAACAGACTAATTTGCATACAGCCAGGTTCTGAAACTGGGATGGTGCAGTGAGCTAAAAAACGGTGTTGGATCTAGCCCTGATCTCTTGACTGGGTGAGAGCTTTCTGCTTGATTCAGAGACTCTGTCCCTCACCACCCCTTGTTGTAAATATTTTTGTCCACCCTAAGCGTGGAAGGGTATTCTCAGATGTGAGACCCTTGCTCATTGCACCATCAGGATTCAAGCAAACCGGGCCGAAGACGGCTGTAATGCCAGAAACCGGTCCCCGGGAGCTTGTTTCCTTCCCAGTGTAAGAATTGGCTTTTGTAGTTTGGTTTGCCCTGTTCCCATCATGCACTGGGACAGGAACAGACTAATTTGCATACAGCCAGGTTCTGAAACTGGGATGGTGCAGTGAGCTAAAAAACGGTGTTGGATCTAGCCCTGATCTCTTGACTGGGTGAGAGCTTTCTGCTTGATTCAGAGACTCTGTCCCTCACCACCCCTTGTTGTAAATACATTTGAAAGTACAGGCAGCCCTCACTATGATCGGGCACACACTGCTCCAAACAAACACGATGCCCTTTAAATTCGGGGACAGGGAGCGACTCGTGGCAGGTTAAAGAGGCCTGGGGTGAAACCAAGGCTACGCAGCCTTGGTATACAGTGCCCCGTCTTTTCTTAAAACTCTACGGTATTCAATTATCGACCACTGCAGAATGAAGAGCTGATTGGCTCATCTGGGCTTTGAACCCAAGGTCAAGTAAAGACGCAATCGACTGATGCGTTAGGCCCCAGACCAACCGACCTTTCCAAAGGCCCGGGCATGTGTCACAAGGTACAGACCACCCCCTATCAATGCAGAAACAGCAGAAAATAAAACATAAAGGAAAACACGGGCTCGAAACGAGACGAGCACCTACCCCCACCAACACACCTCAGAGGAGGAGCCAAACCGCCACGCCTCTGCCATGCAGAGAAGCCAGTCGTGCCTAACACACCTCCCCTCCCTCCCCGGGTGTTCCCGCTAGAGCAGGAAACGAACCCGGAAGAGGGGAGGCCGCTGCAGGGAGTCACCACCCCACACCAGGCAGTCCGGACCCCCAACCCCACGGTCCCGCTAAAGCAGGGACTCAAACGTACATGTAATGACAGGTACCTAGGGGGATTAAAACGGCAGCCAAGCTGACCGTTTCACACTCACCCGAAAGGAGGCACAGGTCCAGCACCCCCCCAGGACAAAGTTGCCAGGAAGTCATTACGCAGAAAAAACAAACAGGATGTGGATTGATGCGTTACATGGTTATATGACTCAGGGTGTGGGTGTGGCCTGGAGGGAAGGGGTGGGTTTTTAGTTGCTTGGGAGTTTCTAGTATGAGGAGCTATGCTCATGTAGTTAGGACTGGGATGGGGAATGCTGACGAGGAGGTAATGTGGGACATATCCCAGATTCCGCCCATCCACTAGTCTCCACTAGTCTCAGCCCTTCCAACCACTATGCAACCCACTGCAGCTGGTAGGACAAATAATAGAGTTCAGAATATGGTACTCCCACCACGCTCCAACAAGGTGGGGGTGGGGGAGGGTTTGTAAAGTGTCTAAGGACACCCTATGACCTGATAAGATCCTGCAATAAAGAGTCCAACTGGCGAAACCAGCAAGCAGATACTGCCGTCGGGAGATTAACAAAAAAATATAATAGGCGCAGGAGAATGATCATCTTGGACAGAGCTATCTGAGCCATAATGGGTAGTCAGAGGGAACACTAGAAGGGAACACATGATCTAAGTGCTCGGAGAGTCATCTCGAGATTACCTTCTCGAAGGTCCTCAAGTGAGTGATATACATTTATCCCCTAATATATAAAGGTGGTTTGTGCCCAATTAAGATCCTCCGGAACGTCCTGGGGCCAGGCGATTGCCCGAGACACAGGTAACACCTACACTTTATGTCTGTTAACCCTCAATTCAGATACACGCTCAAATCTACATGGGAGGTCTAGGGCTGTAGAAGAGCCTCTCACTGCATCAGCCAGGTAAATCAAAAGGTCATTGGCGTATAAGGCAACAATTTAACAATGTTCCAAAAACCAGCTCCAGGCCTTCCCCGTCCCCGTCAGAACAGCTCTGTCAATGGCTCGACCGCCAAGGCGACAGGAGTGGTGACAAGGGACAACCCTGCCTGGCGCCCATATTGTGAGATACCATCCCGCCCGTTTGGACACATGCTGTGGGGTCCCCATAAAGCAGTTTCACCCATCTCACCCATGCACCACCAACACCCTTCTGCTCCATAGTCTCGATTAGATAGGTCGAGGGTGCCGCTCGTAGTCGTGTTTCAGGATACCATTTATAACTGGTGGATTTTAAAGACTTTTTATTCCTGCCCTGTTTACTCAGGACTGCTGCTGATCTGAGAGCCGGACCCTACACTGCCTATCTGAGCTGCTGCTGGATTCGGTAGTGCGGGACTGCGAGGCCCAGAGCTCTTAGCGCTTTTTCCATCACGCGCACCCGGTGCCTCTTCCCGCGCTTCCTCCCTGCTGACTTGAGGACTTCAAATACGACTTGCGGCCCCCGCTTCGCGGGAGCCGCTCGTAGTCGTGTTTCAGGATACCATTTATAACTGGTGGATTTTAAAGACTTTTTATTTCTGCCCTGTTTACTCGGGACTGCTGCTGATCTGAGAGCCGGACCCTACACTGCCTATCTGAGCTGCTGCTGGATTCGGGAGTGCGGGACTGTGAGGCCCAGAGCTCTTAGCGCTTTTTCCATCACGCACACCTGGTGCCTCTTACCGCCCCTCCTCCCTGCTGACTTGTGGACTTCAAATACGACTCGCGGCCCCCGCTTCGCGGGAGCCACTCGTAGTCGTGTTTCAGGATACCATTTATAACTAGTGGATTTTAAAGACTTTTTATTCCTGCCCTGTTTACTCAGGACTGCTGCTGATCTGAGAGCCCGACCCTACACTGCCTATCTGAGCTGCGGCTGGATTCTGGAGTGCGGGACTGTGAGGCCCAGAGCTCTTAGCGCTTTTTCCATCACGCGCACCTGGTGTCTCTTGCCGCCCCTCCTCCCTGCTGACTTCTGGACTTCAAATACGACTCGCGGCCCCCGCTTTGTGGGAGCCGCTCGTAGTCGTGTTGCAGAATACCATTTATAACTGGTGGATTTTAAAGACTTTTTATTCCTGCCCTGTTTACTCGGACTGCTGCTGATTTGAGAGCCGGACCCTACACTGCCTATCTGAGCTGCTGCTGGATTCGGGAGTGCGGGACTGCGAGGCCCAGAGCTCTTAGCGCTTTTTCCATCACGCGCACCTGGTGCCTCTTGCCGCCCCTCCTCCCTGCTGACTTGTGGACTTCAAATACGACTCGAGGCCCCCGCTTCACGGGAGACGCTCGTAGTCGTGTTTCAGGATACCATTTATAACTGGTGGATTTTAAAGACTTTTTATTCCTGCCCTGTTTACTCGGGACTGCTGCTGATCTGAGAGCCAGACCCTACACTGCCTATCTGAGCTGCTGCTGGATTCGGGAGTGCGGGACTGCGAGGCCCAGAGCTCTTAAGGCTTTTTCCATCACACGCACCTGGTGCCTCTTCCCGCCCCACTTAAGGAATACCCTCACGCCACAGCGGGACGTGCGGGACGGAGCGCGGGGCTAAGCCCGGCCAAAGGGCGGGCCGTCTGAGGCCAACCGAGGTCGATCGAGGCCAGGCTGGGCCCCGTCCCTTTATCTTGTTGTTCAAATTTGAATCCCTGGAATAAAGACAATGCCACCGAAGCCGGGGAACTACAGAAAAACGCTTAAGGGGGGAAACGTAAGAGGTACATTGGACGCTTTCTTATTAAAGGCGGTTTCGAATTTGGACCATGAAATATCTATGGTAGAATCACGCTTGCCATTTGAACGTCAACAAAACAAACGCTTGTCATTAGGCGCTATAACACAGATACCTTCACCCCCTATTCATAGCCCTCAGAGCATAGGGATCTCCTTATCATCAGATGCTAGTATCCCCCTGCTGCTTCAGGATAATTCCTTAACACCAACCCATTTTTCACTGAGGAGCCCTAATCATCTGTCAACTTTGTCGGAACTTTCCTTGGACTTCTCCCCAACGGAGCCCTCTTTGTTGCAGCTTCCAGACGCGACCCCTATAACTAAAAAGAGTACACTCCCGCAAAAAGCACGTAGACAGTTGACGTTACCTTTAACGAACAGGAAGAGAGGGGGAAATGATTATCGGGGCAGACAAACCAAAGTACCCAGATTAGGCCCAAATCCCCAAACGGACACCTGTAATAAAACATCACAGGCCCTTTTGATACCAACAAATACAAATTTAAAGTCCCAGGATACCCAAAACTTGTTAAAGAACCAACCCTCTGAATCTAAGGTAATTATGCGCGACATAGAACATCTAGTCAGATCATTAATCCTCCCCGTTTTAGAAAGGGTAAAAAGACTGGGTGATCAGATTAATGACTTAGCAGTAGAAACCACTAGAGGTTGCCGGTGTGGTTTCCCTGTTACCAGCTCGCAGTTCTCGGTTCTTGCCGCTGTGTGGAAGTGGGAGCGGGGCTTTCGGAAGCTGCGAGGACTCTCTGTGGTGTGAGGGGCTCTTTGGAGAAGCGAGAGGCGAGAGGGGAAAGACATCCCAAAGCGGAGCTGCGCCTGTGCCCCCGCAGCAGCCGGAGCGGCGCCTGTGCCCCCGCAGCGGCTGGAGCCGTGCCTGCGCCCCCGCAAGCGTCTCGCTTCAGCAGTAGAAGCCAACTAGGAGTACTGCGGAGCCACGAACCGGGGGGGTTCTCGGCGGACACATTTGGCATCTTTATCCCTTCTTTTGCTCCCCCCCTGAAGGCACAGTTTGGCCGCGAGGAGACAGCGAAGCGAGCCGCACCTGAGAGGAGCCGTGAGGAGGGAGCAGCTGTGCCGCGAGCGGTGAGGGGGGCCGTGTGAGGACTGCCTGATCTTGGGATTCAGGTGTGGGTAGGAGGAGGAGCTGCTGCTGTGGAGCCGTACAGCGCGGCTGTACTGAGCGAACGCCGGCAAAGCCTGCAAAATATAAATAAATAAATTTTAAAAAAAGTTTAAAAAAAATAAAAAATCTGACACAAGTTGCAAAATCCCACAGGTGTGGGCGAAAAAACCGCACGCCTTACCCCCGGCCCAAGGTCTGCGTCGGCGTCAGCACATTCCCCTAATCTAGCAACAGAGGACAGAGGACTACAAGTCACTGTCTACATGCTACTGGTGGTACTGCCACGCTGTTACACGGGAGAAGATACCGGCCGAGCAGAGCGTGTGAGCGGAGCACTGGAAGGAGCATCAGAGGAGGAGTACCGGAGACTGGTGCAAGGCTGTGAGGAGGAGCAGAGGAGGAGCGGCAGTTTACGAGAGCAGAGAGCCACGAGCCGCTGGTGTGTGCGGGTGCAGGCAGCCGAGGTGAGCCTTTCCAGCAGCCAAACCCACTACCCAACCTCTCCGCTACCATCCTTCCTCGCTTGCTTCCCGCCCCCCAATCGCTCTACCTATTTTTCTTTATCTGCTACTCGTTTATCACCTCACCTCACCTCCAGCACCCGGGTGTGCGCAAGAAACACAGCGCCGGGATCATGCACAGATGCGATCAGGCACTGTCCGCCAGGAGGCCATAGCAAGACCACGAAGGACACAAGGAAACAAAAACAAAAAAACAAAACTATAAGAACAAGAGGAGGAGGTCTCACAAACCAACATCGGGGAAAACGAAGTGGGTCACAGGGGCAGGCTGGTTTCAGTCCCAACCCCACCAACAAAGTCAAATGCTAGACCGACCCACAAAACAGCCATACAAAAGTTTTTCTTTTTAAAAGACCCCGTGGCGGCTATGTATGCCCCCCAACGAGAATCTGTGCTACTTCCAACCCCAATGCAACCGGCCAAAATACAACCATCTCTAAGAGCTACTACGATAATGTTAGACAGCGTACTACCACAAGAACAACTTCCAGAGATTGCGCTGGCACACACTGATGGCAGAAAATTAGTACCAGTAATAGCCCAGGTGCATCAGGCAGCAATTGAAAGGACGGGACTAACTCCGAAAAAGGAACTTGGAGATGTAACTGAGGCTCAAAAAGAAACCACAGCAAAACCAAATACAATTAACATCGGAGACACCGCGAAATCCTCGGATCTAGAGGCCCTAGAGGTCCTAGAGGCTCTTATGGGGACAAGCACAGCGTGTGAAAAACCCCTCTCCTTTACCGAAGGCCAAATACTGGAACAAAATGACCCTTCATTTATAGTAAATCGAAACGCTGGCGAAATCCTCAGAGGAAATAAGGAACAATGCCGATTTAATACAAAATGGTCAAAGGAGGAAAAAATAGATTTAATAAAATCAGCAGCAAGCCTAGCTACAAAGGAATTGCGGATCAGCAAATCGATCTCCAACATAAGCCAGGCTAACCTAATTGAAGTCTTGGAGTCTCTAGAAGGGATTGGACTGGACAAGGAGCAACGTACCCCGAGCCCAAAGAATACAATCTCACAAAGAAGAGCCATCCTGGTCGCATCAACTCCTCTAAATCCTCAAAGAATTCAGGACGTCAACATAACAGAACCACAGGAGGATGGCCACAGCCCCATAATAAAGAAACAACAAATCCTGTCTTCACCAATAACAATCTCCTCCGGAAATAGATCAAGACCCAGCTCGTCAGCACTGACACAACACAACGATGATCCCCACAATACGAAATGGGCTGACAATTTGATTCAAACTTTGGAACAATCCATAAAGGTACTAAATTTCCAATCTGATAAAATGGAAGTCCAAATTGACCTAATAAATTTGATGGCCACTCATATTGCCGGAATAAATAAAAAACTGGACGCAATAACAGTGTTTCTAATAAAAAAACAATCTCTAGAAAGGCAGAGCGACACAAAGAAGCAACAAGCCATTTGCCATTGTAGCCCGATAATAGAGAAACTGGCAACGTTACCGGAAATCTTGAAAGATGTTTTAGGGGCAGCCAAACTGTCATTAACACACCAGTGCCAAGGAACATTTCAAAAACCAATCGCGCAAGAGCAAATCTTTCATCTAAACATAGTCAACAATGAGGAAGCAAAAAACAAAAACGATGTTCAAATAAATTCGGATTTTGAGATAAATCCAATCCAACGCGAAGAACAAACAACGTCACCACTGCAAATAACAAAGGCGGAAGTTAAAATCACAAAACGGGAAAGAAAGCGCGCAAGGAAGGCCAGGCTAAAATACAATAAACAACAAAACCCAGCCCCGGTCAAATTATTTCCACTCTTTACAGCAAAACCAAACACGGAAACGAAAGTAATACCTCGACCCCCACATGAGGCAGGAAGTGCAGAAAGAAATCAAGCACACTCTTCACAGTCCTCTGCAGACAGTCAAGACCTTAAGCAAATGATAAAAGCACTTTCTGACTCTCAAAACAAACAAGGAGTCAGAAGCCCAGTCCGCGAGGATAAAGCGTCTGGTAAAGGTACCCGGGTGGTGCAGCAAGAGAAGAAAATAAAACTATATGAAAACGAATTGGAAGAAGTAGCATATAGGGTAAAACAGCAACTGCCGGGACCAAGCAGCTTGAGGGGTGACGAAGTACAAAATAGCCAACAATTAACACGGCAAGTACAAGAGACGCAAGAGGAACCCAACATTGTAGAACCTAAGCAAAACAGGTTAGAGGGAACATTGTCAACTATCCCTCCAAGCCCCCTGAAACCAATTGCTATAACACTAAGGGGGAAGGATCACCACTGCAAGCTCTTAGCCCATGAGCAAGAGGACCCACAAACAAAGACGTCGACCCAAAAACATTCGGGCCCCCCAATGGCAAGGCTAGAGGTAAAAATTAAAAACCCTGCAGAGCACGAACGGGGAGGGAACGAAGAACCCCTGCAAATCCTCAAAGAGCCAGAGAGAGGAACAGGTAGCGCTCCACAGTCTTCTGGAAAGCAAGAAGTAAAAGACTGTTGTGAAATGAAGTTGTCTTTTATCCCGGAATACTCATCAAAGGGCACCCAGGACACGCTCAATAGGGGAAACCTCCTGAGACTTTTCCATGAAATCCCTGAACTAAAAGGAATCTGTTCACGTGATTTAATTTCAGTGGAATTCAAGGAAACACCCAGAAGGGGGGTAAAGGGGTCCCTGACAACGTGGGCGTCTAAGGACCTGGTGGATAAAATTGTAGCCATGAGTGGAAGATTTGAGACATGGGGAATCAGGCTTCAGACAGTGCAACGCCCAAGGTACCCGTACCCCTTCTTAAACAGTCTAAATGAAGAGCAAAGCCCACGAAGACATCAGCACACATGCTTACGCGGAGCACGTTCCAACTCACCAACGACATCGGTGCGAAACAATAGGCCCTCTAAAAGCGACAGCCTGGGTACAACTGGGGGAAGTCCCCAGGAACTCAAGAACTGGGCCTGGATCGCAAAAACTTTGAACGACAAGTATTCCTAACAAAGGAATGCAAACATCGGAACAGCAAAGGAACACAAGGAATCAACTAACATCTCGCTCTGTTCATGGAATGTGCACGGTTTTAGGGACATGGGCCAAGACCAAGATACAGTAACCTTTTTAAACCAACACCAAATAATTATGCTTCAGGAAACATGGAACACGGGGGCAACCTCAATACCTGGTTTCATTGAACATCATTGCCTGGCAGAAAGACACTCAAATCACGGCCATCCGAAAGGGGGTTTATCAACCTTCATAACTCAAAAACTGAATTGGAAAACTGAAGAAATCGACACAGGGGCAAACTGGATCCAAGTGACCAAGGTAACCGGCAAGGAACAAACCAAAACTCTCCTCCTAATAAATGTTTATATCCACCCAGAGAGAAAGAAGCAAAATGGTAAATACATAACTCTTATAAAACTGCTAAAAGTATTGCAGAAAAGCCACACAAACGCTGAACTGGTGATCGCCGGCGATTTTAACACCAATCTTTTAGCGACCAATCGGGGAAGTAACCATAAAATATCGAATGGTGCGCTGAACTTTGTCCGCAAACTAGCAACACTCGACTTAACAATTATGAACGGTAAATCCCTGTGGGACTCGCTTCCAGTGGCAACATATCTGAGTGGAAAAGTCGCTTCGACAATTGATTTTATTATAACGAGTACTAAGCAGTTCTCAGAAATAAATAGTTTCAGAATAATTACGAGAGCTGAAAGTGATCATCTGCCGTTAATATTGAATTTGAAGAATAAAACAAAGTTTGCCCAGAAGAACAACGCCATTACGCAGCATTCAGAAACTTTTAACCTGCGCAAAATTAAATGGCGAGGAGAGTCTCCTGAACTTATTGAGAACAAAGTAAAGGCCTTTATTGAAACCCAAGGCCTAGTTCAAGAAGGTGCTTACGTAAGCTCTTGGGAGCAAACGGTTGAGTTTTTACTTCAAACCTTCCCGGTCACCAAGTCACAGAGAACCTTAAATACAGTCAAAAGGGATCCATGGTTCAACCACGATCTCAAAATGCGCAAAAGAGAGATCGCGAGAGAAGTGCGACGCCTATCACAAGTAGGAGAAAAGGACATAAAACAAGAAAAAACAAAGCTGCAGACACTAAGGTGTGTATACAGAAAGAAGTTGGGGAAAGCAAAATCAGAGTACAAAGAATCAATCTGGCAGCAACTACTAATAGCTAGTAAGAAACCCAATACCAGCGATTTCTGGGAGATTATTAACAGGTTAACAACGGGTCCAACACTCCAGCAACAGGCAGGTATAGGTGCTGAAATCTGGACAGACCATGTAAAGACCTTGTTTAACCAATCTAGGAGGAACCCGGAACAACAACCCCAGGGGCAACATCTTGACCAAAAGGAGGCACAAGCTGGACCGAGTCATTCAATAACAACAGCCAATTTACCCCACCTAAAGTCCTCTTTTGAAGAGCAAACTCCTCTGACAAACGAGAAAGAACTAAAAGTTCTCATAAAGAAATTAAAGTCCGAAGGAGCGGCCGGGCCAAACGGTATTCCAAACGCAATCTTTAGGAATAACCCGGACCTGTGGTCCGAAATCCTAACACCAATCTTCAACGAGATTTATGAAAATTCTAATATCCCAGCTTCCTGGAGGGGGTCTGTCATTCACCCCATATACAAAAAGGGAGACCACGGTAAGCCAGGGAATTATAGATTAATCTCCTTGATTGACGTGGAAGCCAAACTATACGCCTCGTGCCTATTGAACCGTCTGCAACATTGGATGGAGGAACAAAACATCATCCCCAACTTCCAAACAGGATTCAGGCAAGGCATGGGCACTCAATCGAACCTTGCAACCCTAGCCCTCCTGACGGAACAGGCGCAAAGAAGATAAGTCCGCCTCCTAGCCTGTTTCGTGGATATCAAAACAGCATTTGACAGAGTGAGCAGGAACCATTTATGGAGCAAACTTAAAAGTTGGGGCATACCAAATGCACTCCTCACCGCCATTGTAACTTTGCACACTGACACCTGGACAAGAGTCAAGCTGGGAAATGGGTCGAGCACCACTGGAAGCATCCCGACACAAAGCGGCCTGAAGCAAGGCTGTGTCTTGGCCCCAAGTCTTTTTAATCTGTATTTATCGGACATTGCCCGATACTTTGTAAACCCTGATTGTCACCCCCCGAAACTGGACAACAAGCCAGTCGCAATCCTCCAATATGCAGATGATACAGTACTGCTAAGCCAAACCCCAGTGGGACTACAAAGATCAATAAACAACTTGGCATCGTACCTGGATTCGAATCAGCTAGAGATAAACAAAGAGAAAACAAAAATCGTTCGTCTAGCTGACTGTAGGAAATTAAAGTACAAATGGCGGGTTAAGGAGGCCCACGTGGAAGAAATAAGTTCATATAAATATCTGGGCGTAAATATCGGGCAGGGCACAAGTCACAAGGAACACAAAATGTCCCTCAAAGCAAAGACCCAGTCCCTGATCTATGCCTATAGATCCCTTCGTAGAAAACTGGATTGCCCTAACCATTCGCATTTGTTAAAAGTTATGGCTGCTCAAATCTAACCAAGCTTGTCATACGGTCTAATCCCTTGGCGTGGCAAAGATTCGCATTTCCTGAACGAATTGCAGTCAAAAATCTATAAAGCAGTTTTTGATTTGCCAAAATGCGCCTCACCCGCCCAGGTAAGACTGGAATTTGGGCTTCAGGACCTCAAATACAGGGAAATGTGCAACTTTATCAAATTCTGTCACACCCTCCGGTCATCCGAAGTGGACACTCTAAATAGACTTTGCTGGGATGTAGTAAGGTCACAGAGCGAGCGAGAAACCCCAAACTCTTGTGGGAGCTACCTGAGTACATCTTTGGTCACTTTGGAACTCCAATCAGCATGGGACAACAAGATGAACCGAACGTCCTTTAACAAAACTGTCAATGTCGCAAGTAAAAAGAAATCTTTATTGGAAGACAAACTTGCACTCACAAAGAGACGGCATGGATGGACAGTTATGAACTCTTACAAGTCTTCGAAGCCACAAGCCTACTTATCTGCCAACTTTAGTTCTTTTTTGAAGATGTGCTTCCTAAAGTTCAGGATGGGGGTGCATGTCTCCAAGGATTTATCTCCTTCTTGGCTGACAGTTTTTAATTCAGAACGTTGTCGCTTATGCGGATTCCAAAAGGAAACCCTGGCCCATTTGCTGTGCGCATGCCCAGTCATGTTATCCCAAAGGAGAAAATTCTTAAAGTCGATCTTTATAAAAATTAACATTCGCACTAGCAGACAAGCAGTGATAAGGTGGCTGGAGGGTTCGTTGTGCATTTTGTCTTGCCGAGGAGTCAAGTTTATGAGACTAGTCAACAGCTACCTTTTGCAAGTGGACGTTTCTTAATCTTAACTGTATGTAACAAATTCCTATTCTTTTAAAGTGGTTGCTACACAATTTTAACTTTTTGCTGAAATTTGATCTAAACATAGTTTTAGAATGATTTTAAAATAACAGATTTTTTACACATTTCAAATGTATGGGAGTCAGAGCACAGTTGCACTTTGTATATATGACACTTCTAGCGGTTTGAGAAGATGAAACCTATTCTTTTTATGTAGGGGGGGTATTGTGATGATTTTAATTATTCAAACAATAAACGATAAACTTGAAACACCCTAAACTCCCAATTATTAAAGGGCCTGATAGCCACGAACACCAAAATTGGTGGACCCCAATTAACAAAGAAGGCTCCCCCAAAGGTTATTTCATCTACCTCTGATACTACAAAAGGGAATCCCGGACCTACCAAAGATACCCGACCTGTTCTGACCACTCTCAGAGGGAAAGAGGGGAAATCAGATAAATCCCATACACATCCTACCTTCACAGACTCCAAAGAAACAGCTTCTCTCCCCCTCAATACTCATACACCTGCCACTACACAGTCACACGTTTAGGTCGCTAATGCAGGCATTCGCCAACCTCTTGATCAATCTACGAAAAACAAAGGCTGCCATATCGACTTGCCACCAGAGGCGGTTCCATACGCCCTAGTACTTACAGGTGTCCCAGAGATTACAGAGGGAAAAAAGGAAGGTTACCACAAGTTAAAGAATAAAGCCATCTATTGGCTCAGACAGAACAGGCCATTGCCTCCCCATTTAGATGGAGACATACTGTTCGTTAGAAGACTTGGGTGGGTGGGTACAAGACCAAAAGATATCGCAGGGGATGTAATTATTATTAATTTTAGAGACAGAAGGGTGGTCCTGCACATTGTTGACTGGTATCAGAACCAGGGATACAGTACCATAGTGCCCCAAACCTTGACCTACTTTTACCCAGAGGCACTAATTGTTCCACGTGGCTCCCGCGGTGTGCCCACACTACATAAACGTAATCACTATCCCTCCTACCTATCGAAGCGGTCCCCATGGCCCACAAATTACTCGCATTTCGAGAATATAGAAGGACCTATTAAAATTCGGAATCTGCCAATTCAGCAAGGTCTTAACGCATCATACTGGCCACTTCCACTATCCAACCGATATGATGTCTTTTCGGACCTAAATGATCTGGATTGACAACAGGGAAATACTGTGATATATTCCTCGGAAACATTAAGCTGTCCATTGTTAACAAACTTCAATCTGAGAGAGGGACACACAAGTTATCTAGCGGAGAGGGACCCTATGATTTCAATTGTCTCGATTGAGTCTTCAATTAAACAGAACGATCAATTAGTTAATCCGCCTGCCATAGACGATCCCTTTCTGATCCAGCATAATGCCTCCGAACCTAATCGATTAAATATTTCTAAACAAACAGATTTTACTCACAGTTTCCTTTCCTGGAATGTGGCCGGCCTGGTAGATAAAGTGTATCAAAAACATTGGCTAGACGTTGTCACTGCGCATAGCGTAATTTGCCTACAGGAAACATGGTCCCTGGAGGCACTTCATATTAGTGGTTACCAAACCTTCCATACCTCAGCTGTTCAAAGTACACATGGCCGTAACAAAGGGGGTCTGTGTACTTTTGTATCTATTACCGGGGGGTTTGAAGTGAAAAGGTTCATTGCAACTGAATACTATCAGATACAATCAGATATTGTGGTTAAGATGGGGCTCGTCGCAACAAGCAATTATATTAAATTTCTATAATAATATACCTTCTGACAGGTGCGGGGTGCCCTTGAGTAATCTCCTTTCGTCCCTGATCTCTTTACAAGACCAGACGGTAGGTGATATTATCATGTTTTGGGTTGGAGACTTTAATTGTATGATCTGTCCTCATGACCCACCAGGTCTGTGCGGCCTATCGGATTATGGGGAAGACAGTCCTACCCATTTCAATCACACGCCACTTGGTACCATACTTAATAATATACTTTTTTATTTTAACTTAAATTTTATAAATGAGATTTGTATACCGAGCATCCCTTTTCAACCCACCTTTAATGGGAGGGGGAGCAATACGATAATTGACTACACCTTAATTTCTGCATCCCATGCCGGGCTAGTGGCTACCTGGGAAACGGGCCAGGCCCCCCACTCCGATCATTATCCCATAATGTTTAGCATTAATGTAAAAAAAAATAACACGTTGAAGACAACACCCAATATACCCCTGAGATAAGATTAGCTTCAACTAATGGCTACACAATAAATGGGATAAAGTAGACCCTTCTGGCTTTTTGGAAAAATTAGCTGCTTGCAATATTAAAGACATAATGATTTGCCTAACCCAAGATGAGGCACCAGACAGGGTAATGAACTCTTTTTCCAATATCTTAGCCACAATTAAATCTTTATTGACAAAAGAACACCGGAAGGGGGTTTCAAAACCCTTTAGGTGGTTTTACAGTGAGTGCATTAAAGCACTAACCTCCCATAAAAAGGCACTGCAGACAACTCCAAAAACCCGGATTTAATTCGTGTAGCTAGAAAAACTTATAAATATACGATAAAAATGAGAAAAACCACATTAAAGAATAAGGTATGGGCAGCCCTGAAAGAAGCCTCGAATAAAAGGGACAACAGGGCCTTTTGGAAGGTAGTCAACCACCCCTTCCTACAAACACAAGAGGCTAATCTTAGTGGCAGATTCTCTATCTGTGCAGGCCAAAAGGTAAATGCCCCAAGCATCTCACTTGACAACCAGAATCCAATGGCTGTCGACTCGCTGTATAGTCGCTGTATTTTTCCTTCCTCAGTGACACCAATATGCTCTGAAGTCTATCTTGATAGCAGCAGGGCCCAGTATGAATTTAGTCCACTAGGGCATTGCTATGGTAGATAAGGAGTTTGTTAGTCTTATTAGTCTTTAGTTGTCTGAAAATTAAGCCAGGGGGTGAACACCACGTATTCAATCACGCTGTCATCAGGAGGAGAGCTTAGGTGCGACTATCCTCACGGCGTCACGGCGGCCATCTTGCCCCAGGTAGAATGTCTTCCATTGATGATTAAACCATTTTAACAGACAAGGATAGTAATTCTCTGGTAGGCAAATGGCCCACTTCTTTTCCTTTACCGATAACCTTCAGTTATGAGGAAGTTATTAAAAGTATCAAGGACAGCTCATCGGGCAAGGCACCGGGCCCTGATGGTGTTCCCATAGATAGCTATAAAGCTGAGGTAAATCTATGGGCTCCAATGATAACCAATGTCTTAAATAAAGCGAACCATCAGGGTTTTATAACCTCATGGTCTGATGCCATAGTAATACCTATTTTTTAAAAGGACAAGAGAGAAGACCCGACCTGCTATCGCTCAATCTCCTTGTTGGATGCTTTGGCAAAGGTGGCAGGTCGAATCACTTTAAACAGAATACAAACTTGGGGGGAGGAAAAACACATTTTTACTGATTTACAGTACGGTTTCAGCTCAGGAAAGGGAACAATGGAACAATGCTTACATTTGTCCCTTCTTATAGCAAAACACACTCAGGCCAAGAATGGGAACCTTTTTATTTCATTTATAGATTTAAGTTCGGCTTTTGACTGTGTAGACCACGAATTCCTATGGCTAACACTTAGCGACATGAGGATTGACAGTCACATTTTATCACATTTCAAAGAACTCTATAGAGAGGCAGAAGCAAGGGTTAGGTATGTCCCCAGGGGGGAATGCTCAGATAAATTCCCTATAAAAAGGGGTGTTCGGCAGGGGTGCATTTTGGCACCCCATGCTATTCTCCTTGTACATAAACTCAATTGGACATCACCTCAGGGACTTTCAGCACGACTGCCCCACTATTAAAGGAATTCCTACCCCAATATTGCTATATGCCGACGATGCGGTATTAATGTCACGGACCAGACTCGGGATTCAGAGAACTGTAGATAAATTCAACATCTATATGAAGCTCCGCGGCCTGAGAATAAATATCTCTAAAACTTTTATAATGGTCTGTGGGAAGGGTAGAAAAAGGGCACCCTGCCCCATTTTCCTAGATAACAAGAGAATTAAAATTACAGACACTTTCTCCTATTTAGGGGTAAATTTTCACAGAGGAAGCTCTTGGCAGCCAGCGGTTAACGCTAGGAAATTAGCTTTTCTGTGTTCCACTGGCACATTGAGAAACGTTTCCACCAAATTGGGGGGGAAACCAGTTAAAGATTTAATTTATATTTCCAAAGCTAAGTGCATCTCTACTGCCACCTATGGCGCCGGCATTTGGGGCATTGAACACGCACAGGGGTTACAAAGTTGTGAAAAACAGTTCCTTGCCTACCTATTGGGGGTACCTAAAACTACATCTTCATTTATGTCCCACATAGAAACAGGCCTTTCCAATATAACAGACTCCATAAGGATTTCCCCGATCCTTCCTTGGCACAAGGTCTGGGTTACCCCGGAAACTGCATTAAACCGGGAACTAATAGTTGTTTGCCTTTCTTTAGATGGGCTGTCAAAAATTAAATGGCTAAGCTATGTGAGAAATATGTTTAAGGAGCTAGGTCACCCGGAATTCTTTGCAAAACCAACAACAATGGAGAAGGTATCAAGAAGCTCAATCGAAAAAATGGCTTTGGCCCACCTTGTATCGTCCAGGGGGAATGCAGAAAGAGAAAAACAAACCATCATTAGATACCAGCAAATTACATCCCATGAAGGGCTACAAAATTATCTAACACTAGTGAATAGCCCCTATGCCCGCTCGCTCCTTACTCGCTTTAGGTTAGGCTTTTTCTTTCGACTGGTCACATTCCCACAATGCAACAACTGGTCCCAGTCAAATCCTGCATGTCCCTGCGACGATATTTCGCAACAGTCTAATATTCATTGTGTCTTATTTTGTAAGTTTTATCAGGCACCACGGAGGGTCTACTTATTACCAATTTTAAGGTCTTGGGGGATTCGAACTTGTAAGTCAGCTTTTCTTAAATTGTTACAGATGAAAGAAGACTAGGTCATTCATGCACTGAATCGCTTTCTAATACTTGTGGTAAAGTTCCGTAGCTCAATGCTTTGATCACCAAGGCTCTATTGTCATTCTTTCGCCATTACTTGTTCCTTTTTTATGAAATGTCTTTTAAATGTGCCATTTTTGTAATAATTGTTTTTAACTTGTGTGCTTTTATGGTTTGATTCATTAAATTGAATAAAGCAATTTTGAAATGAAAATAGATAGTCCCACCAGATCACATCAAAGCCCTTTTCTAAATCTACTGACAAAAAGGCTCTCCATTTGAGAGCCTGAAACTCTGAGTGGAACATCATTGTTCATAATCTGTACAGATTGATGGATGTGTTCTGAGATGGAAACATCCATTCTGATCTGCGTGAACTAAGGTGGGCATGTACGGGAGAAGGCGGAGAGCCAAAATCTTACTGAGCAGTTTAAAATCCATGTTGAGCATGGAAAGCGGATGAAAGTCCACGGTGCCAGCCCTGGGGGTTTTAGTCAGTTTCAGTTTATAAACTTTATTCGATTGTTTAAAAAAACATCATAAAAGTATACAATTAAAACATTGCACATTCAAGAATACATTAAAAAAATACAACACCGGGGGGGGGGGGGGGTACATATCATATTGTTGGGCAAGAGAATTTTGGCATAAAATGTAGGAATTACTGTACATAAATTTAAGGAAAAACCATACTTAGTCTTGCTGTGATAGATTTCAAAATAAAAGTAGCAGTAAAGAAACATAAATCTGGGCTCGCAAGTGAGAATAATAACCTCATTGCATTTCCTGTAGTATACGTAGAATATTTCAAAAACATAGGTTTAAGATAGCAAATACGCTGGGCTTTGTACAAAGGACAGAGTAGGAGAAAGTGCGGTGTGCTTTGTTTAGTTAAACCATCACACGGACAAGGGGTAACCGAGTGACATTTCATTGTGGGGAAGGCAACCAGGTTATGTGCTATGCCTAGTCTCAGTCTTGAAAGTACAAATTGATGGGACTGTCTATGGATAACATTAAGGTACATGGGTATACCAGGTCTGTCTTCTTTCAAAGAATAATAGAAAACATGGGTAGAATACTCTTTAGTTGTACTTTTCCGCAGATCAGATTTGACCCGCAAATATTCATTTTTGACTTCCTGTTTGGTCAGAGAATTCATACAAATAGGGTAATTACACACATCCATATCAAACAGATCCTTAACAGTTGAAATCACATATTTTAGCCAAGGAATATTGGAAACTTTTTCCAGAAGTAAACAGTCCTTAATGATGTCTTTGGTAAAGGCAGTTTCCGTCTTGGTAAAAATGGATTTCCAGACCAACAGTGGCCTTAGTCCGGTTAGATCAGATAAGTAGTCCAGATCTAGTTCCATGTGTGTTAAAACAGTGGAAGCCGAAGATGGAAGGCAGAGCAACCGTTTGAGGAACATGCTTTCCATAATTTGCAGGGCCCTTACATTGCAATGTCCCCAAACCCCAGAACCGTACAATGCTACCGATGTACATCTGTGCTTGTAAATATTCAACATATCTACAATACGGCGGCTTCCCACTTTAGAAGCAAAGCGGAAGACGCCTAGGGGTGCTTTCCCCATTCTAGCTTTAACATTTGTCTGCTCTGGAGCCCAGGAACCTCTGTTATTAAAAGTAACGCCAGATTACAGAAATTGGCAACAGTCTCAATATGGTTTTCCTTAAAACAAAAGGGTTTAAGATGTTTTAACTTTTTGCCACACACCATAACAAAGGTTTTGGAGTTATTGATTTTAAGTTTCTTCCTCTGAATAAAATCATAAAACCCATTCATCAATTTTTGAAGGCCTATGGGGGTCCTGGAAAGTAAAACAGTGTCATCGGCATAAAGTAATACCGGTATGGGAAGACCTCCTACTTGGGGGGCATCGGCTTGGATTTGCTTTAAATCTTGCTCAACTGAATTAATAAAGAGCGAGAAAAGCAACGGGGCCAAAACACATCCCTGTCGGATGCCAGATCTTACCTTGATCTTTCGAGTACACTCCCCCGCTGGACCATAACGAATTTGGGCCGATAGGTTGGAATAAAGTCTGGCTAAAAAGTGTATAATGTCAGGGGGGGCCCCCATGCTCAATAAAGTTGACCATAACAAAGCATGGTCAACCAAATTGAAGGCGCTAGAAAGATCCGCAAAACACAGGTATAGTGATCCCGGTTTGGCCTTGGTGTATTTACCAATTAGAAGGTTCAGATTAATACATTGTTCAATAGTACCAAGGCCCTTTCTAAAGCCATATTGGGATGGGGCGAGGATATGGTTATCTGTGGCCCAGTCTTCCAATCGTGTTAGCAAGACCCTACTCAAGATTTTTAATGAGGAATCCAGAAGGGAGATAGGGCGGTAGTTCTTAGCCTCTCCTCTATCCCCCTTCTTGTAGATTGGAATTATAATGGATTCACCCCAGCTTGGGGGAGTCTTGTTATCCACAGCGGCATTAAATGCTATGGTTAATAATGGACTCCAGAGGGCTGGATCATGTTTATAAAGATCAATAGGCACCCCATCTGGGCCAGGTGCCTTCCCTCCTTTACTATTCTTTATTGCCCTATCCACCTCATGGATCGTGATTCTCAGGGTTTCAACTGGGGTGATAAGATTGTTACAGAAATTATCATTAGACTCTCCAGTTGGATCAAAAATCCCTGTGAAGTGTAAAACCCAGCTATCTTCGCTTACTTGGGCGGTAAGGACTGGAAATTCTTCCTTTTGGAGGAATGGACTGTTGATGGTGCTCCAGAACAGCTTGCTGTCCCGGAGGGCTGCAGCTTTATTCAGATCTTCCCAGGCTAGTTCTCTTAGCTCTTGTTTCCTGAGTTTCAATTCGGTTTTATAATTGGCTCTCAAGAGTTTAACTGCTTCCCTATCTCTAGGATTGATGGAAAGGGCAAGCTTAAGGGCTTTTAACGCCTTAGTGCACGCCTGATTGAACCAACCCAGTGTTTCCCGTTTAATTGGGGCCTTCTTGGTAGTAAGGGTTTGCTTGATTATAGTACCCAATTTCTCGAAATTATTTACGGTATAATCAGGTGGGGCATCGGTTTCAAGACAGCAAAGTATCACTTTTAAACCGGCTTTCACAACACTACGGTGTAAATTCTCGGATTTTTCCCCGCACCACTTAATGCGTATCCCATTTGGCCTACATGGGATAATGTCATCAACAACCCTGCCGGAAAATACCTTCCTAGTAATCTCACAGAAGATGGACATAGTTAGTGCATTGTGGTCACTCAGTCCAAGGTCCAGGATATGCGGGACCGTACAATGCGGAACTATCCGGGTGGAGATGAGCAAAAAATCGATAATAGAAACAGTATTCCTCCCCATAAAAGTAGGGGCCAAATTACCCTCGTTGTCAGGGGCATGTTGGTGGATGGACACATCATACTTTAGCATCAGGTTGTTAAGGGAAGTACCGTAGGGGGAGTGTAGAAAATGTAATGAATACTCCCCATTATCCCCATCATATCCACATGCAGTTGTATAAGAGAGAGGGCAAGTTCTGATGTTAAAGTCTCCCCCCCAAATAATATCATAGGATATGGCCGATTTACAGAGAATTGAGTCTATAACAGTTTCAAGTTCATCCACGACAGTGGTACTGGATGGGTCAAAGATGTTATTATAGTGGTTGATCAATAGAATATTTCTATCCCTGCTAACCATTATTTCCAGTATCTGCGAATGGGACCCCACTAAATGACTTTTCCTTACATGTATAGGGAGGTGTACAGATAGTAAAATCAGTAATCCGCCTTTAGCCCTCCCCATAACAGACTCTACAGCATTACAATTGTAAGAGACAAAACCCTCATAGTGAATATCTTCCACTGACCATGTTTCTTGCAGACACAAAATGTCAAAGTCCCTGATGTGCTCCCTCCAGCCCAGGGCTGTAACTTTTTGCCGCCACCCTGCAATATTCCAACTCGCCATTGAATATCCTTTTAGCCTAGGGGCCTGTACCATATCAGTGGGGATAGCTGTGATGGAAGAAGTTACATGGCCCACATCGGTGGAAGCCTGTACCATATCAGTGGGGATAGCTGTGATGGAAGAAGTTACATGGCCCACATCGGTGGAAGCCTGTACCAAATCAGTGGGGATAGCTGTGGTGGAGGAAGTTGCATGGCCCACATCGGTGGGAGCCTGTACCATATCAGTGGGGGTAGCTGTGGTGGAAGGAGTTACATAGCCCACATCGGTAGGACCCATGACATGAGGTACAGGAAGAGCTGCCTTCAGGACAACAGGTGGAATAGATGGCGAGTTGGAAGCGGTTTCCATGCATTGGGTCGGTGGTTTGACAGTAGATGGAACTTCACTGTTAACTGCGGCAAGAGTCAGCTCCGTGGAAGAGGAAACAGGGGGTAGTCAGTCAACTCCCTCCAGACCTTCTAAGCAACCAAAGCGATTATAATCCGTAAAGGGGTGGAATTGGGGCGCGTATTGGGGTTGTCTAGGTGGTCTGGTATCATAAGGTCGCTGCCTGCCCCTACGTTCCACAACAGTCCAGTCCCCTCTTCTCGATTGATGGTAATTGTTGGTTGGTGGGAAGAAGTAGGAAACTGGAAGGGTCTGGATGGTGGAATCGAAAGATCTGTTGAAGCCTGCACATATATGGGATACCGTACGGGGATCTCTAAAGCTAACGGTTATGCAGTCTCCGTTGATGTTTTTGGGAGTCTTACCAACCCAGGGAACCCTCCTGACCATGATGATTTCGTTATGTAAATGGGTCGGGAGGGGTCTATTCCAATTAAGCCATTTGATTATCTTGCTTTTCAGGGAACTGAAAGTTTCTGTCTCCCCTTTTTCTAATGGTGGTACTCCAGCTAGGATAACAGTGAACCGGTTAGCTTCTGGTGGGAGATCAGGCCGTCTAGGTCTAGGAGTATTGTGTTCCTTAACCGGGGATCCCTGATTTACCTCATCCATGTGAACTGGGGGATTAGATTGACTGGATTGATGACTCGCCACATGCTCAGCGGTTGTATTGCTGGGCATGGAAGGGGTTGGTAGACTGTTAGTTAATGGGGGAATAGTAGGTTGATTCGGATTTTGAGGTAGAGGGACCAGAGGAGTTGGGACAATGAGCGGGGTGTTTTGACATTGGGGCTTACTAAGAGTTGCTAGGATCGAGGCAGTGGTTTTCTCTATGTTGGATATTCTAGAATTTAACCTATCCAATTTTGCCTCTAGTGGTGATATAATTGATTTAAGTAAGGCCACAGCCCACTCCATGGACACCTCTCTACCCGGGGGGTAACTTCATGGGGATTGGTAATCTGGGGTGGCTCGCCCCGCACTTTGGCTGATTTTACAGACCTTCCCGTTTTGGTTTCTTTTTTGTTATACACTCTTTTCCGTTTCCTAATTGCGCCTTCTCTCTCCCCTTGGCTCTTAGTTTGAATAATACTCTCTTCATGGTGAGACGAAAGAGAGACATTATTGCTTTCGGGGACATAATTAATATCCGCGACAGTGTCAATTGTGGTAGCCAAGGTGCCAGGGTCTTCTCTTGGCGGGGGTGTTACCTCCAAGATAGCAGATTGTTCACTATTTCTGTTAGGTGTTTTGGCATTAGCAAGAGGCCCTATGGATGAGCGTTTAAGAGAGATAAGTTCAGTTGATAGGCGTTTTTCCAGGATGACAATCTCCTTGTCTATGATATTATTGGCCCTTATGAGAAATTTTTCCATACCTCCTGCGGTTGAGAGACTTCCAGTTAGCGATGATTTGATCCTGGTATCTCTTCCAGGCATGGCCCCCGATAGCAAGAGGGGGCTTACACAGGTTAGAGGGGTAGCCCGGTCCGGTCTCTCCCGGTCACTAACGGGCACAAACGGGCCCGCTCTTCGCCCGCTTCCTCGTCCGCGCGCGTCCCGCGTACGCGTTCAAGGCGGGGTTAAAGTAGAGGAGGAGAGAAGGGGGCGGGAAGAGGAACCAGGTGCGCGCGGTGGACGGCGCAAGCACTTCTGGACCTCGCAGTCCCGCTCCCTATGCAGGTGACGTTTCAGACACTCCCCCAGCCAAGGTGACCGAGCCGAAATGCTCCCAGGTCACAAGAAAGATCAGGTAAAGGGCTCCGCTGCAGTTCTTTCCCCAAAGGCGGCCACAGGCACAGTTCAAAGATCCTCACGCTGCACGAGCGGCACCCGCGCCAGTGGGGGCCGCGAGGAGTTTAAAAGCCTTCCAGGGAGGTCGGAGGGAGAAGGGGGCGGGAAGAGGAACCAGGTGCGCGTGGTGGACGGCGCAAGCACTTCTGGACCTCGCAGTCCCGCTCCCTATGCAGGTGACGTTTCAGACACTCCCCCAGCCAAGGTGACCGAGCCGAAATGCTCCCAGGTCACAAGAAAGATCAGGTAAAGGGCTCCGCTGCAGTTCTTTCCCCAAAGGCGGCCACAGGCACAGTTCAAAGATCCTCACGCTGCACGAGGGGGTTTTAGTCTTGAGGAGAGGGATCCCCACTGCATCGCACATTTATTTATTTTATTTATGGCATTTATAGAGCGCTCTATCACCTAACAGGCATCCTGGCGCCGACATAACGGTGTACAATCAGGCTAGTGTTCCGGGAAACGTATGAATAACTAGGCTACACACTCAAAAGAGCCAAGTTTTTAGTCTCTTCCTAAATGGGAGGAGGTCCTCCCTTTGTCTCAGCTCCAGTGGAAGCCTGTTCCATGTGCACATATACTCAGGCAGCAGTCCAAGCCGTAAAGACTCAACGTAGAGTGTCACCAGTGAAACCAGTGTCGAAGCATATACAGAGTAGAATTCTGCTGGGAGGCCATCGGGACCCGGGGCCTTTCCAGCAGCCATGGTTTTAATAGCTGCACGGACCTCCTGTTCAGTCACTGAACTATCGCCCAAGTTCAAGAAGGGTTAACATTGTAAAATAATGACAATGACAATTAACTGAAACACCTGCCCTAGGAGAGTAAGTGTGTGCACAGGACACGTAATGTTTATTGTTTAGTTAATTAAAACCATAACAATTTTAAAACAAGAACCAAAAAGCGAATAAAAAAATTGTATTATACACAAGGTTAAAAAAAAAAAGACAGGAATTTAAATATGCAATCACTTTCTCTCTACATGGGTTATCTAAAATGTCCATTGTTAGTAGTAAAAACAACAAAAAAAAGTCTGTGCCATGAGCTAACCCTCATTTGGCCATGCTTCCGAACCTTTTAGCACAGCTTTGTAAACGCTTTGAGAAATGTAATCAGTCTGCCATTCAATGGGGGATCGGAGGGGTTTAGGCACGCCATTATTGCAGCTCTGCAAGATCTAATACCCCTCTCATTGAAGCATTTTTTTAAGAAGATCGCTCGCACCTCCTGTAGTTTCTTGCATGTGCAGATTACATGGATAAAATCTATCTTCTTTGTAGAAGTTGCACAGCCGGCATGATTTGGGGCCTGTATGCAACCAGGCGGGCTGGTCAGCCAAAGATGGTAAAGATCCAAAACGTAGTGTCATAAGTTGCATTTTTACATTAAGTGAAAATGGGCTCAGGTATGCTGCCGGTGCCAGAGACTTACAGTGGTTTAACACCATCCAGGCGTGCGACCTTGATCTAAAAGTATTTTTATCCAATAGAGATGAATGGATTTTTGACGCCTTATTTACAGCTTGCTTAAAAGATTGGTATGGCACATTTTTATTGGTATTGATTAAAAGGAGAAGTTTTATCCTCATTTAATTCACACCAAAGGGCTTCGTTGATTTTTGATGTGGCTGCATTTAGTTTCAGGCGGTACCAGGTTTTCACAGTCGCGTACATTCTTCCTATTTCTTCATTTATTAGACCAAATTCAAGGCTGACCTGGGTTGTAGAGCCCGACCTTTGTATGTGGAATACTTTTTAGTAGATGGAAGCGATTAGTTTATTTATGAGCTCTCCATCCTCACCGTAGAAGGCAGTGCTGGCATATGCTAGAGTTGGCAGGATTTTTGCCTTCATTACAGCGAGCAAGGGTTTATAGGAGGGACCCTTCAGCTTTTTAGCCAGTAGACTGAAGGCAAATGTTAGGGCACTTGTTCTTTGTGACATATACTTTTTTTGCTCAGTGAGGTTTTTAGAGTTGTCAATGTAGAGGCCTAGGTATTTGTATTTTTTTACCTCCTCTAGCTGAGTTCCATTAAGCCAAATTGTCCGTTTTCTTTGCTTTTTGCTGCCAATCACCATAGTTTTAGTTTTGCATGTGTTTATTTCAAGTTTATTTTCTGTGATATAAGATGACATTTCATTAAGGCTTCTTTGTAGACCGATCTTAGTTTGGCTCATTAACACCACATCGTCCGCATATGAAAGATGCAAGAGCCTCAATTCACCCAGCTTTGGTGGATGGGAGTTAATACTGTCCAGCCTTTGAGAGAGGTCTGATAGAAACAGATTGAAAAGGTGTGGGGCCAGGACGCACCCTTATTTTAAGCCTCTAGTGGTAGGCAATTTCCTCGATAGCCTGGACCCATCACCTATCTTGATCCTTAGCCAGGTATTTGAATAAAATAGCAATATACCTTTTAGTATCCTGTCAGGGATGTCCCAGGTTCTCAGCTTTTTCCACAGGAGATGACGATCGACACTATCAAAGGCTGCTTTTAGGTCTACAAAGCAGAAGTAAAGATGTGATTTCCTCTGCTTGTACTTGTTCGTAATTAGTTATAGACCAAAGATGTTCGTCGTCGTCCCTAGGCCTTGCCTGAAACCCGTCTGGTTATCCGGGATGAGGTTAAGATTGCCAGACCATGCCTTAAGATCTTCTAGCACCCGGGTGGCGTAGTATTTCACCTCTATATCCAGCAGGGCTATCAGCCTGTAGTGAGCTGGGTTTGCTCTGTCACCTCCTTTAAATATTGGAGTCAGAATCGAACCTTTCCAATTTTCTGGTACTGTATTTATATTCTCTATTTCTTGGTAAAGATTAGAGAGGTAATTACCCCAAAACAAGATGTCATGTTTAAAAGCTGCTTGGGGGATGCTGTTGGGGCCTGGCACACCCTCATTTCTGCCTTTCTTGATTATACGTATGACTCCTTCACTTGAGGGGGACATGTAGTTCGTTGGTGGTGTCAAAGAGGTGTTTCCCTCTATTGGGTTTATTTCGACATCTGTCTGGTCTTTTTTTTGTGGAGTAAGGGCGTGTTCTGGGCAAGTAGTATCTATGGCCCCTTTGGGTTTACCTTTTCCCACTACTGAATCGTAGGATTTTCTTTTACTTCTTTCTTGGTAGAATGTTTCTGAAAACCTCAAGGTTAAAAATTCCGCCCACTCTGATTCTTGTATATTTGAGGATAAAGCTTTTGCTGGCCGATTCAAAATGTTTATAATTATCCAAAACTGTTTGGGTCGGTTTTCTTTGAGCTGCAGAGGAGTTCTGCCCAGAATTTGTTGTTGCTCTTTCTTTTCTCATCCCAGAGGTCTTTTTTGTAGCTTTTTCTGAGCAGCCTTGCCCTAGCCCATGCAATTGTATCGGGGGCTGTTCTTTTTAATATCCTTATGGATTTTTTAAGGATACGTTTCAAAGTTTGCAGCCGTGTTGTTGATGTTTTTCCCCGGGCGTTTGTTTGGCTGACATTGTTTCTCTTTTTTTTTCCAGGCGGCATTAATGTTGTTAGATCCGCAGTGAAGCTTTCCCACGCTTGTATTTTGTTCTGGGCCCCGGCTTTACTTGTAGTTAGCTTTTCTTTTATTTTTGACTGTAGGGTTTCAATTGAATCGTGTGACCATTTTAGGCGTTTTAAGTCAACTGTGTGTATGGTGCCTACTACTGTTGCGTTTACCTGACGTTTGCTAGTTTGTAGCCTAAAATGGATTAGCTGATATGAGTGGTCGCTCTTAGTTGTAAATTCTATCGAAAAGTGGGAGAAGAATGGTAGCAGTGAAACTGAGATTGCTGTGTAGTCCAATCTTGATCTTGATTTTCCCCCGTGGAATGTAAACTTAGGGGCGAGGTCGTCAGGAGTCCGACCATTCATCACTCTTAGCCCGAGAAACTCTAGGGCATTTACAAACTCTTGGCCTGCGTGGTCGACATTTGGTCTCGTTGGCTGGTATTGGTGTGGAACAGACCATATTGTATTGACAGATTCTAGAAATTCGTCATCATCCGGAGTAAGAATTAAATTTGAGTTAAAGTCCCCAGTGAGTATCAACTCCCACAAGGGGAAGGTACTTCGGATATTTGTGATGATGGTGATTAATTCTTTGTTGTGGCTAGTTTTTTTCTGGCCGTGGGGTGTGCGTAAGTGTTCATCAAGAGGACAGTTTTTGTTCTGCTAGCAGGCCCCAATGTCAATTTGATCATTTGAATGTTTGGTCCTACCGCTGCCATTTGTTCGCTCTCGATTTTTAACTCTGCCGAAATGTAGACTGCCAGGCCCCCTTTAGGGCGACCAAAGGTTTTAGTTTTGCCCTAGGAGAGGTAACGCTTCAAATGGATTTACAAGCCAATGGAAGGCAAAATTGTTATACGTTGGGTGAGAAGGCACGTCAACAGATCCCTCCCTAGTGGCAGGGGTCTCAGCGCCTCGATAACCTCACTGTGATTATCCGCACTTGACTAGTCATGTTTGATTGACGTGAGGGTGGGCCTGGCTGGACCTATGCCCAAGTAATAAGAAGTAAGTTTACCGCCTTAAATGTTTGAAAATGTTTACATGACTACTTTACCTCAACAAATGGCTACAATTTCAAAAAGAAAATGTCAGTGTTACTTCTGTTGTGTACTCCAATGTTTTAATTGTAGAAAAACCTCTTTCTGTCAGTGTATGGGAGTCCGGAAAACTGCAGAGAAATTTCATGACTGGGCGGTTTCTTAAGTATGAGTAACACTCCCGCATAATTCATAGATCAAATGTGGCTCGTCCAAATTTCTTTGGGTAGCACATTAGGGCGGGCCTGAACTCCTGATGGGCGACCCTATCTTCTTGTTTGTTGATTCCTCAAGCACCATATTTGCATAAAACTTCTGCACCGGTTTGTTGGTGCGCCAACGGTATCATTACTTGCAAGCAAAACTCAGAATGTTTTTTTTCTTTGTTGACGAGTCCTGATCCATTTAGGTTGCTATGATCGAAGGGGAACTGTATAACAGTACCCATATAAGGACATCAGAGGGCGCCAAACACAAGGGAATTCCAAGTAGTTTACAGCATATATATGTATGTTACAAATGAGGCATGACAGTATGACAGGCGCAGGCAAGAGAGTGACCAAACTGATGTCTCAAACCTCGTCCATTTGTCGCAATAAAAACGTATGCACACACTGCTCTTCTGTGTTGTGTTTATTTAAGTATTCATTAAGCAGTGCGACACGTGTTTCCAGCTTTAGTTGCTATGGCATTGGGCGAGCGAAAGGTAGTGTTTAGTTTGTGGCACAAAACATGAAACTATTTAGTAAAGGCAATATATCATACTTTATATAGCGCTTCATCCCTCTTTCATGACATTTCTAAGCGCTGCAATAGATGTTACTCTTTTAATGGCACTCATTTTACAGACACTCATTAGAGGATGGAAAGCTTAGACAGCCTTGCAGGGTTTACACCTAGTGAAGGCGGATGTAAACCTGCACAACTTAGGGGCCGATTAGGATGGCGAACGGATTGCCTCAGCCAGGCCGGCGGTAGCCACCGCCGGCCTGGCGTAGGCAATTCGTCTGCCATCCTCACAGACAAGACCCCCCACATTAGGATGGCTGGGTGGTCTGCGGCGGACGGCAAGACCGTCCGCCGCTTTTCCGCCGGTCGCCTTCGCGACCAGAGGAAAAAGTGCATACATATGGTGGCGGTGTCTGCGAGACACCGCCAGCCATATTACGACGCCGGCGGTCCTATGCCTTTCCACGGCGTCATTGCCGCCGTAGAAAGGCATACGGTCTTTGCTTTGGGGCCCGTAGGGTGAAAGGAGGTGGGGGCTGCACATGGGGGGTACCTATGGTACCCCCCTGTGTTTCAAAGTACAGCATGGCAGGCACCGCTCCTGTCATGTTGTGCTCTGAAACGCACAACATGCATTTTCAGCATTGCCCGCCCGCCGCAATGTATTAATGCGGGATGCACCCGCCACTGTGGCGGGTGCATCCTGATTTGAGGCACGGAACCTCCG
Organism: Lissotriton vulgaris; assembly: GCF_964263255.1. NCBI lineage: Eukaryota > Metazoa > Chordata > Amphibia > Caudata > Salamandridae > Lissotriton > Lissotriton vulgaris. The sequence continues at coordinate 144,934 of NW_028247755.1, read as the reverse complement.
CCCATGTGGGCCACGGTCACTTCCTCCGACAGGGTGGCGGATGGACTTTGTCCGTCCGCCATCCTAATCGACCCCTTAGTTTGCTGTTTTACCAGGTTTCGGAAGCCTGGAGTTCATAAAATCTGCTTTCCTGCGATAGGCAGAGGGAGGAAGAGAGGAGGGGCGGCAAAAGGAGAGCGAGGTAGTGTATATTTAGTAGCCCATTTATAGGCCACTTAGAATCTTGCACGTGGTACCAGCAATCAAGCATAGGCGAAGGAAGTAGGGTGTGTGCAGTAGAACACCAAAAATAATCATGCTGGAGTTTAGATGGTGAATGAGCAATAAAAATGCCTTTAAATTTAAATTTTAACTAGTCATATTTTCGGTGCATCAAAGACAAACGTCAAATGTCAGACTGTCTTCTGACAAAGTGCTGCTCTTTGACTGCGGCACGAATTCTGCAGTGGTGCAGGCATTTTATTCGGTGGGCTGGGTTTGGACGACCCCCGCACATGCCCACCGTCTCCTGGGGCGACCCCCGGCCGTCCTCAGCGTGGAACAGGTTAAACATGGAGTTGAAGCCTGGGTCGAATGTCGTCCAGGGCGGGGAGCCTGTCCCGCCACCCACCCAACCCCCATTCACATTACAGCTAGATTGGGGGCCAGCAGAGCACAGGTAGAAACCCAAGGGAGGTAGTAAAAAGAGAGAACTTACTAAAAGATAGATGGAAGGCTCTCAGAGGGACCTTGGGATGCCTAATGGCAGGGACACTGAGTGAGCCAAGGAGCGGCGGGCCGCCATAGAAAGAGTAGATGTGATGCTCCCGCAGGATCCTTGTGATGCCTCATGGCAGGGACTCGGCCTCAGGAAAGATAGAGTAGATGCTCAAGTAAGGTTCTTGGGATGCTGCACAGCAGGGATCCCTGTGATCAGGGAGGGCCCAGGAAAGGGTACAGGGCGAGCAGGACGGCACTTGCAGTCCAGGCAGGTCCAGACGGACACCCTTGAAGTCGGTAGCATGTTGAAGCCTAGACCCGTAAATCGGAGGCCCAGCCAGAGGATCCCTCCCCTCCTGGGAAATTGAGGAGGCTGGGTCCATACTGTGAGCAAAACAAGGGGAAAGACCAGTAAATGTAAATGTGTAGCATGGACACTAAACAATCAGAGGTTATGACCATGAATGTTGAAAAAGTATGAATATGTGGTGTTAAATAAACTGCGCCCTGTTATGGCACCAAAGCATGCTGGTCCGTGGTGATTTAAGGAAGTACAGGAATGCAGTTTGGTGAGAGGGGGTTGGAAAGGGGAGGGGGCGACTATATCTGGAAGGGGTTTGGTGTTTACTTTCACTGATTGCAAAGTGAGAGGATTTTGTAAAGTGAACAATGTGACAATTTTGCTATGTGAAAGGAAAGTCATTTTTCTAGCACAACAATACTTAAATACCTTTAAATAAACTGTACAAACATTTCAGAATATATAAGCAGTTGGAAAAGCATGAAAGAAGCACTTTAAAAAAAATTAATTGTGAAATGTGTTAGAAACAAAATTAAAACGAATCAAGACACATTACTTAGTGAAGAGCAATTGATAAATATTTGCTGAAACGTTTACCACACATTATTGCTTGTGCGCTAGATTGTTTCATCTGTAAAAACTGTACGTATGTGCAGAGTTAATGTTTCAATGGTGCGCTGACTGTACATGACAGCGCACCATCACACAATGCTTTAGTAATGTATGTATGACAATGTGCTCCAAAACGCACCGCCATCTCCTTACAAAAGCTTTACCCCTCTTGCTTAACACCGTTGCTTCACTTGTTCGTTGTGAGTCACTTGTATTTTTCACAATCCCAATGACTTCAGTGATGTAACATTGATGGCAGCACCACACTCTGAAGATTGTTCCATTACAACCGACAAGCACTATTAAAAAGGCCTACCCGCAACATGTTTGTAAACCCAAATACAATCTGCGGAGTTCACTCTGGGAGGACGTGCATTGGATGGAGATGATAGTTTCAGGGACTTTTGTCATGCAATTGAGGACAATGTTGGGTTGTAGTTGGCCATGTTTGCTGGATCAGCATTGGGATTTTTGAGTGACATGTCTGGGATCACGAGGCATGGTTCTTTCATTGAGAGATGGATCTTAGCTGTGAAACAAAGGGGCGAGGTTGGGTGACTCCCTCAGCCGTTGAGGGCGTCTGACGGCAGGGAGGAGTCTGCACTCCCGCCTTGTGGCCTAGCGCCTCCCGTGGCTTAATCACAAATGGACCCACCGGGGGTTGTTTGTAGTTCGATCAACCATGCTAGTCACCCCACCGTCATCTACCTGTCACAGCGCTGCACCAGTGCATGCGCATGGGACCCCAAAGTACATCAGGTGTAGAGTACCACGGGTGCAGTGAGCCCTGTGAGCAGGAGGCAAATTGCTGGGTCCTGAATGCCATGTGCTGTACACTGCAGAACCAACTTTGATGGACTGCTAAGATGAGCTGCCTGGACCTGGAGGAGCCCCGTGTGCTCGCGCCGCGTCCTCTATTGACGACCCCCGTTGGGACACATCTGACCTGATCACAGTGAAGGCAGGGAAAGAAGAGGCCTCCATCACTCTGCCGCTCGCAGCTGACCAGTGATATTGTGACTCTGTCGTGTTCTGCCAGCAAACTACGCTGTGAGGAAAGGGGAAAATCAGCGCCAGGACCAAGTGAGGCTGTCCACACAGGGGCCGGGACTGCGAGAACCAGGGTTCCGCGCAGGATCATCGGAGCGCACCTGGGTCTCTTCCCACCCCTGCTCCGCCCCCTATAAAGACGCGTGTGCGGTACGCGTGTGCGGGACGCCGGACGAAGCCCGGACAAAGGGCGGACAGTCTTAGACAGTCCGAGACAGGGAGAGACTGGACTGGGCACGCTTTACTGTCGGCACTGGTAAAAAGCCTCTTGGTTAAAGTAAGACCGTCTTATGTACATCGCATTATTGTCTATATTTTTCCTTTTCATCCCCGGAGCATTACCTGTTCATAACTGCCTTGTCTAAAAATCTGTGCTTCTAACACTCATATCCAGGATGCCGAAAAGGATCACTACTGTTGTAGAAAACACTATTGATAACTACATGGTTCATGTAGTAAGTAAGATCAACAGTGACAGAAGACAGTCATTGGGTTTAAGCAATCTCCTATTTTACACCCCATGAGTCCTCCACCTAACTCCCCATGGGTAGAAATTATATCTCAGGAAGTAGGAAACCAAATCCCAGACACTGAAATACACGACAGTGAGTCCCAAAATCATAGCGCTCTCTTAGAGCCTGACAAAGACTCAGCCCATGTCATCGACACTGAGTCCCAGCTTGATGATGATGTTGCACAGGATTCCCCCATACACTTGGATACACAGGTAGACAGCGCAGCGCCTTTCGCACGGGCGATTAGGAAATGTAGAAAGACGTTTATAAATCGAGGAGGGAGGAAGAGGGTTGCAACACCTCCAAAAATCAGGGACAAGAGTACGGGAAAAGGGGATGATAACACTAAACAGATAGCTGATGATGATTTACTAAGTAAGATAGCGGATATGATTGATAACAAACTCAAGGCTTTTATTAAGCCGGTGGTGGCCAGACTTGACAAACTCTGTACTGATGTGAAGAAAGTGGGTATGACCCAGAAAACGCTAACGGACGAGTTAACAAACTTGTCAAATCTAGTTACCAATTTAGCCAACATTACTAAAGAGCCTAACACGACTGGGATAGAGGGAAGTGTGACTGTAGCACAGTCCGAGCTACCTAGAGATATACCAGAGACACACAATAACCCTTTATTGTTAAGTGAAGATCCACTTCCAGCTTTAGCTGAAACAGCAAGAAATAATGAAAAAGACCCCCTACATTTTCTTGAAGAAGCCGCACCGCTAGTCTTGGTACTTGCAAATGTTCCATCACTGGCTATTGGCCAGATAGAAACCCCCACTTCACTGACAAGTAAGGCCCTCCATTGGCTGTCTGGCAATATGTTGATGGCCCACCAAGGGAAACAGCAGCTAGCAGGGGAGGTCAAGTCAGCGAGAAGGGTACCCTGGATAGGACAAAACCCGAAAAAGTTCACTGGTGATTGCGTAATTCCTAATTTTACAGCTGCAGATACATTGCCAAATATCCTACAAAATATATTTCCCCCTCAGCGTAGGAAAGGCACCATTGTCCCTCTCACTTTAGAATTTTTTGGCAAAAAACAACGCAGCATGATTTATCCTAAGAAAAATCATGCCCCTTTAAGTTTAACCAGGAACGATACACTAAACGGTTAGGGCATAGCTGCGCTGGACAACAGGTGGGGACACAGCTTAGATAGTTGGGAAAGGCCCCAATTGACATATCATCATGAATACCAATATCCAATCCATTTTAATAATCAGTATAACATCCCTACATCAAATAAGTTCAATGCTCTTTATGGGCAGGGAGGATTGGATGGGGTAGAATGACTACTTGATACGCCCCTTTCCCCTAGCCTTGGCAATTTTAGACATCAGGGTGCAGAACCAGGATACGAGAATTACTCAATCGCGATGAACGGACTTACCCATGATTTATCTGCTTTGCCAGCCCAGAGTAATTGCTCTACCAATCCATCAGATATATATAACTCCTTAACCAATGACACAACACCTAATTTTGTGGTGGGACAGGTGGATATACAACTAAGTGAAATACAAGCTATTCCACCTGTAAAAATTAATAAAGATATAAATATCGAAATTTCCAACCCACCATTACCTTGTAATAAAAGCCTGATATCTTGGAATATTGCAGGGCTCTACAATAAGTCCAATGACGTCGGCTGGTTGTCTTTTGTTAAACAATACGCAATAATTTGCCTACAGGAAACATGGGTGGTAGGGAAAAATGTACACATTGAGGGCTATCAGAGCTTTATTACCTCGGTAGAACCCTCACCTAGTGGTAGAACAAAAGGGGGTTTGGCAATTTACGTTAATCTGGCTCTTAAATGTTCCAAATCAGAGTTTTACTCTGGTAATCGAAACATCCAGGTTTTGGAGTTGAAGAGGGGTAACACCACTTATGCTTTGATTAATTTTTACAATGCAACCAATCATTTAGGCGATTGTAATATTCAATTTTTATGTGACCTTTTGAGAAAAAATGCTGAGAGATTGTCCAGTCGGTTATTACTAGTTGGTGACTTCAATACTCATCCATGTGGAAACCCCGGTGAGACAGTCATTAACCATTTAGGATGTAATGACTTGGAAGGCTTCCACTTTGACCACTCGCGGCGTGGAACAGATTTGAACTTACTAATGAATGAAAATAATTTAATTTCTGCAATGTCAACAGTGGCGGACCAAACTCTTTTTTCTACCCCCACGTTCAAAGGTCACATTACTGGATCATACATAGACCATATTTTACTATCTGCTGACCTAGCTAATACTGTCCTGAATTTCCAAATCCAAATGAGTATTTATAGTGATCATAATCCTATATGTATTACAATGGGTGGGGGAATTTTTGAACAGCGAAAGCCATTAGAAGACCGTGGGTCCATAAAACATATAAATGGGAAGCGTCGCTTAAAATGGTCAATGGTGAACCATGAAAATCTGTATAAATCTATTAATAACATCTGTAATTCTGGGAATTTTTATTATGCACATCACATGTATCAACACCACAACAAATTCTGGCATCCTTTGAGGGAGTTGCAAAAAAAGTAAGATCATTACTATCGGTGACAACTAGAGGTATTATAAATAACAATCCGAAATGGTTTGATAAAGATTGTTCCAAGGTTAGCCGTGAGCTTAAGGTGGCATTGAAAACTAAACCTAGAGACCAGGCACTAATAAAAGCTGCGCGTACCAGGTATAAAAAGGCCCTCGCAACCCGTAAAAAAGAGGTAAAAAAAAATGTATGGGAGTCTTTACTAGATCCTGAAATATTAAGAAATAGTGCAAAATTCTGGGACATCATAAATAAACCTCTTTTTGATAACCCAATTGACTCCTCAATGGGCTCAAATATCACAGAAGAAGAGTGGGTTAATTACTTCAGCTCTATTCTTAAAAGTAATGAGTTACAGGCGGAATACAATTACATTGTATCAAAGGAAAAACCATTGCTCTTCACAATAAATGAAGTCGAAAAGGGAATTGAAGGGCTTACCAGTAATAAGGCTCCGGGACCGGATAATCTCCCACCTGACCTTTTTAAATCCTGCAGTTCACTATGAGCACCAGTTCTTACCTCAGTAATTAATGCGGCTGTGGTTTCTGGTTGCCCCAAGTCTTGGGGGGTATCTGCTATCGTACCCGTGTTTAAGAAAGGGGACCGCAATAGCCCCCTCTGCTACAGGCCAATATCCCTAATTAACTCTATTGTTAAAGTAGCGGGGGTGTAATTTTAAATAGACTGGTCACATGGGCTGACGAAAATAAAGTAATATCCCCTATTCAATATGGATTCAGACCTGGTCATTCCACCGTTACCCAGTGTTTGAATCTGTACACCAAGGCCCGACAAGGTACTATTCACATGGCGTTCATGGACCTCTCGTCGGCATTCGACTGTGTGAGCCACGGAGGGCTCTGGACTGCCATGGCGAAAATAGGCGTAGAGCAGAATTTAATTAATTTTCTGGCAGACATGCACTCTGATACAAGGGCAAATGTCCGGTTCACACAGGATTTAAATGTGACAGAAGAATTCAGTGTGCACCGGGGTGTCCGTCAAGGGTGCATTTTAGCCCCGTTCCTTTTTAATTTATATATAAACGACCTGGAAGAGCAACTTTTAAGCACAGGAGCAGATTATCCCTATATTGGACGCAAGGGACTGCCAGTCCTGCTTTATGCGGATGACGCAGTCCTCTTGTCTAGAACCGCTAATGGTCTCCAAACACTACTGAACTCCTTTTTTACATTCATGAAATCCCGCGATTTGAGTATAAATAACTCTAAATCCTTCGTAATGAAGGTTGGCCAAGGCAGTAAAAAATCGACCTGTCTAAATGTAAATTGGGCAAAAATTCCTACTACTAAAACCTTCTCCTACCTAGGGGTCCTATTCGATCACCAAATGAATTGGGGACCTGTAGTCCAAAAAAAAAGGGGAGAGGTAACTAGGGCAAATGCTTCTATACTTAATTTTGCGAGAAAAATGGGCAACAGCCCAGTGGCAGCATTATTACAACTCTATCAGGCCAAGAGTGTTGCTATAGCGTCCTATGGTAGTGAGTTATGGGGATATGTCCCATTAGGGGCACTCGAGACTGTAGAAAATAACTTTCTCAAAAAGATATTAAGGGTCCCTGTTGGAACAGCAAACTTCTCCGTACACGAGGAGCTAGGAGTACCATTCCTATGTGACAAAATAGCAGTAAAACCCCTAGTATGCTAGTTACAATGCTGGACAAATAGCGATGTCTCCCTTACCCAGTTAATACTGAGGGAAGCACTAACATGGGAAAACAGATTTAAGGTCCCCTGGCTAAGATATCTAGACAATTGTTTTAGGGAAATTGGGCGCCCTGAACTTTTTTCCAATCCAAACTCCATTATGAAACAGGATGTCATGTCTGTGAAGAAGGCCTTTATTACTCTACACTATCTAGACAGGGAGGCCGGTGAAATAATGAAGGGAAGCGTACGTAAACATGTGATACTAAAAACTACCGTATTCATGGAACCATACCTGTCATGGCCAATGACAGGTTACGATCGCTTCCTGCTGACAAGATTTAGGCTGGACTTATTTCACTTACTGCTGGTCGTGCCAAAGGGAGCTCATCGTGGTCAAGTGTTGCCGGCTTGCGGATGCGACGAAAAGTCTCCGCAAGACCTGGCACACTTTTTATTCTTCTGCTTATTTTATGATATTCCACATAGGCTCTTTATAAAACCCTGTCTTAAAAAATTGCATTTTACTCAATACAGACCAGCAATCTATTATTTGCAAATGTTAGGATGGGACTGCACTTTATTTGTGTGTAGTTTTTTAAAAGCGGCTCTCAAATTTAGAAAAAGTATGGAGGGTTAACTGCTCTTGTAATTGATACATTTTTAGCTAAATCAATTTTATCTCTTTCATGATTGTTCAATTAACTCTAGAGTGTATTCCTTGCCTGTAAAAATTCGTCTTTTATCTTTATAATTAGAGATGTTAAACACAATCAAGTCATTCTTAAAAAAAATTCATGTAATTATGTGTTAATATTTGTTTTGTTTGTAACACTTTTATGGTTGTTTTTTTAAATAACAGAATAATGTTATTTGACTGACTGACTGACACTCTGCTTCTATTGGCTCCACAGACTTTGGCACAGGATCCACCTTCATATGTAAAACTTTAGTGGAGTGGTCACAGGGTCGAGTGTTGCCTCCTAAAACACTTGCTATCCCGGCCGAATCGGAGTATGTGCAACAAAACTAGTGATTTAAATCCTCGGTCCCTAGCACCCATCTATCCAGCAGATAACATAGGACTGTTTGCTTCTATTAGGATTGTTTGTTAATATTTCTCATCACCTTCTCACTCTCCTCCCTTGCTCCTCCCTGTGCAATGATGGCTCACAAATGTAAATCCTTATTTAGAGAAACCTCCCACGGCAGCCTTGTGGTACTCTGCATCCTCCTCTTCTGTGAACACCTCCATGGTCTCCTCTCACCCAGAGATATCTCAGACCTCCATGCCTCAGTGTAAAAGAAAACAACTCACCCTACAAGAGATAATATAAGATACAGTCCTCACACAAAGCTTTCAAATTCACCATCAGAAAGTACAGTGGAAAGAGGCAAGCCAGGGCCAGCTAGGATTCCTCTGCCTCCACAGTAGAACAATTACCCAGAAATGCTTATCTTTAACATGTCATCTTAGAGAACAAGCTCAACGACTACCGTCAAGCTAACTTCAATCCACTGCAAAACTTACAAACTGATTCACCTGCTGACTCACTGAGACAAAGTGGAAGGGCAGCGCCTAGTAATGGCATTAAACACCAAGGATCACACCATTAACTAAAGAATTTTAAAAAGTAAAGAGGAACAGATGACCCTACCGTTCACCCCTTCCTAAGGACCGTACCTAAATAGTTATCACTCGTGAACTTGAGTTAAACAACAACTGAGGAGCCCATGACCTCTCCACAATTCTGCCCAAGAACACGTTTCCACAGTAAGATCACCTTCTCTGTATCCAGAATGGAAGATGAGGTTTGGACCAACACCAATAGGACCGGGTCCATCTTGTATATGGTTATGGTTTATTATTTAGAGTTGTCCATGACTGGCAATAGCGTTGAACACCACGGTTCACACCTTTAACTAAAGAATTTTAAAAAGTAAAGAGGAGCAGACAACACTGATATGAACATATTTCACGATTCCTAAGGACCGCACCTAAATACTTATCACTGGTGAACTTGAGTTGAACCACAACTGAGAAACCCATGACCTCTCCACACTACTGCCCAAGAACAAGTTTCCCCAGGAAGATCCCCTTCGATTTATCCAGAGTGGAAGATGAGGTTTGGACCAACATTCATAGGACAGTGTCCATCTCCCACCACTATGGTTCATAATTTAGAGATCATGAAAGATTCTAAAGTCTGACTAGCCGGCAGCACCTCCAGTTTGGTGAAAGAAGTTCTTGTTGATAATCTGACTATTTCTTTAAGCGTTCCTCATTTTACCGTGTTAAATTAAGATGTAATAGGAAATGTTTTAACATTCATTTAATATTTGCAAAGATTCCTCAAATAAAGGAAGAAAAAGGGTAAGTATGTTTACGAAGCCAAATGATGGATATTAAAAGGTTGCAAAATGTTTGCAGTGCGCTTTCTTTCATTTCTACCATGACCAGCGCTGCAGAGATAAGGAGGAGGCAGAGGAGCAGAGCCAAGGAAGGCAGGGGTAAGAGGGCAAGGTAGGGAAGGAACAGGAGCGAGATATGAGATATGGCCATACATAGAGAGATTTAAAGGGTGGGTTAAGTGAAGGGAGGATGGTGGGGACATAAGGATAGGGATAGTACAAACTTCATTGAAGGATTAAAGTTTAGTTTCAAAAATAGTACAACTGAAAAGAAAATATGGAGGGAAATAAAAAAAAGATTGTCGGAGAGGGAAAGGAAGATATCATCTCAAGGGCAGAGAGGAGCAAAAGGGACCAGTTCAGGAAGTCACCCCTGTGCAGGCGTATGGAAACAAGCATTGCAAAAACCAATAGGTGTGCTTTTAATGTTCTACCTCATACAAAACACAGAGATTCAAAACACTGTTTGAATGTGATAGGAAAGTAATGTCTACCATGGTAAATGGTGGGCTAGCTCCATTCAAATATATCTTGTGTGTATATCCTGAAAATACGTGATTCAGACCTCCTGAACACCTTACGTTAGGAAGTTAAAGCCAGACTTATTGCTTTGCAGCGTTTGTTACATGAAGAATACTTCAGCTACTTCTGGCCTATGCATGTCAACGCTGGAGAAATAACATACAAGATTATCTTAGGTTTAGAAATAGTAGTGACTTCCACTCATTAGAAGTTATACCACTTCGCTGTACTGTTAAGCCAACAAGATCAAGCCAGTTATCAATAGCCCAACCATACTAACAATTAATAATTTATTGAAACAGGCTTTTACCCTTATAACGGTTGTACCTAACTTTCTTTGACACAAATGTACCTATCAGTAGTGCTGCAGGGGGAGGGGTACAGAGCATAGCGCTTTCAAGGGCTCACTACACTATAATTAAGGCTGTCTTTTACTACCCAATCAGTGGAGTACTTCCTTCCTTATTTCCTTCCTTCTTCCCTCCCTCCCTAAACAAAAAGTGGAGGGATAAGCAGCTGAACTAGTTTCTGATTTGCCCACCCTTCCTCTGACTACAAAGACCCCAAGGGATAACCACTATCACCTATGGTATTGACCATCTACGTGTCCTCCCATGTTGGACCTTCTTCAGGACACATAGGTGCTCATTCAGGCCTCTTATGCTTAGGTTCGATTGATAACTACTTCCATCACAGAATTACAAGAACATCTATCAAAGGTGGAAAGCTGGATGCATGACAGTAAGTTGCAGCTTGGAAACTTAAAAACATATTGTATTCGGTTTAGATTTACACATCATTGTTGGCATGGTGAGTGGCAGCAAAACAGTACTCCAAAATGTAGACACCTGCAAATTTACTTAATTCAGTTGTCCCACACATTATTGGTTCAGAGACGGTTTTAAACTTCATTTTCATGAGGACACGTCCCTGCGTTCTTGCACCTACATTAACATCAATATAGCAAAGTAAAGTGACTTTATAAAATAATAGAGACCACTCAATAAATGTGTTTGAGATCAATAAAAGAGTTTAAATACAAAATTCAAAAATAGGCAATACAGAGTAAATACCATGAAGGCTCTCAAAAGCAGAATTACAAAGAGTAAGCAAATTCAGAAATTATTCCCAGATGAGCAGCAAAACCAGTAAATTGTTGTGCAGCATCGCTAGTACAAAAGGAAAGTCTTCAATAATCTCTCGCTTACCCCTAAATCAAGTATTTTTAAACACAATTCTTGCATAGAATATTAGAATTTCTGTAAATTCATCATGGTGTGAGCAAATGTATAATTTCTTTAGCAAATCAGAACACAAGAAAAATAAACATCATTACCCTAACACATAAGCACCATCTCATTTCTGTAAAATATTATTCATCACCCTCAATGCTAATGTAATCTGGAGGCGTTCTAACAAATATGAACCTTTAATGAGAAGACTTTCTGGGGGGGCGTGGCCTGGAAGGCCAAGATGGCGGATGCGCTCTAACGATCTCCTGCCCGTTGTTAACAAGGGAGCATTATCCTGGATAGTGGCGTACTCCGGTGAGTCGGCATGGAGCCTGAAAAGCTCCCCGAATTCACAGGAGGGGCCTGGGAGATGCAAGCCTTGATGGATTGAGAGTTGAGCTGTACGCAAGTTGCAGCACCAAAAGCCTGCAGAGTCTCACAATCGTGGCACAGGACTGAAGTGCAGTCTTTTTGCCCAGTACACAGTGCGAGCCAGAAGCGCATCTAGAGACTGCAGCCCTTGCACACCAGCATGGGGCCAAGGGATTGAGGCGCTGTAGTGCTGTGGGACACGAGGACTGGACCAGTCGGCCTGTGGACTCTGAGGGCAAAGGAGCAGTACTGAGGCTGGCCATCAGGCTATGCAGTGACATTGCAGAGGGCTCCAGTTGGGCCCGAGGGCTCCGTGCACCCCCCCTTGTGTTAGTATGTAAGAGCGGGGGAGGTGTGGTGCCTGCTGTTTCCCCCAATTGCTCTCCCAAGCGCCATGCCCAGCCAGACCAAGTGGCCCCCAGGAGGAATTGCAGGCAGAGCCTTGAACAGTGCCTGGGCCAGCGTTGATGCAAGGAGGTGAATTCTTACCCCAGCCCATGCCCGCAGAAGATCACCTTGGTGTGAGGTGGTGAGGCCTATGGTGGCTTGCGGAGGGAGGAGGTCATGGACTGGCTGGTGGAGCCGAACTGCCAGTGCTGCCCAGGTGTGTCATACTGAGCCAATCGGGTTGGGATTTGGTGACTCCCGGCAGAGGGCAGCTGAACAGTGGAGTACCTTCGAGCCCATATCGGCAACTACATAATCAGCAGATGGGTGGAACTACAAACTTGAACGGGATAGCTGCGAGAGGGCCCCAAAGTTTTAGGCCAAGATGGGCAAGTATACAGTGCCAGTGGGGAACCCTAGTGGCAAGCATGGAACTGTCCATATAAAACATCAAAAAGAACAAATGATGGGCGGAATACTGAACAAATCAAACGTTCACCCCCAGTCACAGATCTTGCTTTAATCCATTGTTTTTTGCTCACCACGCCACCCCAGTTTTGACCCAGCCATATGCAAATCAGTCATGACACTGCTCCCCATGGAACAGTCCAGCCCGGCCTGGAATGGAACGGTGAGCAAAAATACAATGAATTTAGGCCCAGATAACTGTATTGGGGTTGGATGTTTGACATTGTTCAGCATTACTGTGGTAATGGTTAGAATTAGATGATGCACTCATGATGCAGTGGAATTGCATCAATGTGAATGTTCTAATTTAAACCAGTATAGAACCAATTGAATCATCAGAATGGTTGTCCCCAATTGTTGTCGCACCGAAGGAAGGGAACAAAATTCGTTTATGTATTGATTTGAGGGATTTAAATCGTAATATCTGGGTAGATAGACAACCTTTACCGAATATTGGAGAAATGTTGGGTAGAATGGGTGGAGGTTGTGTTTTTAGTGTGCTCGACATGTCTTCCGCTTATCATCAAGTGAATTTACACCCTGACTCACGACCTTTAACATCTTTCATGACTCCTTTGGGGGCATTTAGGTACTGTAGGATGCCGTTTGGGTTGGTGTCAGCCTCAGCCGTATTTCAACGCATTATGCAGAATATTTTTAAGGGAATGGAGAGAGTGTTGTGTTTTCAAGACGACATTATGATTGTAGGAAGGTCATTTGAAGAACATGATCAGTTGATGAATGAAGTGTTGCGTAGAGGTTTGGAGCATGGTTTAACAATAAAAAAAGAGAAGTGTCAGTTAAGGTTAAGTCAAGTTAATTATTTAGGTCATCAAATATCAGCAGATGATATAAGACCAAAAGGTTTTATTGTGAAAGCTGTGAGGGATGTTCCATCTCCCACTAATAAGGAACAGTTAAAATCATTTTTAGGTCTTGCAGAATATTGTGCTAAATTTGTGCTTAAATTTGTTGACTTAGTGGAACCAATGAGAGTTCTTTTAAAAAAGGGAGTGTTATTTGAATGGAGTGTTGGATGTCAGGACGCGTTTGTTAAGGTAAAGGAATGTATTTCAAAGGCTCCGCCATTAGGACATTTTGACTTTAAGAAAAAGTCCATATTAGTCACAGATTCGAGCAATGTTGGATTGGGGGCGGTGTTGATACAGGTGTCAGATGGTAATGAGACCATCATTGGGTTTGCTTCACGTAGATTGCAGGGAGCAGAAAGATCATATGCTACCATAGAGAAGGAAGCACTGGCATGCTGTTGGGGGATAACACATTTAAGGTATTGTTTGTGGGGGTTGCTATTTGTGGTGAAGACAGATCATAAACCTTTAGTTCATGTTTTTAAAGGAGGACGAGATTTGGATGGAAGTGTGACTCCCCGTATATCAAGGTGGTTACTATCGGTTTTAGATTACAATTTTGTGGTGGAATATGTGCGAGGTAGTAGGAATGTCATTGCAGATTGTCTTTCTAGGATGCCAGTAGAGGATGATATTTGTGTAGAAATTTTAGAAGACTATGTGGTGAATATTGACAGTGAATTCGCTGTTACTCAAGAAGAGTGGAGAGAAGCTTTGGAGTTGGATATGGAATACAAAAAGATAAAAGAATTGATTATGAATTCTTGGGAAGGATCTAGTGAAGAGATTGTACATAAGCAATTTATATCTGTTAAGGATGAACTTAGTTTGCAAGGTGACAAAATTTTGAGAAGAAATAGGATAGTTCCACCAATTTTGTTGAGGTCAAAGTTGTTGAGAATTGTACATGAGGGACACCTAGGTAGGAGTCTGACTAAACGTAGGTTGAGAAAATTTTATTGGTGGCCAGAAATGGACAAGAATGTGGAAGATCTTGTGCGTGATTGTCATGCTTGTAGCAATAGTGATAAAGTGAAGATTACAAGGGAACCTCCATTGAGGTGTGTGGAATTGCCCATGAAACCTTGGGAGAAATTAGCCTTGGATGTTTTGGGTCCAATTGACAATTTGGGTTGCAATAATCGGTTTTTGCTAGTGTTGGTGGATTACCATAGCAAGTGGTTTACTTGCAAATCAATGGGGCAAATTTGCACTTCAAATGTGATTGCATTTTTGAAAGAGGTTTTCCTGGAAGAAGGGGTACCCAAAACTCTCATAACTGACAATGGTGTTCAGTTAGTTGCTTCAGATATGACTAGTTTTCTTCTAAGTTTGGGCATTAGTCATGAGAGAGTGGCTTTGTTCCGTCCGCAGGCAAATGGACTTGTAGAGAGGGTCAATAGAATGATAATGGATTCCATACAGCTTTCTTTGGCTAATGGTTTATCTTGGAAGGAAGAGTTGCGAAGAATGATGTGGGGTCACAGAATTACATCACATTCAGTTACTGGAGTTTCTCCTTTTGTGGCTTTGAAGGGAAGAGAACCAGGTACCAAGGAGTCTCCAATGTGGTTGAAGGAGAAAAATCAAGTTTGGGTTGATAGGGAAAAGATGAGGTCGAGAGCTGTTGATTGTCAGTGGCGCAACAAGATGGAATTTGATAGTAGGAGACATGTTAAGGATTTAATTTTCAAAGAAGGTGATTGGGTTGTTGTGAGGAAGTTTGGTTTTGTAAGAAAGGGGGAAAGTAAGTTTTCTCAGCCACATAAAGTTGTTTCAGTTAAAGGCTCTGTGGTTGAATTAGATGATGGGAAGGAATGGAGTTTTGGTAGTTTGTGTTAAGTGTCTCATTTGTAAGTATGTTTTGATGCAATGCAAATTGTGAATGTGATTTATTTGTAAAATAGTTCATTGATATGTATTGTACTTTGCAATGTGTTACATTTTCTAATGTTTTCTTACTTTCTTTCTTTTTGATTCCATAGAGGGGAAAATATGTGGTAATGGTTAGAATTAGATGATGCAGTCATGATGCAGTGGAATTGCATCAATGTGAATGTTCTAATTTAAACCAGTATTTGTGGGTTTGCTGATGGTTGCTGTACTTGACTTGTACTGAATAAAAGTCATCTCAACTCAACATTTTGAGTGGATTACTACAATTACGTCCATCATTTGTTCTTTGTGCATATACAAAATATTAACTGTAAAAAGAATAAAAAGTAAAACTCCATTCATGGCATGCACGTTTTGAAACAAAGCATAAGTTAAAAATGCCTCACTGCAAAAAAGGTAAAATAAAAGATTGGCCTGCAAGCCAGGTCTATGAATTTGACTTATTTTGAGATGGACGTACCAGAACAACATGCTGTCACTAACAGTGACGAAGAAGTGGGATGACCCATTGCTCTATGAGGTAGGCCTGGGTGAGCAAAACCAAATAGTGAATGACTGTTAGACCTGTCAGCCTTAGAGTGGTCTTACCCTACATTTTATGCCTTCCTCCTCGTTTTTTGCAGTTCCTTCTTTTTGGTGGCCATAGGACTCTGTGCACTTTACCAAAGCTAAGCAGTACTATTGTGCTTAAGCTCTCTCCTTTAGACATGGTAACATTTGCTTATACCCACATTGGGCATATTTCATTTACTTGCAAGTCCCTGGTAAAGTGGTACTTTGTTTCCAGGTGTCAAGAACCAACTATCCTGTCACACAACAGACTCAAAAAAAAGAAGGAGGAATGCCAAATACCTTTGGAATAAACAGTATTCCATCTGGAAAACATTGTACCCGTGCAGAAGACTGCTGATTCAGGTTTTATTGAAAGTACTTCAACATCGTTATAGCGCGAATTCCAAGATGGCCGTTGACAGCAGAAAGGAAGAAGTAATGCGGTCTAGTTGTCCAAAGACGGGCGAGAGTGCAAGCGTGAACAAAGCTCTCTGCACTTCAACTGATCCTCCTGAGGAGACGGCAGTGTCTCACCTTTGTGATTGACAAGAATATTCTGAGGAGAAGCTACCGTTTCAAGAAGTCGAAATCTCCGCTAGTGTCTTGACCATCATAGCGAGCAGTATTTTGAGAGACTAGTGTTTCAAGGAAAGAATTATCCTGTACGTAGTTTTATTGTATAAACAGCATCCAGTGAGTAGTGTTTCAGTGAGGAAGATTCCTGACAGAGAATGGTCATGGTGTGGAGCCTTTCAGCTGAAATCCATTTATTTATGAAGAGGTAATTTCGTAAAAGACTTTACTCCCATTTAAGCAGTTTGGTGAGACGTGTCATCAGAGTTCATCTCAGTGGAAATTCAATATAATTATAATTGAGGACATAGAGACAATTCTAAGACCAGAAGTTTATGTGTACAATTGTGATTAGAGAATAAATATATATATATAATATATATGGACAGTAAATCCAATTATCAGAGAGAGGCTAACCTCATAGCATAACAGGTAATAACCTCAGTGTTTAACAGGTGATATATTGTAAAGTCAAATGTTTTGAATAGAAAGGTGTAGGAGATATGTGTCCCTAATAAATTTCTGCTAATTTATTATAAGTTCCTCCCAGAGAACACCCAGTGTGAGAGGAGACCTAGTAGCAGTACAAGTGAGGAGTCTCTCTATTTCTTCCCCATCCCCTTTCCCACAGTTAATGCTGGAGACTAATATACACAATTTTGGTCACGAGTAGTGGCGGTGGGAACTGGGAAATGTATCTTCTGCTCCTGAGTAAATCGACTCCAGGTATGATCTGATACCAGGCCTGTAAGTTAAATGGTACTAGTGGGCCTGCACTTATTGTGCAACTCACTTAAATAGCCCTTTTTAAACTTGTCTCAGGCCTGCCATTGTATGTTATGTTATGTTAGTATGAATTTGTGGAGCGCACGTTCATCCCAGGGTTTCTTGGCGCTGTGTGCCGCTGGGGAACCCGTCCTGGCTTTCCCTGTGAGATGGTCCCTACTGGGCATCCCCAAGGTGAAGCCAGGCATCCCCAGCAGCGAGGGGGCCGTTGTGGAGATTAAGCAAGCTATTGCCCAGAGTTGCAGCGTGGGACCCATGGTTAGAGAGGCACCGAGGCGAGATTTATCGAGCCCGCTGACATTGGTTCTGTACCCTGCAGCGTCGGGAATTGAACCCTGGTCCCGGGCCAACCTCTGCTTCTGGGTCTGCCGCCTCTAACCGGTGAGCCTCACTCCTCCACCATTGTAGCCTGTGGGTCCAGTTTAAAAATGTAATTTCAACCTTTTACAAGCCAAAAAACGTCCATTTAATGCATGCCTAGGATAGGCCCTACTCCGCCCACAGGGGAGGGTGCATTGCATTTAAAGTTGGGCATGTACTTTTAGCTTTTAACTTTCCTGGTAGTGAAAACCGTTGAAATTAATTTTTCACTGCTGCAAGGCATACCTCTCCCATAGGATAAGATTGGGTTATCTTTATTACATTTAATAAGTGATAACTTTCAATTTGGAGAAGATAGGATTATCATGATTGGTGTCTGAGAAATTGTAACTAAAAAGTCTCTTAATTGGTAAAGTCAGATTTAAAGTTACAATGCTGAAAATGCCACTTTTAAGAATGTTGGCATTTTCCTGCCCTGGCTAATTGGTGCTTTACTTACGTGAAATCTTTAAAAATGCATATCCATGGTTCTCAATTTTGATGTCAAAATATTACATTTTACTTTATTTTTCTAAATTTCTATGGGATTTTTCTTGTGTTGTGTTTTCACTTTATTAATGTTTGAAGTGCTGCATAAATACTCTACACATTGACTCCAAGATAAGCCTGACTGCTTTACGGCCGAACTACCAGAGGGATAAATACAGGTTAGTTTGAAGTTTGTTTGGGATGGTTGTATGACGATCCATCGAGAACAATGCCATTGCGGGAGTTCACATCGCGGCAATTACACCGCACAGGTAGTCACCCCAGCCATTTTTTCATCGCACGTCGTTGCGACGCAAATGCAGGCCTGTAATTGGATCGCGTGTCACATCGGCATCCATACATCGCGCTACATGACAACTCAATGTTTGAGGCCACACTGTAAAAAATCATCTCAGCCAATGGGTTGGTGGGGGGTGGGGGGAATATATGGTATTGCACACCGTGTCTGCAGCATTTGTGTCTGTGTTATGACTTAGCAATCGGTAAGTGTACACTGTTGCCCTTGTATTTCGTGGCATTCTGCCCTCTGTTTCCCTCGTTGTAGCGTGCCCTTCTGCCCTCTGTTTTCCGTGCTCTTGTGCCCTTTGCTGCCCTCGTTTTTCGTGCTCTTGTGCCCTCTGTTGCCCTTGTATTTCGTTGCCTTCTCCCTCGTTGTAGCATGCCCTTCTACCCTCTGTTTTCCTCATTTTCCGTGCTCTTGTGCCCTCTGTTGCCCTGGTATTTTGTGGCCTTTTGCCCTCTGTTTCCCTCATTGTAGCGTGCCCTTCTGCCCTCTGTTTTCCTTGCTCTTGTGCCCTCTGTTTTCCTCGTTCTTCGTGCTCTTGTGCACTCTGTTGCCCTTGCTGTTGTGGGGCACGCTCCTATACTCTGCTCCACCTCCTCACAGCAAGCGAGTGTAGGCGCTCTCCACGCACCAACAACAGTCACACGAACACCCAGCGTTCACCAGTGAGGAGCTATATGGCTCCTTCCAGCAGCAGCAGATGGTGTAGAGTGATGGGAAGTGAAACCAAGCGGATTATCTGCAGGAGTTATTACAACTATCCGCTTACCATAATGCTCAAGTCGAATGCCGAAACCAATGGTGCCACAATCAAACCCACACGCTCTGTTTCCCTCGTTTTTGCGTGCCCTTCTGCTTTTTTGCGTGTCCTTCTGCCCTCTGTTTTCCTTGGTTTTTTGTGCTGTTGTGTTCACTGTTGCCCTCGTATTTCGTGTCCTTCTGCCCTCTGTTTCCCTCATTTTTGCGTGTCTTTCTGCCCTCTGTTTCCCTCGTTTTTTGTGGTTCCTACTGAAAATTTCTTTCTTATGGTTTTTAAAATGCATTTTTTGGTTTTGTTACTGGAGCAAATTTCTTTCCTAGCATTTTCCCAATATCTTTCTTATCATTTTTGTAAATGTCTGATCCAAAGATGGCGAAATATATCACCTCAAGCAGAGGAAACCATCTACTCAAACACAGCGGTTATATATATTGTAAGGAGAGAAATTCTGAGCCACGGGGTCATTGGAAGTGTGTGCAATACAAATCAAGCCATTGCAGAGGACGGGCGAATCTGTTTTAAGAAGCACAGACCATAACCACTCGCCCTCTGCTACTGCTATTGAAGTCAGAGAATCGATAAATGAAATTAAAGTGATTACAGGCAACTCCAATGACCCTTGTGGCCACATTTTAAGGGAGGTATCCCAGCACATTACTGAACATGTGGCTAGTAGTATGCCTGCCATCCCCAACTTACGTAGAATGATCCAACGTCAGAAAAACGCGAAGGACCCAAAACGCATGGCACCACAACATTTTGGGGATATTAAAATTCCTGTAGAACTCAGTGTTACCATTTCCAATGAACCGTTTCTTATGTATAACAATGGAAATTGTCAAAAGCGCATTGTAATATTTAGCACCCACCGTAATCTCAATCGCTTGGAGAAAAGTGATGTGTGGATGATGGATGGGACCTTTAAAAGCATGCCACCCCTTTCACCCAAATCTACACCATTCACGGGTACGTGAATGACATTGTAGTCCCTTTAGTCTACAGTTTACTACCAGACAATCTTCAACTTATACTGAGTTTTTGTCAGTCCTCAAATCCAAAATCCCAAACAAAAGTCAGAGAAAAGTAATCATACACCCATCCATCCATCCATCCCTGCATCCATCCAGCCATACACCCATCCATACTTCCACCTATACACCCATCCATCCATCCATTCCTGCATCCATCCATCCACCCATCCATCCACCCATCCACCCACCCATACACCCATTCATCCATCCACCCATCCATCCATTCAAGGGTAATTTTCACAATCCATCCACCCATGCACCCATCCATCCATCCATCAACCCCTACACCCATCCATCCATCCCTGCATCCATCCACCCATACATCCATCCACCCATACACCCATCCATCCATTCAAGGGTAATGTTCACAATCCATCCACCCAAACACCCATCCATCCATCCCTGCATCCATCCACCCATACACCCATTCATCCACCCACCCATACATCCATTCAAGGGTAATTTTCACAATCCATCCACCCATCCATCCATCCACCCATACACCCATCCATCCATCCATTCAAGGGTAATTTTCACAATAAATCCACCCATACACCCATCCATCCATCCATCCATCCATCCATACACCCATTCATACACCCATGCATCCATCCATACACCCATGCATCCATCCATACACCCATGCATCCATCCATACACCATCCATCCATCCACCCATACACCCATCCATCCATCCATCCACCCATACATCCACCCCTGCACCTATACACCCATTCATCCATCAATGCATCCATCCATCCATCCACCCATACACCCATCCATCCACCCATCCATCCATCCATCCCTGCATCCATCCACTTATTCACCCATCCATCCCTGCATCCATACACCCATCCATCCCTGCTTCCTTAATATTGCCATTTTAACGTAAGTAGCCTGTCCTGTATTTTCCCTGTGAATACATAAAAAATTTTCCTTGATAGGAGACTCGAACCCTGCTTGACAGCACCAAAGTCGGCAGAGTTACACGTCATGCCACAATGTAAGAAACACCCACATATCCATGAACTCAGCCTTGAAACAATAAAAAAAACAACTCAACTCTTTGCATTCTCTTAGCGTTTGTTTATATTTCCTGTTATCCGTGAATTAAGGCCACATATTTCCTGTTATCCGTGAATTAAGGCCACATATTTTCTGTTATCCGTGAATTAAGCCCACATATCCGTGCCACCCACATATCTGTGAATGCATCCGCATTTACTGAGCTATAACAATCCCACATATCCGTAATGTTTGCGTTCTATCAACTCTTACACTGAATCCCACATGTCCGTAATGTTTGAATCCCATATATCCTTAATCTTTGCGTTCTATGCAATTATGCATTTTCTCTATGCATACAACCGTTCTTTGGATTTACCATATCCTTAATGTTTGCATACAATGTGAACACACCTTAAAATCGCATGCGTTGTAATTCCATGCGATGTTAATGGCCTCGCGCCGTCGTCGCATGCTCTCTAAACGCTCATCCAATGTCAAAGTCGCAGTGCGATAGCACCGCGATGTTATGACCCCGATGTGTTTGATGTTTCCCGTTTGGGATTCACCCTGCAGAGACTGTGCTATTGCTTGAGAAGGGTTTCACCCCCTCAACCACTGCATGAAGAGGGCTCACGAAAGTCGTTCTATGCATATATATGTGTATGTCCTTTTATTATGAATATTCAGAAAATTTAAAGATGGCGAAACAGCTAAAACCGTCTGTGGGCCAGACCTAAAAAAGGTGGAGGGAATCTGAAATAAACAGGAAAAATACCCAAACATAAGAAAGGGGTAACTCAAAGCACTCTATAAATGTATTGTTTTGTATTGCAGTCAACAGTTCTTCAACAGCATAAAGGTAAAGTCTGTAGATCTAATAAAATCATTCTTACTTTGCGCACAATATATAACAGTCTCACAAGCTATAGTACATAGCTGAATCTGGATTAAGAATACAATCTTCAATTTCAAGGAAAATAAAATTAATTAATTTAGTGGCAATTTTCTGTCAGTTCTGCAGAATTTATTTGACTTTTAAGACTAAGTTGATCTCCATCCCTGCTCACACAGCCCCACTAGGCATTGGCCTTTGCCTTTTCCCTCTCACTTCAATAAAAGAACAAAGGGGAGAGAGACAAAAATCGCCGCCACCGCCGAGAGTCACTTACGGGCAGAGAAGGCCTTACTTGATCCAGCCGCCACCGCCAGGAGTCACAAAGGCATCGGACTCCGCGCCGCCGCTCCGGGGGACTACAACTCCCGGCAGGCCTCGCGGCGGCGCGTGCAGAGTGACGTGGGACGCGCCAGAGAGCGCCAACGAGCCAAATAAAGTCCGGAAAATCCCGGCAGAGCGGGGGAGAGAGACAAAAATCGCCGCCACCGCCGAGAGTCACTTACGGGCAGAGAAGGCCTTACTTGATCCAGCCGCCACCGCCAGGAGTCACAAAGGCATCGGACTCCGCGCCGCCGCTCCGGGGGACTACAACTGCCTCGCGGCGGCGCGTGCAGAGTGACGTGGGACACGCCAGAGAGCGCCAACGAGCCAAATAAAGTCCGGAGAATCCCGGCAGAGCGGGGGAGAGAGACAAAAATCGCCGCCACCGCCGAGAGTCACTTACGGGCAGAGAAGGCCTTACTTGATCCAGCCGCCACCGCCAGGAGTCACAAAGGCATCGGACTCCGCGCCGCCTCTCCGGGGGACTACAAATACCAGCAGGCCTCGCGGCGGCGCGTGCTGAGTGACGTGGGACGCGCCAAAGAGCGCCAACGAGCCAAATAAAGTCTGGAGAATCCCCACGTCGCAGGACGCCCGGGGCTAAGCCCGGGCAAAGGGTGGGCCCTCTACGGCCCTCATCGGCAGGAGGAGGCTGGGCTGGGCCATAAACGATGCTGAAAAATCGACAAAGTCGCCTTTCCAAGTAAGACTTGCTCTCTAGCTGCCTTTTTGTTTGTATTAACACTGGTCTTGTGTGGAATTCGCTAATTATGCCTAAGAAACCGGAGGAAGTCCAGTCTAACACCATTAACAATTACTTGGTGCAGACTGTTAAAAAGATAAACATGCTAAGAAGAGAGTCTCTGGGACTGAGCCAATCCCCTGATATGCGATGTTTATCTCCCTCTGCATCTATCTTGATTGATGACACTACCCTGCAAGAAGCTCACTGCGTAGATATTAGTAGCGGTCCTATTTCCCAAAGTTCTATTGACATATCTGTTAATGCTACCCCAGCACTTGAGGGATTAAACGAAGAGGCTGAGGGAAATACAGACATGGACACTGAACTTGAACTAGAAAAACAGATTTGTGCCTCAGCGGATGAGCAGTCCCCCACAAGACACGATGCTAGGCCAAAACGACATTGTACTAAAAACCCACCAAAGCGGGTGGGGTTACGCTCAGGGGCAAAACGGAAGAGGGTTACTACCCCAAAAGCTAAGCAAGTGATTTGTGATGAGGATACACCAAAACTATCTCTTGAGGATGCTTTTTATGAAAAAATTACTGAATTCCTTGAGATAAAAATAAATACTATCATCAAACCTCTAATATCAAAAATTGATAAATTGCAAGCAGAGGTAAAGAAGTTGGGTGGACTTCATACTTTGGTTGCTGATGGGGTAGAAAATATAACTACAATAGTTACACACCTAAGTAACAATACAGGGGGAAATGTCGCTGGAGATGTTGTAACTGAAAAAGTAGGTAATCAATTGCCAGAGGAGATTTCATCATCTCATCCACCAACATTGATTGTTAACAGTGAGGGCCCTTTGTCAGTCAACATTCCCACAGACATAACCCCCCTGGTAAATACCCCGTCAGCACAAACGTACTCATCAGACCCTCTACAATTCTTAGTAGAAGCTACACCTGTGGTCTTAGTCTTAGCAAATGTCCCTCCTTTGGAAGAGGGAACAGTGGAAAGCCCTACTTCCCTTAGTAGTAAGGCTCTACACTGGCTGACTAGTAATACGCGGTTTGCACCAGGGGGAAAGCACCATCTGGCTAGTGTTATCAAGTCAGTAACTAGGGTCCCCTGGTTGGGAAACCGACCGAAATAATTTAAAGGGGACTGCGTGGCAGTGAGTTTCTCAACAAATGATGTCCTTCCCAATATTCTTGCTAACATATTCCCTCCCCAACGCAGACGGGGCAATGTTGTTCCCTTGACTCTAAAGTTCTTTTATGGCGAACAGCAAAATGTCACTTATCCAAGGACCCCAGCCCCAGGGTGGGACAGTAATTGGGATTCGAATTTTAGATGGGATCAGGAATCAAGGCATAACATAGCAGCTTACCATTGTCATCCAGCACAGTTTAACCCGGTTGCACAACCCCTTCAACTGTTCAACCGCTATGCTCCATTATCCCTTATGGATCAAAACGATTGACTCTCCCCAAGACAAGATAATAGAGGCTAGGACCTTCAGCCGGCTCTTAGTCCATCAGTACAGAGCTCCGCAGGTATTAGGGCCTGCAGAATTATGAGCTGGAACATCGCTGGTCTTAGAGCCAAAATTAATGACAAGAATTGGCTGGACATAATTAGATCTTACGATGTCCTTGCTTTTCAAGAAACGTGGGAAAGGTCAGACAGCCTGGTTCTGGACGGTTTTTCCCATTTTACTGTACCTGCAGACCCCAGTAATGCAGGAAGGGCAAAGGGGGGCTTGGCCATATTAATTTCATTAGACCTTCAAGGAAAGCCAAGACACATTAAATCTAGCTCAACAAATTGCTTAGCGGTTGAACTATCCACACCAAACTCCTCTCCCATATTATTAGTTAACTTTTATAATTCCCCTGTCAGTCAAACTCTTAACGAGCATTTGGCAACATTAGAGGAATTCCTGTCTACCCACAGTGAGAACAGTACCTATGGGTACGAGGTGATCCTCATGGGAGATTTTAACATCCATCCTTGCCATGCGGACTGCCCTGTGGAACATGAGGAATTTTCCTCCTTTTCCTCTTCACCACATTTTGAACATACATCACGTGGACAGATGTTGGAATTGCTTCTAGCCACTTTTAACCTTTATGAATCATCTAGTTGTCCTATAGGCCCGAGGTTATCGACATACGTGGGCAATAATACAGGCACAATTATAGATTATTTTTTTATCTTCTAGTTTTCTACCTGAAGTTATCAACTATAAGGTAGAAACAACAGTTTTTAGTGATCACAATCCTGTGATTTTAGAGACTATATCTCAGGGAGTCTTGGGAAAAAGAAAGGTCGATATTCTATGTGCTACAGAATTAGTCTTAAAAGATCAGAATCGGAGACTGAAGTGGGACCAAGTGACCCCGATTGCCTTTTTGCAGGAAACTCTGGCAAAAGTAGAGGGGGAGGTTGCAATTTGTCTGGACAATAAGAATTCTGGTGCCAACATGATTGAGGCCTTTAATGCCATTTGCCGACAGGTCAATCTAGACCTGACCGTAAAGACAAAGGCAAATAGGATCAGGGGCCCCAGATGGTTCGATTCAAACTGCTCCAAGGCTCACTCTATTCTCTTAAAGGCTTTAAAAAACAAACCTAGAGACAAAGCACAGATAGCGCTACTGAGGAAGCAATACAACCACGCTATCAGAGTGAGGAAACTCGAGATAAAAAGCGAGGCCTGGAGTGAACTATTATTGCACGAAATACAACGAGATAGTGCCAAATTCTGGGCAATCATAAATCACCCATACTTCGTGGGACAAGATAATCAGAGAGCAGATTGCATTATACCAGACGATAAATGGGTGACACACTTCAGCAACATCTATAGTAGCCCTGACACCCCCTCAGATTGCGAGACGTCATCTCCGCAACCAACAACCACAATCTCCCCCTTTACCCCAGAGGAGGTCAAGAAAGCAATTAACAACACACTCTGTAAAAAGGCACCGGGGCCCAATGGGGTCCCCGCAGATTTTTTCAAAAGTTCCCCAGAATTTAGTACCAAGATTCTTACAAATATTTTTAATGTTACTAGGGACCTCATTTTTCCCAATAGCTGGACAAAGTCTACAATAGTACCTATTTTTAACAAGCATTTGCAATGCAATGGTCTCGGCATCATTAAAGGTAGAGCAATTGGCATTGCTCATGACATTTCTTTTGTTTCTTTAAATCATAAATAAATGGCATTGTCATTTACATTGCCAATGCACAGCACTCTGCACTAAACAGCACACACCACTCTGCACCTGCACTCACTGCTCTGCACACTCACTACTCTGCACACTCACTACTCTGCACACTCACTACTCTGCACACTCACTACTCTGCACACTCACTACTCTGCACTCTGCACTCACTACTCTGCACTCTGCACTCACTACTCTGCACTCTGCACTCACTACTCTGCACTCTGCACTCTGCACTCACTACTCTGCACTCACTACTCTGCACTCACTACTCTGCACTCACTACTCTGCACTCACTACTCTGCACTCACTACTCTGCACTCACTACTCTGCACTCACTACTCTGCACTCACTACTCTGCACTCACTACTCTGCACTCTGCACTCTGCACTCACTACTCTGCACTCACTACTCTGCACTCACTACTCTGCACTCACTACTCTGCACTCACTACTCTGCACTCACTACTCTGCACTCACTACTCTGCACTCACTACTCTGCACTCACTACTCTGCACTCACTACTCTGCACTCACTACTCTGCACTCACTACTCTGCACTCACTACTCTGCACTCACTACTCTGCACTCTGCACTCACTACTCTGCACTCTGCACTCACTACTCTGCACTCTGCACTCACTACTCTGCACTCTGCACTCACTACTCTGCACTCTGCACTCACTACTCTGCACTCTGCACTCACTACTCTGCACTCTGCACTCACTACTCTGCACTCACTACTCTGCACTCTGCACTCACTACTCTGCACTCTGCACTCACTACTCTGCACTCTGCACTCACTACTCTGCACTCTGCACTCACTACTCTGCACTCTGCACTCACTACTCTGCACTCACTACTCTGCACTCTGCACTCACTACTCTGCACTCACTACTCTGCACTCACTACTCACTACTCTGCACTCACTGCTCACTACTCTGCACTCACTACTCTGCACTCACTACTCTGCACTCACTACTCTGCACTCACTACTCTGCACTCACTACTCTGCACTCACTACTCTGCACTCTGCACTCACTACTCTGCACTCACTACTCTGCACTCACTACTCTGCACTCACTACTCTGCACTCACTACTCTGCACTCACTACTCTGCACTCACTACTCTGCACTATGCACTCACTACTCTGCACTCACTACTCTGCACTCTGCACTCACTACTCTGCACTCTGCACTCACTACTCTGCACTCTGCACTCACTACTCTGCACTCACTACTCTGCACTCTGCACTCACTACTCTGCACTCACTACTCTGCACTCACTACTCACTACTCTGCACTCACTGCTCACTACTCTGCACTCACTACTCTGCACTCACTACTCTGCACTCACTACTCTGCACTCACTACTCTGCACTCACTACTCTGCACTCACTACTCTGCACTCACTACTCTGCACTCTGCACTCTCTACTCTGCACTCTGCACTCACTACTCTGCACTCTGCACTCACTACTCTGCACTCTGCACTCACTACTCTGCACTCTGCACTCACTACTCTGCACTCACTACTCTGCACTCACTACTCTGCGCTCACTACTCTGCACTCACTACTGTGCACTCTGCACTCACTACTCTGCACTCACTACTCTGCACTCACTACTCTGCACTCACTACTCTGCACTCACTACAGCTTCCTTCCACAGCTAGAACTAGTGCATAATGTCAAAACAGAGAAAACAAGGAAACACACTGAAGCTGTCTGTACCACGCCAAGTTCACATTTCGAGCAGCATGTGTTAAATCACGCTTTAGACTACTTCTCTACTCAAAAGTAGTACATTTCCTTCAAAAAGATAAAAATATGACATGCAAACAGTAATGCCGAAACAAACTGTTCAGCATGGGTTCTGATTTACATGAAAACATTAATTTCACTTAAAATAATAATAGTTTTTAGCTAAATTAAATTTACATTTGGATTTAGGGCATATTCACATATTTTTAGTAAATTTAAATGTCAGTGGCAGATGGACACGCTTTCATTTAGCAGCCAAATATACAATAACTCTTACTGCCCCCGGAATTCCGCCGCGGCCGCACCGGAAGTCAGGCAAAGTCGCCTGTGACGGGGGCGGAGCCGCGTCCGGACCAGAAGAGGAGGCAGGCGGAGGAAATGAGTGGAGCGGCCCGGGGCTCCTGCGAGCGTGGAGAGCCCCCGGGGCCGACAACAGGACGTTGCACGCGTGTTGCGGGGCTCCCTTGACCAAGAGGGAGTCCCGGGATAGGAGCCGCAGCGTCAACTCTCCCTGCCGGTGCGGAGAGCGGAGTCCCCCAGATTGCCACAGTAAGTTAAAGGGGAGAGAGGGGGCCGGTGCGTGTGTGTGCGTGTGCGTGTGTGTATGAGTGGGGGGGTTCTGTATGTATGTGCGTGCGTGAGCGCTTCTGTTTCTATGTATGCGTGTGTTGTGTGGGAGCCTCGCGCAGCGCTCGTACTAATGCGCGTGCCAGTTTAGAATCGCCTGCGCGCGGCCAGGAGTGTCTCCTGGGAAGCACGCTCGGTGACATAAGATCTCGGCGGAGACGCGCTTCCGCGCGTCTTTAGCCGAGACCTAAAAAAGGACAAAGGACAGACCCGGCCTGTTATAGGCCAATTTCCCTCATAGACTCAAGCGTTAAAATCTTGGGGAGAGTCCTTTTAGGAAGACTGACCCAGCTCATAGAAGGGAAGGATATTCTATCAAACGTACAATATGGCTTCAGAGCCAAAAGAGGTACCATAGATCAATGCCTAAACCTGGAACTAATTTTAAATAAATATGTGATCGCCAAGGGGGGCTCTCTGTACATGGCCTTTATGGACCTCTCATCAGCTTTTGACCTGGTCAACAGGGCTAAGCTGTGGAGGATCCTTTTGGCCATGGGCATTGACCCCCCCTCTGGTTGAATACCTAGCTGAATTACACAGGGAGCTTAAGACCTCGGTCAGAGTGACTAGGGAAGGAAGATGCACTTGCCACTTTAACTCGGAGAGGGGGGTTAGGCAAGGGTGTATCCTTGCCCCCCTCCTCTTCACTCTTTATATAAACGATTTGGAGAAAGTCATGGCTGCATCTCACATTGATATCCCGCGTGCAGGTGAGACAAAGTTACCTGTCCTCCTGTACGCGGACGATGCAGTCCTATTAGCACGCTCCGGAGTGGCACTGAATAAGCTCCTCTCATCCTTTGGAGATTTCATGACCTCGTTGGACATGAAAACTAACACAGAGAAATCCCATGTAATGATCGCAGGAGTCGCAGGTAGGAAAAGAAAGACAAAAACATTTTTCTGCACAGGGAAAGAGGTTAGGAGAGTTCCATCTTTCCCATATTTAGGGGTGACCTTTGATGAAAAGGGCACTTGGGGCCCCCAGCACTCTGTTAAAAGCAACGCTGTTGCTAGAGCGGCAGCAGGGTTACTTGGATTTGCGAAGAAATTAGGTGCCCATCCCATGGAAAGCATTATCAAAGTCTACAAAGCAAAATGTGTGTCCGTTGCCCAGTACGGCTCTGCCATTTGGGGGTATACCAGTCACGATAAAATCCAGAAAGTAGAAAATAAATTTCTGAGATCTCTGCTTTCAGTCCCCCAATCGACTCCCACTTACGCATTACATGCAGAGCTAGGTTTGGGCTATATAACGGACACCCTAAAATTAGCCCCAGTTATTGGATGGATAAAAACTTGGCTTAATCAGGAGCTCACATTAAATCAAATTATTTTAAAAGATTGTTTAGCCCTGGATAGAGCCTTACACATCCCGTGGGTAAAATTTGTACAAACTCAGTTGACTCTTGCCGGACGTCCCAAGCTTTTTTCTTCTCCAGACCTGATAAGTCAGGATGATCTTAAAACAGTAAAAAATACCCTGACTGAGTTATATGTTCTGGAGAGGGAAGCTATAGAGCTAAGAAAACCCACGGTAAGGAAACATTGTATGTTGACATCTGTTCCAGGAATGGAACCATACCTTGTCCTGGTAACTAAACCATACCATCGTTTCCTTTTAACAAGATTTCGTTTTGATCTGATCCACCTTATTTTGGGCAATTATAAAACTTGGAGTAGACCTGATGATGCTGAACCATGTGACTGTGACCACTTTTCCACTCAGGACACGACACATTTTATCATGTTTTGTGGACATTATACCGACATCAGAAAAAAATATTTGCTTCCAATCGTGCGTAACCAAGGTTTTATTCAGGTTAAACCAGCTTTGATGTTTTTGCAACTCCTTCCTAATGTTAAAGTAGCCTTCCATGTTGCTAGTTTTTTAGTTGCAGGAGCATGGATAAATAAGAACCGTACTAGAGTTAGGCATCTTACTGAACACTCAACATTGACTTCCCTTTTATCTTTTAAAACTCTGTCTTCCGGAGGGTCTCTTTTTAATACTTTTTTAATATTTCTTAATATTTTTATATGTCTCATTTGTATATTGTGATTTTAATGATTTTTTAAATATTGATTATTTGCTGAATTATGTATTAACTTGTGCTCTGATGAATTGCTATGTAATTATGCTCGTTCTTTTATGATTTTTAATAATCGAATAAAGATAATTGACTGACTGACTGTCAATGCATCCGCATTTACTGAGCTATAACAATCCCACATATCCGTAATGTTTGCGTTCTATCAACTCTTACACTGAATCCCACATGTCCGTAATGTTTGAATCCCATATATCCTTAATCTTTGCGTTCTATGCAATTATGCATTTTCTCTATGCATACAACCGTTCTTTGGATTTAACATATCCTTAATGTTTGCATACGATGTGAACACACCTTAACATTGCATGCGTTGTAATTCCATGCGATGTTAATGGCCTCGCGCCGTCGTCGCATGCGCTCTAAACGCTCATCCAATGTCAAAGTCGCGGTGCGATAGCACCGCGATGTTATGACCCTGATGTGTTTGATGTTTCCCGTTTGGGATTCACCCTGCAGAGACTGTGCTATTGCTTGAGAAGGGTTTCACCCCCTCAACCACTGCATGAAGAGGGCTCACGAAAGTTGTTCTATGCATATATATGTGTATGTCCTTTTATTATGAATGTTCAGAAAATTTAAAGATGGCGAAACAGCTAAAACCGTCTGTGGGCCAGACCTAAAAAAGGTGGAGGGAATCTGAAATAAACAGGAAAAATACCCAAACATAAGAAAGGGGTAACTCAAAGCACTCTATAAATGTATTGTTTTGTATTGCAGTCAACAGTTCTTCAACAGCATAAAGGTAAAGTCTGTAGATCTAATAAAATCATTCTTACTTTGCGCACAATATATAACAGTCTCACAATCTATAGTACATAGCTGAATCTGGATTAAGAATACAATCTTCAATTTCAAGGAAAATAAAATTAATTAATTTAGTGGCAATTTTCTGTCAGTTCTGCAGAATTTATTTGACTTTTAAGACTAAGTTGATCTCCATCCCTGCTCACACAGCCCCACTAGGCATTGGCCTTTGCCCTTTCCCTCTCACTTCAATAAAAGAACAAAGGTCCTCCAGCAACTCGGCAGGACAAGACAGCAGATCATCTCTCCCCCATACAAGCCAACAGAAAAGCAATCACATATACAGCAGCAGCAAACAAGCATTTACAATGCAATGGTCTCGGCATCATTAAAAGTAGAACTATTGGCATTGCTCATGACATTTCTTTTTTTTTCCTTAAATCATAAATAACAGCACACACCACTCTGCACCTGCACTCACTGCTCTGCACACTCACTCTGCACTCACTAATCTGCATTCTGCACTCACTACTCTGCACTCACTACTCTGCACTCACTACTCTGCACTCACTACTCTGCACTCACTACTCTGCACTCACTACTCTGCACTCACTACTCTGCACTCACTACTCTGCACTCACTACTTTGCACTCTGCACTCAAACACTGCACTCAAACACTGCACTCACTACTCTGCACTCACTACTCTGCACTCACTACTCTGCACTCACTACTCTGCACTCACTACTTTGCACTCACTCACTACTCTGCACTCACTACTCTGCACTCACTACTCTGCACTCACTACTCTGCACTCACTACTCTGCACTCACTACTCTGCACTCACTACTCTGCACTCACTACTTTGCAGTCTGCACACTCACTACTCTGCACTCACTACTCTGCACTCACTACTCTGCACTCACTACTCTGCACTCACTACTCTGCACTCACTACTCTGCACTCACTACTCTGCACTCACTACTCTGCACTCACTACTCTGCACTCACTACTCTGCACTCTGCACTCACTACTCTGCACTCACTACTCTGCACTCACTACTCTGCACTCACTACTCTGCACTCTGCACTCACTACTCTGCACTCACTACTCTGCACTCTGCACTCACTACTCTGCACTCTGCACTCACTACTCTGCACTCTGCACTCACTACTCTGCACTCTGCACTCACTACTCTGCACTCACTACTCTGCACTCTGCACTCACTACTCTGCACTCTGCACTCACTACTCTGCACTCTGCACTCACTACTCTGCACTCTGCACTCACTACTCTGCACTCACTACTCTGCACTCTGCACTCACTACTCTGCACTCACTACTCTGCACTCTGCACTCACTACTCTGCACTCTGCACTCACTACTCTGCACTCACTACTCTGCACTCACTACTCTGCACTCACTACTCTGCACTCACTACTCTGCACTCACTACTCTGCACTCACTACTCTGCACTCACTACTCTGCACTCTGCACTCACTACTCTGCACTCACTACTCTGCACTCACTACTCTGCACTCACTACTCTGCACTCACTACTTTGCAGTCTGCGCACTCACTACTCTGCACTCACTACTCTGCACTCACTACTCTGCACTCACTACTACTCTGCACTCACTACTACTCTGCACTCACTACTCTGCACTCACTACTACTCTGCACTCACTACTACTCTGCACTCACTACTACTCTGCACTCTGCACTCACTACTCTGCACTCACTACTCTGCACTCACTACGCTGCACTCACTACGCTGCACTCACTACTCTGCACTCACTACTTTGCAGTCTGCACACTCACCAGTCTGCACACTCACTACTCTGCACTCACTACTCTGCAGTCTGCACACTCACTACTCTGCACTCACTACTCTGCACTCACTGCTCTGCACTCACTGCTCTGCACTCACAGCTCTGCACTCACAGCTCTGCACTCACAGCTCTGCACTCACAGCTCTGCACTCAATAGTCTGCACACTCACTACTCTGCACTCACAACTCTGCACTCACAACTCTGCACTCACAGCTCTGCACTCACAGCTCTGCACTCACAGCTCTGCACTCAATAGTCTGCACACTCACTACTCTGCACTCACTACTCTGCACTCACTACTCTGCACTCACTACTCTGCACTCTGCACTCACTACTCTGCACTCTGCACTCACTACTCTGCACTCTGCACTCACTACTCTGCACTCTGCACTCACTACTCTGCACTCACTACTCTGCAGTCTGCACACTCACTACTCTGCACTCACTACTCTGCACTCACTACTCTGCACTCACTACTCTGCACTCACTACTCTGCACTCACTACTCTGCACTCACTACTCTGCAGTCTGCACACTCACTACTCTGCACTCACTACTCTGCACTCACTACTCTGCACTCACTACTCTGCACTCTGCACTCACTACTCTGCAGTCTGCACACTCACTACTCTGCACTCACTGCTCTGCAGTCTGCACACTCACTACTCTGCACTCACTACTCTGCACTCACAGCTCTGCACTCACAGCTCTGCACTCACAGCTCTGCACTCACAGCTCTGCACTCACAGCTCTGCACTCACAGCTCTGCACTCACAGCTCTGCACTCACAGCTCTGCACTCACAGTTCTGCACTCACAGTTCTGCACTCACAGTTCTGCACTCACAGCTCTGCACTCACTACTCTGCACTCACTACTCTGCACTCACTACTCTGCACTCACTACTCTGCACTCACTACTCTGCACTCACTACTCTGCACTCACTACTCTGCACTCACTACTCTGCACTCACTACTCTGCACTCACTACTCTGCACTCACTACTCTGCACTCACACTTCGCACTCACACTTCGCACTCACTACTCTGCACTCACTACTCTGCACTCACTACTCTGCACTCACTACTCTGCACTCACTACTCTGCACTCACACTTCGCACTCACAACTCTGCACTCACACTCTGCAAAGCGCGTTGATTATAATATTTTATCATGAACTTCCTTTAAAACACACCTTTCTGCAGTGTTGTGTCTCCATTGGCACACGCACGGGAAGTCAGGCAATATCGCATGTGACGGGGGCGGGGCGGCGTCCGGACCGGAAAAGGAGGCAGGTGGACTAAATGCGTATCGCGGCCCGGCCAAACGAACGGTCCGTGAATGATTACGCTGCCCTTTGGAAACATTTCCCAGGTAAGAGAAGCATTATGCCCCCCAAATAGTTTGAACATCTGCAGACAGGGACGCGTAGACAGCGTGTACACTTGTTCACAGCCTCACACTTTGTATAACTTTTTGAGAGCTACGCCGCGCGGGGAACCTCTCCGGATGCATTCAATACAGCCTGCAGTATCGTGAGCCGGTTTTAAACCCAACCGGTGCATTCTTTACATTCTGGAGCCTGTTTGTGTGCAACAGGGGGGGGGGGGAGCACTCGTGTGTGTGTGTGTGTGTGCGCGTGTGTGTATGTGTGGGGGGTGTCTGTATGTGCGTGCGTGCATGGGCGCTGGTGTGTGTGTGTGTCTGTGTGAATGCTCGACAGCAGCTGCCCACAGCGAGCGCAAGACTTTAATGCATAGTGAGGCGCGGCTGGCGCACTGATCAGGATGGCAGCAACCGTTTGAGCTCTGTTACGGCGTGGAATTCGAATCTAATATACAGTTCCATACAGTGAGAGTTAGCCAACGGGAACCTCTCCGGATGCATTCAATACAGCCTGCAGTATCGTGAGCCGGTTTTAAACCCAACCGGTGCATTCTTTACATTCTGGAGCCTGTTTGTGTGCGACGGGGGAGGGTGGGGGGGTGGGGGGGAGGAGTACTCGTGTGTGTGTGTGTGCGCGTGTGTGTGTGGGGGGGGGTGTCTGTATGTGCCTGCGTGGGCGCTGGTGTGTGTCTGTGTGAATGCACGACAGCAGCTGCCCACAGCGAGCGCGATTGCGTGCGCGTTTCAAATCGCCTCCAAAGCGATGCGCGCGGCCAGGAGTGTCTCCTGGGAAGCACACTCGCTAACAATAGTTCTCGGCGAGAACGCGCTTCGCGCGTTTTAGCCGAGACCTAAAAACTACCTCTAAACTAGCATCAGCTCTGCTTCCTCAGAAAGGCCGAAAAATGGGAGTATCTTTTCAGAAAAGGAGGCCTGCGTAAAAGTGTAGAGATGCTCCTTGCTGTCAGCATTGTATAGTGACAATTGTCCCCCCTCATAGTCTAAATAAACGCCTATCGTCCTGGGACTTTCACTCAAGGATATAACAGTGGGAGGGTTGGTGAGAGCCTCGTATAGACCTTTACATGTCACATCCTTACAGTAGTAACGATCAATAGCCCAAAGACCCCCCTCTGGGAACCACGGAACCTCTTCCTTCCTGTTCACACTTTCGCGAATGACCCCGACACGCCATCCTCCCTTCTTTAGTTCCTGCACCTCCCAGTAATGTCTCCCAGAGGTGAAGCCCTGGCTTCCCAGCACACAGGTATTGTACTCGTGAGTGAATCTCTTTGGGTTGTCTGGCACCGCCTGCTCTGTTTCTGTGCTTCTCATGTGTCGACGGTCCTCTGAGATGATCAGCCACTGACTTGCTGTGTCTGGATCTAGAGTCATCACCACTGCAGAAAGAGGAAAAAGAGGGGATTGGCTGGGTGTGTGTCTTCAAGGCTGACATTATTTATTATACAGTTAATTAGAACCGTAACATACAAACGTCATGTTAATACTTGATAAAATATTAAAATATAAGGAATAATAAAAGTTGTGTACACATTTGTAAATCTGGGAATATGAGTACATTTAAAATCCAAAGAACCAAAGTAAAAAAATAAAAAAAATAAAAAGGTGTATAGTATAAGAAACATTAACAAAAAGTGTCACAATACTTGTTACTAAAGGTTTAACTTTCATCGACGTTCATTTGGGAAATAAGAGTAGGGTTTGTCAGTTTCTTAATACTGGGCATTATGCAGTGCAGTTAAAATAATGTTAACAAACTTCCCAGCTCTTGCTAGAAATTGGGCTGAATTGTTACAGAAGCACAAATCAGATGCTTCCCTGCAATGTCTCAGTAACTTTTCCCGAAAAACTGGAACCAGTAGGCGTCGGCGATCGTTGGCAAGATGAGGGCAACAACATAACAGATGTAACAAGGCTGACATCTACAACACGTTATACATATGTTCACGAACTAGTAAAAAGAGAAAAAACAATTGATCAATCAGATATATACTTCCTAGGAAAGATGTCCTTGTCACTACAAGGGAAGACCTCAGTATTTTGGACTCTAAAGGGAACTTTGGCAAGCAGTCACAGCTTATAATAGGAAGTGGTAGAACATCTGTAGTTCATAAAGAGTAGGGCTATGGCACATACAAGTATGCATCAATGGAGAGCCAAGGTACGAGGCAGCAATGACTAAATTATGCAGCAAGAAAAATATCGGTATATGGCAAGCAAAGGCAAGTTACATCAATTTGGACATTTTAACATACAGTGAAAGAATACCCCCACACGCCAAAGCCAACCTCCACAGAGGAATGAAGGCCGTAGCCGACTGGATGAAGGACATCAGACTGAAGCTGAACTCAGACAAGACGGAGGTCCTCATTCTCGGACCCACCCCATCAGCCTGGGATGACTCTTGGTGGCCCACATCGCTAGGCACTGCCCCGGAACCCACGGACCACGCACGCAACCTGGGGGTCATCCTCGACTCCACCCTCTCCATTACCAGGCAAATCAACGCCATCTCCGCGTCCTGCTTCAACACCCTCCGAATGCTCCGCAGGATCTTCAAATGGATCCCTCTCGACACGAGAAAAACCGTCTCCCAGCAGACTAGACTACGGGAACGCCCTCCACTCAGGAAAAACAAACAAGCTCCTGAGACGACTACAACGATTCCAGAATGCCTCCAAATGCGCATGCCGGAAACTGGAGAAGCTATGGCTCCACGAACGCACACCGGACAACCACGCAGCCCATAAGGACGCCACCCGCAGACATCACCACCTCATCAGATTAGCCAAGAGATCCTCCTTCAAAGACCGCCTGGATAACAACACACACGACAGCAAAGAGCTCTTCAGCATTGTAAAGGAACTCTCCAACCCCAGCACCAGTGCCAACGACATCCCGCCCTCACAAGAACTGTGCAACTCACTAGCCATCTTCTTCCACCACAAGATCGCGGACATCCACGACAGCTTCAACACCACGACTGCCCCCACTACGCCAAGCTCCACCTCCCCTGCAAACACCACCAGCACCAACCAACAGACCTCATGGTCCAACCTCAACGACAACGAGACACGCAAGGTCATGAACTCCATCCACTCAGGATCTCCGTCAGACCTGTGCCCACACCACGTATTCAACAAAGCAGATGCAGCCATCGCACCCCAACTACGGAAGGTCATCAACATCTCCTTCGATACAGCAACATTCCCGGAAGACTGGAAGCACGCCAAAATCAACGCCCTCCCCTCCTCAAGAAGCCCAAGGCGGACCCCAAGGACCTCAAGAACCTCTGGCCCAGCACCCTGCTCCCGTTCCCAGCGAAGATCATCGAGAAAATAGTCAACATGCAACTGGCCCACCACCTCGAAAACAACAACATCTTGGACCCGTCCCAGTCCGGATTCAGATGAAACCACAGCACGAGAAAGCCCTCATCACCGCCACAGAAGACATCAGGCGCCAACTAGACAACGGCGAAACATCAGTCCTCATCCTCCTGGACCGGTCAGCCGCCTTCGACACGGTCTGCCATCGCACTCTAAGGACACGCCTCCAAGAAGCCGGAATCCAAGAGAATAAAAAAATAATAATAATAAAGCCATTTCTAAAGCGCCTGGCTGCACTAAAAATAGTGTGTGCCCGTGCTAGAATGCTACTATATCTCAAGAGACAGAAGTAGGAGAGAACGAAGCAAGGGTCAGAGGAGAGAGATTTAGATAACTGGAAACAGATGAGTTTTAAGTTTAGCACGGAATCTAGTTTCTGAAGGTTCCATTCGAAGGTCAAGTGGTAGTTCATTCCAGTGTTTAGGAGCCAGGTACCTGAAAGAACGGCCACCCATCCTGGCTCTGCGGGTACGGGGGAGTTTGAACAGCATAGCTCCGGTCGACCTCAGGTTTCTGGTGGGGCTGTGAATTGTGAGGAGCATTTGCAAATAGCCTGGGCCTTTGCCCTGGGCGATGCGATGCGTAAAGCATAAGGCTTTAAATATAATGCGTTCCTTGACCGGAAGCCAGTGAAGCTTCGCTAGAGCATTCTTCCCAGATGCTCTACGAGGCAGGTTAAGTATCAGGCGGGCAGCAGCGTTTTGAACACACTGCAGTTGGTGCAGGCATTTTTTACTTAAACCTAGAAGCAGGACATTGCCGTAGTCAAGATGGGGCGTGACTAGGGCGTGGACAAGTGTCTTTCTGGCATTGATGGGGAGAAGGTCAAGGACTTTACAGAGGGTTTTTAATGTGCTAAAGTACCTGCCCGTGACTTTATTGACCTGAGACCTGAAAGAGAGATCCAAGTCGAGCATCACTCCAAGATTTCTGACAGAGTCCACGGGAGAATGAAAATTGCCCAGTTCCGCCAGCCACCACATGTGCGACCAGGCAGCAGGGGATTAACCAACAACTAAAAGCTCAGTTTTTTCACCATTCAGGCGTAGACAGTTGTTATTCATCCATATTGCCACTGATGACAAGCATTTGGAAAAGTTAGTGGCATCTTCCGTATGGTCGAGCGAAAGCTTGCTCATCAGTTGGGTATCGTCAGCATTGGTGACAATATGCACCCTGAAAGCTTCAACTATATGAGCCAGGGGTTCCATATAAAGGTTGAACAGGGTAGGGCTTAAGCTGGAGCCCTGTGGAACCCCATGGCTCAGCTTCCGGGGGGGAATTTGAAAGGGGGACAGTGCAACTGGAAACTTCTGTTAGCCAGGAAAGATTTTATCCAGGCATGGGCAGATCCCTCCACTCCCATGTCGGAGAGGCGAGACAGCAGCGTTGTGTGCAGCACGGTGTCAAATGCTGCACTGAGGTCTAATAAAACCAATGCTGCTGTCTGTCCTTCGTCCGCCATCTCTCGGAGGCACTCAGTGGAGTAGAGGACGGCTGACTCTGTCGAGTAGCCGGCTCTAAACCCTGATTGGGTCGGGTGGAGGAGGGATTCCTCCTCCAGATATTTCATGAGTTGCCCACTTACCACTTTTTCCACTATTTTTGCACAAAAGGGAAGAAGGGAGATGGGACGAAGATTTTGAAGTTGGGAGATGTGGACATTGGTTTTTTTTTCAAAGGGATAACCTGGGCTGTTTTCCATGCATCAAGCACATGGCATTCTTGGAAAGAGAGAGTAACGATATGAGTAATCTTATCGATCTTACTCTCCAAGACTCCCTTACAGCGATTGGGGGGACACAGGTCATAAGGAGAGCCAGACTGTATGCTATTAGCAATGTTCAGCAGTTCCTGTCTCTCAGGTACTTTAAAACATGTCAGACGGGGTTTAACAATGAAGTTATCTCTGACTACCATATGTTTGCTTGAGGAATCAGCTTCGTTTGTGAAAGTGGCATATATTTTGTCGACCTTGCCGACAAAATGATCAGCTATGGAGTCGCATAAGCTCGCTGGAGTAGGTGTCTTGCGCTTCGAGTCACATTACCCCCCCACCTGAGAGACCTACACTGGCTCCCATCGACAAGAGGATCACCTTCAAGCTCCTCACCCACGCACACAAAGCACTGCACAACGCCGGACCCGCCTATCTGAACAGCAGACTCAACTTCTGCACTCCCACCCGCCAGCTCTGCTCCGACAGCCTCGCCCTCGCCTCTGTCCCCCGCATCCAACGAACGACCTCCGGCGGCAGATCCTTCTCCTACCTCGCCGCCAAGACCTGGAACACCCTCTCTACCCACCTACGGCAGATCCAAGACCTACTCGCCTTCAGAAGACTCCTCAAGACCTGGCTCTTCAAGCAGTAGCTGCACCCCACTCCCTCCCCTCAGCGCCTTGAGACCCTCACGGGTAAGTAGCACGCTCTACAAGTACTCTAATTGATTGATTGATAGATAAAGTTTCAAATGCGGCCGACAAGTCGTGTAGGATCAGCACAGCCTACCTACCTCTGTCAGCTATAATTTTTAGAGACTCCGTGATTTCCAAGAGTGCGGAATCTGTGGATGGTGGAAGGATATTGGCGCCCTCAATGAATTTGGTTAGCTCTTTATGAACAAATGTTTCTGTTATTTTTCCCAGTAGAAGAAGCGGTGATAAGGGGCCGATGTTAGAGAGGACAGATGGGTCAATATTTTGCTTCTTTTTCAAAGGTTTTACTATCGCTAACTTCCATTCTTCTGGCACTGTACCTGAACTTAATGAAGAAATAACAATCTGATTTATTATTGGGTTGACCGTGTCTACGATTTGGCGGAGAATCACGGGTAGGACAGGCATCCATGGGAGAACCTGATTTTCATGCTGCAATTGCTTAATGAGTTTGCTCCTGCGACACTGGTTCAAACGAGTGGATGGAATGACTAGTGGTAGCAGGGTCGTGCTCCAGGGCAGCGTTCCTGGGTAGGGACAGAGTTCATTATAAAATCCTTATTCTGGATATTTTCTTCAAAGAAGATTGATATTTGATCACATAAACTCTGGGAAGGAGGTAATTATTTCTGTAGTGCTTTGGGGTTGGTAGCAGATTGGTACTCGAGGAATTTCAGAGATTCCAGCAACTGGAGGCTGAACAGACATGTATTCCTAGCCATCCAGTCCAGATGGGGACCCTTCAAAACAGACTTGTTTGCAGACCGCCTGAATACTCATCTGAAGGACTTCTTCGGTTGGAGACCAGATCCTCAAGCTCTGAAGGTGGATGCCTTTCTTCAAGATTGGAGGGGACTAGCGCCTTATGCTATCCCTCCTTTCGCAATGCTACCTCGCCTTCTTCTACATGCTCGACGATACAAACAGAGCATGGCCGTAATAACGCCACTTTGGAGATCTCAAGCTTGGTTGCCAACCATCTTGGAAATGAGAGTGGATTTCCCAATTTTGATCCCTTCTTTCGAATAAATTCTTCTAGATCCACAGGGTCACATACACCCCCGTGTAGAGCAGGGCCTTCTAACTCTGACGGCATGGAAGATTTCAGGAGACAATGGAGAATCCCTGGGCTTTCGTCAAATCCTTTCAGACTCATTTCTGAGTTATGGGCATCTGGCACAAGAAAAGCTTATAAACTGGCATGGGTTCGCTGGTGCATTCAACGATGTTACGATCCCATTTCAAATGATCTAGTCAATGTCATTAATTACCTTTCGGACCTTTTTACTTCAGGTTTGTCTTACAGAAGTGTTAACGTTTACAGATCGGCGATCTCTGCCGGTCATTCTTTAATTAACGGGATCTCAGTCGGACAAAATCTTCTAACTAAAAAATTATGAGAAGCATGAGGGATTAAATCCCCCTTGTCCCAAATATACCACCTTGTGGGATGTTAATCTCGTTCTTCGGACCTTAACATTTTGGGGAGATAATTCTTCTCTTTCTCTTAAGCGCATTTCTTTTAAACTTACTATGTTATTGTGTCTCATTTCTTTTAGGAGAACTTCAGATGTCAAAGCTTTGGATATTTCAAGTAGGGCTTTTTCAACGCGAAGGGGTTTGCTTTTATCTCAAAAAGAGAACGAAGACTCTATCTTCCTCTATCTTTTACCCCTTCTTTCGGGAAATGAAAGAATTTGTGTGGTTAAGTCAGGGTTCTTCAAACTGTGGGGCGCTCCCCACTGGGGGGCCGCGGCACCATCCCAGGGGGGGCGCGTGCTCCACTCCGATCTTCCCTTTGTGCAGCGCGATGTAGAGACTCTCTGTGGGGGCGGGCGATTTCCGTCAGAGTGGGACTGCAGGGGCCTAAGAGCTGAACAAAGCTCATTAGCATGCGAATGGTCTCTTAAAGAGGTGTGAAGTGCTCGGGTGCGGCTGCCTGGCTGAGTGTGTGTGTGCCCAGAAGCAGTGTCAGCCCGGGCACACACATGCATGGTGAGATGAAGAGGGAGAGGGAGGGAGGAAGGAAACAGAGACAGACAGACAGAGGGAGAGCGAGGGAGGGAGACAGGCAGACAGAGGGGGAGCGAGGGAGGGAGACAGAGGCTGACAGAGCGAAAGCGAGGGAGGCAGCTCGAGGGAGAGCGAGGGAGACTGAGGCAGACAGGGAGAGCGAGGGAGAGTGAGGGAGGGAGACATGCAGACAGAGGGAGAGCGAGGGAGGGAAACAGGCAGACAGAGGGAGAGCGAGGGAGGCAGAGTGAGGGAGAGCGAGAGAGATAGAGTGAGAGAGAGCGAGGGAGACAGAGGGAGAGCGAGGGAGACAGAGGGAGAGCGAGGGAGACAGAGGGAGAGAGACAGGCAGACAGAGGGAGAGCGAGGGAGGGAGAGTGAGGGAGACAGAGGGAGAGAGAGCGAGGGAGACAGAGGGAGAGCGAGGGAGACAGAGAGAGAGCGAGGGAGGGAGGCAGACAGAGGGAGAGCGAGGCAGGCAGAGTGAGGGAGAGCGAGGGAGAGGGAGGGAGACAGAGTGAGAATGAGCGAGGGAGACAGAGTGAGAAAGAGCGAGGGAGACAGAGGGAGAGCGAGGGAGACAGAGGGAGAGCGAGGGAGGCATAGCGAGGGAGACATAAGGAGAGCGAGGGAGACAGAGGCAGCTAGAGGGAGAGCGAGGGATGTCGGGTGGAGCCGGCCACCAGACGTCCGTTATGTTGCCATGTGGGTGAATAGATGTATGGGTGGAGTGGTGGATGTATGGGTGGAGTGATGGGTGGAATGGTGGATGTGTGG
Source organism: Lissotriton vulgaris (assembly GCF_964263255.1). Lineage (NCBI taxonomy): Eukaryota > Metazoa > Chordata > Amphibia > Caudata > Salamandridae > Lissotriton > Lissotriton vulgaris. Next base: position 101,257 of record NW_028247755.1, on the reverse strand, counting down.
GTGATATGGTGGGGGGGTGGATGGATGAGTGAGGGGATGGATGGATAGGTGAAGGGGTGGATGGATGGTGGGAGAGAGGATGGATGCATGAGTGGAGGGATGGATGGGAGTGGATGGATGTGTGTATGGTTGGAAGGGTAGATGGATGGGTGGAGGGATGGATGGATCAGTGAAATGGTGGATGGATCAGTGAAATGGTGGATGGATCGATGAGGGGGTGGATGGTGGACGAGTTGGTGGGTGGATGGATGAGAGAGGTGATGGATGGATGTATTGATGTATTGATGTATTGATGGGTGAAGGGGTGAATGGATGGATGGATGAGTGAAGGGGTGGATGTGGGGATGGATGGGTGATTGAGGAGGGTAGATGGACGGGGGGATGGATGGAGGAGTGAAGGGGTGGGTGAGAGGTCAATGGATGGATTCATGAGTGGATGAGTGGATGGATGAGTGGGTGGATGGGTGAAAGGTGGATGGAGGGATGGGTGGCTGGGTGAGGGGGGAATGGAGAGAGGGGGAGGATGGATGGATGGATGAGTGAGGACATGGATGAATGATTTGGCAGAGTGGATGGGCAGGTGTGTGCATAGATGGGTGAGGAGAGGAGCATGGAGATGGATGGGTCAAAGAGTGCATGCATGAGTGGGGGGAGGGTGGAGAGCGGGATGGATGGGTGGATGGATGAGTGGGGGGTTGAGTGGGTGGACGGATGAGTGACTGGGTGGATGGATGAGTGGGTGGGGGGGATGGCTGGATGGGTGAGAGGGTGGGTGGTTGGATGGATGAGTGAGTGAGTGGATGGGTGGAAGAGTGGATGGATGAATGGAGGAGTGGATGGATGGATGAATGGAGGAGTGGATGGATGAATGAATAGAGGAGTGGATGGATGAGTTGGAGGATAGCTTGGGTGAAGGGGTGAGTGGTTGGATGGATGGGTGGAAGAGTGGGTGGAAGAGTGGATGGATTGGTGAGGGGATGGATTGGGTGAAGGGATGGATGGATGATGGATGGATGGGTGACGGGGTGGATGGAGAGATGGATGGGTGAGATGATGGATGGAGGGATGGATGGTGGATGGGTTTGCAAGTGGTTGAAGGGGTTTGGATGTGGATGGGGCACAAATGGAGGGAAGGAATGAATGGTGGGAGAGTTGGTGGATGACATGGTGTACATGATGGATGGGGAGGGTTGTGATGACTTCCTTTGCCTTGGAGGATTGTGTTTTGAGCTGTGTGGTACGCCTCTGTGGTTTCGCCACACCCACTCACAGGCCTGCAGTTTGCTAGGCACTCTTGTTGTGTTGAGCATTGTTTGCCGGATATGGCCCGTGGTGTGCGCGTTGCAGTCGATCATGTGGTGTGCCGGATTCCCGAGGTTTCGGTCGGGTGGTGGGGGGGCCCAACATCTGGGGGAATTCAGCTGGGGGGGGCTCAACCTGGAAAAGTTTGAATACCTCTGGGTTAAGTGTTTAAAAGAATACCAAAAAAGAACCAAATATTTAAGATCGAATTGAGTCCCAACTTTTAATCTCATTTAGATCCCCTCACAGAGGAGTCTCTTCTCCAACTTTAGCTAGATGGGTAAGAAATGTCATGCATGAAAGTGGTGTGGATGTATCTATTTTTGGTGCTGATTCCGTCAGAGGTGCTGCGGCATCAAAAGCATTCTGCATGGGAGGGGGATTACAAGATATCCTTAAAGCTGCAGATTGGTCTAGTGATAGTATGTATAAATTTTGTTATTTTAGACCAATCCCTAATGTGATTGATAATATTCTTAATGCACGTTAAACTTGCATAAAATGGCCTCCGTGTCATGCCATAAAATTTTGATTTTTCACAGCCTGCTGGGCAGAAAATCTGGATTTTATTAAGGACACGGAGGCTAATATTATCCCTCCTCTTTACCCTCCCTTTATAAGTATTGATTTTATGATATTTTATTCTTCTCTTTCAGAATAAAATTGTTTTTCTCCTTCGGAGTACCTTGGAGAAATTTATCTTCAGTTTTTTCTCATACCTGCCTTCTTCACGAGGATCTTTCTTCGCAGTTTCAACAATAAGTATGATGGATGGTCTCCAAGGGACTTTATAGCTATTTAGAATGTTGATTGAAGTTCCATGTTCTTCAATTGTTGCTACTGAGCAGTGGTAATAAAGGAGAATTTGCATAATATTAGCCTCTGTGTCCTTAATAAAATCCAGATTTTTTGCCCAGCAGGCTGTGAAAAATCCAAATATTTGATCTAGTTTTGCCTCCTGTATTTTGTTGGAATAGTGCTTTTTTCGCTCATTTGATCTGGGTATGGTAGACCTTCCTGCTGATTTAAACGCTTTTTTATCTACTGCGTCATAACATCTTCTCCATTTACGCTCTTGTTGCTTACAATGACGATGTATTTTTGCAAGAGTGGGTGTAAACCAGGGGGCTTTATAGGCTATTTTTTATATTCTTGTTGGGTTTATCTGGTGGGATGAGTTTATTGCTAATTGCAGTTAACCAGGAGTGGAAAAGACATGAGTCTAGTGCGGTGATCCCTGTTAGGGAAGGCACCTGAGCCTGGGCAGCGGCAGCCAACTTGGGATTACGAACTAGTTGTGTCCATTTACGCCTGAATTGGAGGGCAGTAGGTTGCTTCTCCGGACGATTCGTCAATGGAATCATAAGTGCGAGGGGGAGAAGGTTATGGTCTGACCATATCTGTGGGATAGGGGGATCTGCAGAAAGCAGGGTGTAATTGGAGCAGACTCCGTCCAATGTATGGCCAGCTTGGTTGTGGGTGCATCCACCATCTGGTCCAGCCCGAATATTTCTGTTATTTGAAGGAGGTTTTCTAATCCTGGCACTTTTTTGTCTTCCAGGTGAAGGTTAAAATCACCTAATAAGGTGAAGTTGGCATATCTCAGTAGGAAATGACTTAGGGTGTCTCCTAGTGAGTTGATGAAAGTGGTGCTATGACCCGGTGGGCGATAGATCAGGGCTCCTGAAAAGGACACAAAGGCATTTAGTGAGATGCAGAAGCCAAGGATTTCTGCTCCCTTAAGTGTGTCCAACTCAAAATTAGTACAGGGTAATGTATCACGAAGGATAATAGCCAGGCCCCCTCCTCTGGTGTCCCCTCTGTCTTTCCTACAGATTGTATAGTATCCGCTGTGTGCCCGGCCCAGCATGACATTAAGTAGCAGGCCGGGAACGGGAATCCCTTGTGATCTGACTTCCCCGCCGGAGGTCAGGCAGGTGGGGGGAGGGGGGCTGGGTTTGTCCGCTTCCCTCCGATCAATCGGCGAAGGCAGCGTCGGAACGAGATAGCGGAGACAGAGACCGAGCAGGCAGTAAGTAGAACAAGCAAACAATGGCAATGTGCAAAATGCTAAAGTGCAAAGAATTTAAAATATTAAGAGCTTCGGGAATGTGTTTAAAATGTTAAAAGTTTCAGGATTAGATGCGTTAGAATTGTGCTCAGTGAGGGCTCCTCTCACCTCATGCTTCACGTGGAAGAAGCAATAGGGACACAGTGGCAGTGGGAGAGGAAGATGCAGCATGGACAATGGGGGTGGGAGTGGAAGTAGCAACACTGACAAATATGTATGGCAGGAAAGTAGAAATTGAAAGTAATACCTGAATTAAAGCACAAGAAGCAGAATGACATTAAACAAGATGGAGCAATCAGTACTTGGTCCATGCACCACACAAAAGAAGAGGAAGGGAAGCCGGCACAACCTGGACAATTAGGGGGCAGCAAAGAAGTACAACAATAAAGCCAACAAATGGTAAAGAATGGGCAGCAGTACTGTATTCCAGCACTTCAAGGAGGAAGGTGCTTCAGCTTTGGAGTCTTCTTGAACTACCAGAAAAGGTAAGTCTACTCAGTAGCAGGGATTACTGCCATAAATGGCCTCTAAGACTAGACAGCAGGTTTTAAATTGCATTCTGCCTGTTATGGAGAACCAGTGAAAATCTTGAGGTATGAGGTGATATGACTGAATTTGCTAGTGAAGAGGACAATAAAGACCACTGAGTGAAGCAGAAGAATTGTGGTGGTTTCTGATGGATGGCGTTTCCAAAGTTCAACGGATGGCAGCTTTAAGATGGCCGACTTGAATGAGGGAGAAGGTTTTATTTAAGTGTGGATATATAAGTTAGCTGCATTTGTCTCATTATTGTGTATGAACAGTAGGAAAGTCTAGTTTATAGTAATGTTACAGTGCCGTTAAAAGATATCCTTGTGGGAATCCATTTGTGAGGGCAATAGACCACACGTTGGACCCCAGACAGCCCTCAATGACTGTGCTCCTTCACCTCTTAACACCCTCTTTTCTGTGCCTGGGAATCAGAGTTGTTTTGAGGATGGGCTCTTTGGCTCCATTTTGGGTAGAAGGTTGTGTTTGGGCCAGAAGAAAACTTCTGTAAGGCTGTGCAGGGGTCTGGCTGGGCCGTGGTGCACAATCCCCCAGTCCAGTTCAGCACACTGAGAAAGCCGCTCTAGCTAGTACCACGGCAGCATGCTGTGACTACACGGCCAATTGAAAGAACTTAGAGTATGCATACCTGTTTAACGATTAGGGCCACGGTAGAAATCTACAACACCTGAAGTATCAGCATTCCCACGCAGAATTGGAAACAAAGAATATACGTCTTATGGGGTAAGCCTAATCTTGACTTATAAATTGATTTTAACATTAAATAAGGAACTTGCTGAACATCCATTTATTAGCTGTAATTATTGTGCTTTTTGTGAATTTTCAATGGTTAACCAACATCGCCTTACGGAATAAGCCTTGAACTCCACTGTATTGTTACCCAGAGTGTCATGTCAAGTGCTAAAGGGGTGTACGTAGTATTCAGCTTAGATCCAGTAGTAAAGAAGCATTGGAACAGCAGAGATAAACCACCCTAATTTTTAGTCTGGCCCCGTCATAAATGTAAAAATGTAAATGTATTTGAGCTTATATAGCGCACAGCTACCCGCAGTGGGTGTCCCGGCGCTTGCTTAGGGAACCCGTCCTGGTATTCCCCTGTGAGATAACCCCGGCAGGGTATCCACAAGGTGAAAGCCAGGCATCCCGCCGCGAGGGGCCGTTGTGGAGATTAAGCAAGCTATTGCCCAGAGTCGCAGAGTGTGAGCCCGTGAGTCGAGAAGGCACCGGAGCGAGAATTATCAAGTCCGTGGAATTTTTAGCCCAAGACCCGCCGAGGCGGGGAATTGAACCCTGTTCCAGGGCCGATCTCAGCTTCCGGGTCTGCCGCCTCTAACCCCTGAGCCACACGTCATCACTGATTGTCCTGGGATCCCCACCAACATGCTCTAACTTTCATCAATCAATGTCTCCTCTTCCTCCCTCAATGCTATCACAGTGAAGGGTTTTGTTCACCTTTAAGTTGACGCATCCTCTCCTGCAGGTTGGTATCTTGAGTGCTGCAGCTCTGCAGACCCCGCTCCTTGTCAACAGATTCATCCATGAGAACAAGAGCCTTCCCAATCCAGCACCTGAGAATATTAGAAGGAGATATAACAAGAGTGTTAGGCTTTAAAATGTAAGCAGGGGAGGAAAGAAAAATATGTATCATGGTGAATTTTCAGAGAAAGGAACTTGAGAAGGATAATGGTGGAAAGTTTAAAAATAAAGGTATTACTAGTGGTGGGTGTAGGAAAAGGCCCCTTTTGACATGGTTGACTCCACTTTTCACGTGAGTTTTACTGGAAGGTCACTGAGTTCCTGATAACCAGGTCCCCAGTGCCAGAACTCTTGCCTAAAACTGTGCAAATGTAGCCCCAATTGGCAATACTTTTGGCACCCCATAAGCCACTAGTAAATGGTACCCCTGGTACCTAGGGTAAGGGCTGCAGTACGAATTTTGCCACCCTAAAGGACCGCTCACCAAGCACACAAACTCCCACTGCAGGCTACGTGTCTTGGTGCATACAAAACTGAAAACATGGCACGGCACACAGCCTGTGTGCCATGACTGCAGACACTGCATGCAGTATAGGTAAGTCACCTCTATAGCAGGCCTTACAGCCCTAATGCAGGGTGCACTATACAACATGTGTGGGAATAACTGAATTTGCAGAAATGCCCCTGTGTAGGTCAGTCCCATAACTGCCACTACAAGTGATCAGGGAAGCCATTTTAAAAGCATGTGCTGGACACTGTTGAAAATAATTTCCCCAGCCCCATGATGGCTTCACTGAAAATTGGGATGTTTGGTATCAAACATGTTGTATTAATAAACCCATACTCATGCCAGTGTTAGATTTATTAATATATGCACACAGAGAACACCTCAGAGGCGCCCCTGAAAACCTGCCAGCTACTGGTGTGCTGACTGATTGGTTTTTGCCTGCCTGCCACTGAAGACAAATTTCTGACCCCCATGGGTGAGGATCTTTGCTCTTAAGTGGTCAGAAACAAAGCCTGCACGGGCAGAGTATGTTTACACCCCCTCCTACGGGATGACCTGCAGATTAGCTTTCCAAGGTGGGGATCTTCAAAGAGCTGCTGCTTTTGGTATGTGAATCTGGCTTCCCTCACAGGAGAGGAAGCGGTCCCGTTTGTCGAGAGCACTTTGGCACCTGGACGAGGGGGAAATTAGCTAGTCAGATAGATGTGTCCACCTTCAGCCTAGTACTCCCCTAAGGTGGGCTACCTGGAGTGGAGGTGACTTTTCAGAGTTAGCGATAGCAAACTTCGGATCCCTGGGACAGGGTTATGCTTACTTCCCACAGGAAGTTGTCATATAGGGGCGTAGTGATCCCAGGGGTAAGTAATCCATTGGCTACTACACTACACTCCCTTAATACCTCTAAATTCAGTATTTAGGGGGGCGCCTGGCACCAGCAGATCATATCCTGACAACCAAAAAAAGAAGAAGGACCAAAGAGCTGCAAAAGCAAGAACAGCAGAAGAAGCAACTGACTTGGCACTAGCCCTGCTAGCTGTTTGTCTTCTCTTCGACAACTGAGCCAAGGTTGACTCATCCTGCAAGCTGCTGATCCTCCAAAGTATGGGAACACTGCCAGCATTTCTCCAGAAACTCAGGAACTCCTGTGTAGTTGCTGTGCTGCTCTTCTGCATCCTGCAGGTACCAAGACAAGAACTCTGAGGTTCCAAGATGGCAAATAACTGAAGCAGGAACGCACCACTGCACCGAGCCATCTAGCTCGAGCTGAAGAGGGCCAATAGTGCCAAAGTGGTCCCCAGAACCTCTAGACTTGAAGCCCACCTTAGGTTATCCTGCTGTGGACTTCAACACCACCTGCAGTCTCTGTTTGCAGACCCCCTCTACAGCAACCACCCCTAGTGACGAAATCCAGAAGCCTTAGGACACCTCTGCATCCGTCACCCCTGGCCAATGGAGAAGAGGACCAAAGGTGTCCCTACATACACAAGCATCATGAGGCATGAGCCCACCTGCTGGTTCAGCTAGACTGGCCTCCCAGTCCAAACCTGCAGCCTCTTTTCACACAGATGGTCCCCTTTGAATAACATTGGGCACCCAACACTGTTTTGCACCCCTGCAACTGCCCGCCCTACTGCCGCTGGAGGGGACTTGGTGGTGCTGCCTGGAACCCTGTCCCATGCTCACATTAAGTCTAGGAGATTAGTCTCATAAGTCTCTGTACACTACCTGAATGCCGTGCTTGTTTTCTCTCCTATAGGATAACATTGCAGCTTCTGAGAAATACATTGTGTTGACTTTTTAAAATGTAAAGTATTTCTCTTGTGAAACGTACTTACTGGATCGCATTGAATCTGGTGACTAAATGTATATGTAAAGAAATGTATTATTTTCATAAACTGGTGTGGATCTCCTCATTGAGTCGGGTATACCATTTATTGGCTGTGTGTGTATTTTGCAGAAATCTAACACTCCTCTCTGATAAGCCTAAGGCTGATCGACAACACTACCCCGTAGAAGTGCACCTTGGGATTGCTACAGCAAACACCTGTCCACTCATAAGGACTGGACTCTTTGCATGATATACCTCTTTTGGTTTATCATATAAAGAGTCAGCTTCCTACAGTGGAATAGGCCTGGAAACCCAGTCATCATAAACGATGAGCAAGCGGGAGTGGTGATATGCACAGTGTCTCTATGATCAGATATATGAACAGCACCCACTCCTGCAGTGCAGATGTACGGTTGCAGTGCCTATAGGGTGATGAATGCAGAGGGAGAGGCACAACAGGACAAAAGCTATAATATCTACTGTAAGATAAATAAAGAACGAGAAACCACCCAGGGCCTAGATTGGGCCGGGAGATTCTAGTGTCAGATGAAATGAGAATGGAGGCCCTCTCAGCAGTGAAGATGGGTAGGGAAATGTAAGTCGACGCCTCACAACCTCAGGGCAAGGAGAAATAAGAAGGTGCTAATGTTTTTGGTGTCCCCCACTTTGCCCAATGGAGGGGAGATTTAGTGCCTCCTACCCGACGCTTGTGGGCAGTTTTTCGCTACTCCAATGTTATCTTGTAATAAGAGAATGCATCACTGGGGCAGCTGTACTGACCTCTTTTGACTGCAAAAAGGTGTGGGCAAAATAGTATCCAAACTGGTTCAGCTGCCCACGGAACATATATTCGCTATTCTGGTCCTCCCGACATTAATGTTTTTGAGAATTAATAGCGATTGGCTTGGATGACAGCTGCTGTATTGCTGGTTTGTAATTATGGTCACACCATTAGGCAACTGTGAGCTGCTCCAGCATTTTTTTTTTCAGAATTAACCATTTTGTCAGCCTTGGATGTCCTTCGCCGCTGCGATGACCAAAACATCTATGGTGTCCTGATTTTATTAAAACTTTCAGCAGCTTTTGATACCATCTCACATCAGACCCTTTTATTCAGACTATCAGACCTGGGATAAAGGAAGTAGCTCTGTCATAGTACACTAACCTTCTATCAAAGTATATCTCTAATCACATTAAACTCCATCTGTCAGATCTTATCTGTAGGGTGTCCCCCTAGGCTCCATTATTTCACCACTACTGTTTAATATTTATATGTCCCCACCGGATTAGACTATTAAAACTCCATAAACCTTGATCCTTTAAGATTAAAATGTTGTAGGCAGCAAGACTCGTTTCCTAGGTTTCGGCTTCCACAATCACATTTCAAGACACGGGTCGGTCCAGCTTTGGATCCCAAGATGAAATGTGCTCACTTCACACCTCGCTGTCATCAACCTTCCTGAAGAAATAATCACAGACCGGCCCTTCCTACAAAATTCCTCACCTTGTACAACTGAAACTGCAGCCCTCACTCCTACCATCTACCAAAAGGCAGTGCTCAAGAAGAACTAATCTGCAGTCTTTTGCTAACTAGGACTTCATGAACTGTCTTCAATTCTCCTCAATTCAGTCTCTGGATCGTCACCCTTCAGCCACAGGAATGCATGCAGTATATTTCCACGTGTGAAAGCTATTCTCATCCTTCTTGTGTTATGCTAAACAAGGAGCATCCAAAATGGATACCACTGGCTTCTGTGCTCAAATACACACAGAGGCCATGCACTCACTGCACATCAACCACTTGGTATACACATAGGATGTGAGTGCAAGGTTCTGGGTTTCAGATCAGAACTTTACATGAGATGGGTCAACAGACCATGTTCTCTGTTGACACAGAGAAATAGGCCTGATAACATTAAAGAATCACAGAACACAGTTTGCTGTCATCAACACTTTATGATCTATAAGTAGGGCTAAAAAAATCCACTCACATTAGCGAGCCAGATTTAATTAGGATGAGCTATTTTTAGGTCAAACTGACTTTTGACCTCTGCCTCTGAAAGCAGAGAAAATGTGACAAGATAGCAATATTTAAAGGCATCTTTATGGTTCACAAAGTGAACGAGCAATAAAAATGCCTTTAAATCTTGTTAACAGGGCTGGCTTCAGCACTGATGGCGCCCTGTGTGACAATCTTTGTTCGCGCCCCCTCACTGACCACCTCCGCCACAGATTCCCTCACTACCACCATTTGACAGTGCCCCTCAATTCTGAATAACCACTGTCTCTTAGATTAATTTCGTTTTATAGCAACTCTCATACCAGTTTAAGATGTTAGAACAATTAACTTTACATATGGATTTCACAGAGACTATCATAATGTGTAAATCAGTGTATAGGAAATGTTACATAAGACAGAGGCCTACAAGGAGTAGGAGTCACATTTCATCCATACTGGTAGGCAGTATAGTTTAAGAGTCCTTGGCCTGGAAAAGCACATATTCAGAATTTAAAATGTAACACCATTGGTAGGTGTTTTCTTAATAATAAGAATTGATATCTACCCAAATGAACCCCTTTTGCAATATTAGGACAACGAAAGACTGGGCAAAAAATATATAGCTCTAATATGTTCCTTGCATTTTGTATGCAGCTCTTTGATGGCTGTTAATAGCTGATTGCTCTATATAAGGATTTTAACTTATAAACTTCAAGTAACAAAAGGATATCTGATGAAAGCAGTAACTCATTGACATATTTATATTATATGCACTTTGTGATGTGAAAGGGACACGTTCTTCGCAGCAGGCATATTAACCCTCTGTGGTGTGATGAGTCAAAACGTTCACTAGACAAAGCTCCGGGTCTCTCTCCAGGAAGAACATTAATCACCGGAGTGGTCATTTTTATTGATGGCTGAATATTGCTGGGACAATGTACGCGGCATCAGGTCTTTTAAAACGATGAACACGGCGCCCTCACCCCAAGTCATCGCCCGGTGCAATCGCACCGCCCTAGAGCCAGACCTGCTTGTTAACTTGTCACATTTGCTTGGCTTTCAGAGACAGAGTTCTAATGCATCACAGTTAGGTCGCATAGATGTTTCAATTGACGAGACCTGCAGGTCTAGTGAAATTGTAATGATTTTTTTTAGCCCTACCAGGGCATGGACAAGTGTCCCCCACCCACTCCAAGGGTAGGCTTGGTGCATCCCTCCAGATCATGCACTATATTAACGTGATGTTGAGGTCAAATAAAAGTCTGTATACCAATTTTGCACTCAGCGTGAGGGTAAATGCCAGTTTAGTATGCAGGGTGCATTCCCGCCCCAACAGAGGGGCGTGTAAATAGCCTCCACCTTTGGTAAAGGCATGAGGGCAACAACTATCCCCTCTACACTTCCTAACGTAGGAGCCTCAAAATACCCCCCCCCCCCCACACTCTTTGGCAAGGTGCGGTGCCCAGCAACTGCCATCCACCCCATTCGAGCAAAATGTGAAACCTCTTTGGGCTAATTGCTCTGCCAAAGACAAGGCCCCAACTTGTGCATCAAGGACTATAACCGGTGAAGTTCAGGAGTTTTTAAGATTAGGTTTTTACACTATAACGTCAATTTAACTTTGTTTTTTTTTGGTGATTCTTTCATGTTTAAGTTAATAGCAAAATTATCATCTGGATGAAGGGCACCCACGTATACATTAAGCTACTGCTGCAGCCTGTGTGATGCATGGCAAGGCTGTACGCAGGAGCCGCATTCGCCCACCTGTAGGTTGCTGGGCTTATCCTACGGTGGTTTGTGGCACCACAATGTCTGGGATGTGCCCTTCTTCGTCCACCCTCACTCTCTGTGCTTCAGTCTGGATAGCAGATGTAACTTACATGTGTAATATTTTGTTTTGTCTTCCTGAACCTCAGGAATTCCGTTAAATGTATGGGCTCAGGAAAATGGTGCCAATTTTGGAATACACTGTAGAAGAGAGGTACCCTCAAATATTTTTGTAATTTGCAAATTTACCACTGAGCAAATGCACTTTTTCATTTCTTTTTGAAACTATAACATTCTTATACCCACTTTTCAGGCCAGCCATAAACCAATCTTATTATAAGAAAAATTCCAATGTAATTGACAGAACATGCAAAGTTTCTGCTTACAAAAGTAAATAACCAAGATATACAACAGAATTCAACTTTTGTATCAAAAACGAGAAAACAGATTAATGGATTTAGAGCATTTGCCATATAATTTGCCACATCATTTTCAAAATGTGCAGATTTCAAAAGATATGTTCTTTCTAGCCCAAATGGAGGAAAATAGAATTGTAAGGTACTTTTCATTTTTTGCCACATAATTTAGATGACGTTGCCACATTATTTGGTCCACAATGGCACAGAACTCAAGTAACAATGTTAAAGCTTTAACTAAGTGGTTTAGGGGCTGACATTATGATAAAGAAAACTATATTCAACAGGCAATTGTGAAATATTTACATAGTTCATTGTTCACAGAGATTTTTTTTTTATTATCACAAAATTGTTGGCAAGAAAATATCTAAAACATAGGTGTGGTGTAGTGTAAAGGGCAGCCATCTTGGAATGGTTTATGCCATAAAGAATCCCAAAGTAATCAAGCATTAGCAGAAGCACTAGCTCTAAGGATAAATATTAAAAGTAAGATTTACTGTCTTTGTCGGTGTTCGTTTTTTATTGCACCCAGTGGCTATTAATGGCACAGGGTATGAAATCACTGCATTTTGCAAATGTGAAGGTGGTGATGGGTTTCTGAGGTTTGTTGTAGGTTACTATCTCTATCCAAATTTGCAAACTATGGGGCTAAATTATGAGCCCGTGCATCACTTTTGCGCCGCCCGTGCATCACTTTTCATGGCGCACCAGCAGCATACAAAATGTTCAATGTTGCACCATATTTTCAAAGTGATGCATCTAAGTAGATGCGTCACTTTGTAAACTGCTGTGCCACATTATACCTGCATCAGGTATAATGTATGCAGGGGGGGCGTTCAGACGCAAGAAAGGGTCGTAGAAGTGACGCAGTGAAATCTATAAGATTTCACTGTGCCACTTCTAGGATGCAAATGCGCAATATCTTACGCCTACCTAATGGCAGGCATAGGGCTGGCGCAGGCACATTTAACATGGTACTTGCCCTTGTGTAATGACCTGGAGCTGGTTCACTCCTGTTATAGACAACAGCACTGCGCCGATTTTGAGACTACAGGTACGTCAGAAATACTGACGTATCCGTAACCTATTGCGACATGATGCATCATACTGTAAATATGACGCATCATTGGTGTCGCAAGGGGGGCGCAATGAAAAATGACGCATTGCTGTTTTCTCGCAGAGAAGCGTCACTTTTCATAAATGAGGGCCTATAGGTCTCCAATCATAAGATGGGCAGAACAGTATTCCTGAGTGGGATACCACCCAATCCAATTATATGCTACTGTTTCTCATACTGCCCGCCCTTCTAGAAGCAGGAGGACTGGAAGCAGGTGGACTGGTAAACCAGATTTTGACCCAGTACATCCTGGTTCTCATGTTATTCCTATTCCATGGACACATATTCATAATAACTGAATTTATGTGCATAGATACCTGCCAGAAGTGCATCTGGGGCCTAAGAAAGATTTGTAGAAGTAATCCGGCTTCTTCAATGCGCATGAGGCAAGATTTCTGTAAATCCTACTGAATGGCCGTTTTGTGCTGTGACAGATTAGCAAACACAGAAAGAAAAAATTCCTGGCTAACGTAACAGAAAGTTTCAATTCTATTAAGGACTGGGAGGCGAGGATTATGCAGTCCTTTCTTCTATTTATTAAAATAGCAACTTCAAAGTAAAACACCAAAACAAAACTTCATGAACTACAACACCCATGAGCACATGGGGCACAGTGTCCATAGCAACCATCATCCAATGCTGAGGGCGTCCGCCGTATATCTGGTCCTGACGTCCCTTCAGCGTTCCTCCTGTGAGGAATCCATTCGGAAACTCGATTCAGTCCATCTTCTGGTCTTGTCCTAAACCAATACAAGACAAACCATTATCCTGTTCCCCTTCCATGAAAGGAAGCATCAGAGGTAATACATCCACATTTTCCAGCAACAGAATTAAAGTTCGACAAACACCATGTCACTAAGAACTTAGCACACAAGGAAGTCACCAGAGCGAATCAATCATAGAATGAACATATGAGTACAAATACATCAAAACCCATATCAAACGAAATTACTCACTGAACATACGTAGGTCCCAGGGCGGGACGGGACCTGCAAGTCTCGGGAGGGATATTCCTCGCCTCCTAGTCCTTAATAGAATTGAAACTTTCCGTTACGTTAGCTAGGAAATTTTTCATTCTATATCAGGACGGAGGCACCACCAACGCTGCTGCGCCATAGATGGGTTTGAAATAAAACTTCTTGAACGTAGATTCGGAAGACCAATCCGCTGCGTTCATAATATCCTCCAAACTACCACCTACCTGTACGGCATTGGAGGCCATAGCCCCTTTTGAGGAGTGGGCCCCAAATCTGGTGTCATCCACCCCCGCCTGGGTCATGATCCAACGGACCCACCTAGCGATGGATGGAGATGAAACCGCCTTAAAAGGCTTCTGAAGGGCGATAAGGAGTTGACGTTCGCCCGGAGGGCGATACTCCGCTGTCATTTCCTCATACGCCTTAAGACACCATACCACACAGAGTTTGGGCTGATCCGGAAATACAGGATAAGATACCGACCTGATATTAGTCTTAGTCCTCCTCGCAACTGTGAAGGTTACTCCGTCCGGAGTGAACATCCTAGGCGTGATATCCAATGCTCTCACATCCGAGATGCGTTTACTCGAAATCAGGCACAGTAGGATCACCAATTTAGCTGACAATTCCTTTCTGGAGAGATACTGGTTATCCTGCCATGAGCAGAGAAAACGCAGTATAATGTTGACGTCCCAAAGGCAATCGTATCTGGGCTCTGGGGGTTTGGACAGCCTGGCACCCTTCATTAGCTTGAAAACCGAGGGGTGCTCCCCGCCGGTCTACCATCAATGTGGGCATGTCCCGCCGAGATGGAGGATCTGAAAGAGTTAATAGAACGGTAGGCCAAGCCTGACTGAGCCAACTTGCCTAAAAAATTTACGATATGACTAACGTCTGCCCCCACGGGATCGGTGTGTCTTACCAGACACCAACGACGCCACCGTCCCCAAGCCGAGCGATACCTCTTAACGGTACCTGGAGCCCAGGCTCGCTGGATGAGGAACTCAGCGACCGCCGAAAGGTGGACGTCTTGCCAACGTCCCCTGAAATCCTCCATGCCATGAGGTACAATGTCCCTTGAAGGATCAATGGATGAGGCGGCCCCAGGGGACCCGAGAGTAGAAAAGGGAACAAGGGCAGTCAAATCGGACAGTCCCACAACAGCTCCAACAGTGGAGGGAACCACGCCTGGGCCCTCCAAAAGGGAGTCACCAGGATCAGGGACGCTTGTTGTCAGCGAACTTGTGCCACTACCCGAAGAATCAACAGGAAAGGAGGGAACGCGTAAGGCTGCTCCTGCGACCAATACAGCAGGAAAGCATCCACCGCCGACGCCTCCGGATCCGGCCTCCAACTCATAAACCTTGGGAGTTGATGATTGAGCCGGGATGCGAACAGATCCACGGAGCACGGACCCCACCTGGCCATCAAGGCCTGGAAGATTGACCGCTCCAGGCGCCAATCTCGGAAGTCGTGGAAATTCCTGGAATGCCAATCCGCAATCGAATTCTGTCGTCCCGGAAGATATTCCACCCGACACTGAGATCTGCTTCTCCAGGCAGTAATGCCAGAAGTCCTTCGCCAGCTCTGCCACGGCCCGAGACCAAGGGCCGCCCAGGCTATTTATGTATTGCACCGCTGACACATTGTCCATGCGTAGCAAGATGCAACACGACACTCAGCTCTGCATCAGAGATCTCACTGCAAAAGAACCCGCTAGGAGTTCCAGGCAGTTGATGTGAAGCTGAAGCTCCTCCTCCGACCAACGGCCCCCGATCATTATGTCTCTGTAGCGCGCCCCCCAGCCCGACCTGCTGGCATCCGACTCGATGATCAGGTACGGCCTGGATCCGAAGATCGCTCTCCCGTTTCACGCACTCATGTGCTTGATCCACCAACGCAATTCCGTCCTCATCTCTTCCGTAAGAGAGATGATTTCGGAATATGTGAGCCCCTTCCTGAGGTGCTGCGCCTTCAGACGCTGAAGGGCCCTGTAATGAAGGGGGCCAGGGAAGATCGCTTGAATCGAAGACGAGAGGAGACCCACGATCCGAGCCAAATGTCGCAGGGAGATTCTGTCCTTCCAGAGAACCTGGGAGAGTTCATTGCGAATCTTGGTCACTTTCTGCTGGGGAAGGCTGAGGGAGGCCGTCTCCGAATCGATTAGGAAGCCCAAAAAAGTGATCTGTCTCACAGGGCGGAGTTCGGATTTCTGGGCATTTATCACGAACCCCAGGTCCTGAAGTAGAGCAATAGTCATGCTCAGATTGCGCTGGAGGCGGTCCGGCGACTGATCCAAAATCAGGATATCGTCGAGATATATGATCAGTCATATACCCCTCTCACGCAGAGTCTCCACCACCGGCCGAAGAAGCTTCGTAAAGCACCACGGGGCCGATGAGAGGCCGAACGGCAGCGCCTGAAACTCGAAAATCTCCCCGTCCCAGAGAAATTGAAGGAACCGCCGGTGAGGCGGAAAGATGGGCACAGTTAGGTAAGCGTCCTTCAAGTCTAGACGGTTCATCCAATCCCCCTGGAGGAGGATATCGCGTAGAAGATGGATCCCCTCCAACATGAAGTGGCGGTAAACCAGCCACCCGTTAAAGTCTCGCAAGTTTATGACCGGGCGAAACCCTTTGTCCTTCTTCTGGACCAAAAAGATGTTGCTCAAGAAACCCGTAGGATGAAGTAGGGACCTGCGGATCGCTCCCTTCCTGAGGAGCTCCGCCACCTCGTTGCCAATCAGAACCCTGTCCTCCGCAGAAAAAAACAGTGGGCGGGAGCGTACCTTCTGACGGGGAGTACCATGGAACTCTATCCGGAAACCCCGGACAGTTTGGAGACCCCAAGGGTCTGCTGTGATCTTGCACCAGTTGTGGAGATGATCCTGTAACCTCCCCCCCAGGACGGACGGGGAAAAAAGGGTAACACTCACCGGATGGGCCTCCCGGTGCGTTGGCTCCACCTCGATAGCCTCTGCGGTGCCCTTTCCCGGTGCCTCTACTGGGATAGAAAGAGCCCTGGCAGCCGTCGTTCTAGCCGTTGCTGCGACGCTGCTGGATCTTAATGTTAGGGCCCTGTTGATACTGGCGGCCGGAGGAGCGACCCCGCCCTCTTCCAGCCCCAGAAAAAACCCGTCCAGGGAAGATTTTCTTGATCGACGCTTGTGCCTCATCCAGTGCGAAAAAGGTAGTAACGAACTTGTTTAGTTCCTTGATGAACGGTTCGCTGAACAACTTGCCCTGTGCAATAGGCCCTGCCTCGGAAGTGGCCAGATCCCCAAGCTGCAGGTCGATCTTTATGAGAAGTGATCTCCTACGCTCAGCAGCCAATGTGCAATTCGCCGCCTGCCACAACCTTCGTGGATAGCGCAGTCCCCGATTCCTTGGCCCTCTCGGCCAACTGAATGATCTGGGTCACGGGGCCCACTGCATCCAGGAGCTTATCCTGACAGTTGCACCAAGAGCGATCTATGCCTTTCTTAGGGTGCTTCATGAATTTGGCGAAGAACGCGCAGAGCTTGTCATTGATGTCCGGTGTAATGGCCACCCTGCCCTCCAATTTTGGCCGAGGGCATTCTCCCCGCATGCGGGTTCTAACTTCTTTCTCCAGGGGCTGGCGAACCTTACTCGCCACATATGCCGCCACCTTAGGATCCGGAGCCGCTCCGATGACCTAGGATGGTAAATCCTCGTGGGGTCAAACAGGTCGGAGTTCTTCCCGTCCCCATCTTGGGACCCCGAGGAATTCAACCCCTGCGCCAAGGTTGACCTGCATCAACATCCCCATCCGAGGACCCTTCGTCCTCAGAGATACCCTCCCCCTCGAAGGGGAAACCATCGTCCTGGTCAGAATCTGGAGCGACCTCGTCGCCATCTTCTCCAGGATGAAATCCCTCCCGGCAGGGTAAAAGTTGAAGCGTCTGCGCACTCTTAGGGAAGGAGTCCCTCAGGCGATCGAACTCCTCCAGGTGCCCCGCGTGACGTTTAGCAGTCTTCTTGCCACCGCCCTGCGCGCCACCAGAACATGGCTCACTGGTACAGGGGCACCGATCACCCCGGGGATACTCAGGGCGAGAGCGTCCACTCTATCCCTCAGGGGAGCCAACGCCGTGTCCAGGGCCTGCGAGAGCGCGAGACCCACAGCACGCAGCAGGGTCTGGGAAGGCCAAAGTTGGTCCGCCTCCTGAACTGAGGCTTTTGGGTGGTCACATGACCCGCTTAGATAATGAGGGTGCGAGCACTAAATACACCTTTTAATTTCTTAAAGGTAGCCCCCTCGCCAGTGCTCTGACAGCAAGCTGTCAAAAAATGAGTGCGGTACTCGCTATTCGCCACCAGGTGGCGCTGCGCAAGGAGCGCGAGTCTGGGAAGCACCGATACTGGTGTCAGGCGAGGGTTGGTGAGGCTGAGTAGCGATCGCCTCAACGTGCCGTCTGCCGAGGAGAAACAGCAAAAAAGCAGCTCCTCCCCGAATCGGGCGCCCCACAGAGCCGTTAAACGCAGGTAGCGCGTTGACACGGTCCGCGATGAAGCGGGACAAGACGGTGCAGGCAGAGCCAGACACGCATCAGAAAAAGACATCAAAGGATGCGCGAACAGAAAGGAGCGTGCGAAAATTCCTAACGCTATAGCCAGCGGGCATGCACAGGTACAAATATTCAACAAAGGCTCATCAAAGAACCACAACAATTCATCAGGAAAAGTAATGAAATGCGACTTATCGGACGAGCAGAGAAGAAAGAGGGAGTGGAAGGGACGTCAGGACCAGATATACGGCAGATGCCCTTGGCATTAAATGATGGTTGCTATGGACACTGTGCCCCATGTGCTCATGGGTGTTGTAGTTCATGAAGTTTTGTTTTGATGTTTTACTTTGAAGTTGCTATTTTAATAAAGAGAAGAAAGGACTGCATAATCCTCGCCTCCGTCCTGATATAGAATCGGATTGCATTGCAGCACTGTGAAATAACTGTGTCTTCACTAATTATGGAGAGCTACCCCTCTAACCAAGGGGTCAGAGTTTATGAACCAAGAAAAAAGGAGAAATGCCGCTCTAGCCGCCTAGCGAAACATTTCTCGTAGTCCAAATAACTGAATCTGCCGTGCTGCCCAATCGTTTATGCATCAGTCCCAAAATCTTTTACAAAAATAAGCAGCCATTTTGTTTCGGACCAAGGCCCTTGACAGCTGTTACGCTTACATCTGTCATTTACAGAACGCTTGTGCTACAGAAGTAAAAAAGTTAAAGCACAAATGCACTGAATTTGGAATTCACATTGGAAAGACTTGTCAGCAACCTCCTCCTTTCACTTGTGTTCTAGGCCAGCGGTTCCCAAACTGGGGTCCCTGACACATTCCCAAGGGGTCCGCAGGTAGCAGTTTTAAAAGCACTGCAAAGTTCCTTGTATAACCAGCAGTTTTGAAAGCATCAATAAGTGTCAAGATAACTCCGGTCATTAATGTACATGCAAGAGATCAGGGTGTTTTGTCTAGTGGTAGCTTTGACGCCTTGTTCTGACCGGGTTTTCTGCCCCTTTTTGAGTGAAGGTGGCTTTAGCCTGCTATCATTCTAATAGGAGGATTAGAACCTCAGACCTGGCTGATTTACCAGGTGTTTGACGTAATTCCCTACCCTTTTCTGCATCTTAGGGTCTATAAACTTATGTTGATGAATAGATTCCTTAGTATTAGCATTAATCCGTCCTTTTGTAAGGTTGCTAGCATATTTCTGATGGAGTTATGCTTATTTCGGGCCCTGTAGGCCTCGAACGGGAGAGACTCCATCTTTCTTTCTGCCTCGGCTGCTTGAGATGCTTTTAGGTCAAATATAATGTTTTAGTTATAAGGTGTTGTTCGCTTGGAGAGACCGGCTCAGGCTGGCCCTTATCGAAGGAGTGTATTTTTCTTCATGTCGAAGACATAACATCAGGCCGGCCGGCTGAGAACGTGTCCTTGGCACGGGGTGGTACAAGAATTTGGTGGGCGGCAGGTTTCTGGCCGTAAATTTCCATGCATGAACACGGTTCTTTATTAGCGAAGGCACGGAGAGTTCAGGGATCAGTCCGTGAGTCAGTTAGTAGACGGCAGCTAGTCGTTAGCATTATTGCAGTTAATCAACTCAAGGCAGACAGTCGCTATTTTGAAGTCCGAGAAAGACCGAGGGCTGATACTCTCTCAGAAAGATTGAAGTTATTTTAGTTGGAGAGGCTGGCGAGCTTTGATATTAAGATCAGAGCATGCAGAGTGAAGCAGTTAGCGGAACGAATGAATACTAGAGCGGCAGAAGCTGATTTATAAGTTGGAAGGTGAAGATAGTCCGTGATTGAGAGGAGAGAGGAGGAGTGCAGAACAGCGAGACTGAAGCAAACGAAGTAGAGGATAAGAAGGAGGTTCCAGTGACTTGGAGGGGAGCAGAGGAGACAGAGCATAGCGGTGCAGACGTGTATCTGTGACTGCAGGGGTGATCCTAAGATGAGCCAAGGCACAGACGAGAAGGGAACCCAGATGACAACTGAGCCCAGACTTCATACTCATAAGGTGACGTCGACCCTTTCTTATTAGCGTGCACACACATTCTAATTCTGTCTTTTGCTTTTCAGGCTATGTGTTATATTGCAGTATTATATTGTTGTTATTGTTTAAATAAAAGGGACCTACACGCCATCTCTCCTCCACAAACGTTTTCCCCTGACCTCAGACCTTTGCTGGTCTTGCTCTAACCCCAATGCCACACTCTTTCACATGCTTTTCACATGTCCTCCTACGCATGCTTTCTGGACTAAAGTCTGGAATCAAATCAATTCTATCTTCCATACCTCCATCCCCTTTTCTATTACTGACATTTTCCTTGGTTCACTTTCCTCTTCTTGGATTGATGCTGATGCAAATGTTCATATTGTTGATTTATTATTGGCTGTTGCGTTCCAGCAAATTACTGTTAATTGGAAAGACTCCAAGGGCATTACTTTTAAAGCTTGGTGGTTTAATGTATGTTACAACCACAGACTAGATACTGCATTTGTTTATCCCACTTCCCTGGCTCCGAAAAGGCTTGCATTATGGCTCCCCGTTACCCTTTACCTAGATGCATGTGCCAAGCGCTCCTTTCACCTATCAAGAAGTTTCGAAACCCCCTTGAATAACCTTTTGTTCCTTCTTATTCATTAATGATTATTTATCTGCATATTTGTGCATTGCCTCTAATGTTACGTAGTTTTAATGATTGTACTTTTTAAAGTTTTAGCCTCATTGCTATCTCCCTTTCTTTTTTCTCTTCCCTATCCTCCCTTTCTTTTTTATCCCTCCCCTCATTTTATTTCATCACACTTTTTATAATGCTCTCAGTTAATATTCATGCTATTCCTGTTGTTTTCTCTTTGTATATTATGTTGCCATTATTCAGTTATCTTAATACATTTTTCTTTGAACTAAATAAAAGGGACCCCAGTTCTTAGTGAACAGCTGTGCAAGTGTTATTATTCATAATAAAGTTAACCTTCTAGTCAGATGCTGTTATGTGAACGGATGTATCACCCGTCCAGGTAAATAGTAACTGAGCAAGGGGGTAGAGGAGCACTTACATTGGAGGATAACCTTTGCATATTGTGATTTGGCCATTCTTGTGTGAAAGGATCGACCTGTCTATCACATAACCTATAATATTATATTCCCAGTAGATATTAGATATATAAAGACATTTCCCAACAGAGAGAGAAAGAGCTGAAGGTATTCATAGGACAGTGATCGTCGGCGTTAATGAGAGTATTGATTGTGATCAATGTGTATACCCACAGGATTGTGGCTTGAGAGAGCACTGATTGTGGTCAGTGTGTAATGAGATCGCCGCTAGGGAAAGTGGCGTTAGTGAGAGCATTGACTGTGGGCAATGTGTATACCCACAGGATTGTGGCTTGTGTGTATTAAATAGGGAGAGCACTGGGGGAACCAGTGCCTATACCCACAGGATTGTGGCTTGCGTGAGCAATGATTGTGATCAGCGTGTAATGGTAAGTAATCGGAACTGCCTCAGGGTAGTCTAGTCTGGGCCTAGGTTGCCGCGAGACTATAAGGTATGAGTGCGGTGTGGAATAATCAGTGAGTATTTCTAGTAATCCCTATAGATTTAGTGGTGTTTTTGATGATATAAGCTTGTATATTGCTAATTCCCCATCCTCAGGTAGGTACTCGGGTGCCTTTTGTAAGTAGGTCCTGAGGAGGGAGGTGATTACGTTTCGGCTGGGTTTGGTGGTGTTTTGTGAGCTGATTCTACCTGGTCCGAAAATCTGGTCGTTACAGGCCTCCAAGGAAGCAGAAAATGTGCACCATGCATTTAAAAAAAACAATATTTTACGTGCATAGCTCAGTGGGTTACTGCTTTTGTCACAGAGCTTCGGTTGTTAGTGTGCAGTTCATAAATTACAATCGTAAACTAGCACAGTGAGCTATAAACTGACATCAAAGAGCAGCATTCAAACTGCATGTTACAAGCTAGTAAGTTATTCACTCAGTCTTTCATTATCCTGATGGTGCTAATAAAGGCTTATTTGGGTAGAAATAAATTCTTATTATTAACATTAACGTTAACCACTGTGTTATGTTCTAAATCCTGAGTTTGTGCTTCTCCAGACCAAGCACTCTTAAAAAATGGTATAGATGACATGTGAATCCTACACCTTGAAGTCCCCTTTGCCTTATGGAACATTTTCTATACACTGATTTACACATGTATGATTCATTGTCTCTGCCCTACACTGGTATGAGAGATGCTATAAAGCAAATGCAATACATGTGACAGGTGACAGAGGCGCTATGGAGAGAAGAGGCACTGTGGAGTGTGATAGTGACTGACTCATTGACGAGCCCAAACAAAGATCGTTGTATCCTGGTGCACAGTAAGGTCATCATTTACTAGGTTTTAAAAACTGATAGCATTCAATATATGTTATTTTTATTATCATTATTATTGGGACATTTGTAGAGCGCTGCGATTACGCACACCGGCGTGTCCACACGCTGAAAGTGGGAGAGGCAGCTAGCAGGGGACACAGAAACTGAGCGGACAGCTATTTAGTGTAGAGAAATGTTTTAAGTTTCGTTCGGAACCTGGCCTCCTCCGGTTCCAGACGCAGGTCCGCTGGCAGTTTATTCCAGTTCGTTATAATGACAAATGTACGTGGAATGCACCATTTTTACTTAATTTTCTTGGGGGGGGGGGGAGTTTAGCCGCCCAAGCTCTCTTAGTAGTGGTCAGGCTCACTCGCTGCACTTGGTGAGCACCGTACAGGGACTGGTTTGACAACATTTACCAGGGCTGCTTTGGGTTTCCAATATGGCCCTGCCAGGAGTAGGAGCCTTGTACCGTGAAATAAAAGTAAACAGTGCAAATTTAGTCGCTGAGATGCAGCACCAACCTGCTCATTAAAATCTTTCGATTTTTGCAAATCTTTTCAATATAAAATAATAAAATCTTTAGTGATTAGAGTATTTGTTTGGTGTGCACTTGTTTGTGTCTTTTTTTACAGATACTGTTTTAATGTTTTAAATATATATAGTACAAATTGCTTGGGGGTCCCCGGGTTCCAGTAGTGACTTACTGGGGGTCCGCAGGAGTCAAAAG
Source organism: Lissotriton vulgaris (assembly GCF_964263255.1). NCBI lineage: Eukaryota > Metazoa > Chordata > Amphibia > Caudata > Salamandridae > Lissotriton > Lissotriton vulgaris. The sequence goes on along the minus strand of NW_028247755.1, from coordinate 77,629 downwards.
TTTGGGAAGCACTGTTCTAGGCACCATCGATGGTGGGGGACAAAACCAAACTCCAATCCCAAGAATGCAAAGTGAAATCGGTCTAAAGGCACTACTGTCCAGTGGTTAATTTGAGCAGTTGCTATCAGGTGCTCAGCACCGACACTTCTTTCACAGGGCCGGGGCTACGATTTCTGGTCCTGCAGGTGGTGGTCTCAATATTAATTGCCCAATTTAAAATTAAAAGAACCACATACCTTGCATGGTGACTGGCTGGTATGTTTTCATAGGCAGGCATACATCTGTTCAGGCAGGCATGATTGTGTATCATCACTTTAGTGATGATGTTGTCACGCCGGTCATGAATCCAAGAAGTCATCATTAACGAATAGCTTGCATTCTATTCCCGGAGTCTGCTGTACCCTGCCACTGCCTGAGCCTAAGCCTCCCATTGGATAATTGGAAATCCGCACGATGAACTCCATCCATTCCGGATCACCGACCGACCCCTGCCCTCACCACGTCTTCAACAAGGCCGACGCTATCATCGCACCCCACCTGCGAGACATCATCAACACATCCTTCGACACCGCCACCTTCCCTGAGAGCTGGAAACACGCCGAACTCAGCGCTCTACTCAAGAAACCAACAGCGGACCCCACCGACCTCAAGAATTACCGCCCCATCTCGCTCCTCCCGTTTCCAGCCAAAGTCATCGAGAAAACCGTCAACAAGCAGATGGCCGCTTTCCTCGAGACGAACGGATCCCTCGACCCCTCACAGTCCGGCTTCCGAGCCAACCACAGCACCGAGACCGCCCTCATCGCCGCCACCGATGACATCCGAGCCCTGATGGACAACGGAGAAACAGCGGCCCTCATCCTCCTAGACCTCTCCGCGGCATTCGACACGGTCTGCCACCGCACCCCAGTACGGCGCCTCAGCAACGTCGGAATCCAGGACAAGGCGCTGGAATGGATCATCTCCTTCCTCGACGGAAGAACACAGAGAGTCCGCCTACCACCGTACAAGTCAGAGGCCACCGAAGTCATCTGCGGCGTCCCCCAAGGATCATCTCTGAGCCCCACCCTCTTCAACGTCTACATGAGCCCCCTCGCGGCCATCGTACGCAAACACAACCTCAGCATAATCTCCTACGCCGACGACACCCAGCTGATCCTCTCCCTGACCAACGACCCCGCCGCCGCCAGAGCCAACCTACACGAAGGGATGAAAGAGGTAGCCGAGTGGATGACGACCAGCCGCCTGAAACTGAACTCGGACAAGACGGAGGTCCTCATCCTGGGCTCCTCTCCCTCCGCCTGGGACGACTCCTGGTGGCCTCCCGCCCTGGGCACCGCACCCAAACCGACAGACCATGCACGAAACCTGGGCTTCACCCTGGACTCCTCCCTCTCCATGACCAGGCAAGTCAACAACGTCTCCTCGGCATGCTTCAACATCCTTCGCATGCTACGGAAGATCTTCTGGTGGATCCCCACCGAGACCAGGAAGACCGTCACCCAGGCCCTCGTCACCAGCCGACTGGACTACGGCAACGCCCTCTACGCCGGTACCACCGCCAAGCTCCAGAAGAGACTCCAGCGGATCTAGAACGCCTCAGCCAGACTCATCCTCGACATCCCACGAACCAGCCACATCTCCGGACATCTGAGAGACCTTCACTGGCTCCCCGTCAACAAAAGAATCACCTTCCGCCTCCTCACCCACGCACACAAAGCCCTACACGACCAAGGCCCGAGCTACCTCAACAGCCGAGTCAACTTCTACGCTCCCAAACGCCACCTCCGATCAGCCAACCACGCCCTCGCCGCCGTCCCCCGCATCCGAAGAGCGACTACAGGAGGAAGGTCCTTCTCCTACCTGGCCGCCAAGACCTGGAACTCCCTCCCTCCCGACCTGCGCCTGACCCAAGACCACCTCTCCTTCAGGAAGAAGCTGAAGACCTGGCTGTTCGAGCAGTAGCGGCTCCCCCCCCCCAGCGCCTTGAGACCCTACGGGTATGTAGCGCGCTCTATAAGTGTCACTGATTGATTGATTGATAGTGGGGGCCTGCAGCCCTGCATTGCTACTATCCTCAACGTGCTTTATGTGGCGGTGGCTCACCGTAACTTTTGTGCGCTATGGAGTCACCTGCAGTTTCCGTGCGCTGCCTCCAAGCATGCTAATTGCTGAGTGTGCTTGAGACCATTAGGTGCAACAGCCATACTTGTGTCTCACAGGCATTGCAGCATTGAGGCTGGGGACAGTGCTTGTGCTGTGGCAGGCAGGGTCACAGCAAGCTGAGCAGTGGATGCCTATGCTGTCGTCATAACTGGACCAAACTAATTACAGGCAGCACTAGCAGTGACATGACCTGCTGTGCTCAAGCAGCCTCCTGACCTGCAACAAACTCAGTCCGAACACACTCATTAATATGTTAAAAAAATGCATTTTCATGTGGTGTACATTTTGTTTTCGCACTCATCTGGCGGTGTAGGTAAAGAAGTAAAACGCATGTGCGGGGAATGAGATTTTGATATCAATTTATGATCAATTTAATAACTTATCTCATTCATCTGTTTTGGACCGCTAGTATCTGTCATTGAGTAAAAGACAACCCCTGTATAGGTTTAGACAAACCCCATTAACGGACGCCACTCGGAAGAACCACTTACAACTGATAAAGTTTGAAAGTTTTATATAAAAACCAAAGTTAAATGCAAATACAATCCTCTCGGGATCAAAGTATACAAAAGAATACAAAATCAATTCCACATTCAGCAAGTTAAAGCTTTGATGTGAAGTGGTTCCTTGGCGTCATCTACAGAAAGAGAAAAAAAATATCACGTTAAATCTGTCCCTACTCTATGCTTTGTGACATCCCTACTTCGCAAGTTCCTTCCCTAAAAAGGTGTCAGCAGTTTGACTTCCAAAGAAGTTCAAACTCTCTTAGCCTCTAAAGGTAACTTAAGTTTAAGAAGCAGTACCCTTCCTGCCTACCCATCCGCTCTTCTTAAGGGTCCTCGGCCTACTGCTCTCTTGCGCTCTGATCTCTCTCAGCGCATCTGTTCAAGTCATCTATGCTTCGCCCTTCTCTCTCTGCGCTCCCTGCTGGGCTATTCGCTATCTTATCCCCGGGGTGCTGTCCCTAAAATACACAATCACAGTGTGGGTGGAACGCCCCTTGACGCCCACCACGGACTTTCCCCGATGATGTCAGCTTCTGGCTTCTTCCATTGCTTCATCTCTTTCGTCGTCCGTTAAGTTGACCTTTCTTCTTTAAATGTCATCTTCATCTTCTTATCGGCAACTTCAATTGACACTTTCAGATCAGAAATCATATGAACTTAAACAAGACTTTAACTTACAACTGCTATTCTTTGACCTTCTAGGTCCTGTGAATGGTCATTCAAAACAAGTTTCAAATTCTAAGCGCTTCTCATCACGTTCAGGCCATAAACCTTGTCCAGCGTTGTCACCTTAAATCTAACAAGTGCTAGACTTCTTGGCTCTCACGTCCACATCAAGCTATTTACGACTCCTGTAAGTCCGCTAAATTATATACATCGAACTGTGCTCCTGCTAACCCTTGGTCAGTCCGGTTAGAATCACAAATGACCTAAACCTTTCTAACATTTTCACAAAAAGCCTTCTACACAGTATAACCTTTAACACACATTTATATATTCGTATTTAGCAAAAGTCTTGATTATACTTGAATACATTTTACATAGAATGTAAACTACGTAAAGCATAACTTTATATGCTTATTCGCTATATCGTTTTATACATGTTCTACATATTTCTTCACGTTTCATTTCTTCGCCGCTTCTCCATTAAGGTTACACACGTACATGAATTCTACTTTGCACGTTCTACATTTCGTAAGCATTTCTACATCATCTCTATATCAGCCTACTACATACACGGGCCTTCTAAATCTAATACATGTTCTAAAGTGAATATAGTTACGTTTCCTATATTTACGTTGATTACATCGGTTATCTATATGCTATAAGTGTCACTTCACATTACGGTATACGTTTCATTCCTACATTATACGATGTGCTTGTAAATACGGCCTATACATAATTTCTATTCAAATTTGCGCTCTCTCACATGTCTTAGGGGACAGACAGCAGAGCATGGTTACAGGATAGAGACCGAGACAGTGCGAGTGTTGAAAGTTGGGCACACCGGAGGGCAGCATTTTCAGCCCCGGCGCTTCATTTTTTTACAAATTAAGCACTGCTACTGTCTAATAATCAGCAGGAATAATTCCTGTGTAACGAGTCTTTGATGCTATGAGCAGCCCACGGATTAACGACTCAGCACCTTGTCAGGTGTTGTAAGCACTACTAAAATGCAAATACAGTATTATGGTAATACCTAATATGACTGGTCTTAAGAAAAGTCTGTCACAGAGCTGTGGGGTTTTCGGCCAGTGATGCTTTGTTGGGTACAGCCACATGTGGAATTAGAAACCTCAAACTACAACTACTGCAACGTAATCCGAGCCATATGTAGGATAGCGAGAAGTCAAACTGCAGGTCCCAGCATACTTACTCAGGCGAATTGAACTGGCTGTAAGAAAGCATCATGACAAACAGGCGCTTGACAGCTGTGCAAGTTCGCACTGCACCCCGATGTCGAACACTCTCAGCCAGTCCTGGCTTTTTACACGGCATCCGCATGCCTGGGATTTCTAAACCTATCTATACTATGTTAAAGGCGAACTAAAAGTACCGCAATGCACCTTACTGACTGCTAACTACGGGTCTCGCTTGCGTCATGAAGCCACACGATGACGTCAGCGAGACAAGATAGCTGCGGATGCAGAACATTGAATGATAATTAGAAGTGTAGGTATCTGCAAGTTTCGGGAAAGTGGGTGTACTCTCCAGCTCAAAAAAAGCGCAGGTGCACCGTAACGGTTAGCACCGGCCCATTTAAAGCGCTGGTTTTATAAGAATATTCGCCCCTATCTGATGCATACCTCGTACTCCTAGGCCGTCCTATCCGCGGGACCGACGCTTGGAAGCCAGCCCTCAGCCACAGAACGTGCTGAACCTCCGATCAGCTCAGAAAGAATCCCACCGGCTCGTCGCTTTCGCTGCCCCGGTTCTCTCTTGGCGGTCCACAATGGCTCCGTGCTCCTGTCATTCCTTAGCTGTAAGATTTTTGAAGAGCCCCAACCTGTACGAGTTATTCAGATTTGGGTTGAGATAAGTATGTGCACTTTGGATACCGGAAGGAACGTTGTGCCTGACTCCTCCCCCGTACTGAAGTGATACAGGAAGTGAGCCGACAGGGCGTCTCTGGCTCTTTAGTCCAAGTAGGAATGCAAACGAGAACAGAAGTGTTTCCTGCGGGGTCCTCCTGGCAGCGCATACTCATCGTCTGACTGTTCTCACCTTATTAAATGCGCAATAAATAGAACACGTAGACTTGGACCTGGGTTCAATTTGAAGCTGACCACGATGGAGCGCTGGTTGGATACACCACCAGGGTCATCCTGGTCGAACATTTCACCTTCTGACATAGTGCATGATTTATATAGTGGCAGTATGTAACGTATACTTAGTCGCATAAAGGCTACTATGGGTTGCTGTGGCCAAGGTTCTCGACGGCCCTGAGGAGTAAGGGCTGTTGCCTGTCGGAGAAATGGCTGCATGTCTGCCTGATCAAATTAGATGGGAGGAAATGTAGGAATTTTTTATTCTTAAGGTACGGTATCATTAGGATGCTTCCCATGCCATTGGAGAAAACTCCCATGGCGACAGGAGCTTTCATATCTATAAGGAAAAAAAATAAAATCTTGTTTTGGGATTTTCTTTTTTTTTAAAAGAAGAAAAAAAGAATACTGTTTGCTTCAGGGCTGCGTCCTGCCAATGCAGCCCTGTAGCAAAGAGCAAAATGCTTTGTCCACAAGAGATGAAAGGGCCTGAATCTGAGATGTGCTGTGCTGACGGCGATGCGTCGGTTCTGCAGACTGCGAGGGCAATGCGAGCTTATGAGCTGAACCGAAGCCACGCAGCAGCTGCGATGCATCGGTCCTGCTCGAGGGTGCAACACGGTAGCATTATTATAAAAGATGATCACTGCTGGTCGAACAAGTCCCAGGGTGCCACATATAAATCATTTGATAATAAGGGTTATGTGTGGTCATGATTATTTTAGTAAATGGAAGGTTATTAGAGACATAGGTACATAGCCTGCCCTTTGGTCTCCCATGATTTTGAAGCAACTGCGGGAACATGATATGTTCTGAAACCATTTGCATGTATAGGGTTCAAGAGCCAAGACTCCTGTAGACAAAGGAAGAGGAAACCCGCTACAAACTCCATCAACTCTATGTTAGTTTTGTTCGGAGGCCTGACACATTCCAAGGAGAACTACCCGATTTGGTGTTGGATAAAGTGACGTGGTAGTGCTGCTGTTTGATGGAGGGGTGGAGGCCTTTCCGCCTCTCCCTCACAAACCCCACAGTTCTCTCCATTAAGTCAATCTAAGTTTGATAGACTGAAAGTGATTGTAAGTTGGAATGTTATAGTTAAGGGTAGTTAGTGACCTGGTATTAACTTGTTTCTGGGGCCTGAGCACGTCAGATGTATTAACTGGTTGATAAAAGTAACCAAGTGGAAGGGAAATACTAGTGTGGAAGACACATTTGTGGGCACAGTTCTGCACAGAACAGATTTCACCAACCGTGGGGTTTAAAGGACAGCAAGACTGTTACTCTGTAAGGGTTTTCAGCCTTTACCCACCCATTTAACTCTCCTGACCATCTTTATATCTTCAAAGCGGTGCCCTATTACACCTGTTCTTGTGCCGTGCCAGTTTAGGGACTTATTTCTCGGCGCGGTCCATGTTTCCTGGGTTTGTGGTGGTAGGGCGGGATCGATTGCCAGAACAATTACATAAGGTGTAACAGATCGGGGAAGATCCAAGAAATCAGTTATCAAATCAGGGGTCCCACGGTGAGTCACCAGAGACAGGAAAAGCTGTAGCTTTACTGGGAGTTCTCTCTATGTTGAACAAACCAGAACCTGTAATCTCTCCGGCTAAGTGTGTGATTAAGTGATCCCTGAATACTTAATGTACAGGTATTGTTAGCTGCTACCTTGGTCAAAGGCTCATGTGGAGGAGGAAAGATGGATGGGAGTGGTATGTAACTTTAGTTGGCCCTGTTAATAAGGCATTCAGAAAATCTAGGCTAGTAGTGGAGTTACTTTCTACTCACTTCAATTAGGTGGTTAGCAAGTCCTGTGTTCATTTTACATACTATTCCAGGGATTTTATTATGTTGCGTATCGACTCACATTTTTGGGTATAAGTTTCAGAGAAATCAGTGGTGTTCTTTCAAATTACAGACATGGCCAGTGAAGATCAAGTGTAAGGTTTGGTTGTAAAGTGTGTCCTCTTAATCCGGTCTGTCTCCTTGGTCACGTCAGTGGTTGTGGGGCATAACCGGGGTTTTCTGATGCATTTGGATGGGGGTAGGAAATCGGGTTTGGACTAGAAATAGAATCTGAAATGTGCTGTATATAACCATTGACTGCCTTATCATTGTCTATACCTGTAACCTCACCACTGCTCAGGAGAATGACAAGATCATTAGGGGGGTCGGGGGGGGGGAAGCGGCATAGAGACCGCTATTCACTTTGTTCTCAATTCTACAGAGTTTCCTCTATGCAAGATATTTGATGAGAGGATGTGATGCAATGGAGTGAGTTGCCGACTTTGGAGCCAGTGGGAACCAGGTTAAAGTCTCTGCATCAACAACTTGTGATTCTGGGCAAATCACCCAATCTCCACATGCCTATAATTCAGTGCCTTGAGATCCTCACAGGTGATTTGCACACACTTTACAAATCTTGCATTATTATTATTATTAATTTTTATCTATTGACCTCATGGCTCCTGAAATATATTTCAGCAAGGATGAATGTGTTCTACTTGGGGACTGGGGTTTACTAATAGCTGTGGTGTGCTTCCTCTTGCTCATACTCAAAGATCAGAAGGAACTAAAAACAAAAACTCTCCAAGATGTTTGAATTTGAGACAACACCCTCCACCCTTCCTTTTGACAGTATCACAAGTATTACATGCCTCAGAGGCTGGATTAGGGTAGCGTCTCTTCTATCCCCATGTCATATGTAGGGTCACCTTACACAAACGTTTAGTAATTCAGGTGGGTCACAAAAGATTTGAGATGCCCCGAGTCAATGTTTTCACACGCACTCCCTTTTTGTAGATCCGCCAGTATCGATGACAATGTCTCAAAAAACACAGGTTCAGCAAGGGCTGGTAAGTATATTATTCTGGCACTCCCAAAATTGCTTTACATAATGCATGCATTGCGTGTATTTACACAACTTGTTACACTCCAGCAGAGAGTTCCTTTTGGGATATTGTAGTTTTTAGGGGGGTGGCCCTCTGGGCTCTTATTTGCACAGGAGAGGTCTGCCCAGGCTTTGACCAGGTGCGGACTGCACTCGTCCCACAAAGAGGCACTCCCTCGCGCTTTATTAATGCTGGTAATTGCTCACTAGTAGCCCAGCCAGGAGCGGCTCCTCCATGTGGGTGGAGGAGCATCGCCCCACTTCTTTCTCGCAGTGCGAGAAACAGAAACATAAAATGGTATTACAAATACCATTTTATGTTTCTGCTTCTTGAACTGCAGGAAAGCAGGGTTTGGTTGGGGGCGGGCGGATAGGTGGGCCTTCTCTAGGCGGAGCAGGAGTGGCTTGCCCACTGTTGTGGGCGCCGACTGTTTGGTCTGCCGTCTGAGGCTGACTAAACCAGTCATGCGCTCTCTACATGGAGACAATGGCCTACCCATAGACGCCTGTGTGGTCGGCATCCCAACCAATCACAACGCTGCCATTACAGCGTTGTGATTGGCTTAGGGGAGGGGAGGGAGGCTGCCTGCTTTCTGTTCTTGAGGACGACGCTGGACCGATGACGCGGGACCGGGCCGGCGAAGGTAAGTTTTTTATCTTAAATTGAACCTCCCATCGCCCTTCACCTGTGAGTCATGCTGCCCCAGACTGAGCCCAACAAGGGTTTATGGGACTTTTGGTCCACAGCGTTCATGTACTACGATGGCTCCCTACTGGCAAGCAGGTGGGCACCAGATCTGCTTTTCTGCAGCATTTCCTCACAGGCAGGAGTTCAATCTGATGCAGGATGGTGGCTTCAGCAGTGAAAACATTCAGCAATCTTCGGGCTCAAAATTCCCTGTATCCGATCCACCTAATAACCGGACTTTAGGAGCAGGCAATGTGGCAGGTCGTGTGATGGGCACCCTATGCACCAGGACATTTGGATTATAAGTCCCTTGGAGCAGATGACCTGACTGATGTCCATTGAGAAGTGTCAGGAATGGGATGTCTAATGCTGTCTGACCTATACCCAGAGGGTCGATCTTATTAACCGTCAGGATGCAACTGAGACGTTTGATTTGGGTTCTGGTCAATTTCTCCAATATGCTAAGATTGCTGCCACAGCAAGCCAGTTGTGGCAAATGCTCCCTGAGGCTCCTAAGACCACACACATAATTGCCACCTAATTATCTATGGCTGGGGGTCATGGGATTATCATGCACCTTTATCGAGCGATGCACACAGACCAGTTAAGCCTTTACAAATTGAGTAGACATTGTGACGTCTCAACAATGAATCTCTTGTTGCAGGGATTCTGCTCAGGAACAGAACTATGCTTGGGACCATAGGATGTCAGTATGTAGTATAGGACTGAGTCACTATACTACATCAGCGTCTGTGGGCCCAAATCCGACTAGCCTATAATGCCTCACTTGCCCTCCTAACCTTCCTGAAGAGAAACCCCAGAACATAAGACTACTGACCCTCTCAGGGTTCGCGGTGGTAGGTCACACCCTTTCGTTCTCTCACTCATACTTGTTAACAATATACCAGAGAAGAGACACAAACACAGTTTATAATATTTAATTAAACAAATGTGCTATATTTTTGCAACAAGTGTGCCACTAATTATGGAGCAAGGATTCGCACGAAAAGCGACTTGCTTGTAATCATGAACCTCGAATAACGCTAACTATGTAATCAACATGTTTGTCTTACTAATTTACCCCTTTTTATCATTATTGGGTATCCGAGTGAAGCTTGCTTTTGTGTTTTACTAATCCGAATATGGTTGCATTTAAAATGGCTACTGCTACGCTGGAATTTCGTCTGCGCATGCGTCTGTCATACCCACGTGACATGACGTACTCGCAGCTTTGGAGGGAAACTGTTGCATCTGCACAATAGAGCTAATATGGCTGTTCTGTGTTTTCACATGCGAGAGGCTTGCACTGCAGCTTTTGCTAAACTGTTCGTTCTGCCTAATCCTAATGTTATAGTTTATTATAAAGTAATGGGTATAGTGTAGAAATTCATGGTATACAGTGTATTCGTATTAATTTATTCTGTGTTCTAAAACTGTTTCTTTTCCATTTCATATTACACTTTGAAAACTGGCCTGTCTCGTAACGCTGTACAACTACCAACATAATGTAGCAATGGGTCAAGGGAAGAACTACTTTGTATGTATCTGTAAGTGCGTGACCTCAACTGTTACTGTTGAGCAACGAAACCATACCTAGGGTACTTTCTCTGTGCGAAAAAATTCCCATCAGATTACCGACCTGTACCACCCTACATCATCTGGGAGCCTTCACCCTGGAGGTAGATTATCATACCCTCTGTAGATTTGGCCAGGCTCAGCCTTATCTCACCTAGATGTCCCAGTGTAGGTGTAATATTTCTGGGTGTCAAGTGGCAACTGAGTAGCAGTGCTAAATAGTGAAAATTATAAGTGATAGAGGTGAAACTAAGTAAAATTAGGTAGTGAGGGGGTAAAAATATTTTAAATGGGCACCTCCTCACTCCCAAGTCATAAAAACAGTACAGTTAGTAGTGTAAACAAATAACTACTAAACATAGATATTAGGTCGACATGTTTCTGCAGTTAAACGGGGCCCACAGGTCTCCTACTGCTTCATCAGGACCATGAGTGCTACTGCTAAATATTAGTGAAAACAAGTGAAAACATTTTTTTTTATATCACTTGTTGTTCTCCCATATGATAGGAGAATGTAGCCCCACCTCACCTGGCCACAGCGCAGGTAAAACGGAGCACCGCTCTGTCCGTCGGACCCTGGACGTCCTTCTGGGCTGTGTGTGGGTAACGCTGTACTCCATCTTTCTTGAAACTGCGACTTCGCGAGAATCGCAACTCTCTGGAACAGTAACCTTTGGATTATTGCCAAGGAGCTGACTGACTTGAAGATGCTCCTGGGAAACTTACCCGATGAACTCTAAACTGTATACATTGTATTCGACAATAGAACATCCATTGTTAGGTGGAATGAACCGTCATGAGAACCTGAATTTGATGGGCGTGGACATAAATTTGAATAAGGAGACGGAAAAAGTCTAAAATTTAGGTGGTGTGATGACCTGTCCTCCTCCTTTGTCCAATCGAAATTGGGGATCCTTACACTTGCAACATTGGGGGTGGTACACTGACCTGGAAAACAGTATAACTAGGGTAGGCTTAGTTAGTTAATTTGTCCGACTTGTCCAAATAGCTGACCTGTCACTGGACCCAATGCACTCAATAGGAGACTAAGAGCAGAGGGCTGCGGAGCACTCTGTCGGGAGGTTTGAGAACCCAATCGGGGTTCTGGGAAGCTGAAGTGCTGGCGAAGCACTTTGTTGGTGAATGCAGTAATCCAATCAGCTTTTTTTTTTACTGATTCCTTGCAGAGAGGGAGTAGCGCAGGTGTTGCAACTGAACTGTGGGTGCTGGTCTTAACCTTTGGTGTTCCGGTCCTGATCCAAATTCTGGGGTTTCCTGTCCTGATTTTCCAATCTGCACCTGCTCGCCTACTGGCACTGAAATCTTTGGGGTTTTTCTCCTGTCCTTTCCAACTGACCCGTGGCAGGGTTGGTCTTCACACCATTCTAGGTAAATATATATCTGTGTGGGTAATTGCCAATATAATTTGCGTCCTTTTCTTTACCTTCCCTGATTTGTAAAGCTATGATTGCATATGTTCCTTTTCTTACCCTTCCCTTAAGTAAATGAGAAATTCATATTTACAGTTTATTAGCGTGTTCCACTTTTCTTACCCACCTTCAGTTGAATGTTATAACGGTTTTCTATGATTGCAGAATTTATTCTTTCTTTTTACCTTTCCCCTTTAAGAAGCTAAGCTTGATTATCTAAATTTATAGTATGCTCCAATTTTTTTACCTTCCCTACAGTTATATGCTAAAATTTAGTTTCGATAGTGCACATGGTGTTCTTTTCCAAACCACTAATAATTGCAAAACTGTTGGTTTATTATGTTCCTTTTCTTTACCCTCCTTTAGTCAAATTGCGAAAGCCTGTATCTGAAAATAGTATGTTCCTTGTTTTTACCTTCCTCTTATTTCAACTTGCTGAATTGTTGGCATAATATATCTTTTGCATAGTTAAACACTGTTTGTAATCTTGATCATTGATAGTCTAATTACTTTTAATCTGTGGCTTATGACTTTTGACGATGATTATATAAAGAGTTTGGACCTACTCTGAGTCTGTGGTTATTGTATGAGTGCAAATGTTATTGTATTTTTGACTGCCTTTTTTTACAACTAACTCCCTGATCCATGTGGTCATAGGTACCAGTGACAAGGATTTGTAAGTCAATGGTATAGGAATTAGTGGAATAAAATAGACTGATAGTAGAGTGTGGGTTACCTGATTAAGTAAAATGTCAAATTGAATTATGGGCCCAAGTGAGTATTTGGTAAAATTTATAGTCGGGTGATCTGCGCGCTCTATCAGTATATTTCTTTGGTAGCAGTAGTATGGTTAGGGATTAGTTAAAGATAGGTAATTAGTTAATTGTTTACGGTTCATATTTCATTGATCAATCAAATGTGATATTATTTGAAATGTTTGAAATCTTATTGAATTTGATGCTGCTATACAGAATTTATGTATTAACCAAAATCATTCGTACCTGTTATATGTTTTGTCTGGAATCCCCGGGGGTAGAATAGCGGGTGGTATATAGAAGCCACATCGCTGTGAGGTCACTTACCTGCAGGAAGTTAGTGCATGGTTGGGCAGAACGGGAAGCACTATTTAGGTTTTTTTCTGTATGAATGTGTGAATAAATGATAGCACAGAGTTCGCTGGCGAAACGTTTGTTCTGATATCACCTAGAAAGAGTCACACGGAAGGAGTAGCAGGTTCGTCTAAGCTCAATTGATAGCAAATGGGGTTCGCTGGTGAAACTTTGGTCTTAGTATATATCCTGGAGTGGATAAAGTCTGAAGAAGTAGCAGGTTCTCTAATGCTTGTGTGAAGGGTAGGCGGAAGGGATCTACTCGTATTGTATGAAAAGTAAACAAAAGGGATTTACTTGCAGTGAAATATTTATTTCCTTTCTAGTCACTCGGGTACAGTGGCAAATGTTTTTACATTGTTAAATAATGAAATCTGCACTTTAAAATCAAAAGAATTTAATTTTCACATTACCTCGTGAAGGAGGGAGTCAGTTGCGAAGCTGCACTGACGTCACTCAGAGCCGCGCTGGTATTGGTCGAAACAGCGGGCGGGTAGATGAGATAGCATTGTAAAGGAGGGGTGAGCACAGGAGTGTGGGAACTCGTCTCACAAGAAAGGCAGCGCAATTATTGGTTGAAATTATTTGAAACCGCAGTGTTGGTTGGTTGAAGAAAAATAAAAGAAGCATTAGTATTGGAAGTATATAGTAAACAGAAATAAGTATTCTAGTACACTTGGAAATTTTCACAATATATGTGGTATCCAAGTCATCCAGAAACTCGACCTGATACAAGATACTTAGGGTTTGCTAAGGATCAGATGTTAAGAGGCAGACCTCGCAACATGTACGGAAGTAAGAGAAAATTGTCACTTGTAGACAAAGTTAAGAATTACTTTAAAAAAGATAAACCCATTAAAACTAGAGAAGGGGTCATTATTCCACCTCCGAATACTCCCGTATCATTTATGATGTTTGACAGGGGTTACCACTCCTGTGTATGGTAAGAAAAACTGGGTGGAATACACAAAAGTTGATGGAATTCTGGCATTTCACTTAGAAGGCACATTTAATGGAAGAATGTTGTTTAATTTAAGGACTCGAATGAATGATTTACATCCTAGCCCTAGATAAACGCAATATGAGGCACTAGAAGAATGGGAGATTGAGGCTTTCGAGCGAGACAGACCTAGAATTGGCAAAGTACTGAGCACATTTTACCCAAAGGTTCCACGAGATTCCAAAGATAAACAAATGAAACAATGGAGACAGAATATGTTAGGGGAAAGGCCCATGGGAGGTAAAAGGACTGAAAAACAAATATGATTATATGGAGGACTTATTAATGAAAAATCCAGTTCAGAGTCAGTAATCTCCTTAATAGATTTACCAATAAGGGAACCAGAAGGTAGTTCAATGAGAAAGACCACTCCTTCAAACTCGAGAGAAGTCCAGATAGAGACATCCTCAGGTACGAGAAGTGCCACTGTAGTAACTCCTAAAGAGATAGATAGATGGACACGAGAAATAGAAAAACCAAAAACACAGCCAAAGCCATTAGATATATATAAATTAGGAATCGAAATAGAGGAATTGATGGCTGGAAATGTGGGAATGGACAGGTTAAAAACCCTTAGTGAGGGTGAATTACTATTCATCTGTAAAAGTATTACTAAGAATACACAGGTGTTTCATGAGACATTAATGGACACTGCAGCTAGCATGGGAATCGACATTGGAAAATCTAAAGTATTGCAGAAACCATATTGAGTAGAATTTTCTGACAAAGATTTAGAAAACATGAATGTATCAGGAAAAAGGGTACAGATAATAGAGCTGCTGACACTGTTGCAAAAATGGGGAGAACTAGAAAAATGGAAAGCCAGGTGGGCAAAGAAGAAGGAAGAGGTTCGATCAAGACAAATGACATCAGAGTATGTTTTAAAAGAAGCAGAGAAGGTGGAGAAATTATGTCCCATGTGAGAAGTACCATGTGGAGGCTATGTGCATGTTCCATGGTCCCGACAGGATATTTTGTCATTTACGAATGATTTCTCAAAACTTTGTGAAAAACCTGTAGAATGGTACAGACAAGTCGAGAGATTTGTAAAGGTGTCAAAGTGTCTTTTGAAAGACTTAGATGGATTATTTGACATTGTAGTTCCCGCAGATTTGTGGACGGAATGCAAAATTGCTGTAGATTGGCCTAGCGATGAGTACCCAAGAGACCCAAAGAAAGGGGCACCTTCCGGAGATGTAATGAAAAAATACAATCAGGTAATACTTTACCTTAAAGGAAAGGTGCCTGCAAAGGAAACAGACTGGATGAAAATAGAAAGAACCGCTCAGATTAAAGAGGAGTCAGTGCATTCATATTATGAACGTCTATTATAGACATTTAAACAATACAGTGGATTAGACAACATTGATATGAAGGATATGACACATTTTATTTATCGATTTGTGTTAGGATTAAGACCAGAAATTTCACAATGGATTAAAGACAATAACATTTGTTGGCAGGCTAAGCCCATAGATGAGGTCCTTAAGTATGCAAAATATTGTGAAGATGAGCTAGAAAATAAGCGGAAAGAGTTGAAAGAGAAAGTCATGTGGGCACAAGTAAAATTAGCAGAGCAACAAGAACAACAGTTAAACCAGATTACTAGCAACCAGAATAAGGGCGATAGAAATGGAGGAAGGCCAAGGGGAAAATTCAATAGGGAGGATGCCAAGAAGAAGTTCCCCTGTCACGGGTGTGGCAAGTTGGGGCACTGGAAGGACGAGTGTAAGGCTGTGCAGAATGGTAATGTGCCAAATAATGATTTAAATCCACAGACGCAGAATGAGGTGCCATGGAAGACCCAGCAGCAGGTAATACAGAATCAGTTACCCCCAGCACCTATCCCAAATTAAAGGAGCAAAGCACAACAGAGTGTAGATACTTCGAATTGGGAAGGAAGGGAAAAGAGAGATGCAGCAACATCCCAATTTCTTTTAAATGACACATTCTTTTGTGAAGAACCTTACTGACGGAGCCTGAGGGGGGAGGACGAGGAGTACTTGTTTGGCGCCTCCTTGCCGGTAGACCAGTCAGGGCCATACATTGAAGGAAAGGTTGAAGGAAATGATGTCACCTTTCTGTTGGACACTGGTGCTACCCGTTCTACTGTGACAACAGCAGAGGTTCCAAACCTACCCCTCTCGGGAGAAGCAATCCAAGCAGTGGGCGTTTCTAATAAGCAAATTAGTACCCCAGTTACAGAACCCATGGAAGTTAGAATAGGTAATTTTAAAGAAATGCATAGATATGTTGTTTGTGATTCAAGTCCTTTAAACCTGCTTGGATGAGATTTGTTGTGCAACATGAATTGCACCATCTTTTGCACTCCAAATGGTGTTAAAATTCAAACCCCAGACGAAGACGGAATTTACAAATTAATGTTATTGAGACCAGAGACAGAAATTAAAAGAATGACAATAAAGGACTTACCAGAAGAACTGTAACAGATGGTAAAACCAGAGGTATGGGACTTTACTGGAAAGGATGTAAGATGAATGGCCAATGTGGACCCAATAAAAGTGACCATAAAAGAGGATGCAGTTTACCCAAATACACAACCGTATAGAATGAATGCAGAAATAAAAGCAGGTGTTGCAGTAGAAATAAAGCGTTTGGTGGAAGCAGGCATTTTGCAAGAAGTAATGAGCAGTCCATGTAATTCTCCCATTATTGGTATAAAGAAACTGAGTGGTAAGTACAGGGTGGTACAAGACCTTCGAAAGGTTAATAAGATTGTTGTACCTCGCTGTCCAGTCGTGCCAAATCCTGCAGTGATTCTGTATCAGATACCGTGGGAAGCTGGGTGGTTTACTGTCATTGACCTATGTCACGCATTTTTCTCGATTCCATTGCATCCAGATAGCAAATTTATTTTCTCATTTGAATTCGACAGTCATGTCTATGTTTGGAATCGTGTCCCTCAGGGGTACACAGAAAGCCCCTCGATTTTTAATCAGATTTTGAAAGAGTGCCTTGAGTCAGTAGTACTACCTGGACAGTCAGTCTTGGTTCAGTATATAGACGACCTTTTGGTGGCGTCTAAAACACGAAAAGACTATGTTGTTGATACCATTGCTTTACTGAATTATCTGGGTGAAGGAGGACATAAAGTGTCCCCAGAGAAATTGCAATTTTGTGCTACCTCAGTGAAATATCTGGGGCATCAGATAGAGAGAGGTGTCCGAAAAACTACCTCAGAAAAAATCAGGATAATTAAAACCATGAATTTGCCACATACACAAAAATAGATCAGAATGTTTCTTGGAGTTGTAGGATATTGCAGGCAATGGATTGTGGGATTTGCTGTCCTTGCAAAGCTCCAGATACAAATGACAAAGAAAAGAGCCAAGGACCCAGTAGAGTGGGATGACTAAAGCATGACTGCTTTTGTAAATTTACGAGACTGCCTGTGTACAGCTCCAGCATTGAGAATGCCTGACTATTCAAAGGATTTTGCACTTTTCTGTGACACATGAGATAATTGTGCACTTTCAATCCTGACTCTGATTCATGGACTAGTGTCCTGTGGCCTGTTTTTCTTCCACGTTAGACCCAGTAGCCTCTGCCTTACCTGGATGTCTGAAAGTAGTAGCTGCAACTTGCATGACTCTTGAGCAGAGTGAATCCATCATTATGGGACATCCTGTAACTGTGTATGTTCCACATGCAGTTGTAATCTTGCTAACCAGGACTAAGACTCAGTATCTCACACCTAGTCGGCTGACTAAGTATGAGAGAATTCTTGTAGGTGCAGGAAATGTAACCATTGCTAGGTGTAATATTCTGAACCCAGCAACCCTGTTGCCTAATTCACATATTGCAGAATTGAAGGAAGATGTTGAACATGACTGCATCTACCAGACATAAGAGAAGAGCCCTTAATTGATTCAGATTATGAGCTATTTGTAGATGGCTCATGCATGAGACATGAGGAAGGAGGTCTAAGCGCTCCTTACGCAGTATGTACATTTGGAGGTCCAGTGGAAGCATCCCATTTACCTGGAGTCAAGTCTGCACAAGTAGCCGAATTGGTTGCCCTGGGAAAGGCCTGTAAATTTGGGAAAAATTGGAAAGTAACCATATACCCTGACAGCCAATATGGTTATGGGGTCGTGCATGACTATTGCCAATTATGCATGCAAAGGGAGTTTCTGACTTCTTCAGGTACTCCAATCAGAAATGGTGACTATGTGAAAGATTTACTGGAAGCAATCCAGTTACCAAAAGAAGTGGCTGTGGTCAAGTGTGCTGCTCACAAATCTGGCAATGACAAAGTGACAGCTGGTAATCAATATGCTGACCAATTAGCCCAATATTGTGCAAAATATAGGATGGCTGTTAACAAAAAGGTTGAGGTGGGCGGAAACAGCTGCCAACTTATGTTGCTGGATCGTGTGAATACATGGGAAGAAGTGAGAGATTTGCAGAATGCAGCAGAACCCAAGGAAAAGGAACAATGGAGGAGATTAGGGTGTCAGAGAAGGGCTGAAGATGGGGTCATTGTTTATCTTGACGAAACAGTAGTGTTACCGAACTGTCTGCTTGCTCCTATGGCTAGGTTGATTCATGGAGATTCACATTTGGGAAGAGATGCTATGACACGTCTGTTCAGACGAACATGGTTTAATGCGAAGTTCAGGAACATAGCAGAGGCACTCTGCCAGAGGTGTTTAATTTGTCAACAGATGAACCCAGGGAAGAAAATAGTGGTATTACCTTGAAAGATTGGAAAGGCAGAGGGTCCTTTTATTCGATTGCAGATTAATTCCATTCAGTTGCCCCCTTGTCGAGGACTAAAATATGTACTTGTCATTATCTGCCTGTTTTCAAAATGGGTGGAAGCTTACCCCGCACGCAGAAACGATAGCATCACTGTAGCTAAGCTTTTACTTAGAGAGCTTATCCCACGTTTTGGGTTTCCAGTAACAATTAAATGAGATAGAGGAAAACATTTTAATAGTGAAATAATGGGCCTAATTTGTGAAGCATTCAAGATTAAGCAAAAACTGCACTGTGCATATCGCCCAGAGGCTTCTGGAGTGGTGGAACAATTGAATGGCACTATCAAGTCAAGATTGGGAAAGATGTATGAGTCAACTCGATTGGAGTGGCCAGATGCTCTGCCACTTGTTCTGATGGGACTTAGAAGTATTCCAGACCGGAACACAGGCTTAAGTCCCCATGAAATACTGATGGGAAGAGCAATGCGGCAAGCATGGGTGCCAGGACACAAACTGCTAAGCATATCTGATGATTTAGTACTGGAATACTGCAAAGAACTGGCTGACCAAGTGCGTTCTATCTCTCGCCAGGTTGGGGAAGACACTGTTGCCAGACCAGCAACTCCAGCACATGACCTGAACCCAGGTGATTGGGTAGTGCTAAAGAAACACACTCGAAAATGTTGTCTCGCACCATGGTGGGGTAAACCACGTCAAGTGATTCTGGTTACCCCCACAGCTGTAAAGTGTGCAGGAGTTCCACACAGGATCCATGCCAGTCATACGAAGAAGGTGACTGAATCTGATGAAACTGAGGCTGAAGGTTGTGGAGCTGAGGGGTCTCAAGAGATCTATCCTGAAGAAGCTGAAGAGGAACAGCCGAGCACCAGTCAAGATGATTGGATTCCAGTAATCGACATACCTGCAGAATATGTGCGGACAAGAAGTCAAACCTATCTAGACAGACAGAGTGATAGTGAGGATGAGATAGGTGTAGAAAAAGATACTCAGATCATAGAAATCCAAGTCAAAAGTGATTCTGAGGAGGACCAGATAGGGAAAGATCAAATAATCGACACTCCACCGAGTAGTCCTGAGCCTGAAAAGGGACAGATAGAGATTAGGGCGAAAACTCAAGCAGAAGAAAATCAAGGGTTCAAAGAGCTTGAGCAGGACCAGGCAGGTATAGACAATTGTGTTCAGGATGAAAAGGGTGAAACAAGCAAAGGTCAAAATCAGCAAATACCTGAACAAGGCCAGATTAGTGACCAGGTAGAAGAAACAGAAATAAGACCTGGATCTAGTCAGATAGAGGGGGAACCGAAGATAGCATTGAAATCGATGTGCCACAACTGAACGAAAATAAAAGAGCATTCGAAGAGTGCCAAAGCACAGTGCCAGTTAAAAGACTTAGAAAAGGAGACAAATGGCCTAGTTATGTCAAGAAACATAGACTGCATTTAAAGAGAATTAATGAAGAACCTGAACAAGTAGATAAAGTAACAAGTCAAACTGATCAACCTGTGATACGACCAAGAAGAAGAAGTCCACGACTAAAGAGACTGAATAATAAATACAAAGGCCCTGAGTGGACTTACATTGTATTGGAGGATTTTGAAAACTTGGAAATAAGTGACGAAAGTGATGAAGAATTGATTACTGATCAAACTGACGAAGAAGTGAGACCCACCTGAAATTCACACAGGGTAAAAGCTGTGTAAAAGGTACCAAGAGTGGTTGAATATCCTTTAGGCAGAAATGGCTGATCATACTGTTAATGGAAGACCGAAAAGAAATTGCTTAAAAACATGCTGCAAAGTATGTTTGTGTAGTGTAGCAGTAGTACTTATACTTTGGATAGGACTAACAATAGCAATTCCTTACATGATGAGTAAAGACACAAATCTGTACCCTACTAAGCAATTGCCAAAAGACACAGAAGAGCTACAAACCATAGATACACCACACAGAGTAGAACATTTTAACATGTCGAGGGGTAAAATTCATGACATTAGTAGAAAATTTGCTCATGAAAGCTGGGAAAGACTAAAGGCTTAGGAAAAGAAAATACCCTTTTTATAGAAAATATAAATATTTTAACAAACTTGAAAAACGCTATGATTTTAATTTTTATATGAAATAAATTGTGATTTATATGCTTTATGGTTATGATAAACCAAATAAAGTTATTTTTTGTTTGACTGACACACAGAGTAGATACACAAGAGAGAGCACTTAGCCTTAGACAAACTAAAAGAGACTTAGAAGCATCAGATGAGGAAGGACTGCATTATAATAGAATCAAAAACAGAACTCATTTCAATGTATTTGCGAACTTGTTAGTACACTATGTAGAAGCAATGGAAATAGAAGATTGCTATGTCTGTATGAAGTTACCTACTACGGTAGCTGAAGGTGTGACGTACTACCATTTACCACTAACCTATGGAATTTCCTGTAGTATTTTAGCTAGTTTATTCTATAAGAAAGGACCTTCACAGTAATATTATTCCAACTTAGATGTGATATTTTCTGAACTCCCCGTACGTAGAAACCTAAACCCTGTCAATACTACTAGAGATGTAGCATGCTATATGAGTGAATATTTTCTAACTGTAGGAAAGATAGATATAGATGACGCACACAAGAATAACTTAACATTTCTATTACACGAAAAAGAGAAAATATTTTTGAATATGGTAGAGAAAAGAAGAGAGAGTTTCCAAAGAAAAGCAAATGACAAGAATCAGAAAATCCCTACATGGGCTGAAAGTATAGGGAGCACCTTGAATGGTGGAGCTAATGCTGCTATGTTACTGGATTTCGAAAAGAAGGGGACACTCTGTCTTCACAGAGAAAATACTAGGTATTATAACAATGTATTCATTGGTTCCAGTGAATGCGAACACAATTACAAGGTAATTGGGGGTTGGGGTTTTAAAGATGGGTCCGAACCTGTTTTTTCCCGGAATTTATTATATATGTGGGAACAAGTATTATTTCAAATTACCAGACCATTGGTATGGGAGTTGTTATTTTGGTATTGTCTTCCCAAAGATATACCATATGGGTAAAATCACTGGAAGCAATGAAGAAACTAATGGATTAGTACATAGCAAAAGAGCTAGTGTTGGGGAAATAGTAGGTGATATATTTAGTGCATTGATACCTACAGTGGGAGTGGCTCTGAATACACACCGAATCTGCATATTGTCAACAGTAGTAGATCGGTTATCAGCAGACACTGCTGGAGGTTTCTTGATGGTCAATACCGAATTGGTTGCGATCAGATCTATGGTTTTGCAAAATCGACTTGCTCTTGACACGTTATTGGCAAAAGAGGGCGGAGTCTGTAGAATGTTGAAAGCACAACATTGTTGCATGTACATACCAGACAAAAGTGTTGAAAATAAGAGGTATGTGAGAAATATTACTAATTTGGAAAAAGAGCTTAAACCACTGGAGGTTGATAGTGCATGGAAGAGGCTTACTGATGGTCTATTCTCTGTAGGTAATTGGTTTTCTAATCTAGGTAAAAGTCTTGTTAGTAAAATACTGATGCCAATGGCGGGAATAGGGTTATTAGTTTTCGGAATAATAATTTGTTGCAAATGTCGAAAACATAAAAAGAAATATTCCATGAATAGGCGAGGAGTAAAAAGAAATATTGAAGAACTCGAATTAGAAGAATTAAATAGCCAGATCTATAAGAAAATGAAAAATTCTCATCATAATAATGAGAAAAAGCAGAATAGAAAGTTCAGGAGATTGAAATGGGTGAAATGTGAGAAGTTGGCATCTGTTTCATTAATTGGTGATGATATAAAATATCATCAAAGAGGGGATTGATGGAGCAAGGATTCGCACGAAAAGCGACTTGCTTGTAATCATGCACCTCGAATAACGCTAACTATGAAACCAACATGTTTGTCTTACTAATTTACCCCTTTTTTATCATTATTGGGTATCCGAGTGAAGCTTGCTTATGTGTTTTACTAATCCTAATATGCTTGCATTTAAAATGGCTACTGCTACGCGAGAATTTCGTCTGCGCATGCGTCTGTCATACCCACGTGACATGACGTACTCGCAGCTTTGGAGGGAAACTGTTGCATCTGCACACTAGAGCTAATATGGCTGTTCTGTGTTCTCACATGCGAGAGGCTTGCACTGCTGCTTTTGCTAAGCTGTTCGTTCTGCCTAATCCTAATGCTATAGTTTATTATAAAGTAATGGGTATAGTGTAGAAATTCATAGTATACAGTGTATTCATTTATTCTGTGTTCTAAAACTGTTTCTTTTCCATTTCATGTTACACTTTGAAAACTGGCCTGTCTCGAAACGCTGTTCTCCATCTTTGTTGAAACTGCGACTGCGCGAGAATCGCAAGTCTCTGGAACAGTGACCTTTGGACTATATCCAAGGAGCTGACTGAATGAGAAGATGCTCCTGGGAAACTGCCCCAATGAACTCAAAATTGTATACATTGTAATCGTCAATAGAACATCCATTGTTAGGTGGAATGACTCGGCATGAGAACCTGAATTTGATGGGCGAGGACATAAATTTGAATAAGGAGATGGCAAAAGTCTAAAATTTAGGTGGTGAGATGACCTGTCCTTCTCCTTTGTCCAATCGAAATTGGAGATCCTTACACTTGCAACATTGGGGGGGTGGTACACTGACCTGGAAAACAGTATAACTAGGGTAGGCTTAGTTAGTTAATTTGTCCGACTTGTCCGAATAGCTGACCTGTCACTGACCCAACGCACTCAATAGGGGACTAAGAGCAGAGGGCTGCGGAGCACTCTGTCAGGAGGTTCGAAAACGCAATCGGGGTTCTGGGAAGCTGAAGTGCTGGCGAAGCACTTTGCTGGTGAATGCAGTAACCCAATCGTGTTTTTTTTTTGACTGATTCCTTGCAGAGAGGGAGTAGCGCAAACGTTGCAACTGAACTGCTGGGTGCTGGTCTTAACCTTTGGTGTTCCGGTCCTGATCCAAATTCTTGGGCTTCCTGTCCTGATTTTCCAATCTCCACCTGCTCGCCTACTGGCACTGAAATCTTTGGGGTTTTTTCTTCTGTCCTTTCCAACTGACCCGTGGCAGGGTTGGTCTTCACACCATTCTAGGTAAATATATATCTGTGTGGGTAATTGTCAATATAATTTGCGTCTTTTTCTTTACCTTCCCTGATTTGTAAAGCTATGATTGCATATGTTCCTTTTCTTACCCTTCCCTTAAGTAAATGAGAAATTCATATTTACGGTTTATTAGCGTATTCCACTTTTCTTACCCACCTTTAGTTGAATGTTATAACGGTTTTTTATGATTGCAGAATTTTTTCCTTCTCTTTACCTTTCCCCTTTAAGAAGCTAAGCTTGATTATCTAAAGTTATAGTATGTTCCAATTTTTTACCTTCCCTATAGTTATATGCTAAAATTTAGTTTCGATAGTGCACATGGTGTTCTTTTCCAAACCACTAATAATTGCAAAACTGTTGGTTTATTATTTTCCTTTTCTTTACCCTCCTTTAGTCAAATTGCGAAAGCCTGTATCTGAAAATAGTATCCTTGTTTTTACCTTCCTCTTATTTCAACTTGCTAAATGGTTGGCATAATATATCTTTTGCATAGTTATACACTGTTTCTAATCTTGATTATTGATAGTCTAATTACTTTTAATCAGTGGCTTATGACTTTTGATGATGATTAGATAAAGAGTTTGGACCTACCCTGAGTCTGTGGTTATTATATGAATGCAAATGTTATTGTATTTTTGACTGCCTTTTTTTACAACTAACTCCCTGATCCATGTGGTCATAGGTACCAGTGAAAAGGATTTGTAAGTCAATGGTATAGGAATTAGTGGAATAAAATAGACTGATAGTAGAGTGTGGGTTACCTGATTAAGTAAAATATGAAATTGAATTATGGGCCCAAGTGAGTATTTGGTAAAATTTATAGTCGGGTGATCTGCGCGCGCTCTATCAGTAATACAAAGCAAATGCATACCAATAATGTCAGTAGCATATGCAACAGACTGCATACAATGAACAGTCCTCTCATTTTATAAGCCCACCTTCTCTACTGAAGCCAATTGGTTATAGATTATAGTTAAAAGATCTCTGGGTTTTTGGTGGCATACTCTGTACTTCAACACATACAGAAGGTTGTCTTACATCTCATCTGATGCAGCCCTATCGTCTGCAGGACCTTGGCTCAGTATATGTCTCATAGTTATATTATAGAACGTGTACGTTCAAAAACAAAGGTTGGATTTCTATATTATGTCTAGGTGCTTGTGTCAGACAATGAAGGATTAACAAGGAGCAATGTTGTTTCATCTTGCTCAGTCTGTTCAGACTAAATCCCAGGAAAAGAACAAAAGAACAAAACGTGCTGACTATGTACAATTATAACATGGCACAAAAACAAGTGTGATATTTTGTAACGTGCAAAGCAAAAGTGGCTTACATTATGCAAAAATGAGGGTAACCTATGGGAAATTATATTGCGCTCCATAGTTAACACCCTCCCTTTGGTCCGAACAATAGCATGAAAAATGACAAAATAAAAATGAATATAATGAAATAAGCAAACTCAAAGCGTGTTCATTAAACTTTTCATAGATGCGCAAATGACTAATATGCCAATTTAGAATAAAATATATTTACTGTGTTTTGGAGAAATCCATGATGTCACTCACAAATTCAAAAGCTAGGAACTCCAAAAGGGAGTTTGTCTCTGCAGAAGCCAATTGCTTGACAGACCATTTCATGACTTCCAGAGTACAAATATGATCTCAGTCTCAGCTGACGCTGAGATTGTTATCGGGTAACCCACATCCGTGTCACTAGAGCCAATATGTGATCAAAAATTGCATCTCCGGCTGTATTAGATACATAAAAATTTCTATGAACAAATTCACTAAACTGCAAGAGAAGGTTTGTATTTCCAATGACTGTATTTCACTGGAAGTTATATCCAACTGCAATTCGAAGGTTTCAAGAGCACATGTGAGGGCAACTTCTTTGTGAAACAACAGCACTTTGAGTCTGCTTAGCTTGTTAAAATCTGCCTTCAAAGTTGGAATCAAAGGCCACACTGAACTATCTACAATTCCTTGTGTATAGGGGAAAAGGACATTATTGCCGCAAGTGACGAGCTGGGAAAGAGACAAAATGCAAGCAATTCCAGCTCGCATTCCACAACAATCTTGATTGCTAACCATCAGGTAACTTCCATCTGAAAGGACAGTGAGGTGTGGGATATTTGCAGGAGTTGGCATTCCTCTTAGATACCAGGCCAAATTCACTACAGACGCATTATAAGCGCTGTGAATTTTAATGTGTTTACAAACATGAACATCACATTCCTCTCCTGTAAGGATAACTTCCTTATTGGAGCATTTAGTGCTATAGGAGAAGGTGAGTGGCCATAATTCATGGTTGAAGTTGCCTCCTATGGGTTCACATCTACCAATAGGAAAATGTTTCATGCAAGATGTGAACTGAAATGTCGTTATAGGTCAAGATATTACAACAGCTCTGGCGACCTGGCATGCAGCAGAGCTCAACACTTTGGGCGATTTATATAGAGATGGTGCATTATTAACATTCAAGATGCTGGTCGAAGACAGTGAATTGCCAGCGGGCCAATTCATTTACACACCTCCCTCCTGAAGGCTTTGTCAGCCGCCTGGGGAGATCTGGCAATTGAGCCACCGACACATCTGTTAGTACAATATTTACACATAATGGGAGAGGGGTCACATGTGGTACATTGCTAGGTGGAGGCACTTCTCACACACATGTTGAAGCCGATGCAACGGCTCAGAGTATGATGAGAGACAGATAGAGGCCAGCCTTGGACTGACAAAGAATGTGATGCCATATTAGCGGGTGCCAGGAACATGCCAAGGAACTCTAGGTTCAAGCTTATCCAAACATATATTATACAGGGGCATATCTTTCACCAGACATGATAAATAGATATTTTCACATCGCCACCTATGCATGTCCACACTGCCAGTATCCTGATGCAGACCTGCTTCATATGCTGTGGGCTTGCGCATCCCTTCAACATTACTGGCAAGAAGTAGTCACAGTCCTAGCTTCATGCACAGGCGTGGTTACCGTTGTCATGGGAAGTTTGCCTTCAAGTGCTCTACACTAGATCTAAAAAAACTAAAGTCACCTCGAGGTTCCGATATCTGGTTCTAATTACTGCAAAACGTCTAATACCCAAAAAATAGAAAAATGCAGTCCCTCCAGAGATAATTAGCGAGAAGCGATCTCTCATTATATGGGCCCAGGCGGAAAGTACAGCACTACATAGAGAGGAGACAGCGGGGCTCCGTAAATTTCCCATTGCTCACTGCCTTACAGACCGGCAACCCAATAGCAGTAGACACTGCCCCAACAGTTAATCAGTGATAAATCCACTAGCCCCCCATCTCTCAGCCAAGTGGAGTAGACAAGCCTCAGAACACACAGAATAGAAAAATGTCATCATGCCTCCTGGTCCGCAGTGGATAGCCGCTCACACCCCATCCGTCCTCAGGCACAAAGGTCCTCTTTGCTGGCAAGCTATCATGCCCTGTTATGTGCACTACTTCAACTATATAAACAAAGGAAGGAGCATCACCATTGGACCTAGCAAAGATCCTAATGGAGTGCGGGGAGAGGGAGAAATCAAAAGAAAATTGTTCTTTTGTTAGAAGACCCCTCACTCACCAACTCGGTTGGTGACATGCTTCATCATCGGGGTCCCACCCGGACATCCGAGTGAGATCCAGGTGTGCTGCGACACCTGACTACAGTGGAGCGGATAGATTTCTTGTGAATGTGGTGTGAAAAAAGTGAGATTAAAAATTGGTCAAGTATAACTTCATAGAAAAACTTTATTTTGAAGCTACTGGACAATGTAAAAAGCAGTTCTTCGATACTTCCGTTAGTTAGGTTGACCGGCAGTATCTATGTGAGTGTGAAAAAGGTCTACATTTTTCAACCTGTTGTGGAATATACCAGGTTTTGGTCAGGACCAAGTGATGGGAAACCTGGGCGTATACACTCGCTAAGGTGTATACAACCCACGGCCCCAGTAACCTAACTGCGTACTTACAGTCGGTGTCCTTACAACCAAATTAGGAGAAGGAAAAAGGAGAAACCTGTGGATATAAAAAGACAATCACAAACAAACAAATTAGTCGGCTGTAACTGTAACAAATTCAAAAGCTAGTCGGCTGTAACTTCTCAGTGGTTTAAGTGCTCCATGCTCTCCCCTTCATGCGTGTGGAATTGAGCCAGTATAATGCATACTAAATAGTGACTAAGATGCTAGCGCAAGCTAGCAGAGTGCTCTTGGTATGCATTTATTGTGGTCCTGTAAATGGATCTTCTACAGGAGTATTAGAATCCAGACTATGGGTTCTGTTGTAAGGGCTAAATAACCTGTGACTTAGCAGTGTCACTCATACTCGCACGCTATCAATTTTAGTGCGCTGGTGAGTATATATTTTAAACATCACTTTCATACATATTTGAAAGTGGTTATAAACGCTCACGTAGCCTTGGGCGAGCGTAATTTCATGCATGCATGTCAACTGAATGAAAGCGTTAGCAAAATGAGGCATCGTCAGCTGAGGGAGGGAGGGTGGGAGGGAAGGGGGGCAGAGGGGGAGAAGGAAGGATGTTAAAACAAGGTAGATGATTCCTCGATTTACGAGTGATTTGTGCCTCATGGGAGTCAGGGTCAGGCGGTACCTCCTGAAGCACTTTCTGTTACTCCATTAGGATCTTTGCTAGGTGCAATGGTGCTACTCCTTCCTTTGTTTATACAGATTAGGGTCCAGAGGACCAGGAGTACCCCCCTCCACTCAGTGGATAATCTCTCACTCTTTTTTGTTATTACACTACTTCAACTATCCATTAGATACACGGTTATGTGGAAATGTCCCAATAATGCACCTTCGTACCTAGTCATGCACAATTGATATTGTTTGTATTTTATAGATGGCAGATTCTCTTCTTATGTTCTAAATTTCAGTTTGATTTGTATACCTTGGAAAATGGGACTTAATGGTACTCACTAGTGACTATTATTTACGTTCTATCATCATACAATTCCTTTTTTCTATTACCCAGTAAATTGATGATCAGGCCCGAATGGCAAAGATTTAAATGTATATGGTATACACACACAAGATCCTGTCAAACTGCTCAGGTAGGATGTGTTATGAGTACGATGTGGATAGCAGTGAAACTAATTTACAAATTATGATGTAGCAAAACGGTGGGCAATGGCATGCAGAGACGCTAGAACATATGTTCATGTAAGATATAAATATTTGTAAAGGTTATTGGTGAATGGCACGCCAGAGTTGATTATAAGCTGCTGTACTGGGTAATGCTATTCTCTATATGTGATTTGTATTTCTGTCATAAACATCTAAATATTTTTGTGCAAAATCGTGATGCTAGTCATGTAAAAATCAGAAAATACCAATAAAGATATTTAAACAAAAACAAATCGGTCAAGATATTACAGTGTGTATAAATCATACAGGTGAGGATGTTTTGGCTATGATGAATGTGCATTGTTCTAACTTCTCTAAGGGTCATTGCAATAAGTTGTTGTTTGCTTGTTAAATTAAAAGGCAATAACAAGCTGCTCGAATTCAGGTAGGGTCATGGTACACACCCATTTTTAAATGTATGCCAGGTCCAGGTAAACTGCCTGATAGATCTAAGATGACTTTGCCCATGATACAATATTGACAGGTCACTTTGCATAAAATCAAGAACAGGCAACACAATATTTTTCACATTTTAAATGCAAGAAGACAGTGTGTTAATACTATTATCAATAACAGTAAGTACTTTATCAAAATTATCCTGATTTCTTTGTCATAAATGTGACAAATTTTATTGTATGTAGCCAGTCGCAGTCGGCATGGCTCGTTGGTGGGGGGTCACGAGGGGGGGTTTACTTTTAAAATAATTTAAAAGAACATTAAACTTACCTGTCTGCTGGCTGGGTCTCACGTCTTCACTGCTCCTGCTCTCCTGCTTTCCCGCCTCTGGCAGGAACAGGTAGCAGGCAAAGAGGCTCCCTCCCCTAGGCCAATCACAATGCTGTAAGCAGAGTGGAGAAGGGTAGAGTGCCCGTGACTGGTTTGGGTGGCCCCAGAGGGCCGACCAAACAGTTTTTGCGCTCTCAGGAGTGGGCACACCACTCCTCCCATGCCTTCATTGCAGAGTAGCCTCAAACCCGCAACCAAACATGAAATGCTTATAACTGGAAGTTATTACCATTTTCTGTTTCTGCTTCTCGCACTGTGGGAAAGCAGTGGGGCGACGCTCCTCCATCCTAGTGGAGGAGCCACCCTTGTATGTAGCATAAATAAATCTTTTAGTGCATGGAGATTTGGGACCTAATAAAAAATCTGATAAATCCATGTCTTCGGACAGGAGAGACTGATGTTGTTTTACTGCAGTAAGTGTGGAATGTTCTAACCACTATTGACATAATTTACCCTTTGAATAGGTGGTAACAATACCTGAATACTGTGATTGAGAATTTCAGGGGTTCAGACTACTAGATTTAAATGTAGGTGTGGAGTTTAGAACCATTGATGTCTATTTCTCACAACAACCACCCGTGAGGACCTGCGATAGTGGAATTAAATGTACCATTTTGCACAATGCTGTAGAGTTGTTCTGCAGTGTAATTTGTCAAGTTCTTCCAGTTATCAAAGCTGGCAATGGAGGCAATATTTGGAGCTTTCATTTGCTTAATACTTGCCAGTCTCAGACATGTCATCCGCTGGATGACATAATCTAAAATAATGATTTGCGGTGGAATTAAAGCTGCTCAAAACAGGGTTTCAATCCCCTGGACTTGCCAAGGTTTGGTTCCTCAAATTGATTTAATTTCAATTGTGTCTTTCCAGTAATCATAGTCCTTAAGGGCTAGTTGGTTGACAAACAAAGCGGTATATATTATCTTGGTTTGTGAGCACATATATGTTTTTTTCGGTGGGGTAGGTATCACTTCAAAATAATATGATATGGGATCTTCAAGGTCATATCCAAAAATATATGTAAATTTGTCTTTTTAAGTTTCAGAACTCCCTTGTTGGAGAGCCGGACACTCTTCCCATTGTGTATAAATAAAGATCATACATTAAGTACTGGCCATGTTCAGATAATGATATCCGTGAAGATGATAACAGAACATGTCAGCAGATTTAGCAGAATTAGGGTCGAAATCCTCTGAGTTATACCCAGTGTAATATTCTAGGTCCAAGAGCATAGAATTTATAGTTTCAACATCCCAATTATCTGAATGTAACCAAGGTACTTTTACATCACCCATAGAAAGCATGAATACATATGGTATCTGCAGGATCTCCGTAGGACTGAATATGTCAAAAAGAACTTTATCCCACATGATTTTATCAGTTACTGGAATGGCTGAAATGTTAAGAAGGGACAAGTCTCTTTTTAGTTTAGGGGAAGAAGATTTTGGGGCAACACCATTCAGACCCGTTCCATAGCACAACATACTGGGAGGTAGCGGCCATTTATCATCAGGAAAAAACAATCACAAATTAAATACATATGAACTTTGTGCTGGAGGTTTCTATAAAACAGAAGAACTGTCTGAGGAAAAATCATCTTGATCCATATAATACCCAGAATCACTTAGTTGGAACACTGGAGGCTCTGATTCAATAACTGGACTTCAGAAATCCAAAAGAGGGGGATCCATTGACGGTGGATCCCCTATGTACCCTGCAGAAGATGTGGTTGTCAAGACAGCACCCACTTCGATCATGTCTGTTGTTGACTCAGTTTCCTTCCCCCAGCCGACGAGTCAACCAGGCGGAAAAGGGGCTGTGTATGGTGGCTGTGTCTGCAAGACACCGCCATCCATATTACAAATCAGGTGGAGATGTGCCTTTCTGCCGCTATGGAAAGGCATGCGGACTCTGAATGTGGGGGCCTGTTGTGGGCCCCCAGGACATTGGGGTGTGGGGGGTGTACATGGGGGTACCTATGGTACCCCCCTGCATTTGCATGCACAACGTGGCAGGCACCGTGCTGTGCCTGCCATGTTGTGCATGCAAATGCACAAGGTGCAACCACAGCATTGTGGTGGGCGGTGCTGTGTGCACCGCCCACCACAATGTTGAGATGGGGATGCCACCGTCACCTTGGCGGTGGCATCCTAATTGCCGGTGCGGGACCGCTGCACCACTGGAGGCCAGTCATAGCACCGCTAGTATGACGAGCAGACGAAAGTCTGCCCGCCATCCTAATAGGCCCCTAAGGAATTCTTGTTCCTTATATCATCAGGATTTAAAACTGTTGGAAATGGCCCGGGGCCAGTAGTACAACCCGCAGATTGGAAATCCCATTTTTCTGAGTTATATTAGCCATGGCCACGAAACAATACTGATTCTCAAAAGAGTTGGGAAATAGTCCAGATGGGGCAAAAAGCCAGGCCGGAAGCAAAGGAAATTATAGTCCTAGATCTGGCAGAAATTTCACAGTCCTTACACCTAATAAAAAGGGACAAGGCCCCGGGACCTGATGGCAATCCGGGAGATTTATATTTATCACAACTTGAGATTTGTTTCCATATTGTCAGTCAGTCAGTCAAAGATCTTTTATTCGATAAATCAATATCAAAAAAAGGCACGGTACAAAAAGAAACATACATTCATAAAAAAAAGAAACATACATTATACAATATTAAAAACGTACAATTTTAGAATTAAAAACCACATATCATGATTTAATTAAAAACAAAAATTCAAGATGTTTTAAAAATCATCACTATTAACTTTGTCATAAAAAGGTTAAAAAACATCGTGCCACCATCCCCGTAATCCTGATATATAACAAAAATGATATTTGACCAGTAAAGTGCAAGGTGCAATACATCATAACAATGTGTCCAATCTCTCTTTCACCATAAGTCCTTTCTTGGTGCGCACCGCACATACCAGATAGTTGGCTACATGAAAGACAGTGCTAGGGTCGTTTAGCAGCTGCAAGTAAAGAAGTGCAGGTCTAACTTGCAGAAACCCTGCCTTTTTTAAGATTGGCACAAGATACTTCCTCTCTGTCTTCACAGAGAAAATACTAGGTATTATAACAATGTATTCATTGGTTCCAGTGAATGCGAACACAATTACAAGGTAATTGGGGGTTGGGGTTTTAAAGATGGGTCCGAACCTGTTTTTTCCCGGAATTTATTATATATGTGGGAACAAGTCTTATTTCAAATTACCAGACCATTGGTATGGGAGTTGTTATTTTGGTATTGTCTTCCCAAAGATATACCATATGGGTAAAATCACTGGAAGCAATGAAGAAACTAATGGATTAGTACGTAGCAAAAGAGCTAGTGTTGGGGAAATAGTAGGTGATATATTTAGTGCATTGATACCTACAGTGGGAGTGGCTCTGAATACACACCGAATCTGCATATTGTTAATAGTAGTAGATCGGTTATCAGCAGACACTGCTGGAGGTTTCTTGATGGTCAATACCGAATTGGATGCGATCAGATCTATGGTTTTGCAAAATCGACTTGCTCTTGACACGTTATTGGCAAAAGAGGGCGGAGTCTGTAGAATGTTGAAAGCACAACATTGTTGCACGTACATACCAGACAAAAGTGTTGAAAATAAGAGGTATGTGAGAAATATTACTAATTTGGAAAAAGAGCTTAAACCACTGGAGGTTGATAGTGCATGGAAGAGGCTTACTGATGGTCTATTCTCTGTAGGTAATTGGTTTTCTAATCTAGGTAAAAGTCTTGTTAGTAAAATACTGATGCCAATGGCGGGAATAGGGTTATTAGTTTTAGGAATAATAATTTGTTGCAAATGTCGAAAACATAAAACGAAATATTCCATGAATAGGCGAGGAGTAAAAAGAAATATTGAAGAACTCGAATTAGAAGAATTAAATAGCCAGATCTATAAGAAAATGAAAAATTCTCATAATAATATTGAGAAAAAGCAGAATAGAAAGTTCAGGAGATTGAAATGGGTGAAATGTGAGAAGTTGGCATCTGTTTCATTAATTGGTGATGATATAAAATATCATCAAAGAGGGGATTGATGGAGCAAGGATTCGCACGAAAAGCGACTTGCTTGTAATCATGCACCTCGAATAACGCTAACTATGAAACCAACATGTTTGTCTTACTAATTTACCCCTTTTTTAATCATTATTGGGTATCCGAGTGAAGCTTGCTTATGTGTTTTACTAATCCTAATATGCTTGCATTTAAAATGGCTACTGCTACGCGAGAATTTCGTCTGCGCATGCGTCTGTCATACCCACGTGACATGACGTACTCACAGCTTTGGAGGGAAACTGTTGCATCTGCACACTAGAGCTAATATGGCTGTTCTGTGTTCTCACATGCGAGAGGCTTGCACTGCTGCTTTTGCTAAGCTGTTCGTTCTGCCTAATCCTAATGCTATAGTTTATTATAAAGTAATGGGTATAGTGTAGAAATTCATAGTATACAGTGTATTCATTTATTCTGTGTTCTAAAACTGTTTCTTTTCCATTTCATGTTACACTTTGAAAACTGGCCTGTCTCGAAACGCTGTTCTCCATCTTTGTTGAAACTGCGACTGCGCGAGAATCGCAAGTCTCTGGAACAGTGACCTTTGGACTATATCCAAGGAGCTGACTGAATGAGAAGATGCTCCTGGGAAACTGCCCCAATGAACTCAAAATTGTATACATTGTAATCGTCAATAGAACATCCATTGTTAGGTGGAATGACTCGGCATGAGAACCTGAATTTGATGGGCGAGGACATAAATTTGAATAAGGAGATGGCAAAAGTCTAAAATTTAGGTGGTGGGATGACCTGTCCTTCTCCTTTGTAAAATCGAAATTGGAGATCCTTACACTTGCAACATTGGGGGGGGGTGGTACACTGACCTGGAAAACAGTATAACTAGGGTAGGCTTAGTTAGTTAATTTGTCCGACTTGTCCGAATAGCTGATCTGTCACTGACCCAACGCACTCAATAGGTGACTAAGAGCAGAGGGCTGCGGAGCACTCTGTCGGGAGGTTCGAAAACGCAATCGGGGTTCTGGGAAGCTGAAGTGCTGGCGAAGCACTTTGCTGGTGAATGCAGTAACCCAATCGTGTTTTTTTTTTTTTACTGATTCCTTGCAGAGAGGGAGTAGTGCAAACGTTGCAACTGAACTGCTGGGTGCTGGTCTTAACCTTTGGTGTTCCGGTCCTGATCCAAATTCTGGGGTTTCCTGTCCTGATTTTCCAATCTGCACCTGCTCGCCTACTGGCACTGAAATCTTTGGGGTTTTTCTTCTGTCCTTTCCAACTGACCCGTGGCAGGGTTGGTCTTCACACCATTCTAGGTAAATATATATCTGTGTGGGTAAATGTCAATATAATTTGGGTACTTTTCTTTACCTTCCCTGATTTGTAAAGCTATGATTGCATATGTTCCTTTTCTTACCCTTCCCTTAAGTAAATGAGAAATTCATATTTACGGTTTATTAGCGTGCTCCACTTTTCTTACCCACCTTTAGTTGAATGTTATAACGGTTTTCTATGATTGCAGAATTTTTTCCTTCTCTTTACCTTTCCCCTTTAAGAAGCTAAGCTTGATTATCTAAAGTTATAGTATGTTCCAATTTTTTTACCTTCCCTATAGTTATATGCTAAAATTTAGTTTCGATAGTCCACATGGTGTTCTTTTCCAAACCACTAATAATTGCAAAACTGTTGGTTTATTATGTTCCTTTTATTTACCCTCCTTTAGTCAAATTGCGAAAGCCTGTATCTGAAAATAGTATCCTTGTTTTTACCTTCCTCTTATTTCAACTTGCTAAATGGTTGGCATAATATATCTTTTGCATAGTTATACACTGTTTCTAATCTTGATTATTGATAGTCTAATTACTTTTAATCAGTGGCTTATGACTTTTGACGATGATTAGGTAAAGAGTTTGGACCTACTCTGAGTCTGTGGTTATTATATGAGTGCAAATGTTATTGTATTTTTGACTGCCTTTTTTTACAACTAACTCCCTGATAAGCATGGGCGAATTTTGCGAATCTGGCGTTCGCGAATTTTGCGAATTTGCGAACTCGCAATCCGCAAAATCCGCGAATTCTCACGAATTTGCAGATTTTTTTTTGTGTTCGCAAGGATTTCTGCCAGTTTGCAAGGATTTCTGCCAGTTCGCGAGGGTTTTGTACCAGTTCGCAATTGCGAACTTACATGTCGGCTCGCAACGGTCACGATAATGTTGTTTCTACGTCTGGTTCATCATCACAGGTTCCCAGAACCCTCTGTTTCACCCCTGCCACCCTCTGTTTTACCCATGCCATCCTCTGGTGCATCAATGCCACCCTCTGGTTCATCATCACTGTAGATTATGGGGAGGAAAAGCAAGCACACCTGTCTGCTTCAACTGACATGAATTAATTTGGGGTTGATTTAATAATGTGTCACTGTTTTAAAATTCCATTCTGGCACCTGCTTCCTTATATGTAATTTGCTTTCTGTTGCAGTGCAATTTTTTTTCCAGGACCTTTGTGGCCTACTTGTAGCTATTCTATGAGCCTGCTGTGAGGGTCAGAGCAGGGTCATATAATTGTTGCAACTAGCAACTGAACTCTGGAGGGGCCCTTGTCAGGAAACACTACAGGGAATGGTTACTAATGATGAGTTTGAACTTTTGAACCTGCTGAATGCTTTTTTTGTGTTCGCAAGGATTTCTGCCAGTTCGCAAGGATTTCTGCCAGTTCGCGAGGGTTTTGTACCAGTTCGCAATTGCGAACTTACACCGCACGCAGCAAAAAATCCGCTGCGTGCGAATTTGCGGATTTTGCTGGAAATTTGCGGATCTCGCGGATTGCGAATTTACCGAAAATCCGCGAACGTAACGGATTTTCCGCCCATGCTTACTCCCTGATCCATGTGGTCATAGGTACCAGTGACAAGGATTTGTAAGTCAATGGTATAGGAATTAGTGGAATAAAATTGACTGATAGTAGAGTGTGGGTTACCTGATTAAGTAAAATGTGAAATTGAACTATGGGCCCAAGTGAGTATTTGGTAAAATTTATAGTCAGTGATCTGCGCGCTCTATCAGTAATACAAAGCGAATGCATACCAATAATGTCAGTAGCATATGCAACAGACTGCATACAATGAACAGTCCTCTCATTTTATAAGTCCACCTTCTCTACTGAAGCCAATTGGTTATAGATTATAGTTAAAAGATCTCTGGGTTTTTGGTGGCAGACTCTGTACTTCAACACATACAGAAGGTTGTCTTACATCTCATCTGATGCAGCCCTATCGTGTGCAGGACCTTGGCTCAGTGTATGTCTCATAATAACCCGTTCATAGTTATACGTGTACGTTCAAAAACAATGGTTGGATTTCTATATTATGTCTAGGTACTTGTGTCAGACAATGAAGGATTAACAAGGAGCAATGTTGTTTCATCTTGCTCAGTCTGTTCAGACTAAATCTCAGGAAAAGAACAAAATTCCAAAACGTGCTGACTATGTACGATTATAACATGGCACAAAAACAAGTGTGATATTTTGTAACGTGCAAAGAAAAAGCGGCTTACATTATGCAAAAATGAGGGTAACCTATGGGAAATTATATTGCGCTCCATAGTTAACACCCTCCCTTTGGTCCGAACAATAGCATGAAAAATGACTAAATAAAAATTAATATAATGAAATAAGCAAACTCAAAGCGTGTTCATTAAACTTTTCATAGATGCGCAAATTACTAATATGTCAATTTAGAATAACATCTATTTACTGTGTTTTGGAGGAATCCATGATGTCACTCACAAATTCAAAAGCTAGGAACTCCAAAAGGGAGTTTGTCTCTGCAGAAGCCAATTGCTTGACAGACCAGTTCATGACTTCCAGAGTACAAATATGATCTCAGTCTCAGCTGACGCTGAGATTGTTATCGGATAACCCACATCCGTGAGCCAATATGTGATCATCCGTGTCCCGTTGCACAACTATCCTCAAGAAGGAATGGCTCATACCTGGTGTTATGCAGAAGATATAAACCCAAAGAACAGTCCTGTGTCACCAAGGGACACCTTATCAGTTCAATGTTCATAATTGTGGGCATTTGCAGTGCCAGGGAAATGCCTAGCGCCCAGTCGAAGGCGCACCAGAGGCAGTGAAACATGGGTTGCAATCAGGTAAACCAGGCTGGCTGTAATGTCAGTGAGCAATCAAAATCCAGTTCTTGAAACAGTGACAGTCTGAAAAGTTATAGCATGCCTTAACGACACCGCTGGAGTGATGGTAGTTCCAGCGGGCTTATAGATGGAACATCCATTGCAGAGAAGCATAATAGTACCACAATGCTGCAAATGAGGAATAACAGGAATGGAAATCCTTTGAACATGCTGGAAAAAATAGAATGAATAAAGGCCGGTATTACTCTAAAGATAATTTGGAATAAATTAAGTAGGCCAGATTCTACAATCTTAAAAAAAATTGCATCTCCGGCTGTGTTAGATACATAAATATTTCTATGAACAAATTCACTAAACTGCAAGAGAAGGTTTGTATTTACCAATGACTGTATTTCACTGGAAGTTATATCCACCTGCAATTCGAAGGTTTCAAGAGCACATGTGAGGGCAACTTCTTTGTGAAACAACAGCACTTTGAGTCTGCTTAGCTTGTTAAAATCTGCCTTCAAAGTTGGAATCAAAGGCCACACTGAACTATCTACCATTCCTTGTGTATAGGGGAAAAGGACGATATTGCCGCAAGTGACGAGCTGGGAAAGGGACAACATGCAAGCAATTCCAGCTCGCATTCCACAACAATCTTGATTGCTAACCATCAGGTAACTTCCATCTGAAAGGACAGTGAGATGTGGGATATTTGCAGGAGTTGGCATTTCTCTTAGATACCAGGCCAAATTCACTACAGACGCATTATAAGCGCTGTGAATTTTAATGTGTTTACAAACATGAACGTCACATTCCTCTCCTGTAAGGTTAACTTCATTATTGGAGCATTTAGTGCTATAGGAGAAGGTGAGTGACCATAATTCATGGTTGAAGTTGCCTCCTATGGGTTCACATCTACCAATAGGAAAATGTTTCATGCAAGATGTGAACTGAAATGTCGTTATAGGTCAAGATATTACAGCAGCTCTGGCGACCTGGCATTCAGCAGAGCTCAACACTTTGGGCGATTTATATAGAGATGGTGCATTATTAACATTCAAGATGCTGGTCGAGGACAGTGAATTGCCAGCGGGCCAATTCATTTACACACCTCCCTCCTGAAGGCTTTGTCAGCCGCCTGGGGAGATCTGGCAATTGAGCCACCGACACATCTGTTAGTACAATATTTACACATAATGGGAGAGGGGTCACATGTGGTACATTGCTAGGTGGAGGCACTTCTCACACACATGTTGAAGCCGATGCAACGGCTCAGAGTATGATGAGAGACAGATAGAGGCCAGCCTTGGACTGACAAAGAATGTGATGCCATATTAGCGGGCTCCAGGAACATGCCAAGGAACTCTAGGTTCAAGCTTATCCAAACATATATTATACAGGGGCATATCTTTCACCAGACATGATAAATAGATATTTTCACATCGCCACCTATGCATGTCCACACTGCCAGTATCCTGATGCAGACCTGCTTCATATGCTGTGGGCTTGCACATCCCTTCAACATTACTGGCAAGAAGTAGTCACAGTTCTAGCTTCATGCACAGGCGTGGTTGCCGTTGTCATGGGAAGTTTGCCTTCAAGGGCTCTACACTAGATCTAAAAATACTAAAGTCACCTCGAGGTTCCGATATCTGGTTCAAATTACTGCAAAACGTCTAATAACCAAAAAATTGAAAAAAGCAGTCCCTCCAGAGATAATTAGCGGGAAGCGTTCTCTCATTATAAGCGCCCAGGCGGAAAGTACGGCACTACATAGAGAGGAGACAGCGGGGCTCTGTAAATTTCCCATTGCTCACTGCCTTACAGACCGGCAACCCAATAGCAGTAGACACCGCCCCAACAGTTAATCAGTGATAAACCCACTAGCCCCCCCATCTCTCAGCCAAGTGGAGTAGACAAGCCTCAGAACATACAGAATAGAAAAATGTCATCATGCCTCCTGGTCCGCAGTGGATAGCCGCTCACACCCCATCCGTCCTCACGCACAAAGGTCCTCTTTGCTGGCAAGCTATCATGCCTTGTTATGTGCACTACTTCAACTATATAAACAAAGGAAGGAGCATCACCATTGGACCTAGCAAAGATCCTAATGGAGTGCGGGGAGAGGGAGAAAGGAAAAGAATATTGTTCTTTTGTTAGAAGACCCCTCACTCACCAGCCCGGTTGGTGACATGCTTCATCATCGGGGTCCCACCCAGACATCTGAGTGAGATCCAGGTGTGCTGCGACACCTGACTACAGTGGAGCGGATAGATTTCTTGTGAAT
This sequence comes from Lissotriton vulgaris, assembly GCF_964263255.1. Lineage (NCBI taxonomy): Eukaryota > Metazoa > Chordata > Amphibia > Caudata > Salamandridae > Lissotriton > Lissotriton vulgaris. The sequence continues at coordinate 37,245 of NW_028247755.1, read as the reverse complement.
GTGGTGTGAAAAAAGTGAGATTAAAAATTGGTCAAGTATAACTTCATAGAAAAAACTTTATTCTGAAGCTACTGGACAATGTTAAAAGCAGTTCTTCGATACTTCCGTTGGTTAGGTTGACCGGCAGTATCTATGTGAGTGTGAAAAAGGTCTACATGTTTCAACCTGTTGTGGAATATACCAGGTTTTGGTCAGGACCAAGTGATGGGAAACCTGGGCCGTATACACTCGCTAAGGTGTATACAACCATCGCCCCAGTAACCTAACTGCGTACTTACAGTCGGTGTCCTTACAACCAAATTAGGAGAAGGAAAAAGGATAACCCTGTGGATATAAAAAGACAAGTAATCCAACAAAGGGGGGTGCTGTACTGTTCCTAAAAGGAGGGGAAAGTTAGGTAAAGCTGACGTGACCGAAGGTGTGAGTAGTACACCTTTGGGCATCCATTTTGTTGGATGTATTTGCCTCACACACCCAAAAGGGTGTCATGCTTCATCATTGGTGGTTGCTCCTCGTCGGGGGGGCGGTGCAATCCCCGACGGGCTCACCTCGAGGAGGGGCTCTTTATCGGAGATCTTTTTTATCCAACTGCCCTATGATGAAGTGCGGGTGTGTGGGTAGGAAAACAGGTAGACTTGGTGTGGTGATTAAAATGCAGCAAGGGGTGCCGGAAACAACTTTATTCTGGAGGTCCCCCTGCTACAATTAAAAGACTGTGAACAAGAGGCTCGCTAGGCGTCACCAGGTTAGGTAGAATGACCCTAGAAAAGCCTTGAAAAACAAATGGTCAACATGTTTCTCGCACTAAGGTTAATCACCTGCGATTCATCAGGACCTTATGGGGGTGAAAAATAATAAAAGAACTCAACAACATGCTAGTGTCATGTATGTGATGTAGGTGTATATTACCTTGGTGGAAAGTCCTATGCCTAGACAATGAGAAAGAAAGTAGTTAAACATTAATAGTATATTTCTCATCAAAAGCTAGGAGGGTCAGCGTCAGAGTATAAACACAGTGTGGCATGCTTGGGGTGGTAATGGGATTTAAACACAACCTGTACATGCCGAGTGATTTAAGCGTGCAGTGTAAAACACACACAATCACACTATGTTTGTGATAGTAAAACACTATGATAAAAACAGTGATTAAAAGCAGCAGACTTAACAATAGCACCATTTAAGTTGCAAAGTGGCAGATCATCCCATGATAATATAGTAGGTGACACCATCTACCTATCTCTGTGGTGTGGTATACAAAGTTAGGCAGGCTAATGGCTCACCTAAAGGTCAAGGTCTAAGAGCCACATGAGTGCTCGGTGGGTCAGTTCAGCGGGGTACAGCCTTCAAGTATAGCTGCAGGGCGAATAGAATGGAAAACTTCGAGATGGCTCCATAAGCAGATAAAAAAGGAATATGACCTGAAGACTAGAGTAATCCAAGTGTCGTAAGGGTATCCCCTCTTACCTAAATCAGCCCGTGACCGCTTGGATGCACCTACCCATCTCCGCCGAGTTCGGATAGATGGGTAGGTCTAGCGGTGTTTGTTATTTATTGAGACCCGGCTGAGTTGGGACCTCGCCGGTTCCGCCCTTCCGCGCGGGTCATGTGACGGAAGTAGTTATTGTAGCGGCCATGTTGTAATGGTCGATGTGGCTCAAAAGCTGGAGTTACCGGAGTTAAATGGGCGGACACCTTAGCCCAGACAAGTGTCATTACATTGTATATTGGCCCGCTATGTGTATCGGGTCATACACTGTATTGGTACTGCAATTAAGTGCCCGTAAAGGTCACGTGACGTATTGTGTGCATGGGTCGGCCATGATGGAAGGGGCATAAGGTGATAATAACCTGGAGTGTGCCGCTATCATTAAAGGTCTATTCTAGTCGACAGGGGGTCCCACACGATTTAGAACTACAACCCATATAAGACAAGTGTCATTACAATATACTAAAGCCCGCTTCGTGTGCCTGGTCATACACTCTATTTACAATGTAAATTTCCGGCCGTGAAGGTCACGTGGTGTATTGTGTGTACAAGTCGACCATGATGGAAAGGGCAAAGGTGTAGTGAACCTGGAGTGTAATGCAACCATCGAAGGTATAGTCAAACAGCCACGGAGCAGCGCCCCACATGAATTAGAATTACAACCCGTGATGGTCATCTGTTGTGTTACAAAATAGTGTCGGCCAGGGTGTGAGGGGGGCCGTGGGTCTAGAGGATGGACATGGATACTGGTCATCTAAACAGCGAGTGTAGTCATTGTGTGTTAACCATGTCCAATTAGATTAGGGGCAGCCAATATCAGTATGGAGTAGTTGGTAATGGTTGGCTTACAGCGAGTGCCAAGGTATATCTTCATTCAAACCTCGGCTATCAGAGGATAAGCGGTGGACCCATCTCTGCTCCTTCATAAAGAGTGCATTCTTTGGGCAATTAGGACTGGATTCCAAAATGACCCATTTCAAGGAATCTTCATTATGATTGGATTCCACATAATGTTTACACATTTTTGTGTGGGTTTTCTTACAGCGAAAATTGCTGCGGTGTTCAATGATGCGGGTTTTTATAGGGCGGGTGGTCATCCCTATATATTGCAAATTACAAGGGCAAGTCAGCAGGTAAATGCAATGTGTCGTATTGCAATTAGTGTGGTGCCTGAGTTCCCAATTGAAAGTCTCAGAGAGTTTGATGGTTTTCACTGTTAAGGTATATCTGCAGACACCACAGGAGCCACATGGGTAGTGGCCCCTGACAGGAGGTAGATGCCAAAGGGTTTGTTGTGTCTCTTTTATGGCTTTCTTTGGCCTGGTGCTGATCAGGATATCCTTCAGGTTCTGTGATCTCCTGAAAGCAAACCTAGGTTGTTCCAGATCCAGGTCCCCTGTATTGAGGATCCCCCAGTGGCGTTTAATGGTCTGTTTGATTTTATTGGACAATGGGGTAAAGGTAGTGACACAAGTGATCGGTTGGTTCTCGATCGGTGTACTCTCCTGTCTCTCTAGTAGAGCCTCTCGGTTGTTATTCCGAGCCCGTTTTCTAGCTTTGGAGACATCGCTGTTTGGATACCCTCTGTCAAGGAGGTTCCTGGAAATGATCAAGGATTCCTTCTTGTAATCAGCCACATCGCTACAATTGCGTCGTATCCGGAGAAATTGTCCGAATGGTAAATTTGAGCGTAAGGCCTTAGGGTGGTGACTTCTGTAATGAAGTAGACTATTACGGTCTGTAGGTTTTCTGTACCTTGAGGTACTCAGGGTCCCCTCTTCCAGTTTGATAGTGAGGTCAAGGAAGGCAATTTCCTTAGGTGAAGAGGACATGGTGAAATGTAAAAAGGGGTTTAGTGTATTCACCCATTCAAAGAAATCCTCATGGGCTGTCATGGGGCCTGACCAGAGTATTAAGACGTCATCTATGAAGCGTCTCCACATTTTAATGTTGTCTCGAAAATGGTTAGACTGGTGGTGTATATGCTTGTCTTCGAACTCAGCCATGTACAGACAGGCTACCGAAGGGGCGAAGGTACTGCCCATAGATGTCCCCTGGGTCTGGTGATAGTATTGTCCCTTGTACTCGAAATAATTCTCAGTGAGTGCCAGGGTGGCGCACTCCATGATGAAGGTTTTCGGAGTGTTGGAGTCCCAAGTTTCTTGGCCCATTCTTTCCTCTATCACTTCTAGGGTGGCCCTCTGAGGAATATTTGTATAGAGGGCCTCCACATCTAGAGTAATCAAAAGATCAATTTGTGTTGTGTCCTGGATGGAGTTCAGGATGCGTAAGACATCTGTTGTGTCCTGGATGTAAGAGGGAATGCATTTAACCAGTGGTTGTAGAAAGTGGTCACAAAATTGTGAGAGTGGCTCAAGGACTGAATTGATCCCTGACACGATTGGTCTCCCTGGTACTGGTCTGGTCCCCTTGTGGATCTTAGGCAGTATATAGAAATATGGTACCCGAGGGTCCTTTTTCATCAAGAATTCTGCCTCTTTTTTGGAGATCCATTCTTCGCTCTCAGCACCCATCACCAAGCCTGTAATAATGGTCTGTAGGCGCCTGGTAGGATCACTGGGAATGGGTGTGTAGTATCTGCGATCATTTAGCTGTCTGGTACACTCTAGATCATAGTCCGTAGTATTAAGCAGGACTGTTGCTCCGCCCTTATCCGCCTGTTTAATGGTAATGAGGGGGTCTTCTGCCAGTGATTTCAAAACCACCATTTCGTTATTGGAGATGTTGAAATAAGGGGTTTGTCTTTCCAGTTGGTTAATCTCTTTGAGTACTGCCTGTTCAAAGGTCAATACTTCGTTTGGAACCATACCATTATGTGGTGTAAAAGTTGAAGGGTTGTGTAAACCAGAGTCTTCAGTAGGTTCACAAGGTTTGCCTTCAAAGAAGGCCTTAAGTCTTATTTTCCGGAAAAATGATTTAATTTCCCTGGTCTGTTGGAATATGTCGATCCTCGGGGTGGGGACAAAGCCTAACCCTTTTTGGAGGGCTTGTTCCTCTCCCTCAGTGAGGACACGATCAGAAAAGTTGACCACTAGGCTCATCTTGGTCCCGATCGGATCGTGTTCCTCGTGTCCATCCCCTGGGGGGGTGCATCCTGCCATTGCACTCTCTTCTCTGGCGCGTTCCCTCTTTTTCGCCCTCGCCCTCTGACCCAACCTCTGCCTAAAAAAGGGGGGTTTGTTGGGTTTTGGGGAGCATAGAACGGAGGATATTGTGGGGCCAAAGCTGGTTGGAAGTGGGGGAATTGCGGGAAGTGCCAGAAGGGGGGACCCATTTGTTGTCCTTGATACGGGAAGTTTTGGAAGTTATGTTGTCCACGACCTCTGCCCCTTTTGGCCCTTGGTGGCATCTGTGGGGGGTCATTATTCTCACTACTATCAGAGCCACTATTAGACCCTCTTCTTGAAGAGGTAGCGCTGGAGTCAGAGTTATAGCTAGTACCAGGGGGGACATAGTCATCCCTCAAGTAGGGGTAGACTTTTTCTTTAGAGAATCTCTTGATATCTTTTTGCAATTTTGCTATTTTTTGATTCATGAGATATTCTTTATGTTCCGCCATCTCTTTGTTCAACTCTGTCAATTTAGTTTTAAAGCCTGGGTTAAGAACTGCAGTCTTCAATGCAGCCTCAGCTGCTTGAATGCGGACCAATAGTGCATCTGCTAATCGTTTAGCCGTGTTTACAATGAGGATCAATAGGTCATGGGTGCACTTCCACGAGACCTGCGACCATTCGATCTTAAATTGTCCATCCTCCCAGAAAATTCTAGGAATTTTTTTTACTATCAGGCCATTAGGAGCAATTTTGGCTTTGAAATATTCCGCCATCATAGTCCCATGTATCGTTATTCGTATCCACTCTCGTTTCAGATCTGCCAATGATTGCCACTCGGCTGTATTGCTCCCTGAGGCCGGTTCTACGTCAATGCCAAAGAGCGATGGTGTTCTCATGATTGCTGCTGCATCCTCTTCGCCGAAGCTCAACCCCTGTCCCTCCATTGTGGAATGGTCAAGGACCTTGCTCCGGGAAGAAAGAGGATCCTTCAAAAGGAGTGTGGAGGAAGAAGTGAAGGAAAAAGATTCAAAACCCATTTGAGGGAATGAATAGTGAGCAACAACCTATCAAGTATAGGGTCGCTGAAAATGGGGGATCTGTCAAGACTAACCCACCGGAAGGAAACTCCCACGGTATGCACCGTGCAGTAGTATTTATCAAAGAGGGGGAGAGTGATCAGTAGATCAGCGGACACAAAAAGATATAAAAAGACAATCACAAACAAACAAATTAGTCGTCTGCAACTTAGTTTCTCAGTGGTTTAAGAGCTCCATGCTCTCCCCTTCATGCGTGTGGAATTGAGCCAGTATAATGCATACTAAATAGTGACTGAGATGCTAGCGCAAGCTAGCAGTGTGCTCTTGGTATGAATTTATTGTGGTCCTGTAAATGGATCTTCTACAGGAGTATTAGAATCTAGACTATGGGTTCTGTTGTAAGGGCTAAATAACCCGTGACTTAGCAGTGTCACTCTGTAGCGTAGTTCCTATTTTCCCAATAGGCCCTGCGCATTGGAATAACATAAACAGTAGTATCGACGTAGAAGTGCGGATCTTCCAGGCCTCCACTGACTATGCTAAACTTAATTGGGTTTGTTACCAACTAGCTCAGAGGTCACTGGAAACTTTCTTGACTGAAATAGGAAGTGATCAGCTTCCCTGGCACAGACAAGAAGGGATTCAGTTTTCCAACAACCGTGCAACATGACAACTTTGCTCCTCAGATCAAGAGTCAATCTCTAGGGTCGTGTGAAATAATAGACAGTTATTTTACTCAGTCAGGTTGGTGCAGATTACTTTCACAATATGTAGAGAATAGAGAGACGGGCGTTTGTCAATAAAAGGTAACATTTATTGAACAGTCTTTCTTCTCATACAAGAGAAATGAATTGCCACAATTGCAAGACTTGTTATTTTAAAAAGTACGTACAGTAAGATAAGTATTGCGAAATAATACTGTAAAAGCATTGATATGGTTTCTTAGCCATACAATGGTTTAAAAGGAATAAAACATATATACATTCATATATACATTAGGCTAAAATACTCAACTGGTGCTTCTAACTACGCCTACCCCAGTGTACCTGACCTAAGCCTAATACTTGGGAGGGGAGTAAGTAAGTAGCTTTAAGTTAAATTGGTTTTGCCAAGGTGTGCTTCAAGAATTCTCTCTCAAGGGTTTAGTCAACACGATACCCCTGGAATAGAATGATGGAGGTCTGGTATCTCACTCAGGACTCGATATCCCAGTCACCCGCAAGGGTAGACTAGAAACGCTGGAGCTGGATTTCTCTGCAGGAGAAAGACAGCGTCTCTTCTTCAGCGCGTCGAGGAGGAGGAGGGACAGCGTCCGCAGGCAGCTTGCATCTGCTGGGCTCTTGCAGGGGACGGCTGTTCAGCTCCTAAGTTCACCACACCATCGTTCGCTAGTTAGCAGCGATAGCAGTAGCGATAGCAGCTATGGTGTCATCAGCATGACAGCAGCTTCAGGCGACGGGCAACAGACAGCGTTTGCTTAAGGCAACGTTGGTAGTATTTATACCTGAAAGGTGCCTTGTTTGACGTAAGTTTGCTGGACATAAGACGTCAATAAAGATGTCACTAGGAAGTGATCATCTATCAGTGCTCATTAGAGTTCTATTACTAATCAAAACACAGCAAGCGGGGATTTCCAGGTTTGCTGAGTTTTTATCTTGTTGAAGAACTCAGAGTGTTAATCTAGGAATCTCAGATAGTAACTTCTGCTCTATCATTGCACTAATTGGTTGCAAAGGAAGTGGCAGAGAAAGCTATTCTGGAATGTGGCTCTGTTCGTGTGAGGCCAGAGATGAGTTTCTGAATATTGCACTTGAACGGTTATGCCATTATAGGGAATAAATGGATTTATAGCCGAATAGGGGCATAAGGTCACAGTATCGATCAGGATCCTAGATTAGAACGCCACACCCACTCCACGAATTCATGTCCATCAAATTACTAAAACTAGAGCAATAAGATGCATGTGTAACATTGCCCACCCCAAAATACATATATGCATTTGAAATAGGCGTATTTGTAATACGTGAAAATTTAGGTACTGTACGTTTTTGAAGCATAGAAATCATTCAAAAATTATAGCATATGAAATCAATGAACGATTATGCAAAAAGAATTACACATGAAATATCTCTGAAACAGAAGAAGGGCGAGATCAATCATCACATATAAATGCATTGCAATAAATGTGCTAGAGGCTGGTGTAAAGTTATTATGTCTCTAGATGTATGTAGAAATAGAAGTTGAAGCTTCTGTTCTCTATGAATAGTTTTTAATTTAAGCAAAGAATTTTTCGTGCCAGAAAAAAGGGTGAATATTAAAAAATGTTCAATTCAAAAGAATTAATGCTTGAACGGGGAAAATAGAGTTCCAACGCTTTTAGCAGTTTTTGTTGTTCAAAACTGAAGGCCGAATTCAGAGTTCATGGGAACGCTGTGTGTCGGAATGCTTCTCTAAAGTTGTTATTTCTGTTCGGGTGAGAACATCATATCATACAGGCTCTCAAAGAATTGGTCTACAAAATCAGGTGACAGTTCGACCAAATTCGATAGTGCTGTAACTTGGCAAGTGTGAGAATGATTGCTGTCATCATAGTCGGGATCAGCAATGCTCACAGAAGGTCGTACCTGGGGGATGCTGCTTTTGTCACTCGCTCCACTGTTACCACCTAGTCGTAGCACAGGAGTCTCAACGAATGCCATCATCAGGATTGGTAGCCGCTGGGGACAACACAATGCGTGAGCCGTTATCGGACTTAGCAAAGTATTGATATCCATTGGTACTGCTGATGGAAGTGAAAGACAGATGTCCAACACGCACTCATCTCCGCATAGCATACATCGAAGTACAGGTAAGATGCAGGTCTGCCATATCGGTCTGAATGAAAGGAACCAGGTCATGTTTAGATGTCTCAGCCTGGCCAATCCAATGACTCTAGTTATTCTGTCCCGGTAGCGCATTGCTAGGATTGTTTCTTCCATTCCTATACGAGTCATGTCTGAGCTTTGGCTTGCCATAACGAAGCAGGAGGGTAAAAAATAAAATCCCTGCTACAAGTCCCAAAAATAGGGGTATGCCGCCAAAAACAGAGTGGACAAAATTTGGAACGATTCCCAGAATTGCTTGAAATGGTGTTAGCAGTCCCGTAAAAATCGTCTTAAATATGCCTGGGATGCCTGTGGCACTAGACATGTTAAGGAGTTGGCTAAGCATTTCTACGAAATGCACGGGGCAATTTGTTGATAAAAGGTCATGAACCTCCGTAGCTGTCCTTGCAACTAGAAGATCATACGTCTCTTTTGATGACGTTATGGGTACTGTTGTCTGTAAAAGCCCAGATTTCATTTTGCTTAAAGTATCAATTCGTATAGAAGAGAAATGCAGACGAGGCCAGATGGGAGTCTCTGTGTCTCCAGGCCCGCTAGGGAACAATGCTTGCATACAGCATTTGACCGTGGATGTTACGCTTACGAGATAACTTCTCCCTGGAACAAGGCCACAACATCTGTGATCCGTTCTTAGAATGTAACTCCCATTCGCGAGTTGCATAAAGAAGGGTTCTATCTGAGTTGCAGGTGTGACAAGCTGGTGGCATGAATGGTTGTTAGAATTACCTTCACAGGCTCCGTGTAAATTAATACCCTGGCACAAAAGTATACCGCTTAGTGAATGTTTACAGTTTTCACCACTAAGAAATACATTTTTGTCGCTGTCACTATAGCATGAATGTGTATATGGTAATTTCCATTCTGATTTAACATAACCTTTACCCAATCGTTCATACTGGCCAGTAGGTATGTATTCAAGGCACTTTTTAAATCGGAAAGTTGTTATCGGAATAGTGATAATTCCGTGTATTATCCATTCAATGACAGGACTCTCTGACATTGTCAATGGTAATCTCTCAAGTTTTTCGATGCTCAGGATTGTATAGTCTGCTCCTTTCTGTGCCAAACTGATTTGTTTATCAGTAAGGTTAAAAATGGAAAATAATGACGTTGTGTTGATTAAACGCCAAGGCACATAGCCTGAATGAAGATTTTGCAGCGTCCAGCCTAATTGTACAATAGAACGTAATTGAGATTGGCCATGCTGTAACATTAGCAAGTCTCTGTCTATTATGTCAAAGGCAGAAGATACAATATTGTCCAACAAATATATTCTGGAGGACAGAGTCATTAACCCATTGTCCACTACAGAAAGTGATTTTTCCAAATTAATACGATAAATTTCTCGTATTTTTTCAGCTGTTTCAATTTGTGTGACTTTCCAAGCCTCGTTGTACGCTGGCCGCTATGAAACGTTTTTGACGCTGTTTGCGTGGTCCAAAAATGAAATCGCGCAAATCAGCACCATCTTTTAGTAAAGACAAGTGTTGCTTAATTTCAGCCAGTGTGGATGTTCCTAGCCATTCGAGGTAGAGTTTCCCTACACTGTATGTTGTTACTATCCCATGATGTTGTCTCTGGGAGTATCTAGGGACTTGTCTGGTAATTTTTAACCCCTGTGTTTTGTTCAGGAATCTATCTTGACAGTTATTTGTGTCAGTAGGCCAGATTAACCACTTTTTCCAATCAGGATGTGTTCTGTTAAAATGTAAAATTTTAGATACGTCTATCTCAATATCTGTTGTTGCATTATCAGGTATTGGCTTTGGAATAGATGGTTTGTTAAGGTCTTTGATCTTAGCTAGGCCAAGACAGGATGTTTGGTGAATTGTGTCATTTAAAAACATCATTTGTTCTGGTATCATGCAGGTTCTGAATAGTGCTTCAAGGCCTTGTACCTGCCAATCTTTTGTACCCCAAATGGTTTTTGTTTCAATGTTATTTTTCCAATAATCAAACCCAAATGTCATCATTTTGTCATAAAATGCTTCTGAATATATTAATTTAGCGTTTGTCAGCATTGTTTTCATCCCTGTTTTGTCTAACAGTTTGTAATAAAATGTTTCTGCATCACTGGTGTTAAACCCTGAGAAGTACTTGAATTTCTCAAAGAATGTTTTAGAACTGCTTTTAGGTGGTGTAGCACAATGTTCCCATTGATTATACTTAAAAGCATTTCTAGGCTGTGCAGATTTATGCAAATAATGATCGCCATAATGTGTAAAACAGAATAACTGCTCATAACTAGATGAACCTTGTAAATAATCATGTTCTGTGAATCTAGCTGACATTACTAAATCAGACATCATGTCATTAATACTGTTAAAGTCCCAATCATCAGAGAATGTACTAGCTTTTACAAAGTCACTTAAGGAAACCTTCAGTTGATGAGGATACTTCAGGATTTCGACCGGACCATAGATCTCATAGTCAGTTTTCTCCCATACTACCCCACCAGGTATTGGAATTGCTGTGACATTTACTGTTGACAGTTCTCTTTTCTTCACGTGGGATGATCTGTGTGGTTTGAGGACTAGGTTGATGTTCTGACTTGTTGTGTCCATTGTACTATATTTTCCCTCTATGAATTTTCCCAAACAAAGTACCATGATGAGCCAAAGCAGGAGGAAAAATACACCTAGTCCACACCAGAACTCTAACCATGGGGAAATAAGGTAGATTTCCTTCAGTTGATGAAAGAGTTCCGTTGCTTTTTCTTTAAAAGTCTTTTTTGTTTCTGGCATCACTTCGGGGTCGTTTTGATCTTCAGAGAAGTTGTCGAAGTTGATGAAATAACCAGAGGCAGTTCTGTCAATTGTTGGGATTGTTCTTTCAATCTGTCTCTCGGTAGCACTTTCTGATGCCACATAATTGTAGACTGGTGTTTCTTGACGGACTGTTTCAATCTGTGTCTCAAGAGGCACGAGTTCCATGGCATTATTGCATAGTCCTTCTCTGTGCACTGCAGGCTGATCGAATATGATTAGTCTTTCAGTTTGAACCTCTTGGATTGTTGCAAGTTTGGGTATTCTGTTGTTTCTTGGGAGTCCACTGGGCCTACTGTTGATTATAGGCCACATGGTTGTGGTTTTACCAGGTCGATAGACACGACTCTGTTCTCCTTTTTACCAGCAAGGGGCGGTAGTACTACTGATCTTGTTCCGGTGACTGCCAAGACAGGGACTGCTTTTCTGTAAGAAGGCCCAAATTCCTTCTTCACCGCGATTTTTTCTCTGACTAGATCCCCAATCTTTGGAATCCAGACAGGCCTTGCTGGGGCTGTTGCTTGTGGTGCCTCGTCAGTGGTATCTGGCTGTTGCTTTAACTTTATGTTGCTTAAGGATTTTCTTGTTTCATTCAGTTCCTGTAAAACAGCCAAACGATCTTTGATGTCAAAGTCTGTTTTCTTATCTTGTACCACTTATACCTGACTATCTAAGTCCTGAATTCTCATTCTAATTCCGAACAATAGTTTGTATGGGCTGAAACCTTTTAGAGATTTTCTTGGCAAATTGTTAAGACTGATTTGGACACTTATTAAATGTTTGACCCACCCAGCGCCTGAACCTAATACCTTCGCTGTTATAGATCGCTTTATGTCCCGTTTTTTTCTTTCAACCACACTATTCCCTTCGGGGTGCGACGGAAAAGAATACCGCAATCCAATTCCCATGCTGGCCATGGCCTCCTCATAAGCTCGAGAGCTGAAAGCAGGACCCTGGTCAGAATGGAACGTGGTAATTGCGTATGTGCCGATAAAGACTCGCAGATCCTTTATAACCGTTCTAGCGTCAGCCGAGCTCTGGAGGCCACATTTTTTAAGTGTGTTTAGCCTTAACGATTAATAGGACGCAGGACGGGGTGTAGACAGCGTTACGCTGTTCCTGATCGGTAGCCGGTAGCATGGTTCACCACTGCAATCCCTGTTGCAGTTTTCACAGTTGTTTGCATATATTTGGTGTTGTACACTCATTCCCGGCCACCAGTATACTGATTCTAACTCTCTCAGAGAGTCCCTGATTGTTTGGTGTCTCAGACCCAATCCCATGTGTGCGTCTGCTATTAAAAATATTCTCCTGTTCGTGTTTGGAATTACCCTATCCCCCACTCCAGGGATTCGAGCAAAAGGAACGGAGTTTGCATCGATTACGTATACATAATTGAGTGGATAGTTCACGGGTAGTGCTGAACAGTCGCCTTTTACGGTCGTTTTTACTGCCAGCATGGTTTCCCCGTCTATGTATTTTTCTGTACACTTTTTTGTGGCTACGGAAGCCGGGTTAGTTGCTTCCGCTGTGGCTGTATTAGCCAATGAATTCCCTGCAACGTGAACGCCATCACTTTGAAGACTCTGTGCGTGTATCACGTGAGTCTTTTGTAGTTCTTTCTGTAAAAGAGCTACCTGTTTCCAGAGCAATTTATGCTTTATTGTGGCACCTGTGTCATCTTTGTAATCGTTTTCAATCCAACTCTGCAGTTTATTATTGTAAGAGTTGACGCATAAATGAGAATCGCACACGATAAGTGTCAGGAATTCACGTTCTGCATTTTCGAGCGCCATCTTTAAACATCTGATTTCAGCTCTCTGAGCCGAACAGTTTCTTACTGATTCAGTTTTTGTTACTTTCGGTCTGAATTTACCGCACAGCCAACGACCTTTAACAATCGCACAGGCTGCATCGTAGGATTTACTCTCTACGTTGAAATGCTGTACAAACCTATCTGTATAGATTATACAGGCGTATTGTGGGAGAGGCAGAAGTTCGATTGGCAGAGGATATTCTTCTTCATATTCTAAATCATTCAGTTCTTCGAATTGCGGGGCGAAATAGTATTTCACATCTTCCGCTCCTAGAGAATCTACACACTGTATCCATTTCGGATCCAGTGACACTGTAGGCAGGTTTACTGGGCTGAATAGCACCTCGAAGGCAGATTCCGCTGTGAGGATATTAATCCTTTTGCCGTGTGCTAGTTCTCGTTCATTTGCTAATGCAATTTGCACTGCTTTCACAGTTCTTTCTGTGTGACTGAATGTTTTTTCTGCTTGTGTGTACAAGTGAGATTTAATTGAAAAAGGTACCTTTTCTCCCTCATTAGAGGTCAGGTACCTGAATCCGCATCCTCCTGGGATCACTCGGATTACAAGATCGCGTGTGTTGTCACGTGTATCTAATTTTGTTTTTGCTAACATGTCTGTTTGCAGTGATCTCAAAATTTCTGTGTGTTTTTGAGTCCAGGTGATTTGTTTAAAATCAGGTTTAATTAGTTTGTAAAGAGGTTTAACCCACTCTGCGTAATTTAGAATGTAAGTTCTTCCGAAATTCAGAAAACCTAGTATGGATTGTAGATTCTTCAGCGTTTTTGGAGCTTGGAGTACAGCGCACTTCTCTAAGAAGTTGTCCGCTAGGCTTTTTCCTTCACTTGATAATTCGTATCCTAAGAATAGTACTGTCAGATGGGCAATTCGAGACTTTTTAAAGTTGAATTTGTAACCCTCTGCTGCGAACCCAAGTATAATGGTGTTCACTCTTTTCAAGTGAGTATCCAAGTCGTCGTCTGTGAGATAAATATCATCTACGTAAGATAATGCCTCATCATCATATATTTGTAGTAACTCTGTTACCCTAGCTGAGAATAGTCCTGGGCTGTTCTTGAACCCCTGTGGGAGTCGACAGAATTTTTTCTGTGACCCAAATGCTGAGAAAGCGGTCAAATATCTGCTTTCTGGTGCAATGTTTTGACAAAAGAAACCATTAGATATGTCTAATGTCGTTTTATATTTTATCCTAACTATGTTATTCATTAGGGCTGCACTATGCAAGTTTTGTACTGCAAAAGTTTTGCAACATGCATTAGGTGTCTGTAGTCCAAAACTAGACGATATGAATTGTCTGGCTTGGAGACAGGAAACAAAGGATTTTTCATTTGAGAGGTGCATGTTTCAATCACCCCCTGGTATTCAAGTTGATCTAAGATCTCCCTGACTTGTTTTTTAGCTTCTTGCTTAATGGGATACTGCTGTTGGGCAGTTGGTTCACTTTTTAACTGGATTTTGTGAGGAGGTGAGTCCTCATCCCATCCTACATGATTTTTATATAATGCCGGTGCCTGGGCTACTGCCCATTTCCTTGCACAAGTATATTTTTTGTGAATCGGAATGTGATTCGAGAAGGCAGGCATAATCATTTCTTCGCCAAGAGGGCACTCCCTGACAAACTCTGGGGGCCAATCTTTTTCAGCTAACAGAATATCATAGCCTTTTGAGAGTTTATCCCAAAATAGACCCCTTATTTTCCTAGTCTTATCACCCTCTATACGCAATGTTATTTCGCTAAGTCTGGTGTCGGCAGTTTCAACCTGAATGTGTTCATTCGTGTCCACTGTCTCCAGATGACTCATCAGGATCTTGCGGGCTATACTGATTTCTGCTGCACTGTCTAACATTGTCAATGCCCACTCCCCGTTTTTCAACTGTGTCCTCAGTATTCTCAGCATGGTTGATTACTCTATTACTGGCTACCTTTTTTTTTGGAAATTGAGATTTTTTACTCTAGGCAGGTTCCTTGTCTTTGGACTTGGTGTGCTCTCCTGGGTCTGACCGTCCTCTTCTTTCCGATTTCTGTGGAAAAGATCGAGAGGGACGTGTATCAATACTTTGATATCTATCAGGTTTTTTCAAATTATCCCTATTTCTAAGGTTATATCTTTTCTCAGAGGGCTCCCTTTGGGGAGACTGGTGTTCTCGAGTCGGAGTTCTTTCCCTCCGTCGAGGAGACCTTCCTCTGGACTGGAAAACTTTTTCCTTGGGAGTGGATTGTTTATTTCCATCCCAGCTCTTTTTAGGAGTATTTAAATTATTTTTAATAAATAATTTTTCAGGATTTTCGAGCAGTTGGGGCTTTACTGGTTTCCCACCCAAGCTGTCTCTACCTAATTCTTCATAGCATTTTTCTATGATTTTGGCAAGCTCAATTGGCTGATCTGTTATATCTGTTTCCTTCAACTTCTGGCGGATCGCCACAGATGCTGCTTCTCCCTTTATGTTGGCTAATAATATAGCCGAGACCTGCTTGAAGTCTTTCAGTAATTTCATACCAAGATTTAAAGCGGGCTCTGGACCGTATTCATTTTGAATCTGTTTTAACACTTCTGGTATTACCACCATAGACGGAACGCCATGTGTTTTTGTGTAAATGGAAGCAAAGACTGTACCCCAAGTGTCTCAGTCCTCCACGTGTGGTGCGATTCCCATAAGAAGGCAGATGGTCAAGATTCTGTGTTTCTCAATAGGGGTAGTATCCGGAAATACTGCCTCTATTTGAGTGATTTTCTGTGCTAACCAGAAAGGAATTTGTTCCCGTTTTACGGGTGTTTTACCAAGACATGACTGTATGTTCTGTGGTGTGATTTTATTAGTGTTCCCCTGATGAGGGGTCAGCTGTGGTACATTAACAGCTGGTTGGACTGTTGCAGTCCTCATTACATATTGGACTAATTGCCTATGTATTTTTATTAATGTTTTTACCTGTACTAACAGCTCTTCCTTTGACATTTTTGCAATGTCCGGGTGTGGTGTGTAGCTGGCTAGAACCGGCCACGTTGCTCCTGGTCTACCTAGTGGACCGAGCCTGGTAATATGATCATTGTGTTTTAGGGCGCCATTAAACCAGAGCAGGTGCTCTTGGAATTTTAGTGGGATTTCAGTCTCCTCTAAAGGAGCGTACTCATCCGGAGGTTTCTCTATTTTGTAATAGTGAAACTCTTTTGTTCTAGCGTTTGCCGCTGGAAAGTTTGTCCATGAATAGAATACCTCTGTCTGCCGATATTCGTGTGCCTCTATCACGAAAATTACTGTACCACCTTGTGGTGTCAGTCCGTTTTCTATAAGTTTTAACGTTATAGACTTTCTTAAATGTGCCGGGATGATAATTGCATCCGGGTCAGTGTCGTCGGGACCCTGCTGAGTCGCATCTGCTGCGGCCCCAGTGGTTCCGTTTTCTCCTGGCATTGTATAAATGCAAGGTTTGCAGAGTAGGTCTCCAAGGAGACAAAGATTAGGTGCACAATATTTTGGAACACTGTATCCTTCAACGTTGAATAAACCAGAGCTTTACATAGGAATCTCTTCCTACTGAGTTCGGGCGGATTTTAACCTTTCACCCACTCCAGACGTCTATTGGAGTATTTATGGGAGAAAGGGGTCTGTGTGAAATATGCACGACTGAGTTACTCTAACGTCTTGCGTTAGTTTATCGCCTTACCAAACGCTGGGCGCCATGTAGCGTAGTTCCTATTTTCCCAATAGGCCCTGCGCATTGGAATAACATAAACAGTAGTATCGACGTAGAAGTGCGGATCTTCCAGGCCTCCACTGACTATGCTAAACTTAATTGGGTTTGTTACCAACTAGCTCAGAGGTCACTGGAAACTTTCTTGACTGAAATAGGAAGTGATCAGCTTCCCTGGCACAGACAAGAAGGGATTCAGTTTTCCAACAACGTTGCAACATGACAACTTTGCTCCTCAGATCAAGTGTCAATCTCTAGGGTCGTGTGAAACAATAGACAGTTATTTTACTCAGTCAGGTTGGTGCAGATTACTTTCACAATATGTAGAGAATAGAGAGACGGGGTTTGTCAATAAAAGGTAACATTTATTGAACAGTCTTTCTTCTCATTCAAGAGAAATGAATTGCCACAATTGCAAGACTTGTTATTATAAAAAGTACGTACAGTAAGATAAGTATTGCAAAATAATACTGTAAAAGCATTGATATGGTTTCTTAGCCATACAATGGTTTAAAAGGAATAAAACATATATACATTCATATATACATTAGGCTAAAATACTCAACTGGTGCTTCTAACTACGCCTACCCCAGTGTACCTGACCTAAGCCTAATACTTGGGAGGGGAGTAAGTAAGTAGCTTTAAGTTAAATTGGTTTTGCCAAGGTTTGCTTCAAGAATTCTCTCTCAAGGGTTTAGTCAACACCATACCTCTGGAATAGAATGATGGAGGTCTGGTATCTCCCTCAGGACTCGATATCCCAGTCACCCGCAAGGGTAGACTAGAAACGCCGGAGCTGGATTTCTCTGCAGGAGAAAGACAGCGTCTCTTCTTCAGCGCGTCGAGGAGGAGGAGGGGCAGCGTCGGCAGGCAGCTTGCATCTGCTGGGCTCTTGCAGGGGACGGCTGTTCAGCTCCTAAGTTCACCACACCATCGTTCGCTAGTTAGCAGCGATAGCAGTAGCGATAGCAGCTATGGTGTCATCAGCATGACAGCAGCTTCAGGCGACGGGCAACAGACAGCGTTTGCTTAAGGCAACGTTGGTAGTATTTATACCTGAAAGGTGCCTTGTTTGACGTAAGTTTGCTGGACATAAGACGTCAATAAAGATGTCACTAGGAAGTGATCGTCTATCAGTGCTCATTAGAGTTCTATTACTAATCAAAACACAGCAAGCGGGGATTTCCAGGTTTGCTGAGTTTTTATCTTGTTGAAGAACTCAGAGTGTTAATCTAGGAATCTCAGATAGTAACTTCTGCTCTGTCATTGCACTAATTGGTTGCAAAGGAAGTGGCAGAGAAAGCTATTCTGGAATGTGGCTCTGTTCGTGTGAGGCCAGAGATGAGTTTCTGAATATTGCACTTGAACGGTTATGCCAATATAGGGAATAAATGGATTTATAGCCGAATAGGGGCATAAGGTCACAGTATCGATCAGGATCCTAGATTAGAACGCCACAACTCATACTCACACGCTATCAATTTTCGTGCGGTGGTGAGTATATATTTTAAACATCACTTTCATACATATTTGAAAGTGGTTATAAATGCTCACGTAGCCTTGGGCGAGCGTAATTTCATGCATGCATGTCAACTGAATGAAAGCGTTAGCAAAATGAGGCATCGTCAGCTGAGGGAGGGAGGGTGGGAGGGAAGGGGGGCAGAGGGAGAAAAGGAAGGATGTCAAAACAAGGTAGATGCTTACTCGATTTACAAGTGATTTGTGCCTCATGGGAGTCAGGGTCAGGCGGTACCTCCTGAAGCACTTTCTGTTACTCCATTAGGATCTTTGCTAGGTGCAATGGTGATACTCCTTCCTTTGTTTATACAGATTAGGGTCCAGAGGACTAGGAGTACCCCCCCTCCACTCAGTGGATAATCTCTCACTCTCTTTTTTGTTATTACACTACTTCAACTATCCATTAGATACACGGTTATGTGGAAATGTCCCAATAATGCACCTTCGTACCTAGTCATGCACAATTGATATTGTTTGTATTTTATAGAAGGCAGATTCTCTTCTTATGTTCTAAGTTTCAGTTTGATTTGTATACCTTAGAAAATGGGACTTATTGGTACTCACTAGTGACTATTATTTACATTCTATCATCATACAATTCCTTTTTTCTATCACCCAGTAAATTGATGATCAGGTCCGAATGGCAAAGATTTAAATGTATATGGTATACACACACAAGATCCTGTCAAACTGCTCAGGTAGGATGTGTTATGAGTACGATGTGGATAGCAATGACACTAATTTACAAATTATGATGTAGCAAAACGGTGGGCAATGGCATGCAGAGACGCTAGAACATATGTTCATGTAAGATATAAATATTTGTAATGGTGAATGGCACGCCAGAGTTGATTATATGCTGCTGTACTGGGTAATGCTGTTCTCTATATGTGATTTGTATTTCTGTCATAAACATCTAAATATTTTTGTGCAAAATCGTGATGCTAGTTATGTAAAAATCAGAAAATACCAATAAAGATATTTAAACAAAAACAAATCGGTCAAGATATTGCAGTGTGTATAAAACATACAGGTGAGGATGTTTTGGCTATGATGAATGTGCATTGTTCTAACTTCTCTAAGGGTCATTGCAATAAGTTGTTGTTTGCTTGTTAAATTAAAAGGCAATAACAAGCTGCTCGAATTCAGGTAGGGTCATGGTACACACCCATTTTTAAATGTATGCCAGGTCCAGGTAAACTGCCTGATAGATCTAAGATGACTTTGCCCATGATACAATATTGACAGGTCACTTTGCATAAAATCAAGAACAGGCAACACAATATTTTTCAAATTATAAATGCAAGAAGACAGTGTGTTAATACTATTATCAATAACAGTAAGTACTTTATCAAAATTATCCTGATTACTTTGTCTTAAATGTGACAAATTTTATTGTATATAGCCAGTCGCAGTCGGCATGGCTCGTTGGTGGTGGGTCACAAGGGGGGGTAAATTTAAAAGAACATTAAACTTACCTGTCGGCTGGCTGGGTCTCACGTCTTCACTGCTCCTGCTCTCCTGCTTTCCCGCCTCTGGCAGGAACAGGTAGCAGGCAAAGAGGCTCCCTCCCCTAGGCCAATCACAATGCTGTAAGCAGAGTGGAGAAGGGTAGAGTGCGCTTGACTGGTTTGGGCGGTCCCAGAGGGCCGACCAAACAGTTTTTGCGCTCTCAGGAGTGGGCACACCACTCCTCCCATGTCTTCATTGCAGAGTAGCCTCAAACCCGCAACCAAACATGAAATGCTAATAACTGGAAGTTATTACCATTTTCTGTTTCTGCTTCTCGCACTGCGGGAAAGCAGTGGGGCGACGCTCCTCCATCCTAGTGGAGGAGCCGCCCTTGTATGTTGCATAAATAAATCTTTTAGTGCATGGAGATTTGGGACCTAATAAAAAATCTGATAAATTCATGTCTTCGGACAGGAGAGACTGATGTTGTTTTACTGCAGTAAGTGTGGAATGTTCTAACCACTATTGACATAATTTACCCTTTGAATAGGTGGTAACAATACCTGAATACTGTGATTGAGAATTTCAGGGGTTTAGACTACTCGATTTAAATGTAGGTGTGGAGTTTAGAACCATTGATGTCTATTGCTCACAACAACCACCTGTGAGGACCTGCGATAGTGGAATTAAATGTACCATTTTGCACAATGCTGTAGAGTTGTTCTGCAGTGTAATTTGTCAAGTTCTTCCAGTTTTCAAAGCTGGCAATGGAGGCAATATTTGGAGCTTTCATTTGCTTAATACTTGCAAGTCCCAGACATGTCATCCGCTGGATGACATAATCTAAAATAATGATTTGCGGTGGAATTAAAGCTGCTCAAAACAGGGTTTCAATCCCCTGAACTTGCCAAGGTTTGGTTCCTCAAGTTGATTTAATTTCAATTGTGTCTTTCCAGTAATCATAGTCCTTAAGGGCTAGTTGGTTGACAAACAAAGCTGTATATATTATCTTGGTTTGTGTGAGCACATATATGTTTTTTTCGGTGGGGTAGGTATCACTTCAGAATACAATGATATGGGATCTTCAAGGTCATATCCAAAAATATATGTAAATTTGTCTTTTTAAGTTTCAGAACTCCCTTGTTGGAGAGCCGGACGATCTTCCCATTGTGTATAAATAAAGATCATACATTAAGTACTGGCCATGTTCAGATAATGATATCCATGAAGATGATAACAGAACATGTCAGCAGATTTAGCAGAATTACGGTCGAAATCCTCTGAGTTATACCCAGTGTAATATTCTAGGTCCAAGAGCATAGATTTTATAGTTTCAACATCCCAATTATCTGAATGTAACCCAGGTACTTTTACATCACCCATAGAAAGCATGAATACATATGGTATCTGCAGGATCTCCGTAGGACTGAATATGTCAAAAAGAACTTTATACCACTTGATTTTATCAGTTACTGGAATGGCTGAAATGTTAAGAAGGGACAAGTCTCTTTTTAGTTTAGGGGAAGAAGATTTTGGGGCAACACCATTCAGACCCGTTCCATAGCACAACATTCTGGGAGGTAGCGGCCATTTATCATCAGGAAAAAACAATCACAAATTAAATACATATGAACTTTGCGCTGGAGGTTTCTATAAAACAGAAGAACTGTCTGAGGAAAAATCATCTTGATCCATATAATACCCAGAATCACTTAGTTGGAAAACTGGATGCTCTGATTCAATAACTGGACTTCAGAAATCCATAGACGGTGGATCCCCTATGTCCGCTGCAGAAGATGTGGTTGTCAAGACAGTACCCACTTCGATCATGTCTGTTGTTGACTCAGTTTCCTTCCCCCAGCCGACGAGTCAACCAGGCGGAAAAGGGGCTGTGTATGGTGGCTGTGTCTGCAAGACACCGCCATCCATATTACAAATCAGGTGGAGATGTGCCTTTCTGCCGCTATGGAAAGGCATGTGGTCTCTGAATGTGGGGGCCTGTTGTGGGCCCCCAGGACATTAGGGTGTGGGGGGTGCACATGGGGGTACCTATGGTACCCCCCTGCATTTGCATGCACAACATGGCAGGCACCGTGCTGTGCCTGCCATGTTGTGCATGCAAATGCACAAGGTGCAACCACAGCATTCAATCAATCAATCATAGACATTTATAGAGCGCACTACCTACCCGTAGGGTCTCGAGGCGCCGCCCACCACAATGTTGTGGATGGGGATGCCACCGTCACCTTGGCGGTGGCATCCTAATTGCCGGTGCGGGACCGCTGCACCACTGGAGGCCAGTCATAGCACCGCTAGTATGACGGGCAGATGAAAGTCTGCCCGCCATCCTAGTAGGCCCCAAAGGAATTCTTGTTCCTTATAGCATCAGGATTTAAAACTGTTGGAAATGGCCCGGGGCCAGTAGTACAACCCGCAGATTGGAAATCCCATTTTTCTGAGTTATATTAGCCATGGCCATGAAACAATACTGATTCTCAAAAGAGTGGGGAAATAGTCCAGATGGGGCAAAAAGCCAGGCCGGAAGCAAAGGAAATTATAGTCCTAGATCTGGCAGAAACTGCACAGTCCTTACACCTAATAAAAAGGGAAAAGACCCCGGGACCTGATGGCAATCCGGGAGATTTATATTTATCACAACTTGAGATTTGTTTCCATATTTAAATGCCCTTCGTGATGCCATTTTAAGAGGCTAGGATATACCATCATCCTTGCACAGCGCTATTATTGTGCCTATTTATAAAGAGGGGAGGAAGGATTTAGCGTCCAATTACAGACCATTTAGTTTAATTGATTTAAGCCAAAAATTCTTTGCAAGACAGATATTAATTAACCTACACGCCTGGCTAAGAGAACACAACATCTTAGAGGACTGCCAGGCAGCTTTAGGCCAGGAATCAGTACCTTGGACCAGGTCTTCGTCTTCAGTGCATGGGGTTGTAAGTACGTAGCACTGAAGAACAATATTCTTTACATTGATTTGAAGGCAGCCTTAGACCTGGTTCCCAGGGAGAAACTTTGGGCTGTCCTGGAGGTATATGGCATACCAGATAATCTTATAGCTATTGTAAAAGTCTCATACCTTGAATCATATGCTCAGGTTAGGTGGAACATTGGGGGAGACTTTACATCTAGGATAAAAATTAAGTGTGGGGTAAGGAAAGGATGTGTGCTTGCTCCCACACTTTTTAGTTTGTATATAAATGGAGCAGTTCACTGGCTAGCAAATTGCCAGCACGATGCACCAAAATCAGAAAGTAAGAGCATTCCCATCTTAATGTTTGCCGATGATACATTGTTAATATCCCGTACATCGCATGGGTTACAGTTGCTCATTGATCTTTGGCTGCTCAAGGGGCTCTGAGATCAATGCAGCAAAAACTAAATTCATGGACCTAAATCCTAATCGATCCTTTAGGGGATAATAGAGATAGAATGGGCTCCTCTTCAGCAGGTAAAGTGGTTTGATTATTTAAGTGTAAGACTATTGGACAACATGTCTTGGGTACAGCAAGTAGGGAAGAGCAAAACGATTTTACTACAAAGAGCTATGGTCGTAGGGAAAAAAACAAGGCCAACTCTAGTGAAGCTGTAACTCCAGCAATTGAAGTATGCAGGGCCAAGGCAGTGTTGGGGCAGTTTATGGTGCAGAGCTTTGGGGTTGATCAAACACAACTGAAAACAAATGTATTAGGTCCCTTTTTGATCTCCCTAAGAGCACTCCACTCACCCCCCTTCATTTTGATCTAGGTCTAGAAAGGATTGGCCATATGATTGCTTTAAAACTTCTAATGTATTGGCTCTGCATCTGGTACACTCCAAATTAGGAATATACAGGCAAAGTTTAGTAGAGATTATTAAGCTAGATAAGGAATTCCATACTACCTGGTTAAAAAAGATAAAATCTATGTGTGACTCGCTCAAGATGGAAAATGTATGGTTATACCCTGTCAAGATGCCAAAGGATATTAAAGCAACATTAAAACAAACTTATTGGGAAGGCATCCTGCAACGCCAATGGGAAGACCAAAAAGTGGGGAGCTTAACTGAGAAATATTTGAGCCACAAATGTGGACCTTCTTTCAACCTTTTTTGAATAGAGTGCGAATTGCCCAAGCTAAAACCTGTATATAAAATTCAGGCCGGGCATTTTACCCTTAAATTATTTTACCTCCACTTGGGACAAAACCAACCCTATATCTCCTAATTGCCCAGTTTGTCTACAGCAAGTTGAATCTATTGATCACTTTCTCTTCTTCTGTCCGGCATATATTATGGCCCGTAAGAAACGGATTATACCCCTGTTCAAGCTGTTGGGTGTTGCCCTTATTGGGAAGCCTCCAGAATTTTCCAATGTGATACGAAAGAGGTAGTTGTGTTTAGCATGTCTAGATTCATTTTATGGGCATGGCGCCTTAGAAATTATAAGATAAAAGTGATATCTTAATGTAAGCTTCATCTTTGTATGAGCCTTCTCTAAGTAAACTATGCATATGCACGTTAAATAGTTGTTAAATCTGTGAGAATGGTTTTTGAACTGATGTATATGATATGTTTTATTGTTTTAAATTTATACTACAAAGAGATTGGCTGTCACATCCTAATGTAAACTTAATGTTTTTGTTGTTTGCTATTTATGAACTTTTATGGGTACGAAAGCCAAAATAAAGTGTTGAAAGAAAGAAAAGGATAACTCCAAGCAAGCATCCGATTCTTCTAAGAAGAAATGGGATAATAAAAAAAATACAAAACAAAACACAGTCATGGGGTGGGTCTCCTCAGGAACACATTGAGAAAAAATACAATTTAAGAAATCGTGACAAGATTAGGAAGCATGACAGGTATCAGGATACACGCTCCTCTCGTTCCTTTCAGGAGTCATTCGAAAAACATTCGGAGAGAGATGGATGGTCCCTTGAGACCCCCAGGGGTGAGTAGCGCGCTCTATACATTTCTTGATTGATTGATTGATGGTCAAAGCACAAATTGGAAGAGCGAGTCAAGATGATAAGGGAGACACATCACCACATCATTAAACAGGATGTCAAACAAAAGACTCCTAAACCTCAATTAAAAAAAAAAAAGAAAGTAGCCAGGATTTATTTAAAAAGAAGAAGGAAGCCAGGATCAGAATTAGAAATTCTCAGGCTACTGAGGACTTCTGAACGGGGAAAAAGCAGTGACGATGCTGGACAGCGTGGCAGAAGTCACCCAAGCTCTCCAGAACCTGATGGATTATCTGGCTGTAGTAGGGCTGAGTGAGCATATCACGGTGGAAACACCTGATACCAGGGTAAGTGTCCCACATCGTTTATACGAAATAACGCTCCAAATAGAGGGGGACATACCTAGCAAGTAAAGGGTCTCTTTTGGGAGAACCTGACATATGGGTACGACATTCTTTTGGCTGAAAAAGATAGGCCACCTGAGTTTGTAATGGAGTGTCAAATGTGGGGGAAGATGTCATTTTACCTACTTTCTCCAACCTTGTACCAGAATCAGTTACAAATTCGTAGGAGTGGGCGTTAGCACTAGCTTCAGTACTTTACGGAAACCATATTGGGTGGTATGATTGGTCCCCTCATCACAAAATCCCATTGGAATTCATTCCTCAACCACAGAGACAATACCAAATAAAATCATGAAGCAAAGAAACAAGCCAGGGAGATCCTAGATCAACTTGAATACCACAGTGCAATAGAGAGTTGCCTCTTATCCATGAAAAATGCCTTGTTTCCCGTAATGAAACCCGATAATTCATATTGTCTAGTCTTAGACTACAGACATTTAAACACTTCTACATGCACATTTGCTCGGTTCTCAATGCCAATTTTGTCGATTACCACAGGGGTATAAGAATAGCCCCGGGCTGTTTTCAGCAAGAATGACGGAATTACTTCAAAATTTTGATGAGGAGGCATTGTCCTATGTAGATGATATTTATCTGACGGATAATGAATTAATGGAATACTTGACTAGGGTGAACCGCATAATTCTTGGAATGCTCATTTGGGCAACAAAACTAATTTCATTTTAAAAAATCCAAGATTTCTCACCTCAATGTCCTGTTTCTGGGATTTGAGTTGTCAAGTGAAGGAAAAAGCCTGGCAGCCAAATTTTCTGAGAAATGTGCGCTGCTGCAACCTACAACTTCTCTGAAACGACTCCAATCCATTTTAGAATTTTAAAATTTTTGCAGAACATACATTTTAGAGTACGCAGAATGGGTAAAACCTTTCCACTACTTAATTAGACCAGATTTTTCATTGGACAAAGGAATATATGAATATGTTATGTTCTGTACAAGCTGATATGATAGCTTCTATACATTACGCACAACGAACCTGGTGATCCGTGTAGTCGGGTACACCTATATCACTTTCAATTAAGGCGCAACAGTACCTATCGCACACAAATCACATTTTTACACAAATGCTGAAATGTGTTTTGCATCCACTGAGAAAATATTCACAGCAGTACAGACTGTTCTAGAGAGAGAGAAAGAGAGAGTACTAGCGCAGGGGAAACACATAATTAGTGTGACCCCCGGTACCGACCTTAGAGGCCGTCTCCAAAGCGAGTGTTCCAAAAGATAAAGCTTTACATCCAATATGGATTCAATGGGCTAACTCTCTCACTGCAACATATGTAGATTACAGATTTGACACTGCATTACAAACATAAGCATTCCTGCAGTACGTACCAGAATATCCTCTGCCGAATTAAAGTATGTCTCTAGATCACGGGTACTCATAGTACGGCCCGCGAGCCTCCAGCGGCCCGGCAAGCCTTCCCTGGCGGCCCGCGGACCGTGCAGACATCGTACCCGTGTTTAAAAAAAGATGTTTTTGAAGAGTGTCAGCAAATACCCCGGCAGCGCGACTCAGAGACTCTGCTTCTCTGTGGGGGCTGGGCGCTAAGAGGTGAACAAAGCCTCATTAAAATGTGAATGGTCTTTTAAAGACCTGTAAAGTGCTGAGATGCAGCTGTGTGTGTGTGTGTGTGCGGTAGCTGTCTCAGCCCGGGCACACACACAGGCAGGGTAAAATGAAGAGGATGACAGAGGAAGAGGGAGGGAGGTAGAGGGAAGGAAAGGGAGGGAGACAGAGTCAGTCATAGGGAGAGCTAGGGAGAGCGAGGCAGAACGAGGGAGCCAGACAGAGGCAGACAGAGGGAGAGTGAGGGAGGGAGAGCGAGGGAGGGAGAGCGAGGGAGGCAGGCAGAGCGAGGGAGCTAGACAGAGGCAGAGTGAGGGAGAGTGAGGGAGAGCGAGGGAGGGAGACAGAGGCAGAGCGAGGGAGGGAGACAGAGGCATAGCGAGGGAGAGCGAGGGAGGGAGACAGAGGCAGAGAGAGGGAGAGCGAGGGAGAGCAAGGGAGGGAGACAGAGGCATAGCAAGGGAGAGCGAGGGAGGGAGACAGAGGCAGAGCGAGGGAGAGCGAAGGAGAGCGAGGGAGGGAGAGCGTGGGAGAGCGAGGGAGGGATACAGAGGCAGAGCAAGGGAGAGCGAGGGAGACAGAGGCAGAGCGAGGGAGGGCGAGGGTGGGAGAGAGAGGGAGGGAGAGAGAGGGAGAGCGAGGGAGGCAGACAGAGGCAGAGCGAGGGAGTGCGAGACAGAGGCAGAGCGAGGGAGAGCGATGGAGAGCGAGACAGAGGCAGAGCGAGGGAGAGTGAGGGAGGGAGACAGAGGCAGAGCGAGGAAGAGTGAGGGAGGGAGAGCAAGGGAGAGCAAGGGAGAGCGAGGGAGGGAGACAGAGGCAGCAAGGGAGAGCGAGGCAGAGCAAGGGAGAGCGAGGGAGGGAGACAGAGGCAGCGAGGGAGAGCGATGCAGAGCGAGGTAGAGTGAGGGAGGGAGACAGGCAGACAGAGGGAGAGCGAGGGAGGGAGACAGAGGTAGACAGAGGGAGAGCGAGGCAGAGCGAGGGTGAGGGAGGGAGACAGAGGCAGACAGAGGGAGAGCGAGGGAGAGCAAGGGAGGGAGACAGAGGCAGACAGAGGGAGAGCGAGGGAGAGTGAGGGAGAGCGAGGGAGGGAGACAGAGGCAGACAGAGGGGGAGCGAGGGAGGAAGACAGAGGCAGACAGAGGGAGAGTGATGGAGAGCAAGGCAGAGCGAGGGAGAGCGAGGGAGAGAGACAGAGAAAGACAGAGGGAGAGCAAGGGAGGGAGACAGAGGCAGACAGAGGGAGAGCGAGGGAGGGAGACCTCAGAGTGAGGGAGACGGAAGGAGAGAGAGGGAGAGGGAAATAGAGTGAGGGAGAGGGAAACAGAGTGAGGTAGAGGGAAACAGACAGGGAGAGGGAAAAAGGGAGAGGGAAACAGAGAGAGAGTGAGACAGAGAGAGAGTGAGACAGTCAGAGCGAGTGAGACAGAGGGAGTGAGACAGTCAGAGTGAGTGAGACAGAGGGAGAGAGGGAGTGAGAGGGAGTGAGACAGTCAGAGTGAGTGAGACAGAGGGAGACAGAGAGACAGAGGGAGAGAGAGGTAGAGAGAGGGAGGGAGAGGGAAAGAGAGAGGGAAGGAGACAGAGAGAGAGAGAGAGAGACAGAGAAAGAACAAGAGAGAGATGTGTGTAGGCCCGGTTTGGTGGCTCAGTGGATGAAGGCGTCCGCTGCTGGGGCCTGTGATCAACCTCATGGTCACAGTTTTTTCTGTTGCTCTAGCCCCACCCCCTCCCCCACTGACCCCGCCCCCACCGGTGTGGCCCTCGGACACAAACCACACTGTAAATTTGGCCTCCGAGAGAAAGTTTGTGAGTACCCATGCTCTAGATCAATATGAATGCATAATTTATACTGATGGTTCTGCCCAGCCCGCAGTTGGAACAAAACAGCAATATTCCACAGTGTGCGCAATTGTTATTGGGCGCATGCATGACAGAAAGTTTAGTCCTTGGAAAACACACACTCAGTCCCTAAGGGACTGAACAAGGTAGCTGCCAGAACTGAAAGCCCTGATACTGGCACTACAAAATACAGATTGTGAATTCCCCACACTTATTGTGTGTGTTTCATTTTACTGTGTCTAGTCCTATGGCTAATGTCCGCACTATTCAGGCCAGAATGGATTTAGAGACTTTAACGGTTGCTCAGTAAAGCACAAGATGCTTTGGGAACAGGTGGCAAAGCTGAAATAAGGCCTGCCACAGGCTCATGTTATTCATACATTGAGTCATCAACTTGTTGACGTTCACGTCGAAAGAAATTTCATGGCGAATGAAGCTGCCAAGGTGACAGTTTGTACTTCTACCATTGTTGCAATAATTCGCTCAAGTACGAGAATACACGGAACAACTATGGTAGCAGTTAATGCCACGTGCAATAGAACAACCCTGTTAAAAGGCTTGCATCTTAAGTACGCCTAGGAGTTAGATGCACAAAACATTCTCTATAATCAGATTCTAGGAGTGGTGGATAAAGTAATACCAAGCATTGATAGCAGATTAGGATTGATACTATCTGCACATGAGGGTCTGGGTTCTGCTCACGCAGGGATTACTGCTACAGTTTCATTACTGATGCACTGCTATTGGTGGCCAGATATTACCAAAAAGCTTAAGGACTTTGTCCTTAAATGCAACATCTGCCAGCAGATGAAAGGCTCCACCGTAGCACGTCCAGCACAGACACCTCTATTGATTTCAGACAAGCCCTTGGCTTGTGTGTATTTAGAACACTGCGGCCCCTTACAATCATATGAGGCTTACAAGTACATCTTGGTGGCAGTGGATTCATGCTCCAGATTCCTCTGGGTTTAGCCACAGCGCTCGGCTGATGCTTAAACTGCTATAAAGGATTTACAAGTCTTTATCAGGATGTCAGAACTGGTAAAATTCCGTTGGGTTCCTCAGGAGCAGTACCCTCAAGAAGCCCACCTTCCAGCAGCCTAGACTCAAGCTTAACTGCACTGAGTATCAAAGTGGCTAGACCGGGGGGGAGGGAATTACGGAGGGTACTGCGGGGAGGGAGACCTGGAACGAGACGTTCTCCTTCATTAACTTTCCGTTTGTGCTTAATAAAGTCTTTGACTATATTTAACATGGGTTAAACAGAGACAACATACTTGTAAAAGAAAAGCAGGTTATGCATAGAACAGTCATTGTGTATGCCTTCTCAGGCTTCACTGGTAATTTCAGTTCCTATAATTCTCAAGGATACAATGTTATGGCTAAACAGCCATGTTTCAAAGTGAAGCACACATTCATATAAAGAGCCACTTGCCTTTAGACACTTAGGGGCCCATTACGATGTTGGGAGGATTGCCCCTGCCAGGCTGGCGGTAGCCACCGCCTGCCTGGCGGGGGCAATCCGCCTGACATCCACACTCAATCCGCCGAGGTCCCCCCGCCATACTAATATGGCGGGGGGACCTCGGCGGATGGAAAGACCGTCCGCCGCTTTTCCGCCCCGGTCGCAAGGCGACCGGAGCGGAAAAGGGTTCCTATGGTGGCGGTGTCTGTCAGACACCGCCTGCCATATTAGGATGCTTGCCGCCATGGAAAGGCATGCAGTGTGGGGGTTGCACACATTTGCATAAACAAAGAGGCAGGGACAGCGCGGTGCCTGCGGATTTGTTTATGCGGGCAGATCCTACTACCCCCCACGGGACCCCCGTCCTGATGGCGGGCAGTCTCGAATTCCGACAGGATGGTGGGCGGACAAAGTCCGCCCGTCATCCTAATGAGCCCCAATGTTTCCATAATGATGTGCTTTAACCACTGTTAAATATCACAGTGGTACTTCCAACAACCTTTTTGCAATTTCCAACACATTACATATGCTAATGAGGCAGATTAATGTTCAAATGTCCAAGGGAGCGCTTCATCGCTCTGTATCAGAGTTCAACTATGCAAATGTCAAGGAAGTGCATCAGCGCAATGCACTGAGTTCAAATATGCAAATGTTCAAAGAGCGCATCAGCGCAACGTGACACAATTCAAAAAGTCATCAGGTATGCAAATTACCCCTAGAGTGCTTCAGCGCGATGTGCCCAAAATGAAGGAGTCATTAGTATGTAAATGCACAAAGAACGCTTCAGCACGATGTGCCAAGTTGCTAAAATCATCAAACATGTAAATGACTAAAGAGTGCTTCAGCGCAATGTACAACAGTGCCAAAATCACCAAACATGTAAATGACCAAAGAGCACTTCAACACAATGTACAACGTGCCAAAATTACCAAACATGTAAATGCTCAAAGAGCGCTTCGGCGCGATATGCAACTTTCTATCAAAATGCAATATAACAAAAACAGCAAATAACAAAACAGCACGTAGTGTCTTTCACAATGCTGTTGGTTAAGAAAGGAGCAATCCTACCTGATTGTAGCTGAGAGAGGATCTACAACCTGGGAAAAGAAAACAGAAGTTTCCTTGCTGCAAACGGACTCTTCTTTCAGCAACCGCAGAACAGGAACAGCTGCTGCTCAACTCAGAGTTCTCATTTACCAGCAATGAGGTTTCCATGTTTAAATATTGATGTAAAAAATATAGTTTACAAAAGTTTCGATGTAAAAATATCGAATACAAAAATATCGACTCCCTATACTTAAACAGGTAAGTACAATAATATCGAATAAAAAATATCGAACTCAAAACATATACATGCAAACAATATCGCCTTAAAATTATATTTAACTTAAACAAAATGTATTAAATATTATTAATATCTTTAATAAAATAAATTACAGTTAATATATATTTTAACTAAATATAACAAAACATTTTTTTAAAAAGATAAACACACAAAAATGTGTACATATACATATATTTACTTAAATAAATGTTATTAACTATTATCTTTATTTAATTTTGTTTTAATTATATGAAAATAAACTATATACATATATCAATCATTTAAAATAAAATAAAACATCCTATAATTAATTTTCACATTAAATGATTATTAAAAAAAATAAGAAATACATTTCACAACCCAATAATTACAATAGCAGGGAAAATATTGTATAGCAGAGGGGTAAAAATTACGATTCCCACTCCAGCTAGTGCAACAGCAGGGAAAGTTTTGGATAGCGGAGGGGTAAAAATTACTATTCCCACTCCAGTGAGTGAAAATCAGGGCAAGTGTTGGATAGCGGAGGGGTAAAAATTACTATTCCTACTCCATTTAGTGCAACAGTAGGGAAAGTGCTGGATACCACACATATTAAAAAAAAATGAATTCTTTTTTACATTTAATTTCCATTATTACCATAAATAATATTAAAATTTAAATATATTAATATAAAAAAAGATAATAAATATTCATGAATCACACATTGTTTAACTCCTTCGCAGCGGGGCTAATTCCTCCGCGGCGCAGGGGGAAGGGGGGCACGCACAGGGCCACGGTGCTTACGACGAGCTTGGTTCATCACGCTGCATGGTGGCGCTGTGCTCATGACAAGCTGAGCAATTCATGACCACGCCTGTTTTTCAGAGCGCTCAGCACAGCGGGGAATTAGCCCCGCGTGTGAGCACCATGCGTGCGCTCAGCTCGTCATCAGCACAGCGCACGGGAGGGGTTAACACTATAACATTCACAATACACACCTAAAATTAATTACACAATTACTATGACTAATTACTAATTAATTAATACAAATTAATTAACAAATAATGAATAATTCATCAATAAAAAAATTACCTCAAACCCTTCTCACCATTTACACCTATAAATACCACAACACACACCTACAATTAATTAAACAATTACCATGATTAATTAATTTAAATTAATTAACAACTAATAAGCATAAAATTATTATTGTTAGACCTCTGAGGCGGAAGCCGGAGGTGCTATTTCGTTTGTTTTTAAAATTGTTGGAACTCTGCTTAACTGTGTTATTTTTAAATCACTGCACCTACCCTGAGCTATTTGCAGGCATTTTCCCGCCAAGCAGGCACCCACAAACAGCGGATCCTAGCGCTGTTGGAAGGGAAAACATTACACGGACGCCATCGCTGATAACGCGAGGCCATGCCCACCCGCTAGGCCACGCCCACCTCCAAGCCTATGTAAGCGCTGATCTAGAGCGCGACACATTGGAATTGTTAGACCTCTGAGGCGGAAGCCGGAGGTGCCATTTCGTTTGTTTTTAAAATTGTTGAAACTGTGCTTAACTGTGTTATTTTTAAATCACTGCACCTACCCTGAGCTATTTGCAGGCATTTTCCCGCCAAGCAGGCACCCACAAACAGCGGATCCTAGCGCTGTTGGAAGGGAAAACATTACACGGACGCCATCGCTAATAACGCGAGGCCATGCCCACCCGCTAGGCCACGCCCACCTCCACGCCTATGTAAGCGCTGATCTAGAGCGCGACACATTGGAATTGTTAGACCTCTGAGGCGGAAGCGGAGGTGCTATTTCGTTCGTTTTTAAGATTGTTGAAACTGTGCTTAACTGTGTTATTTTTAAATCACTGCACCTACCCTGAGCTATTTGCAGGCATTTTCCCGCCAAGCAGGCACCCACAAACAGCGGATCCTAGCGCTGTTGGAAGGGAAAACATTACACGGACGCCATCGCTGATAACGCGAGGCCACGCCCACCCGCTAGGCCACGCCCACCTCCAAGCCTATGTAAGCGCTGATCTAGAGCGCGACACATTGGAATTGTTAGACCTCTGAGGCGGAAGCCGGAGGTGCCATTTCGTTCGTTTTTAAAATTGTTGAAACTGTGCTTAACTGTGTTATTTTTAAATCACTGCACCTACCCTGAGCTATTTGCAGGCATTTTCCCGCCAAGCAGGCACCCACAAACAGCGGATCCTAGCGCTGTTGGAAGGGAAAACATTACACGGACGCCATCGCTGATAACGCAAGGCCACGCCCACCCACTAGGCCACGCCCACCTCCTCTTTCCATAAATGTGTGTCCCACGCAATCGCAGCGGACGAGCGCAGCGGGAGCGCCTAAGGC
This sequence comes from Lissotriton vulgaris, assembly GCF_964263255.1. Taxonomy (NCBI): domain Eukaryota; kingdom Metazoa; phylum Chordata; class Amphibia; order Caudata; family Salamandridae; genus Lissotriton; species Lissotriton vulgaris. Next base: position 3,564 of record NW_028247755.1, on the reverse strand, counting down.
AAGCCCGTCTGGGCCCGTCCAGGCCCAGCCGGACCCAGGCCCAGGAACTCTGCCGGTTTCGCCGCCTGAGCGCCTGGTGTACACAAGTGAAACGCTTCGGGCTCTCCACCTGGAAAAAAGCCAGAATGTCACTACACTCACGTAGAAGGCAAACCCTATATCAACTGCGCACGCTGTAACCCAGGCACCCAGACCCCGGTAAGGCCCGAGCTACAGATGGGCCTTCTTAACTGCCGTTCCCTCCCCAAGCATGCGCATGAAACCAATTTGCTGATACATGACCATAGCCTGGATGTACTGTTTCTTACAGAAACCTGGCTCTCTGCAAGCTCTGACTCTGACATCGTCAACACTCTCTTTCCGGGCTACCTGATCCAAACCCTGCATAGACCTAAAGGGAGAGGAGGGGGACTGGCAATAATCCATAAAGAACGCCTTGTCTGCAGAACCAGCAATGCAAACATTGAAGACTGCGAAAGCTGCCACTTCACTCTCCAAACTTCCCCAGCTCACTCCACAACGGGACTGCAGATATATCGACCTCCGGGTTTACCAGGAAAATTCATCAACGCCCTTACGGAGACGGTGGCACAACTAGCTTCCTCCGCCCTCAACTTCCTCCTAGTGGGCGACCTTAACCTCCACCTCGCAGATCCGACAGACTCCATAGCATCCGATCTATTGCATGACATGTGGTCATTTAACATTCGGTTGGTCAATAATGGACCCACCCACGACAAGGGACATCTCCTGGACCCCGTCCTGACCAATATCACGGACATTACCACTGGAATGGGCCAACACCCTTGCTAATTCTGTACCGACTCTCTCCGGTGACCCTATCATCGCCGATGACCAGTTCAATTTCTGGATCACATCCTCACTGGATCAACTTTTCCCCAAAACGACTACTCTCAAACATACCAAACGAGTTACCCCCGCTCCCTGGTACACTCCGGAGCTTAAATCCCTACGACAGGAATGTAAGAAAACGGAACGTTCCTGGAGGAAGGAAAAGGCTAAGGATAAAAAGGACGCTTACCAAACCGCTCTACAAACTTATAAAACCTCCCTCCGAAAAACCAAAAGTCTATTCTTCCAAAAAAGAATAGAACATTCCGCGTGCTCCAGCAAGGAATCTTTCACTATTCTAAAAGAACTCCTCAAAGTCCCCGACTCCGGACCCAGAATCCCACCAGACCCCAAGGCTGATGAGGAAAAATGCTATAAACTAGCTAATTTCTTCACAGATAAGATCCAGAAAATCCTCGATTCAATTCCAACCACCAACTCGCGCGAGGAAAAAGAGACCAATAACACTCCTATCGCCCCCTGTCTCACCTCTTGGGGACAAGTGACCGACGAGGAGGTCGAAAGCACGCTCAATAACATCAAAAGCGGCTCCCCCAGGGACCCTGCGCCGTTACGCTTCCTTAAGAGAGTAGCACCCACGATCATCCCCCCCCTCACCCAGCTCATCAACGCTTCGCTGGAACAGGGAGTCCCCCCCCCACCCCCAACTGGAAAGCGGCAGTTGTCAAGGCGTTATTGAAGAAACCTTCCCTTGACCCCGCGGATTTGGCCAATTACAGGCCAATCTCCCTCCTCCCGGGAACTAGCAAGGTCGCCGAAAAGCTGGTAAACAGAAAACTAATGATCGGCTGAAAAGATCGCAGACGGGATTCCGCCCAGGGCAGGGCACCAACATCGCCCTCCTGGTGGCGGTGGAAGAGGCCAGAGCACTGCTCGACGTTGGAGGATCAGTGGCAGTGATCCTCCTCGACCTCAGTGCGGCCTTCGACACCGTCAACCACCAACTTCTGATTCATCGTCTCAGGAGTGTCGGCGTGGAAGGAAAAGCACTGTCCTGGCTATCATCCTTTCTGGGTCATCGGTCTTTTCAGATCTGGGAGAACAACACCCGCTCCTCCGAAAAACCCCTCCAATGTGGCGTACCTCAGGGCTCCTCCCTGAGCCCCACATTGTTTAACATCTACATGTCCCCGCTGGAGGAGGTCGTCATCCCTTTCGGAGTGAGCATCGTCAGCTACGCTGACGATACACAATTAGTGGTTTCCCTATCTCACCCAAGCCAACAACCTGCAGACCTCTACAACTGTCTGACGCAGATACAAGGATGGATGAACCGATCCCATCTCAAACTTAACGGTTCAAAGACCGACATCCTCCTCCTGGGTCAGAAGGGACTCTCCCTGTCACAGAACATCTGGTCACAGAACATCTGGCCACCCTGTTTAGGCCCGCCCCCAGACCCAAAACCCGAGGTTAAGAGCTTAGGCGTCTGGCTCGAAAAAGACCTATCGTTTGCAACACAGGCAAAAAAGTAGCCGGGACATGCTTTGGGCTCCTCAAATCAATCCGAAAGATCCTACCCCTACTCCCGCCTACCGCAAAAAAATTACTGATCCAAGGCATAATACTCTCCAGGATCGACTACAGTAATTCCATCTATCTGGGCGCTCCTGAGGCCACCCTGAACCGGCTACAGAGGATCCAAAATGCGGCTGCACGGATCGTCACCAACACTCCTGCCAGAGCCTCAGCCAAACCGGCTTTGAGGCTCCTCCACTGGCTCCCGGTTAGGGAGCGAGTGCAGTTCAAAGCCCTTTGCCTGGCCCACAAATCGCTGCAAAACAAAGGACCTCCAATCCTAGCTAAATTCATTAAACCTTACAAAGCCCCAAGATCTCTCCGTTCCGATCAGGAACATCTCATCACCATCCCCAGAATCAAGAAGGCCCGCACGGGTGGAAGACGCTTCTCGGTTCATACAGCACGTCTCTGGAACGCCTTACCCCGCGAGATAAGAACAGAACCCAACTATCTACGGTTCAGAAAGCGGCTGAAAACCCTCCTATTTCCATAATTCCCTACCACACCCCCTTGCCCCTCACTACCATCAGGTTTACTGTTCCTAGCGCTGGGATACTCACGGGTGACTACGCGCTCTATAAAATTTATTAATAATAATAATAATAATAATAATTTATTAATGTACACATTGAACTCAATAACATCACAATTATACAATTATGAATAAATATAAATTATGAAATACATTTCATATAATTAAATTACCTCCCAGCCTATTCCCCTACAAACCCTAAACCCGGTACGGAACTAAAAATGCAAAATTAAATTTAAAATAATTTATTAACTACTATAAATAATAAAATCTATATAATTAAATTACTTCCGACCCTATTCCCCTATAAACACACAACCCGCTACGGAACTAAAAAACGACAACATTTTTAGCACGTAATAAAAATACAAACAACTGTCATACAAAATACAAAAAAAAATTACATTAATAATAAATTGATATTTTTACAACTATACTTTTGTAATCGATATTACTTACCTGACAATCGATATTGTTGTGCACGATATTTTTTCCATCGATATTTATGACCCACAATATTTTTACCTCAATATTTATGTATATCGATATTTATACATCGATATTCTATCTCTGTACCCGCAAAGAGAACATGGCGTAGCCCCTATTTAAAGGGCTCAGGAAGAAGCTTCCAGATTCCA